>NC_137490.1:22036135-23236135 GCF_963082875.1 Corella eumyota | reverse complement strand
AGAGTGAACGATGTGGGTGGGACCCGAAGCTTTCTTGTGGGTTGTGGAGTGGATTATCTGGGTAACATAAGGGTGAAAATTGGGTTAATATAAAGAATTAAATTTGCTAGTAATCGAGACCACTAAAACTTGTAAATGTGTAAAACTGGCATTTTTACGTGACAATTTTTGTAATCCAAAATTTTGATTTTAATAAACAATTTTTTAACATGCTAGCAGTAAGAATAAACCTTAAGACCTTAAGTTTAATGTAAATGGAATACTGACATCTTACCAGCTAAGACTAAACCAATTAAAGAAATCAAATTCTTTAAAAATTTGTACAATATGACATCATAGCAATTGGTAACCAATAGCAAAGAGTAATCGAAAGTTAAATTAAAGGAATAGTGAGGTTACAAAGTTTTTTTTAATTAAATTAGCATTTTTCAAATCTGCACAAGAGATCCCTTTTTTTTAAATTACTTAAGTAGTTTTCAAGATATCAGAATTTAAAATAATGTTGAATTTAACAAAAAAATTTTACTGTGTTTAAAAAATAAACCCAATGACTTGATGACCCCTTTAACCTTGAACCCACCTGTCCGGTTACTGCATCGATTATGTGGAAAAGAAGCGAAGATTTCTCAATCTCAATCTCATGAGATTCACTCACTACTGCGATAATATTCGGGTTCAAATATTTGTAAATTACACTCCGATCCGCTAGAGGGCGCCCAACTGAGTCAACCTAATGAGAATAAAGTTGAAAAATTTATTAACTCAATGTGTATAGGTTTAAAAAAAATTAAATTTATGTTATGAAGTTATATTTAGGATACAACCATTTTTTTAAATAAATCAAGTTAGAATATATTTGACATTTTGTAAATTTTATTTAAAAAATTTAATTAAAAACAACATTTAAAATTTGAAACCTTCTCGTGAGTTTGTTTTCCTTCAATTTTGATAATTTTATGAGTTGGTGGAATAATTACATTCCACACCATTCTTGCAGTGCTGGGAGTTCCCCCCAGGGTGAATCCCCTTATAACGCCGTTGTCAGGGTTGCCGTCAAATAAAAACATATTCATGGAAATTAAACTCGAACGACTTTCAGGAGTGTCCGGAACCAAATGAATTTTTGACTAAAAGGTTTTTACAATATTTTACCATTTTTAATTTAAAAAATTTAGTTTTTTAATATAATATAGAAAACCATTTTTAGACATTTGACTAAAATCAATATTGCCAGCTCATTGACAATGAGATGGTTTTTATCAACCCCCTAATATTTTAAATTTGAAGTAAGTTTAGTTAAAATATCATTTTTAAAAAATGATTTTTGATAATTTTTGCAGATACCAAGTGTTAGCTTTTTTCAATTTTTATACTACAGAGTTAATCATAAATATTATAAAGAAAGTGACAAAAATACCCGAGCATCCATCAAGATCAAGGGACGAAGATAATTTGAATCCAAAGTTGGAAACAAACTAGCTTGAATAATTTCATCTTCCAAACTTAAGAAATCAGCTGAAAATAAAGATTTTGAGTTAAATCTTATAATATTATAAATAATATTCTTTTTTAAAACTTAAGTAAAATTGGGTAAATTTAATTTTTAAGAATTTTCATGAAACATTAAGTTTTTGTTGACAAAATAATAATTAGAAATAATTTCCTACTCATGTTTAAATTTTTAAAAGTTACTTGAAATACTTGAACTAAAAAATTTAATTTAATTTCCATAAATATCAATGAAACTGTTACTCTCTGTAGTCTAGTAAAAACAATCGCTGTAATTTAATACAATCTTAGCAACTGTGAAATTCAATATGAATAGTTAAAAGCAATGCCACCATAGCCTTTCACTGAACAACACAACTTTTGAGTGCGTAATACATCATCTGATTAAAGTTTTCATCTAAGTTTAGGCACAGATTTGCAACAATGTCAAATATGGATTTGCCGAATATTAATATCCAGTGAATGTTGATCGACATGACAACAGGTAAATTATAGATATAAGAGTTAAATAAAGTAATATAATTTCTGTTTAAAACAACTCGAATTTAAAAAAAAAAACGCATTTAAAAAAAAGTAAAAACCTTATGTTTTAATTTGCAGAGAGATTGGAATGCAAGTAGAACATGCAGGTAAGCACTGGGATTCCAAACTTTTTACAAATAACATCTTTGAGCTATTTTATATCAATATTTTTTCTTAAATTTTTAAAGACGAAGTAGTCCTTAACACGGTTCCACAAGAAAATGCAAGACAAGAGGGGAATTCAAGAAATGAAGAAAATGTTAGTAATGAGGAAGCTACTAACAATGTGAGAGCAGACAATGTGACCAATCCACAAATATCAGAAGCAATAACGACAACATCATTATCACATTCAAGCACAACTGTTACTCAAACAGGCAATGTGACCGATTCACAACCACTAGAAGCAATAACGACAACGTCTTTACCGCATTCAAGCACAACTGTTACTCAAACAGGCAATGTGACCGATTCAAGCACAACTGCAACACAAACTGAACAAATAGGTAAGTTTTCAACAAGAATCTAAATAATTCTAAATAAACTTAACAATCTCTGCCAAAAACAAATAACCAAAAAATTTTGCTTTTTTTTTGTGTATTTTTATTAAGAAAAAGAAGTACTTGAAATAGTTGATTTATTAGAAATTATTGATTTTACAGGTCAGTGTTGTTCTAGTAAAACTTGTAATTTACATGTTAAGAATATTAAGGTTAATATTGAAAAATTACGTAAGAGTATTGCTGTTAACTTATTAGAAAAACAGTTAAATAAATCTTTTAAATTATTATAAAACAAAGATTTTGTCCAAACTAATTTTCAGAGGAAATTGCCAAACTACAAAAAACAAAAAACTTTGACGCCATTTTCTCTGCAACAATGAAGCATTCTGAATACGACCCAGAAATACAAAACATCTCAAATCTTATACTTTCCTATGTTGCTTGTTTAAAAACCAAAAAGTATTATCGCGTTGCTCAGATCAGAGACAAAATAACTTTAATAATTCGAAACAAAACTCAGCTAACTGCATCAAAAGTCGATTCTGTAGCTGATAATCTTCGTACCCAGAAGAAATACCTGAAGTCCATTTTATTTAACTCGATCTCATTTTTCCTATTTGAGAATATTAACAACCCAGACAAAGATGTTGTGAATATGAGGTCGTGTGTTCGTGGAATACAGGAGTCAGTTAAAGAAATGTTAAAGAAAACTCAAAGTAAGAAAAGTGTTGTACAACATCACGTGATTCCACTTATGCATGAACTTAGATCAAAAGTGGAAAACTTACCTGGAGTAAACGCGGAACTAAAAGTTGTTAAACTAAGTCAATGTTTGTGTGATATCGGGCATTGCGAGGACGAAGCAGATATCGACAACTTTCAAACATATACAGAGGGGCTCAGATTAATGAACGTAATCGAGAATAAACGAAAATATCAAGTTTACGGGCATCTTTTAAACAACCTTGGTGTGTGGTATGTACGAAAATCAAGATACAGCGAAGCAGTTTCTAACTTCAATGAAGCAAATATAGCTCTTAACTGCGCTTCTGATTGGCCAAATAATGAGACCAAACAATATTATATAAAAATAACTGAGAAAAACTTAAAATACACCAAAAAAAAGTAAAAAAAGCCTAAAGTTATTTACGAAAAATTAAGTTATTAAGACGTTAGAAAAGCCAAATTTTTTTTATAAACTTTAAAATTTTTATTTAATTAAAAAAGATAAACTTGTACATTGCAAAAGTTTAACCCGTAGTTGTAGTTAACACCAAGTTAAATAAAACTGTTAATAAACTTGTGCTATTTTAAAAACCAATTGAACTATTATCTCTCTTATACCTAAAGACTGGTTTATATAGAACAGGAAATTTAGGAACTCACTTTGCACACAGACGACTGTTAACAACCTGTCGCGCTTACATATATAGATTACCAATATAAAACGACCTTTTTTTAAATTTCTGGGTTAAGTTGCGTTTTCGAACGACGCAAAGCAACAAGAGAGCTTATATCGCTTTACAAAAACAAACTTATAGTTTTTCACAGCTCACCTGGCATGGGTTTGGTGTAAACGAGCCTTAACACAGCAAAACTAACAACAATAAAACAGCCTTAAAAATAAAATTTTAAGGTAAAAAAATTTAAAAACCTGAAAGATCGATCACAACTCCTGTTATGGGATTAAAAGCGAGGACAACTGGAGGCTGCTTTGAGTCTACATGGGGCTGCTTAGAGTCTAGTGCAAGTAGGACAGCTTGTGGTGGATGTGGAAAATGATTTGTTGATCGTTGAAGAAAAATTTCAAGTTTTTTGTTTTTTAAACGAAGGGAAAAATATCTAAAAAACTATGTAATTAATTGGAAACCCTTTTAGAAAAACATTTTTAAATAACTTGGCAACACTGACCTCCACACGATGTCACCAGTGAGTGAGTCAATTCCATAAAGGCTTCCACTAGTGGTTGCTGTAACAATCATTTTGTGAAGCGAAAAAGGGTCACGAGTCAATCCTTCCACCTAAAAGCATTTTTGAATTATTTTAATATAAAAAATTTGCAAGGAATCCTTTTTTGTTCAAGTCTTTAACTAAAGTTGATTTTCTCATTTTGTTTAACCTTGAAGGCATAGCCTGTTTAACTCTTGCAGATTGACTTTAAAAACAGTAGTTGTAAAGTAATATAAATCCCTACTGCTCCCATGTTGTACCTCTTCAGTTAAAAGCTATAAACTAACAAACTTCTGCTGGGCAAAAACTGGCAATTATATTTACTAATATTCCAAACTACTATGTTTAGGTCGTAAAGTCGACCTTCCCACATCGAGGATAAACAATATAAAGGCCACACTTAAGTAGAAGTAGTGATAAACTCAGATAAAGTTGCTTTACAAGCCCAACCCCAAGATGATATTAAACAAGAACAAACCTGAATAAGTGGATCCCTGGTTTTGTGTTCAAACAAAGTTCCGTCCTCAAACTCCTTTAAAGTTTGCCGGAAAAAGTTGCTCAGTTGACTTACTTGTGCTTTCAACCTCTGCAAATACAAACATTAGTTAATTTGGCACACTTTGCATAACTAATAATTTTTAAGCTGATTGCATAATATTAAATTTGTAAACTTAGTACATTTAAGTTTTGCAAAAAAAACAGTTTTAGTTAATACAGGCAAAAGCCCACCCTACAATCGACATTTTTATTTATTTTTTTTGTATATAATTTTATCCTTGATGTGGGAAAGTCGAATGCGCGACTTAAACATAGAGTAACATCAGTTACTCCGGCCCAGTCTCGAGTTGCCTGTGGTAGTTTGGGATATTATAGATTATAATTGCCCGATATTTATATTGCTGATTAAGTGTTGGCTCAGCAGGAGTTCATACCATTTATAGCGCCTTACTCAAAGGTGCTACAGCATGAGATCACTAAGGATTATACCCACGACCCCACATGTGGTGTAACAAGTGTTCTTACCACTACACCACGCTGCTGATACATTAATTGTTGAATTTGGTTGCAACTAATATTACCACATAATAATTTACCCATGCACCACAAACAGTATTTTTATTTATTTTGAAGGCCTATAAATTGAATATCATCCATTTTGCTCGGTTAATTTGTAACCTTAATAAAATAATCTTAAAATTTAAAATTTTACAAAACTGACAACCCTGACCTTAAGAAACATGTCAACGACCTTGACCTTTTCCTCAGAGAGTTCAAGGTTTGCGTCAGACAATGGAAGGTCAAGCATGAATGATTTGCTCACTGAAGCAAGACCTTCGTTCCGTTGCCATGCCGCTCGGTTTGGATGAGTCAGCAAAATTAAACTGTCATCATGAGTCAGCAATAATGCTCTAAAAAATATCAAAAAATAATTTAAAAGTATGTTTAATGCTATTTATTACCAAGTTAAAAAAATATTAAATTAGGTAACGAGAAAAAAAGAATTAATTTAACATGGAAAAAATAAAGTAAAATTTTTAATTTAATTTCTAAAATACCTGAATCCAATCGGAGTATTTCGTTTCAGGAACATGTTAATAAAAATATTTTCAATTCCACCCAAATGTTGAGGAATTTTGAACGAGATCGTTAAACTATCGTCAGTTAAACCTGGAAGAATTAACCGGGTTTACAAAAAAATCTGGACCACTTATACTTTCCTTGCTAATTTTTACATGTACTTTACAGTCCAAGTTAATTCTCTCTTGTACTTTACAGTCCTAGCTAATTCTCTCTTGTACTTTACGGTCCTAGCTAATTCTCTCTTGTACTTTACAGTCCTAGCTGATTCTCTCTTGTACTTTACAGTCCTTGCTAATTCTCTCTCTTACTCTACTGTCCTAGCTAATTCTCTCTTGTACTTTACAAAAGTTCAAGTGATCTAAAAACTCTAACAAAAAATTTTATAAAAAACTAGAACGAACCTGTTTTAAGATCTAGAGCAGAGATGGTGACCAAATTGTTTTGCTCGGTCGAAAGAAACGCAAAGTTTTGTTCGTTCATTTGTTTAATTGAAATTAAGGGTTTTTTAGTCACAACTTTTGTCCATAATTTCTACAAAAAAAAATTAAAAATTAATTTTACAAGTTTCACAGATTTCAATATATACCAAGATATGCTAAAAAAATAAAAATATTATGCACGTCTTGTTATTAATCCACCTTTAAATCTTGGTCAAAATGAAGTTGACTTATTTTATTATCTCCGTGGAAAACTAAAAAATCTTCGCCGCGATATTTAATCTCATCGCTGCAATAAAAATTACTGTAAAAAACACGTATTGCAAAGATATACATAAGGTGTTACTAGATAAAATTTGCAACATTTTACTTTTGATTTGAGTACACAGCAGTAATCGAACCCTGGACCTCTAGATCACTAGTTTCAAATTGTTGATTAACATTATTAGTGAGGTCGTGAACAAATATCTTAGATGTATCAGGATGGCTGTAAACAAAAATGTTGTTTTCTAAGATGGCTGTCTGCAAGAATAAGTTTAATTGTTAATTAATTAAATAACAATTTGATATCAAATTTTTTTTTTAATTTCTTGATATATTTTTTTACCATATCAAAATCATCCAACCATGGTGTTTCCAAGGTCAAAGTAGAGGTCAACTCCAAACTTTTGTCAAAAACACTCAAATTGAGTCGAGTTCCAGGCTCGAGTCGAAGATGAAAGATTTCATTAGAAGCTGAGTTTATAAAAATCTAAAAAAAAAAAAATTTTAATATATTTATCGTCAAATTTTAATTCGTATTTTCTTAATATTTCACCTTGTTATTTTTCTTTGCTCCAATGTCAAGGTCAAACAAGAAAGTTGTGACCTTTGGGTTTCGTTGTTGTAGCGACACCAAGTGGACGGCTAGAGACGAAAGAACAACAAGAAAATTTCCATCCGCGTAACTTTGCTCGAGAACTATGACATCATAAACAATCAATTCTTTTCTAAAGAAAATAAAATATATATATATACTATAAATGAAATTTTTTCTTTAAGTTAAATTCAATAGAACAAAAGTATTATTTTAAACACCAAAAATTTACTTATACCAACACTAAAATATACAAAAGAAATAATTTAATCGTGATTATAAAACTCTTACTCAAAATTTTGATTTGCAGCAAGGTCAACCTCCCACTTGAGGACGCCATTACCTCCGTTCCATGACCTCATGACCCCATTGTCGTTAACCGTGACCAAACCATCTCGATGGTGAAACATTTTCATAACCTTAAAATTAAAGGTTAAAGTTTAATAAAACAGTGATACCAATTTGTAAATTGATATGAAATAATTTAAAAGTTTTTCTTAATGATGAAAACATATTAATTTGAGGACAAACTTTTCCCTGATCTTCTCCGAGCATCCTCCTCCAAACAAGATTCCCGTTCCTTGCGTTCAAACAAGCGACAACATTCCTCGAGGTCGACACAAATAAGTGTTTACCCACCGAGATCGAACTCTCAAAATCAACATCAGAAACCTGGAAGTTTAAAATCAGGTTTAAATATTGAGCAAATATTTTCTTATGGTGGAAAATAAGAAAATAACTGGTAGTGCAGTGGTCAGAACACCTAGCTTCACAACATGAGATTCAGGGTTTAATTTCCAGCGCTCTTGTGCTGTAGTGCCCTTGCATAAAGCACTTCAAACATTTTAAACTTCTGCTGAGCTAACACTTAATCATCAACTTAATTATTGGACAATCATAATTTATAATAACCCAAACTGTCAAGGTAAACTTAAAACTGGTTTGGAGAAACTGATGTTACTCTGTGTTTAGGTCGTGAAGTCGACTTTCCCACATCGAGGATAAATAAATAAACAGAAAAACAAAATAAGTTACAATTAAGCGATAGATTTAGTGGCTTTCTACTAAAAAAATATTTTTTAATAAATTAGTCAGATTAGAATGGTTTAAACAAAATCAGTTCGAAAAGGCAGCAGTTTAATCGGTTTGGATAGTTTGTAAAATATAGATAAAAATGTCAAAAACACGTGTTTTTCGCTTCCGTATTTTACAACTAAAGTAACAAATATTTGAACAAACCTTTCCGATAAATTCCTTCTTCCAATCATATTTTCCAATTTGATCTTCATATAAACTCAATCCATATCCAAAACAAGAAATTAAACTAATAAATAAAAACAAAAATCGCATTTCGATTTAAACGTTGAAAGTATACGACCCCAGTTTAACTTTATTGCGGTAGTTGTAGAAGGAACTATTTAACATGATCGCTAAATCCGAAAAATCGTCATTAATCAAAATATTTAACAAATATCTAATTTAATACTAACTAATTTGTTTTAATTTAAATATATATTTCTAATAAACATAATGCTTTTATAAAACTAAAAATGTTGTAATTTAAAAAATATATTATAAAATGTCACACTTATGTTACAACTTCGGCGAAACTTCATAGAAATCATAAAGTAAACAAATCCACGTGTTTGTTAAAATATTTTGTATTACAATTGGATGACGTATTTTAACAATTATTAGTTTAACAAGTTAATAAAGATTAAAATTAACCCATTTCTTCAATTTAGCTCAACAATATTTAACATGAATGTCACTAATATAACCTTAAAAACTTTGATCCAACCAAACAAAATATTCTACGTCCAAATTTGCAACAAAACCACAAAACATCAAAAACCAAAATGGCTGCCTCCGAATCACGAGACGAGGAGAATTCCCTTCAATGAAAACGACCACATGAACATGGTCCTTAAACCTCCAATACAACCACAAAACCCTAAAAACTTAAAAGTATCTGTAATTGGGATGCCAAATGCAGGGAAATCAACTTTAATTAATTCCTTAATTGGAATCGATGTGATGCCCACTTCACGTAAAATTGACACAACTGTTAAAAGTTGCCTCGGAATTTTAACATTGGGAAACACTCAGATCGAGTTTTTTGACAACCCTGGGTTATTCAGTCGAAGGTCGTCATGCCGACATAAAAACTCCACGAGTTATGGTTTAAGTGGTGAAGCGATGAGTCGCTCTGATTTGTGCTTAGTCGTTGCTGATTTATCCTCACGGAGGGTGAGCGGGGGTTGTCTCCAACCTGAGGTTCTCCTCCAACTTTTGAGGAAGAGAGAGATTCCCTCGATCCTCGTCCTCAATAAAATCGATCAAATATCTCACCGTAGCAACGTGTTTAACATCATAGAGAAAACAACCTGTGGGGTTGTGGACGGGAGACCTTGTGGGCACCAAAAACCTAAATCCAGGGTCCTAACCCCGATTCAATTACCGCCACTCGAGAGCGAAGTGATCGAGACAATGACAAAAATTGATCGCACAAAAAGTCCGGACGAGATAAACACCGAAAATAAAACTGAATTTAAAATTTTAAACGAGCTACGACATCATTCCGGTTGGCCGGGTTTTAAAGAGGTGTTTGTTACATCAGCGCTTAAAAATGAAGTTGTCAGCGAGCTCCGTGATTACTTGCTCAGTGAGGCACGACCAAGACAATGGGGTTATCATGATCAAATGATCACCGACGTCACGCCTTTCGATTTACTCCAAGACATTATGAGGTCATCAATGCTCGATAATTTACTTCATGAAATCCCGTACTTGACCCAAGTTCGGATCTCGTACTGGAAGGAAATTGAGGATAAACTATTTGTGACATTCGATTTAGTTTGTAGTAAAGTCAATCATGCACGAATTGTTAACCGAGGTCGGAAATTGTTGATATTTGGGGCGAAGAAAAGAGTTTATGAAATATATAACGGAGAGATTGAGATTGATATTGTTGTTTATCATAGAAATGAACCAATTTAAAATTTAAAAGTTTTGTGTTTGTGTGAAAATAAATTTATTGTGTATCGTGAAAAACGAATCAAAAATAAAACAAAAATGTAAAAATTATTTATTCCTATTAGTAAAAATCCACAAATAAAACAATTTACAAAAAAATATGAATTTAAAACAAAATTAAACTAAAACAATTTAAGAAACAAAAATAATAAAAAAATTAAATTGTCACTTAAAGATTCCCGTTGTCATGGTAACCCCAGAGCTTGGTTGCCAGGCAAATCTAAAGACCTGGTTGCTAAGAAAGGATGAAGTTGAAGGGGAACCACCTAAATTTAAATGTGTTACTACTACACCAACACCAAAAATATTGCAACAAATATTTAATAATTAATCTCAAACTGGTTACCTTCAATAAACATCTTCAACCTCATAACACAGTAATATGAAACATTGACCCCTAAAAAAGAAAGTATTTTGTTATTTCATGTTTATTTAGTAGTTTATATAGAGCTGTGCATAGTTAATAGGTTAACTAAAACCCTGGTTTATTGTTCAGCTTAGTTAACCTAATTTCATTGAATATTAGCTCAAATGTGATATTAAAGTTATATTTAGTGGAACATAACATTTTAAAAAGTTTATATTTTAATTGGGTAACGGAAATTTTCCCTAAAAAGGTTAACAGTTCAACGATTAATTAAATTATAATAAAATCGCCGTACTTAATAATATTGTCAAACTAATATAAAAACATAGGACTAATAAATTCTTGATATATTGCAAGTATTAAGCAACAATGAGGCCATTATTACAGGACAGTAAATAATCTGACAATGCAACAGCATGTTAACTAAGATATGTTTAAGTGAACAATTACTAGAAAAGTGTTTTATGTTTAAATTAAGTAAAATTCTGAATTACCTTTAGTTGTGGTAACCATAGTGATATGCCTGTTGCCATAATTGTGATGTCATTGAACCTAGTTTGTTCATTTCTTGGAAAATCTGGAACTAAATAAAATTCATTAATTAATAAATAAATTGATGATTGAATTATAAAAAAGAAACATAATTAACTGAAAACAAATAAAAACTTAAAAAACATGAACCAATAATTTTGTTTCGACCCCACATGTCCCAGCCACCAACATTGGGTTGTTATAACCCACTTTTTCAAGGTAAAACAGTCCCCAAACCCCTTAAGACAAGGACTAGAACCCCCCTTGTGGTGGTTTTAACTAGAGAGACAATTATGTCGATAAATTTATCCCCATTCTTAATGTTTACTCCACTTGCTTCGTATGTTAATTCTTTTCGTCTGGTTAAAAAATTTTAAAATTCAATTTTCTTTTCAATTAAATTAAAATGAATTTTGCCAAAACAATAATTCTTAAAATATCACTTTAAATTTACACTGAAGACAGTTTAACAACAAATACCAACTTGTTAAATTTAATTCCTTTTTCAGCAATATCACTTCGATAAAATCCTCCCTCAAACTTTACCCCCTCTAAACCGAGCTCTTTGCTGCGCTCTAGTGACTTCAAGATCGTACCTATCGTCAACACTCCCCCACCAGAGGTCACAGTTTGACCTTCAGGAGTCAAGATTGTACCAGCCTTAAAGGTTAAAGTTAAATCAGAATTTGGTTGAATTCCCAAAAAATATAAAATAATTTTTTGTTTTAATTTCAAAAAACTAATTTTAACAAAATTCTATTTTTTAATTAATTTAAAAAAGTAAAATCTATAACCTTGAATTAATTTTCCTTTCTAAAAACTTTGTGGATGAATAAGGTTACGAGAATGTTCAAACCTAAAAAAAAATTATTTTTATTAATTTGTCAAAAATAAAAGTTAAACATTAAAATTATGGTAACTCATAATATAAACATTCTTTTTTTTTGTGTATATATTTTTATCCTCAATGTGGGAAGGTCGAATGTGCGACCTAACTATAGAGTAACAACAGTTACTCCGACCCAGTCTCGAGTTGCCTGTGGCAGTTTGGGATATTATAGAATATAATTGCCCAATAATTATACTGCTGTGTAAGTGCTGGCTTAGCAGGAGTTTATGCGGTTTATAGCGCCTTACCCAAGGGTGCTACAGCATGAGAGCAGTGGGGATTGAACCAACAACCTCATGGTGGTGTAGCAAGTGCTCTTACTACTACACCACGCTGCCGGTTTCTATTGATTTACAATTAAGCTGTCGTTTCTATTAATTTACAAAAATGTTATTGATTTTATTAATATTTTAAATAAATAAATTCCTTAACTGTTAAAACTATTTTCACAAAAAACTAAGATAAATTTAATTTTTACCTTTCTTCATTCTTTGCATAATCAGAATAACAAACTTGCTGACTCGGCAGTTTTTCTTGACAAGTCAAATATGCTGACTCATTTAAAAATACTCTAAAAAACCATAAATTATTTTTATATATTGTAAGAAACCTGGTGAACAATAACAACATAGACATTCAACTTTTATATTAATCTGGTTGTAAAGAATTATCTGAACTAATATTTCTAAAATATTGAAATTAAAAAAATTGTTTTTAAATTGTACAGCATCAACAAATTACCTGAAATTCCAAAATATAAGAAAAACTGAGCTTGGTTGCCGGGCAAATCTGAAGACCTGGTTGCTAGGGAAGGTGATTGAGGGTTGTTGTTTACTTTCTTGAATGAAGTTGAAGGGAAACTCCCTGGGGGAACCACCTAAATGTAGATGTGTTACTACTACACCAACACCAAAAATATTGCAACAAATATTTAATAATTAATCTCAAACTGGTTACCTTCAATAAACATCTTCAACCTCATAACACAGTAATATGAAACATTGACCTCTAAAAAAGAAAGTATTTTGTTATTTCATGTTTATTTAGTAGTTTATATAGAGCTGTGCATAGTTAATAGGTTAACTAAAACCCTGGTTTATTGTTCAGCTTAGTTAACCTAATTTCAATGAATATTAGCTCAAATGTGATATTAAAGTTATATTTAGTGGAACATAACATTTTAAAAAGTTTTATATTTCAGTTTGGTAAAAGAAATCTTCCCTAAAAAGGTTAACAGTTTAACAATCAATTAAATTATAATAAAATCGCCGTACTTAATAATATCGTCAAACTAATATAAAAACATAGGACTAATAAATTCTTGATATATTGCAAGTATTAAGCAACAATGAGGCCATTATTACAGGACAGTAAATAATCTGACAATGCAACAGCATGTTAACTAAGGTCTGTTTAAGTGAACAATTACTAGAAAAGTGTTTTATGTTTAAATTAAGTAAAAAACTGAATTACCTTTAGCTGTGGTTACCATAGTAATATGCCTGTTGCTATAATTGTGATGTCATCAAACCTAGTTTGTTCATTTCTTGGAAAATCTGGAATTAAATAAAAAAATTATTAATTAATAAATAAATTGATGATTAAATTATTAAAAAGAAGCATAATTAACTTAAAAAAAATAAAAACATAAAAACACAAACCAATAATTTTGTTCCGACCCCATCTGTCCCAGCCACCAACATTGGGTTGTTATAACCCACTTTTTCAAGGTCAAACAGGCCCCAGACTCCCCAAGACAAGGACTAGAACCCCCCCCCCCTCCTTGTGGTGGTTTTAACTAGAAAGACAATTATGTCGATAAATTTATCCCCATTCTTGATGTTTACTCCACTTGCTTCGTATGTTAATTCTTTTCGTCTGGTTAAATAATTTTAAAAATCAATTTTCTTTTTAATCAAATTAAAATAAATTTTGATAAAACAACAATTTTTAAAATACCACTTTAATTTTATACTGAAGACAGTTTAACAACAAATACCAACTTGTTAAATTTAATTCCTTTTTCAGCAAAATCACTTCGATAAAATCCCCCCTCAAACTTTACCCCCTCTAAACCAAGCTCTTTGCTGCGCTCTAGTGACTCTGAGATAGTTGCTATCGTCAACACTCCTCCACCAGAGGTCACAGTTTAACATTTAGGAGTCAAGGTCGTACCAGCCTTAAAGGTTAAAGTTGAATCAGAATTTGGTTAAATTCCTAAAAAATATAAAATTTGATTTTTTGTTTTAATTTCAAAAAACTAATTTTTAACGAAATTTTATTTTTTTATTTTTTTATTTTGGTTTTTCGCACATTGATAAAAGTAAATAATAAATACGATATACAATTAATATTACAACAATGCGACGGGAAAAAATGACAAAATCAATTTAATGATTTAAAACATGCCAAAAGTAATAATGTTTATACAAAGATTTTATAGTACATTATGGCATGGTCACCAAACCCAGAATTAATTTAAAAAATTGAATCTATACCCTTGAACTAATTTTCCTTTCTAAAAACTTTGTGGATCAATAAGGTTACGAGAATGTTCAAACCCAAAAAAAATTATTTATTAATTTGTCAAAAATAAAAGTTAAACATTAAAATTCTGGTAACTCGTAATCTATATATATTTTTTTGTATATATTTTTATCCTTGATGTGGGAAGGCCGAATGTGCGACCTAACCATAGAGTAACATTATTTACTCCACCCCAGTCTCAAGTTGCCTGTGGCAGTTTAAAATATTATAGATTATAATTGCCCAGTAATTATGCTGCTGATTAAGTATTTACTCAGCGAAGTTTATATTGGTTATAGCGCCGTACTCAAGGGCGCTACAGCATGAGATCAGTGGGGATTGAACCCACGACCTCATGGTGGTGTAGCAAGTGCTCTTACCACTACACCACGCTGTCGGTTTCTATTAATTTACAAAAATTTGTTTTATTAATATTCTAAATTAATAAATTCCTTAACTGTTAAAACTATTTTTACACAAATTGAGTTAAATTTAATTTTTACCTTTCTTCAATCTTTGCATATTCAGAATAACAAATTGCTGACTCAGCAGTTTTTCTTCACGAGCTAAACTTGCACCTCACCATAAACTTGCAGACTCACCATAAACTTGACTTGCAGACTCACCATAAACTTGCAGACTCACTTGCAGACTCAAAAATTGTTTTTAAATTGTACAGCATCAACAAATTACCTGAATTCCAAGGCATAAGAAAAACTGAGCTTGGTTGCCGGGCAAATCTGAAGACCTGGTTGCTAGGAAGGTGATCGAGGGTTGTTGTTGATCTTTCTTAAATGAAGTTGAAGGGTAACTCCTTGGGGAAACCACCTAAATGTACATGTGTTACTACTACACCAACACCAAAAATATTGCAACAAATATTTAATAATTAATCTCAAACTGGTTACCTTTAATAAACATCTTCAACCTCATAACACAGTAATATGAAACATTGACCTCTAAAAAAGAAAGTATTTTGTTATTTCATGTTTATTTAGTAGTTTATATAGAGCTGTGCATAGTTAATAGGTTAACTAAAACCCTGGTTTATTGTTCAACTTAGTTAACCTAATTTCATTGAAAATTTACTTATATGTGATGTTAAAATTCAATATTTTATTCTGAGATATAAATTAGTTATTGCTTTAAAATAAGGCCAGTTTATCCAATCGGCAGCGTGGTAAGAACACTTGCTACACCACACATGAGTCCATGGGTTCAATCCCCAATGATCTCATGCTGTACCGCTCTTAAGTAAGGCGCTATAAACGGTACGAACTCCTGCTGAGTCAGCACTTAATCAGCAGCATAATTATCGGGCAATTATAATCTATAATATTTTAAACTGCCACAGGCAACTTGAGACTGGGGTGGAGTAAATAATGTTACTCTATGTTTAGGTCGCACATTCGACTTTCCCACATCGAGGATAAAATTATATACAGAAAAAACTAAAATCATTACAAACCATTAATTATCAGTTGTTAAAAACTATAAAGATACAAGTTAAATTACAACATGATTGTTGTAACAAGGGGGTATTGTGATGTCATCAAAGTTAATAACTTAACCTTTTAAATAAACCTTAATACCTGAAAAACATAATCATCGTTAATTAATTAAATTATATATGAAGCTCAAAAATTACCAAAAAACTAAACAAAACATCAACTTTCCAAAATATTAGCGAGTAAACAATTATTATTTGCAAACTCAAGCATTATATACACTACATTTAAACAATTTATACTTGGATATATAGAAAGATTAAAATACATCAACATTTTAAAATAATAAATAGGAATAAAACGAACTAAATATAAAAGTTAGAACAAAATTATTTTAAAGTTGAACTTTTTTTCCTAATCCAAGAGTTACACATTTTTTAATCCAAAAGTAAACAACAGAAATTTTTTGTTTAACTATCTCAGTTTCTGGAAACTGTTTAAACATATCAAGAGAAATCTGAAAGTTTTTAAGAGCTTCAGTTTTGTTGCCCAGTTGAAGGTTGCACATTCCAATTTTGCAATGACAATCGGCAACATCACTACTCTTAGTTGGATCATCATCAATTTGTTGGTGGATTTCAAGTGAAGTTTGGAAATCGGATAATGCTTCTTTATATTGACTGAGCTCATATCTGCACTTTCCAATCCAATGATGATGATTAGCAACATCACTGCTATTAGTTGGATCGTTATCAAATTTTTGGTGGATTCTAAGTGATGTTTGGAAATCAGATAATGCTTCTTTATATTGACTGAGCTCATATTTACACATTCCAATCCAATATTCGCGATCAGCAATATTACTGCTCTTAGTTGAATCGCCATTAATTTGTTGGTGGATCCTAAGAGAAGTTTGAAAATCTGATAATGCTTCTTTGTAATGACTAAGATTATATTTGCAATGTCCCACAAAGTTGTAAGACCAAGCAATATCAAGTTTATCTTGTTTGGAAGTTTGATTAAGATTTGTTTCATAAAGATGCTGGTTTGCCCAACTTACAGCATACTTATAATTTTGTAGAAAATAACATGTTTGTGGAAGTAATCCTATCGGGGGTTTCGTTATTTTAGCTAACTCAAAAATAAAGCGTTGAAATGTTGAAATTATTAGAAAATATTCCAATAGACTTTTCATTCCAACTAAATCTATAAATTTACTTTTTATTTCTAATTTTTGAACCGTATCATCTTGTGATTTTTTATCCATGTAAACTCTTAATCTTGTCTCACATGCAACAGCGATGGCAAATTTAAGATCATAACAAACTTCTTTAGTTAATTTATTTTCTTGAACAAGAATTTCTATAATATCAAAGCAGCAAGATTTTTCAATGCCATGAATTTTACCAACTGCTGAAACAAATAAAGTTGAACTTCTGTAAACCATTTTTTTTATGTTGAGATTTGAATCATTTTCCAACTTTTTTAATTGTGTTAATATGCGAAAAACATCTTCATTTTTGGTAATTTGATTTTTGACCGATGATAAAAATTGTTCCTTGTCCAACAATCTGATTTCCTTATCAACAAATTTCTGAAATTGTTGATATATTTGTTGATTGCCAGCAACAAAACATGATGTCATCAACATATCAGACAAGTGGTAACCATTCTTTATATCTTCATTTGATCCAATAAAACTTGCCATTTTGCTAACAGTTTGAATTAGTTCAAGTTTAAATTGTTTGTTTTCTGTTTTAACTTGTCTTTCTAGTGGAGATTTACAAGCATGTGGCATCATTCCATCAAAGGAAATGCCCAGAGGTGTAACAGCATCATAAAAGTTAAATTTAGTTGGATGTCCACTATTTAAACTTGGAATATTAACAGCAGGAAGAATAGTTTCTCCAAGATTAATTAAAATAATTTGAAAGAATACAGCAAACCACCTGAAGTATTCTTTTATTTTTTCTTGATATTTTTTGGACAATTTTGTGATTTTGTCATCTAAAACTATGATGTTTTCAAAATCAGAGTAAGGAGTTATTTCCCTTCGTGAAAGTGATCCAAGTCCCACTAAAGCATATTCACATAAGGGATTTTCCAATATAACTTCACAAAACCAAGCAAGTTGTTTCATAATCTTTGTATAATCTTCACTTATAATATTTTGTAGGTTGCTTATAGCTTCAACTTTTTCACTTTTAAGTTTTGTGAATTCCTCATTAGATATGTCTTCCGGAATCTGAGTAATGGTTTCAAGTATATTATTAACCTTGTTTCTCATTTCTTTAACATGGTAAGCAATAACTTTAGAATATATACTTAAATCATGTGTTCGATTTTTAGCATTTGCAACTTTAAGTAATTCAGAAAAAAATTGACAAAGAACTTGTTTAATTTCTTTCACATTTTCAGGATCTCGAACAATAGCTGCATTTAGTAAAGCTGCACTTTGAATTAATTTGATTTTGTCAGCCTGTTGTAAACCTTCAGTTTTGTAAATTAAACCAAGTTTATGGAAAAGTTTTGCAGATTGTTTTGGAAATTTTTCTTTTTCATTTTCATCACAAATATGTTTAAGTTGTTTAATAATCTCATCTTCTGTTTCCATTGTTATGTAATAAACTTATTTATTTATTATTTATTTAAATATTATTTATGAATATTATTTTTTTTCAAGTTCGTTTTTATTAACTGAATAAACTTATAAACTCATTTTCTAAATTTGTTGGCAAAAAGACCGCCCCATTATAAATATTGTTGTATCCAGTTATAATTATGTGATGGATAAAACTTAACAACGTACACAACGCATTGCAAGATTGTGCCACCATTTAAAATGAACAGAGTCGTTCACACGTACAAAATTTTTACACGTAGTAAAGTTTTGTGGCTTGAGCGGAATTTATGCAAGATTTTGTAAGCAGTATACTTTTATTAGATATTTTTTATTAAAATATTAAAAAGCTTATTGATTTTTATTTTTTTGTTAAACCTAATTTTAAAAGCCGGTTTGCTCAACTAGTTTTATTAAGTTCTTTTTTCATAGAAGAAGCAAAATAATTAAAATTAAAATTATAAGCAAAATAATTAAAATCAGACAATTTAATGGTTTTTATTTTTTTGTTAAACTTTATTTTACACGAAACCAGTTTGCTTAACTAAAGTCCTTACTTCATAGAAGAAAAATAATTAAAATTGTGTTTTTATTGTCTTTCTAAAAGGTCCCAAGTATCAACTGAGTTCAATCCATTTTAACTTTGTTGTTCGAGTTTGTAATTAAGAAAAAATAAAGTTGAATTAGCAACAAATTAAAATTTATAATTTAAATAGTATTGTTAAATTGAAAAAAGGATTAACAGCATTTCAAGTATTGTATAATTATTAAAAACAATTTTTCTTCAATTTTTAGTCAAACCAAAAATAGATTCAATTACAACTTGATTTTTTATAATTATTAATGAAATATTAGCTTACCATAACTTTTAAATAAATTTTTTAGAATTGTTTAACGGAACCAGTTTCTACTAAAATATTTAAACCTATATTTTAAGATAAAGTTTTACCTAATTCTTGGTCATTAATTTAATTTCTTGTTACCCTGCTTTTCACTGTTTTGCAACTAATAGTTAATAAACCCTTATCCAGTCTACAAAATATTTATAGCACCTTCAACTAAAACTTAATTTTTTGTTTACCTTTTTCAGCCTTATCACAAATTAAAGCACGATCGCTTAATGTGACTAATTAGGCTGCATACGTGCACAAACACTTGATTCTATTGACAAACACTTTACATTATCATAAATAAATTGAATACTGACTGTTTTAAATCAAAATGTTAACTTGCTTATAAGTAAACCAATTTAAATTTTAAAACTTTTTGTGTTTCGTGTCAAATATAAATTTATTGTTCATCGTAAAAAAGTTTAAAAATGAAAGAAATTTACAAAATACCAGAAAAAAATTAAAACAAAAATTTAGCTTGAAAATTTCTGGTTTTTAAAACAGATTAAAATAACTAAAACAAAAATTCAAAATACTTAGGTTAAAAAAATATAATAAACTTTAACTTTTATGCAACATTTCATACTAATAATAAAATAAATTTAATTTTCTAAAACATTCCACCACACCACAAATAAGAATATTTTTTTTTATAATTTGACTAGACTTGAAACTAAGAACATAACATGCAACCCACTACACAATTATATTTAATTTAGTTAAACAATAACCCAACTTATTCCACAGATTTTGTGACCCCGACAAAAATATCAAGCATCAATGTCTAATTAATTACTAGAATTAATTTTAAATATTATTCAAGCCAATATATAGTACATTACAAATTGATTTGTTTAATTTGACCAATTACTTTTTTACCTGGACTTCAAAAATAATTAAAATAGAATCTGTTCATATTTGAGTATTTTTTTAAGTATTTTAAACGGACACAAAAACTAAATTAATTTTAAAATATTCCTCCACACTTTTGTAGTTTTAAATTTTTTTGTCTGTTTTTATAACAATAACTAAACCCTCATTTAATCTTTAAAATGTGTTTGCCTGCACTTTATGATAAAGGCCCCCCACGGTCGCTAAATGGTACTAATTAGGCTACGTGCACAAACACTTGATTCTATTGACATATACTTAACATTATCATAAATAAATTTATTACCTACTGTTTTAAATCGAAATGTTAACTTGCTTAAAAGTAAACTAATTTAAATTTTAAAACTTTTTGTGTTTTGTGGGGTAGTACTAAAATACTGTATGTGGAAAGTTGGGGTGCGGGAAATAGCGAGGCCGTATGTAAACGTTAACAAAAAAACGCTAGATGTGGAAAAAGGCAGAATTTTTATACCCTTCGCCTAATCTTCCCTTGTGCTTTATATTCAATTTCGCATCATTTCTTGGTCTTTAAAGTTAATCCCACATCATCCAGCAGAAAAGTACAAAAATGCCGTTCTGTCTCGCATTCCGCGAATTAATGTTAACGTTTACATACGGTCCCGCATCCCGTACTTTAGTATTGTCCGTTTTGTGTCAAATATAAATTCATTGTTCATCGTCAAAAAGTTTAAAAAATGAAACAAATAAAAATAAATTTGTGATATCTTTTTACTTCTATTATTACTCATAAAAATTTACAAAATACCATAAAAAATGAAAAACAAAAAAATCATGATTTTTAAAACAGTTTAAGATAACTAAAACAAAAATTCAAATGTTTAAAACTTAATAAACTTTAATTTTTATGCAACATTTCATAATAATAAAATAAATTTAATTTTTTAAACGTAAATATAATATTAACCAAAGACAAAAAAACAATTTACTACTTAGGCTACAACTCTAAATTTAGCTACTATGCTAATCAAATATAAATTGTCATTTCATTTAAACAACCTCACCTTAAAATTAACTCATAGAGTAAGTAATGTTTGAGGGTATTTCCCCCTTGGAGGTTTCCTGTGAGGAAGGGGGAGGAGCTATAGTTTGATTGACAGGTGGGAGTTCGCTGGCAGGTACGAAATATGATCCACGATCTGAGGTTAAAATATACGGCGCAGAAACTGGCCGAGTTGTCCTTTGTTCTTGCTGTTCTGCCTCACTAGTCACAGCCATAGACATCAGCGGAGTAATTTGTCGTATCCCTGTCGTCGTGGTAACCCCAGAGCTTGGTTGCTGGGCAAATCTGAAGACCTGGTTGCTAGGGAGGGTGATCGAGGGTTGTTGTTGTTGATCTTTCTTTGCTTTCTTGTTTGTGGCCGAAGGGGAGTTCCCAGGGGGCACCCCCTGCATATGGACTTTCATGTGTTTATCCAGATGCCATCGTGTGACGAAATATTTGCCGCACTGTTTGCACATGTCTGCCTCCCCCGTGTGGATCTTTTCATGCTGATCAAGATACCACTTGGTGGCAAAACGTTTATCGCAGTATTTACAACAATGAGCTCGTTCAACTTGTTGTTGTTGTTGTTGTTGTTGCTGTTGATTAGTTTGTATTTGTTGTTGTGGCTGTTGAACTCTTCTTTGTTGTTGTTGTTGAATTTGTGGCAAATGTTGCTGTTGTTGTGGTTGTTGTAGGTGTTGTTCCTGATGTTGTTGAATGATTTGTTGTTGTGGTTTTTCTTGTATTTGTTGTTGTAGGATCGGGTGACTATGTAAGGTGGAATCCCCAATTTGTGGGACAAGGGCCTGAGATGTTTTATAAAAACAAGATATTAAAAAACATAATTGTTCTATTACCATTTAATTTTGCCCAGTCAATAACCCAGCCTAAAGCCTGCATTTTAATTAATGTGATATGGGCGCAACTCTCAACTAACATATGTCAGTGAAAATTTACCTGCACACCACAAATGGTAGTTTATAAAGTCATGGCAGTTTTCTTAAACTGGACGTACATAAATAAATTGGCCACTGAGCCTTATTTTAGAAATATAAATTTTTGAAAAGTTGGTCAACTTAAAAATGACAAAAAAAATTTGGATTAAAAAAACTTATTATTATTCAAACTTAAAAAATAAAAGAGAATATCCAAATTTTGGCCACTAGGATGGTCAACTTAAAAAGGCCAAAAAAATTTAATTTGGGTTAAAAAAAATGATTATTATTTTTTTGAACAACTTAAAAAATGACAAATATTTTAAAAACAAAAAATCTGAACTTTATTCTTACCAGTTGTGGCAGTGAAGCCATTACAGGGGTGATAAGTTGAGTTCCCCCTAACATGTGCTGCCCACTAATGGCCACTGGGGCGATGGGGTCACATCGGGTCCCAAGTTGTTTGTTACAGAACTTACAAACATGAAATGGGGTGCTGGGTTGGGGTTCAATCAAAACCATCGTCTAAAAAAATAAAAGTTTGGAATTAAAAAAACTTTCACTCCAATAAACTTAATGGAATAATTAAAATTAAAAACTTCTAATTAAAAGAAAGCCCTTTTTCTTAATGTAAACAATGTTTAAGAAATAAAGTTTGTGTAGGGTGATATTTTAAAATACCGAAAGAGATTAGAACAATTCAAATAAAGAAGAAAATCAAGTTATCTAAAGTAGCTTAAAAGAAAAGTACCAAAAAGACTAAGAAAAATACCAACAGTGCCAAAAAAAATTAAAAGTAACAAAAAGGACCAAGAAAATTACCAACAGTACCAAAAATATATCAAAAGTACCAAGAAAAATACCAAAAAGACCAAGAAAAATACCAAACGTACCAAATAAATACCAAAAGTCCCCATAGCAATAAGTAACTAATAACGAGTTGTGAAAATATTAAAGTTACCTGTTGTGGTAGAAGTTGTTGATTGTTTTGTAAGTTGACTTGCGGCTTGTTGATAAAACTTTGTTGTTGTTGTAAACTATTTGGAATCTGCTGTTGTTGCTGTTGATTGACTTGTTGAGTCACCTGTTGTTGTTGATTCACTTGTTGCTGCTGCTGTTGAGGTTGTTGTTGTTGTTGTTGTGGAGCCGGAGCAAGGGTCATGACAGGTGTTGTGACAGCAGACACCTAATTAAAATTTTTTTTATAAATTTAAAAATTTTCAAATGCATTTTACAAAAAAAAAAATGCTATTTAAAAACCTGAATCGACTTTTGTTGTATTTGTTGAACAGGTTGTTGTTGCTGTTGTTGTTCTGTATTGTTGTTGTTGCTGTTGATTCTTGTGCAAATCTTCTCATGCCGAATCGCGTTGTATTTTGAGCTAAAATAATTTCCACAAAACCGACAATATCTAAAAATATTAAACTCAATTAAATAAAAAAAAAAAAAATTTGGGTTCTTTTCATCATAAATTAACATCAGAATTATGAATCATATTTTAAATAATATATATCATAAATTTTTAATCAAATTTTATTACATTAATTTAAATTTTATTGGTACTTGAATTTTACATGTTTATGTTAGACAATAAAAAGTGACAAAAAAATTAAAAACAAATTTTTTTAATAAATATTTTTACCTTTCAGGTTTCCCAAGTAGTGGAGAGGGGCCTGGGGTCATGAGAACCCCGATTGTTACAGGTTGTGACACAACAATTGGGTCACAAGGGTTATGGAACAACTTTTCGTGCCGGATTACGTTCGATTTGGTACTAAACTCTTTGGCACAATATTTACAAATGTGAACTCGTTTTCCGTGCTCGTGATAAACCAAAGGTTTGGTTTGAACTTGCTGCTGCTGATGCTGCTGCTGATGCTGCTGCTGCTGCTGTGGTTGTGGCTGAAAAATTAATTTTAAATATAAGGGGGTAATGAAATATATAATGTTTTTGCAAAACAATTTTCCTTAAAGTAAAGTTGTAAGTTCTACTTTTTGTCTGTTATAAGATCTTAAGTAAGACCTAAGGTCCTGGGTTTAATCCCCACTGCTAGCATGCGGTAGCATCATTTTGTAAAGTCTTGTGTTTTATGCAAATTGAGAAATTGAGCGATCACCACAAACCTTAGTTTTGATCCCAGCCTCTTGTGCTCTAGTGATTCCTTGAGCTTTGCACTTGTTTGAGATGACAAGAGTGATGTTAAATGAACATTCCAGCTTGGTTTGGTGCTCGATTAATGCTTGCAAGTTGGTTCCTAGAATGTAAGAAACATTTTTAAATAATGAATTATTGTTGCAGCTTTTCATAGTTGTATTTTTAACCTTGTCGTGTAAAATCCAACTTTGTGGCGTAAACATAACACCTTATTTAAGAACATAACATCATGAAAGCAGTAGTAATCGAACCCTGGATCTCTAGATCACTAGTTTCAAATTGTTGATTAACATTATTAGTGAGAGCGTGAACAAATATCTTGGCTGTTTCGGGATGGCTGTAAACTAAAATGTTGTTTTCTAAGATGGCTGTCTGCAAGAATAAGTTTAATTGTTAATTAATTAAATAACGATTTAATATCAAATTTTTTTTTTAATTTCTTGATATAATATTTTACCATATTGAAATCATCCAACCATGGTGTTTCCAAGGTCAAAGTAGAGTTCAACTCCAAACTTTTGTCAAAAACACTCAAATTGAGTCGAGTTCCAGGCTCCAGTCAAAGATGAAAGATTTCATTTGAAGCTGAGTTTATAAAAATCAAAAAAATAAAATTTTAATAAATTTATCGTCAAATTTTAATTTGTATTTTCTTAACATTTCACCTTGTTATTTTCCTTTGCTCCAATGTCAAGGTCAAACAAGAAAGTTGTGACCTTTGGGTTTCGTTGTTGTAGCGACACCAGGTGGACGGCTAGAGACGAAAGAACAACAAGAAAATTTCCATCCGAGTAACTTTGCTCGAGAACTATGACATCATAAACAATCAATTCTTTTCTAAACAAAAAAAAATACAAATATACCATAAATGAAATTTTTTAATACCAAATATACCATAAATTATAAATACAAATATACAATAAATGAAATTTTTTTTTAAAAAGAAATAATTTAACTGTGATTATAAAACTCTTACTCAAAATTTTGATTTGCAGCGAGGTCAATCTCCCACTTGAGGACGCCATTACCTCCGTTCCATGACCTCATGACCCCATTGTCGTTAACCAGGACCAAACCATCTCGATGGTAAAACATTTTCATAACCTTAAAATTAAAGGTTAAAGTTTTTAATAAAACAGTGATACCAATTTGTAAATTCATATGAAATAATTTAAAAGTTTTTCTTAATAATAAAAAAATAATAATTTGAGGACAAACTTTTTCCTGATCTTCTCCGAGCATCCTCCTCCAAACAAGATTCCCGTTCCTTGCATTCAAACAAGCGACAACATTCCTTGAGGTCGACACAAATAAGTGTTTACTCACCGAGATCGAACTCTCAAAATCAACATCAGAAACCTGGAAGTTTAAAATCAGGTTTAAATATTGAGCAAATATATTCTTATAGTAGGAAAATAACTGGTAGTGCAGTGGTCAGAACACCTAGCTTCACAACATGAGATCCAGGGTTTAATTTCCAGCGCTCTTGTGCTGAAGTGCCCTTGCATAAAGCACTTCAAACATTTTAAACTTCTGCTGAGCTAACACTTAATCATCAACTTAATTATCGGGCAATTATAATCAATAATATCACAGACTGTCAAAGTAAACTTAAAACTGGGTTGAAGAAACTGTTATTACTCTATGTTTAGGTCGTGAAGTCGACTTTCTCACATCGAGGATAAATAAATGAACAGAAACACAAAATAATTTACAAATAAGCGATAGATTTAGTGGGTTTCTATTAAAAAAATACTTTTTATTAAATTAGTCAGATTAGAATGCTTTAAATAAAATCAGTTAGAAAAGGCAGCAGTTTAATCGGTTTGGATAGTTGTAAAAAAATAAATAAAAATGTCAAAACCACGTGTTTTTCGCTTCCGTATTTTACAACTAAAGTAACAAATATTTGAACAAACCTTTCCGATAAATTCCATCTTCCAATCATATTTTCCAATTTGATCTTCATATAAACTCAATCCATATCCAAAACAAGAAATTAAACTAATAAATAAAACCAAAAATCGCATTTTGATTTAAACGTTGAAAGTATACGACCCCAGTTCAACTTTATTGCGGTAGTTGTAGAAGAAATGATTTAACATGATCGCTAAATCCGAAAAATCGTCATAAATCAAAATAATTAAAAAAATCTAATTAATTACTAACTAATAAGTTTTATTTAATTTAAATGTATATTGCTAATAAACATAATGCTTTTAAAAAACTAAAAATGTTGTAAAATAAAAAATATATTATAAAATGTCACACTTATGTTACAACTTCGGTGAAACTTCATAGAAATCATAAAGTAAACAAATCCACGCGTTTTTTTGTATATATAAATTTATTCACGATGTGGGAAAGTCGAATGCGCGACTTAAACATAGAGTAACATCAGTTACTCCGGCCCAGTCTCGAGTTGCCTGTGGCAGTTTGGGATATTATAGATTATATTTGCCCGGTGATTATGCTGCTGATCAAGTGCTAGCTCAGCAGGAGTTCGTACCGTATATAGCGCCTTACTCAAGGGCGCTACAGCTACAGCATAATATCAGTGGGGATTGAACCCACGACTTCATATGTGGTGTAGCAAGTGTTCTTACCACTACACTATGCTGCCGGTTTGTTAAAATATTTTGTATTACAATCAGATGACGTATTATAACAATATAAGCATTTATTAATAATATAATCTATACTGGGTTTGGTGACCATGCCATAAAATAATTAAAATCTTCATGTAAACGTTAATACTTTTGACATGTTTTAAATCATTAAATTGATTTTGTCATTTTTTCCCGTCGCATTGTTGTAATATTAATTGTATATCGTATTTATTATTTACTTTTATCAATGCGCGAAAAACCAAAATAAATAAAAAAAAATTATTAGTTTAACAAGTTGATAAAGATTAAAATTACCCCATTTTCTTCAATTTAGCTCAACAATATTTAACATGAATGTCACTAATATAACCTTAAAAACTTTGATCCAAACAAAATATTCTACGTCCAAATTTGCAACAAAACCACGAAACATCAAAAACTAAAATGGCTGCCTCCGAATCACGAGACGAGGAGAATTCCCTTCAATGAAAACGACCACATGAACATGGTCCTTAAACCTCCAATACAACCACATAACCCTAAAAACTTAAAAGTATCTGTAATTGGGATGCCAAATGCAGGGAAATCAACTTTAATTAATTCCCTAATTGGAATCGATGTGATGCCCACTTCACGTAAAATTGACACAACCGTTAAAAGTTGCCTCGGAATTTTAACATTGGGAAACACTCAGATCGAGTTTTTTGACAACCCTGGGTTATTCAGTCGAAGGTCGTCATGCCGACATAAAAACTCAACGAGTTATGGTTTAAGTGGTGAAGCGATGAGTCGCTCTGATTTGTGCTTAGTCGTTGCTGATTTATCCTCACGGAGGGTGAGCGGGGGTTGTCTCCAACCCGAGGTTCTTCTCCAACTTTTGAGGAAGAGAGAGATTCCCTCGATCCTCGTCCTCAATAAAATCGACCAAATATCTCACCGTAGCAACGTGTTTAACATCATAGAGAAGACAACCTGTGGGGTTGTTGATGGGAGACCTTGTGGGCACCAAAAACCTAAATCCAGGGTCCTAACCCCGATTCAATTACCGCCACTCGAGAGCGAAGTGATCGAGACAATGACAAAAATTGATCGCACAAAAAGTCCGGACGAGATAAACACCGAAAATAAAACTGAATTTAAAATTTTAAACGAGCTACGACATCATTCCGGTTGGCCGGGTTTTCAACAGGTGTTTGTGACATCAGCGCTTAAAAACGAAGTCGTCAACGAACTCCGTGATTACTTGCTCAGTGAGGCACGACCAAGACAATGGCGTTATCATGATCAAATGATCACCAACGTCACGCCTTTCGATTTACTCCAAGACATTATGAGGTCATCAATGCTCGATAATTTACTTCATGAAATCCCGTACTTGACCCAAGTTCGGATCTCGTACTGGAAGGAAATCGAGGATAAACTATTTGTGACGTTCGATTTAGTTTGTAGTAAAGTCAATCATGCACGAATTGTTAACCGAGGTCGGAAATTGTTGATATTTTGGGCGAAGAAAAAAGTTTATGAAATATATAACGGAGAGATTGAGATTGATATTGTTGTTTATCATAGAAATGAACCAATTTAAAATTTTAAACTTTTTGTGTTTGTGTTAAAATAAATTTATTGTTAATCGTAAAAAGTAAATCAAAAATAAAACAAAATTGTGAAAATTATTTATTCCTAGTAGTAAAAATCCACAAATAAAACAATTTACAAAAAAATATAAATTTAAAACAAAATTAAACTAAAACGATTTAAGAAACAAAAACCAAAAAAAAAAAAGTTTTAAAAACTTAAATTGTCATTAAATGGTTACCGTTGTCATGGTAACCTCAAAGCTTGGTTGCTGGGCAAATCGAACGACCTGGTTGCTAGGAGGGGGTGATTGAGGGTTGTTGTTGAACTTTCTTGAATGAAGTTGATGGGGAACTCCCTAGGGGAACCACCTAAATGTAGATGTGTTACTACTACACCAACACCAAAAATATTGCAACAAATATTTAATAATTAATCTCAAACTGGTTACCTTCAATAAACATCTTCAACCTCATAACACAGTAATATGAAACATTGACCTCAAGTGAACAATTACTAGAAAAGTGTTTTAAGTGAACAATTACTAGAAAAGTGTTTTATGTTTAAATTAACTAAAATGCTGAATTACCTTTAGCTGTGGTTACCTTGACGATAAGCCTGTTGCTATAATTGTGATGTCATCGAACCTAGTTTGTTCATTTCTTGGAAAATCTGGAATTAAATAAAATTCATTAATTAATAAAAAAATTGATGATTAAATTATAAAAAAGAAGCATAATCAACTGATAAAAACATAAAAAAAACGAACCAATAATTTTGTTTCGACCCCATCTGTCCCAGCCACCAACATTGGGTTGTTATAACCCGCCTTTTTCAAGGTCAAACAGGCCTCCAGACTCCCCAAGACAAGGACCAGAACCCCCTCTTGTAAAGGGCCAATATTGTCGATAAATTTATCCCCATTCTTGATGTTTACTCCACTTGCTTCATATGTTAATTCTTTTCGTCTGGTTAAATAATTTTAAAAATCAATTTTTTTTTCAATTAAATTAAAATGAATTTTGCCAAAACAATAATTCTTAAAATACCACTTTAAATTTACTCTGAAGAAAGTTTAACAACAAATACCAACTTGTTAAATTTAATTCCTTTTTCAGCAATATCCCTTTGATAAATTCCCCCTCAAACTTTACTACCTCTAAACCGAGCTCTTTGCTGCGCTCTAGTGACTCCGAGATCGTACCTATCATCAACACTCCTCCACCAGAAGTCACAATTTGACCTTCAGGAGTCAAGGTCGTACCAGCTTCAAAGGTTAAAGTTAAATCAGAATTTGGTTGAATTCCCAAAAAATATAAAATATTTTTTTGTTTTAATTTCAAAAAACTAATTTTAACGAAATTCTATTTTTTATTTAATTTAAAAAAATTAAATCTATAACCTTGAATTAATTTTCCTTTCTAAAAACTTTGTGGATGAATAAGGTTACGAGAATGTTCAAACCTAAAAAAAAATTATTTTTATTAATTTGTTAAAAATAAAAGTTAAACATTAAAATTCTGATAACTTGTTTAATATAAACATTCTATTAATTTACAAAAATTTGGTTTGTTTTATTAATATTTTAAATAAATAAATTCTTTAACTGTTAAAACTATTTTCACACAAATCAAGTTAAATTTAATTTTTACCTTTCTTCAATCTTTGCATATTCAGAATGAAAAGCTTGCTGACTCAGCAGTTTTCTTCACAAGCCAAATATGCTGACTCATTTAAAAATACTCTAAAAAACCATAAATTATTTTTATATATTGTAAGAAACCTGGTGAACAATAACAACATGGACATTCAACTTTTATATTAATCTGGTTGTAAAGAATTATCTGAACTAATATTTTTAAAAATATTGAAGTCAAGAAATTGTTTTTAAATTGTACAACATCAACAAATTACCTGAAATTCCAAAGTATACGAAAAACTGAGCTTGTTTGCCGGGCAAATCTGAAGACCTGGTTGCTAGGAAGGGTGATTGAGGGTTGTTGTTGATTTTTCTTGAATGAAGTTGATGGGGAACTCCCTGGGGGAACCACCTGCATTTAAATGTAGATGTGTTACTACTACACCAACACCAAAAATATTGCAACAAATATTTAATAATTAATCTCAAACTGGTTACCTTCAATAAACATCTTCAACCTCATAACACAGTAATATGAAACATTGACCTCTAAAAAAGAAAGTATTTTGTTATTTCATGTTTATTTAGTAGTTTATATAGAGCTGTGCATAGTTAATAGGTTAACTAAAACCCTGGTTTATTGTTCAGCTTAGTTAACCTAATTTCAATGAATATTAGCTCTTAAGTGATATTAAAATTAAAAATTATTTGTTTTATTCAGAGATATAAATTAGTTATTGCTTTAAAATAAGGTCAGTTTATCCAATATTTTAGAAAAAATCACAAAAAATAATGTTAATAAAAGAACCAACTTTTTAAATGAATTAAAATAACCAGTCTTAGTATTATTGTCGAAATAATATAAAAAACACCAAGTTTACACAGTTTTTAAATACTAAACATAGTTAAGTAAAAGCCAAAGGTTGTTTAAAGTAATTTTTATATCACTTCATCGATGTGGGAAGGTCGACTTAACAATCCCAATATAGATTTACATTTGTTACCCCAACCCAGTCTTAAGTTCACTTTGACAGTTTGTGATCAGCAGGAGTTTATACCGTTTATAGCGCCTTACTTAAGGCAGCTACAGCATGGGAGTGATAGGGATCGAACCCATGACCTCATGTAGTGGAGCAAGTGTTCTGACTACTACACCACCCAGCCGATACTTTAAATATAAAATAATAATTAAATTACAAACTTGGTAATTTCAACTTCTAGGAATTTGTTGTTTTCATAATGTGAGGAAAACTAAAAATAAAAATATAAATTGTTAAAAGTTTTTACTAATAAATAAATTAACCTAAAATTATTACAAACCATTAATTATTAGTTGTTAAAAACTATAAAGATACAAGTTAAATTACGATAATAAATATTAAAACCTTTAAATCATGATTGTTGGAACAAGGGGTTATTGTGATGTCATCAAAGTTAATAATTTCAACTTTTAAATAAACCTTAATACCTAAAATTCATAATCATCGTTAATTAATAAGAATTAAGTTTTGTAAAATAAAACTTCAAGAGTAAATTATAGTCTAACAAGTAATAATTTGTACAAAAACATTTTTCAATTAAATACAATGTTAAATAAAACGATTTTGCGAAGAACTTAAAGGAAGCCACAATTTAAATAATAAATATATAATTTTTGCTAAATTTTAAGTATTCCATGTCATTTATACATGTTAATTAGTAATACATAACATGTTAATTAGTAATACATAACATGTTAATTAGTAATACAAAACATTTTATAAATTGTATGATTCAAAGTAAGGTTAACTAAAGATAAAATTTGTACAAAAATTACAAAATAAACTTTAAAACTTATTTCAATATTTTATGTGTGTAAGATTAAGCAATAAGTAGGTATTGTGATGTCACTAAAGGCTGTTTGTCAGACTTTACTTAAGTTGGTGTACTTGTTTTAAGAATATACTAAACAATGAAGCAAGTTAAGCTACAAATAAAAATTATAAATATCAGTAGTTCCATAAACATTAAATTTGTTATCTGTAAATTATCTTTTAACCAGTTTTTTGGATTAAAATAATTAAATGTAAATAATTAAAACTTAAACTAATAACAGAACTATTACAGATTAATTTAAAATAAAAAAATATGAGAAAAAAGTTAAATTTTATTTTTTTAACTGTTGGATAAAAAAAACTATAATTAGGTTGTTCTCAACTATATATTATTTTCTTTGGTTAATTTCAACAGAGGTTTGAAAATACTTGTAAGCTTCTTCATAGTGACCAAGTTTAAGTTTACATAAACCAATATAATCATAGCAATCTGCACAAGTCTTATTATCAGTCGGAGTGCTCTTAATATGTGGGTAAATCTCAAGAAAGTCTTGGGGATTATTTGAGACTTTATCGCTGCTTTTATTTGGATCATCATCAATTTGTTGTAGGATTTCAAGTGAAGTTTGGAGATCAGATAATGCTTCTTTATATTGACCGAGCTCATATTTGCACTTTCCAATCCTATAATGACGATCAGCAACATTACTGCTCTTAGTTGGATTGTCATCAATTTGTTGGTGGATTTCAAGTGAAGTTTGGAAATCAGATAATGCTTCATTATATTGACCGAGCTCATATTTGCATTTCCCAATACGATAATGGTGATTAGCAACATTACTGCTCTTAGTTGGATTGTCATCAATTTGTTGGTGGATTTCAAGTGAAGTTTGGAAATCAGATAATGCTTCATTATATTGACCGAGCTCATATTTGCACTTTCCAATCCTATAATGACGATCAGCAACATTACTGCTCTTAGTTGGATTGTCATCAATTTGTTGGTGGATTTCAAGTGAAGTTTGGAGATCAGATAATGCTTCTTTATATTGACTGAGCTGATATTTGCATTTTCCTATCCAATAATGATCGCAAGCAACATCACTGCTCTTAGTTGGATCGTCAACAATTTGTTGGTGGATTTTAAGTGAAGTTTGGAGATCAGATAATGCTTCTTTATATTGACTGAGCTCATATTTACACAATCCAATCCAATAATGACGAACAGCAACTTTGCTGCTCTTAGTTGGATTGTCATCAATTTGTTGGTTGATTTCAAGTGAAGTTTGGAAATCAGTTAATGCTTCTTTATATTGACCGAGCTCATATTTACACAATCCAATCCAATAATGACGAACAGCAACTTTGCTGCTCTTAGTTGGATTGTCATCAATTTGTTGGTTGATTTCAAGTGAAGTTTGGAAATCAGATAATGCTTCTTTATATTGACCAAACTTATATTTACACAATCCAATCCAATAATGACACCAAGCAACATAACTGCTCTTAGTTGGATCATCATCAATTTGTTGGTGGATTTCAAGTGAAGTTGGGAAATCAGATAATGCTTCTTTATATTGACCGAGCTCATATTTACACAATCCAATCCAATAATGAAGATCAGAAACATAACTGCTCTTAGTTGGATCATCATCAATTTGTTGGTTGATTTCAAGTGAAGTTTGGAAATCAGATATTGCTTCTTTGTATTGACTGAGCTCATATTTACATGCACCAATCCAATAATGATCGTCAGCAACATTACTGCTCTTAAATGGATTGTCATCAATTTGTTGGTGGATTTCAAGTGAAGTTTGGAAATCAGTTAATGCTTCTTTATATTGACCAAGCTTATGATTACATATTCCCACAAAGTAGTAAGACCAGGCAATATCAAGTTTATCTTGTTTGTATAAAGCATTACTTGTAGTTTGATTAAGATTTGTTCCATAAAGATTCTGGTTTGCCCAACTTATGGCATACTTATAATTTTGTAAGGTACAACAAGTTTGTGGAACTAATCCTATCGAGGGTTTCGTTATTTTAGCTAATTCAAAGATAAAGCGTTGAAATGTTGAAATTATTAGAAAATATTCCAATAGACTTTTCATTCCAACTAAATCTATAAATTTACTTTGTATTTCTGATTGTTGAACTGTATCATCTTGTGATTTCTTATCCATGTAAACTCTTAATCTTGTCTCACATGCAACAGCGATGGCAAATTTAAGATCACAACCAACTTCTTTAGTCAATTTATTATCTTGAACAAGACCTTCTAGAATGTCAAAGCAACAAGATTTTTTAATGCCATGAATTTTACCAACTGCTGAAACAAATAAAGTTGAACTTCTGTAAACCATTCTTTTAATGTTTAAATTTGAATTATTTTCCAACTTTTCAAATTGAGTTAATATGCGAAAATCTTTTCTATTTTCAGTAATTTGATTTTTGACCGATGATAAAAATTGTTCCTTGTCCAACAATCTGATTTCCTTATCAACAAAGTTCTGAAATTGTTGATATATTTGTTGATTGCCAGCAACAAAACATGACGTCATTAACATATCAGCCAAGTGGTAACCATTCCTTATATCTTCATCTGACCCAATAAAACTTGCCATTTTGCTAACAGTTTCAATTAGTTCAAGTTTAAATGGTTTGTTTTCTGTTTCAACTTGTCTTCCTAGTGGAGACTTGCAAGCATGTGGCATCATTCCATCAAAAGAAATGCCAAGAGGTGTAACAGCATCATAAAAGTTAAAATCAGTTGGATCCCCACTATTTAAACTTGGAATATTAACAGCAGGAAGAATAGTTTCTCCAAGATTAATCAAAATAATTTGAAAGATCACAGCAAACCACCTGAAGTATTCCATTATTTCCTCTTGCCTAATTTCGAACAAGTCTGTAATATTGTCATCCAAAACTATGACATTTTTAAAATCAGAGTAAGGAGTTATTTCCCTTCGTGAAAGTAATCCAAGTCCAACCAAAGCATATTCACATGGGGAATTTCCCATTATTTTCTCACAAAACCAAGCAAGACATTTCATAATCTTGGTATAATCTTCACTTATTATATTCTGCAGGTTTCTTATAGCTTCAACTTTTTCACTTTTAAGTTTTGTGAATTCCTCGTTAGATATGTCTTCAGGAATCTGAGGAATGGTTTTAAGTATACCATTAACCTTGTTTCTCATTTCTGCAACATCTTTAGCAATTAGTTTAGAATATTTAATTAAATCTGTTTTTGGCTTTTTTGCATTTGCAACTTTAAGTAATTTAGAGCAAAATTGACGAAGATCCTGTTTAATTTTCTTTACATTTTCAGGATCTCGAACAATAGCTGCATTTAGTAAAGCTGCACTTTGAATTAATTTGATTTTGTCGGCATATTTTAAATTATCTTTTTTACTGAATAGTTTAAATGTAAACCAAGTTTTCAGAAATTTACTTTCTTTACTTGGATTTTTATTTAAACCTTCAGTTTTGTAAATTAAACCAAGTTTATGGAAAAGTTTTGCAGATTGTTTTGGAAATTTTTCTTTTCCATTTTCATCACAAATTTGTTTAAGTTGCTCAATAATCTCATCTTCTGTTTCCATTGTTATATAATAAACTTATTTGTTTGTTAATCTGTTAATATATTAATCATAAATTATATCAAGTTCCTAACCAACTTTAAATAAATTAAATCATTTATTTTCCAAGTTCTATTACAAAAGTTTTAAACCCCACCGACCCCATTTTTGTATTTTATTTTGTGGTGTATAAAGCTAAATTTGTAAAAATAACATGTCAAAAAACTCAACAACTTAATATCCTCTTATATTTAAAATACATAATTGATATAAAAAAACTGATATTTTTAACACATTTTTTTGTTTTATATGGGTTCTACATAAAATAAGCTAGTGGTAGGGCAGGCAAAGATATGCCCGAGCTGTCAAACTCAGAGAACATCAATCTTTTTTTACGTATTAAGGATAAGTATGGTCCAGGTAAAAATAAATGTTTCTTAAATTTGCTAAAGGTCATTTTATGTATTAACCTTGAGTTTTGGACCGCATAGACTCCAGCCATGTGACTCGAAACAAAAATAAAAATATTAGTTTATTATTTACGGGTTAAAAGAAAATTGCTAACAATGTGCAAAGAAAAAAAATCATTATTTTCTTATAATTGTTTATTTTTTGGTGAAAAGACTTAGTTTTAAAAACTGAAAGCATCTTTTTAAGTCATATGAACAACGCTGTAAGTTATAAAATGCTCAAAGCAGTAAATATGTTAAATAGTTTAAGCAAAAGTCGTTGCATTTATCACAATAAGATGGTTGAAAACGAGAGTTACAGAATGCTTTAAAATTTGTACTTTTTACGAACTTCCACTCTGAGGTCATGACCTAACATTTACATGTAACAACCATGGAGATTTTTCAGGTTTATTAAAGTACACTGGTAAATTACATAACATATTTTTCTGTCATATAGAATCAACTTCAAAAAGATTCCTTTCTATCTCAAAACCAATATGAAATAAATTATTAGATTATATGCTAACAATTTTTTGTCAGTTTCAGTCGTTTGTTGAAGTTGTTGACTAACCAAAATAATACAGATTATATATGAGAACCATAATAAAACATGTCAGTTACCCAACATAAAGCCTGTAAGAGGTTAAATTATGAGTCAGAATCAACTAAGTCATAAAATACAAGAGAGAATAAGCTAGGACTGTAAAATACAAAAGAAAATTAGATAAAACCGTAAAATACAAGAGAAAATTAGATTGGACCGTAAAATACAAGAGAGAATTAGATTGGACCGTAAAATACAAGAGAGAATTAGATTGGACCGTAAAATACAAGAGAGAATTAGATTGGACCGTAAAATACAAGAGAGAATTAGCTAAGACCGTAAAATACAAGAAAGAATTAGCTAGGACCGAAAAATACAAAAGAGAATTAGCTAGGACCGTAAAATACAAGAGAAAATTAGATTGGAACGTAAAATACAAGAGAGAATTAGATTGGACCGTAAAATACGAGAGAGAATTAGATTGGATCGTAAAAGATAAAAGAGAATTAGATTGGACCATAAAAAACAAGAGAGAATTAGCTAGGACCGTAAAATACAAGAGAGAATTAGCTAGGACCGTAAAATACAAGAGAGAATTAGATTGGACCGTAAAGTACAAGAGAGAATTAGCTAGGACCGTAAAATACAAGAGAGAATTAGATTGGACCGTAAAATACAAGAAAGAATTAGCTAGGACTGTAAAGTACGAGAGAGAATTTGATTGGACCGTGAAATACAAGAGAGAATTAGATTGGACCGTAAAATACAAGAGAGAATTAGATTGGACTGTAAAATACAAGAGAGAATTAGATTGGACCGTAAAGTACAAGAGAGAATTAGCTAGGACCGTAAAATACAAGAGAGAATTAGATTGGACCAAAAAATACAAAAGAGAATTAGATTGGACCGTAAAATATAAGAGAATTAGATTGGACCGTAAAATACATAAGAGAATTAGATTGGACTGTAAAATACAATAGAGAATTAGATTGGACCGTAAAATACAAGAGAGAATAAGCTAGGACCGTAAAATACAAGAGAGAATTAGATTGGACCGTAAAATACAAAAGAGAATTAGATTGGACCGTAAAATAAAAGAGAATTAGATTGGACCGTAAAATACAAGAGAGAATTAGATTGGACTGTAAAATACAATAGAGAATTAGATTGGACCGTAAAATACAAGAGAGAATTAGATTGGACCGTAAAATACAAAAAAGAATTAGATTGGACCGTAAAATATAAGAGAATTAGATTGGACCGTAAAATACAAGAGAGAATTAGATTGGACCGTAAAATACAAGAGAGAATTAGATTGGACCGTAAAATACAAGAGAGAATTAGATTGGACCGTAAAATACAAGAGAGAATTAGATTGGACCGTAAAATACAAGAGAGAATTAAATTGGACCATAAATGACAAGAAAGAATTAAATTGGACCGTAAATTAAAGAGAGAACTAGATTGGACCGTAAAATACATGAGAGAATTAGATTGGACCGTAAAATACAAGAGAGAATTAGATTGGACCGTAAAATACAAGAGATAATTAGATTGGACCATAAAATACAAGAGAGAATTAGATTGGACCGTAAAATACAAGAGAGAATTAGATTGGACCGTAAAACACAAGAGAGAATTAGATTGAACCATAAATGACAAGAAAGAATTAGATTGGACCGTAAAATACAAAAGAGAGAATTAGCGAGGACTGTAAAGTACGAGAGAGAATTAGATTGGACCGTAAAATACAAGAGAAAATTAGATTGGACCGTAAAATACAAGAGAGAATTAGCGAGGACCGTAAAATACAAGAGAGAATTAGATTGGACCATAAATGACAAGAAAGAATAAGATTGGATCGTAAAAAACAAGAGAGAATTAGATTGGACCGTAAAATATAAGAGAATTAGATTGGACCGTAAAATACAAGAGAGAATTAGATTGGATCGTAAAATACAAGAGAGAATTAGATTGGACCATAAAATACAAGAAAGAATTAGATTGGACCGTAAAATACGAGAGAGAATTAGATTGGACCGTAAAATACAAGAGAGAATTAGATTGGACCGTAAAATACAAGAGAGAATTAGCTAGGACCGTAAAATACAAAAGAGAATTAGATAGGACCGTAAAGTATGAGAGAAAATTAGCTAGGACAGTAAAATACAAGAGAGAATTAGATTGGACCGTAAAATAGAAGAGAGAATTAGCTAGGACCGTAAAATACAAGAGAGAATTAGATTGGACCGTAAAATACAAGAGAGAATTAGATTGGACCATAAAATACAAGAGAGAATTAGATTGGACCGTAAAATACAAAAGAGAGAATTAGATTGAACCATAAATGACAAGAAAGAATTAGATTGGACCGTAAAATACAAAAGAGAGAATTAGCGAGGACTGTAAAATACAAGAGAGAATTAGATTGGACCGTAAAATACAAGAGAAAATTAGATTGGACCGTAAAATACAAGAGAGAATTAGCGAGGACCGTAAAATACAAGAGAGAATTAGATTGGACCATAAATGACAAGAAAGAATAAGATTGGATCGTAAAAAACAAGAGAGAATTAGATTGGACCGTAAAATATAAGAGAATTAGATTGGATCGTAAAATACAAGAGAGAATTAGATTGGACCGTAAAATACAAGAGAGAATTAGATTGGACCGTAAAATACAAGAGAGAATTAGATTGGACCGTAAAATACGAGAGAGAATTAGATTGGACCGTAAAATACAAGAGAGAATTAGCGAGGACCGTAAAATACAAGAGAGAATTAGCTAGGACCGTAAAATACAAAAGAGAATTAGATAGGACCGTAAAGTATGAGAGAAAATTAGCTAGGACAGTAAAATACAAGAGAGAATTAGATTGGACCGTAAAATAGAAGAGAGAATTAGCTAGGACCGTAAAATACAAGAGAGAATTAGATTGGACCGTAAAATACAAGAGAGAATTAGCCAGGACCGTAAAATACAATAGAGAATTAGATTGGACCGTAAAATACAAGAGAGAATTAGACTGGACTGTAAAATACAAGAGAGAATAAGCTAAGACCGTAAAATACAAGAGAGAATTAGATTGGACCGTAAAATACAAATGAGAATTAGATTGGACCGTAAAATATAAGAGAATTAGGTTGGACCGTAAAATACAAGAGAGAATTAGATTGGACTGTAAAATACAAGAGAGAACTAGATTGAACCGTAAAATACAAGAAAGAATTAGATTGGACCGTAAAATACAAGAGAGAATTAGATTGAACCGTAAAATACAAAAGAGAGAATTAGCGAGGACTATAAAGTACGAGAGAGAATTAGATTGGACCGTAAAATACAAAAGAGAATTAGCTAGGACCGTAAAGTACAAAAGAAAGAATTAGCGAGGACTGTAAAGTACAAGAGAGAATTAGATTGGACCGTAAAATACAAGAGAGAATTAATTAGATTGGACCGTAAAATACAAGAGAGAATTAAATTGGACCATAAATGACAAGAATGAATTAAATTGGACCGTAAAATACAAGAGAGAATTAGATTGGACCATAAATGACAAGAAGGAATTAAATTGGACCGTAAAATACAAGAGAGAATTAGATTGGACCGTAAATGACAAGAAAGAATTAAATTGGACCGTAAAATACAAGAGAGAATTAGATTGGACCATAAATGACAAGAAAGAATTAGATTGGACCGTAAAATACAAAAGAGAGAATTAGCGAGGACTGTAAAGTACGAGAGAGAATTATATTGGACCGTAAAATACAAGAAAGAATTAGCTAAGACCGTAAAGTACAAAAGAAAGAATTAGATTGGACCGTAAAATACCAGAGAGAATTAGATTGGACCGTAAAATACAAGAAAGAATTAGCTAGGACCGTAAAGTACAAAAGAGAGAATTAGCGAGGACTGTAAAGTACGAGAGAGAATTAGATTGGACCGTAAAATACAAGAGAGAATTAGATTGGACCGTAAAATACAAGAGAGAATTAGATTGGACCGTAAAATACAAGAGAGAATTAGATTGGACCATAAATGACAAGAAAGAATTAGATTGGACCGTAAAATACAAAAGAGAGAATTAGCGAGGACCGTAAAATACAAAAGAGAGAATAAGCGAGGACTGTAAAGTACGAGAGAGAATTAGATTGGACCATAGAATACAAGAGAGAATTAGCTAGGACCGTAAAATACAAAAGAGAGAATTAGCGAGGACTGTAAAGTACGAGAGAGAATTAGATTGGACCGTAAAATACAAGAGAGAATTAGCTAGGACCGTAAAGTACAAAAGAGAGAATTAGATTGGACCGTAAAATACAAAAGAGAATTAAATTGGACCATAAATGACAAGAAAGAATTAAATTGGACCGTAAAATACAAGAGAGAATTAGATTGGACCATAAATGACAAGAAGGAATTAAATTGGACCGTAAAATACAAGAAAGAATTAGATTGGACCGTAAATGACAAGAAAGAATTAAATTGGACCGTAAAATACAAGAGAGAATTAGATTGGACCAGAAATGACAAGAAAGAATTAGATTGGACCGTAAAATACAAAAGAGAGAATTAGCGAGGACTGTAAAGTACGAGAGAGAATTAGATTGGACCGTAAAATACTTAAAAAAAAAAAAAAAAAAAAAGACCGTAAAATACTAAAAAAAGACCGTAAAATACTAGAACCGTAAAATACTAGAGTAAAAAGACCGTAAAATACTAGATTGGAGAGAGAATTAGATTGAAAAGAAAGAATTAAATTGGATGAAAAGTAAAATACCAGAGAGAATTAGATTGGACCGTAAAATACAAGAAAGAATTAGCTAGGACCGTAAAGTACAAAAGAGAGAATTAGCGAGGACTGTAAAGTACGAGAGAGAATTAGATTGGACCGTAAAATACAAGAGAGAATTAGATTGGACCGTAAAATACAAGAGAGAATTAGATTGGACCGTAAAATACAAGAGAGAATTAGATTGGACCATAAATGACAAGAAAGAATTAGATTGGACCGTAAAATACAAAAGAGAGAATTAGCGAGGACTGTAAAGTACGAGAGAGAATTAGATTGGACCGTAAAGTACAAAAGAGAGAATTAGATTGGACCGTAAAATACAAGAAAGAATTAGATTGAACCGTAAAATACAAGAGAAAATTAGATTGAACCGTAAAATACAAGAGAGAATTAAATTGGACCATAAATGACAAGAAAGAATTAAATTGGACCGTAAAATACAAGAGAGAATTAGATTGGACCATAAATGACAAGAAAGAATTAGATTGGACCGTAAAATACAAGAGAGAATTAGATTGGACCGTAAAATATAAGAGAATTAGATTGGACCGTAAAATACAAGAGAGAATTAGATTGGACCGTAAAATACAAGAGAGAATTAGCGAGGACCGTAAAATACAAGAGAGAATTAGCTAGGACCGTAAAATACAAAAGAGAATTAGATAGGATCGTAAAGTATGAGAGAGAATTAGCGAGGACCATAAAATACAAGAGAGAATTAGATTGAACCGTAAAGTACAATAGAGAATTAGATAGGACTGTAAAGTACAAGAGAGAATTAGCGAGGACTGTAAAGTACAAGAGAGAATTAGCTAGGACCGTAAAATACAAGAGAGAATTAGATTGGATAGTAAAATAAAAGAGAGAATTAGATTGGACCGTAAAATACAAGAAAGAATTAGCTAGGACCGTAAAATACAAGAGAGAATTAGCTAGGACTGTAAAATACAAGAGAGAATTAGCTAGGACTTTAAAATACAAGAGAGAATTAGCTAGGACCGTAAAATACAAGAGAGAATTGAATTGGACCGTAAAATACAAGAGAGAATAAGATTGGACCGTAAAATACAAGAGAGAATTAGATTGGACCGTAAAATACAAGAGAGAATTAGCTAGGACTGTAAAATACAAGAGAGAATTAGATTGGACCGTAAAATACAAGAGAGAATTAGCGAGGACTGTAAAGTACAAGAGAGAATTAGCTAGGACCGTAAAATACAAGAGAGAATTGAATTGGACCGTAAAATACAAGAGAGAATTAGATTGGACCGTAAAATACAAAAAAGAGAATTAGATTGGACTGTAAAATACAAGAAAAATTTTCTCTTCGTGAAAGTCATCCAAGTCCCACTAAAGCATATTCACATGGGGGATTTCCCATTATTTCTTCACAAAACCCAGCAAGACATTTCATAATCTTTGTATAATCTTCACTTATTATATTCTGCAGGTTGCTTATAGCCTCAACTTTTTCACTTTTAAGTTTTGTGAATTCCTCGTTAGATATGTCTTCAGAAATCTGAGGAATGGTTTTGAGTTTTTCATTAACCTTGTTCCTCATTTCTGCAACATCTTTAGCAATTATTTGGGAGTTAGTAATTAAATTGACTTCTCGCATTTTTGCATTTGCACTTTTAAGTAATTCAGAGCAAAATCGACGAAGATCCTGTTTAATTTCCTCCACATTTTTAGGATCTCGAACAATAGCTGCATTTAGTAAAGCTGCACTTTGAATTAATTTAATTTTGTTGGCATATTTTAAATTATCTTTTTTACTAAAAGGATTAAATTTAAACCAAGTTTTCAGAAATTTACTTTCTTCATTTGGATTTTTATTTAAACCTTCAGTTTTGTAAATTAAACCAAGTTTATGGAAAAGTTTTGCAGATTGTTTTGGAAATTTTTCTTTTCTATTTTTGTCACAAATTTGTTTAAGTTGTTCAACAATCTCATCTTCTGTTTCCATTGTTATTGTAATAAACTTATTTGTTTGTTAATCTATTTACATATTGGTCATAAATAATGTTATGTTTTTAAGGTTGTTTTTTATTAACTAAATAAACCTATAAACCCATTTTCTAAATTTGTTGGCAAAAAGACCGCCCCATTATAAATATTGTTGTATCCAGTTATAATTGTGTGATGGATAAAACTTAAGGCCCGTTCACTCAGCGTACGCAACGTAACGTAAGATTGTGCAACCATTTAAAATGAACAGAGTCATTCACACGTATGAAATTTCTTACGTAACGCAACATTACCCTGTCGTGTGAACAGGCCTTTAACCTAATAACAGGTCAGTGTGTAAAAGCAGACAATTTAATGGTTTTATTTTTTTGTTAAGTTTTATTTTACATGAAGCCAGTTTGCTTAACTAAAGTCCTTACTTCATAGAAGCAAAATAATTAAAATTGTGTTTTATTGTCTTTCTAAAAGGTCCCAAGTATCAACTAAGTTCAGTTCATTTTAACTTTGTTGTTCGAGTTTGTAATTAAAAAAAATTTGAGTTGAATTAGCAACAAATTAAAATTTATTGTTTTAATATTATTGTTAAATTGGGAAAAGGGATTAACAACATTTCAAGTATTGTATAATTATTAAAAACAACTTTTCTCTAATTTTTAGTCAAACCCAAATAGATTCAATTACAACTTGATTTTTTATAATTATTAATGAAATATTAGCTTACCATAACTTTTAAATAAATTTTTTAGAATTGTTTAACGGAACCAGTTTCTACTGAAATATTTAAACCTATATTTTAAGATAAAGTTTTACCTAATTCTTGGTCATTAATTTAATTTCTTGTTACCCTGCTTTTCACTGTTTTGCAACTAATAGTTAATAAATCCTTATCCAGTCTACAAAATATTTATAGCACCTTCAACTAAAACTTAATTTTTTGTTTACCTTTTTCAGCCTTATCACAAATTAAAGCACGATCGCTTAATGGTACTAATTAGGCTGCATACGTGCACAAACACTTGATTCTATTGACAAACACTTTACATTATCATAAATAACTTCAATACTTCTTGTTTTAAATCAAAATGTTAACTTGCTTATAAGTAAAACAATTTAAATTTTAAAACTTTTTGTGTTTCGTGTCAAATATAAATTTATTGTTCATCGTAAAAAAGGTAAAAAAATAAAAGAAATTTACAAAATACCAGAAAAAAATTAAATGAAAAATTTAACTTGAAAATTTCTGGTTTTTAAAACAGATTAAAATAACTAAAACAAAAATTCAAAATATTTAGGTTAAATAAATTTAATAAACTTGAACTTTTATGCAACATTTCATACTAATAATAAAATTAGATTTATTCTCCTAAAACATTTCACTACAAACGTGAATAATTTTTTATAGATTGACTAGACTTGAAACTAAGAACATAACATGCACCCCACTACACAATTATATTTAAATTAGTTAAACAATAACCTAACTTATTCCACAGATTTTTCGACCCCGACTTAATATCAAGCATCGATGATAATCATATTAATAGAATTAATTTTGAATAATATTTTAAGCCAATATATAGTACATTAAATTACAAATTGATTTGTTTAATTTGACCAATTACTTTTTTACCTGGACTTCAAAAATAATTAAAATAGAATCTGTTCATATTTGAGTATTTTTTTAAGTATTTTAAACAGACATAAAAAATAAATTAATTTATAAATATTTCTTCACACTTATGTAGTTTTTAATTTTTTTGTCTGTTTTTATAACAATAACTAAACCCACATTTAATCTTTAAAATGTGTATGCCTGCACTTTATGATAAAGGCCCCCCACGGTCGCTAAATGGTACTAATTAGGCTGCATACGTGCACAAACACTTGATTCTATTGACATATACTTAACATTATCATAAAAAATTTTAATACTTCTTGTTTTAAATCAAAATGTTAACTTGCTTATAAGTAAACCAATTTAAATTTTAAAACTTTTGTGTTTTGTGTCAAATTTAAATTCATTGTTTATCGTCACAAAATTTTAAAAAATAAAAAAATTTACAAAATACCAGAAAAAAATAAAAAACAAAAATTTAGCTTGAAAATTCCTGATTTTTAAACAGTTTAAGAAACTAAAACAAAAATTCAAAATATTTAGGTTAAATAAATTTAATAAACTTTAACTTTTATGCAACATTTCATACTAATAATAAAATAAATTTATTTTCCTGAAACATTTCACCACAAATGTGAATAATTTTTATAGATTGACTAGACTTAAAATTAAGAACATAACATGCACCCCACTACACAATTATATTTAATTTAGTTAAACAATAACCTAACGTAATACACAGATTTTGCAACTCCGACAAAAATATCAAGCATCGATGATAATCATATTAATAGAATTAATTTTGAATAATATTTTAAGCCAATATAGTGGATTAAATTACAAATTGATTTGTTTAATTTGACCAATTACTTTTTTACCTGGACATTAAAACAATTTGTTCATACAACCAGATCTTATTAAAATGATTCAACTTAATTTTACCCAAATAATGAAATATTTAAGAATTTTTTACTTCATGATACCTTAATCTTTATCCCAATTAAATATATTATCACTTGTTTATGTTTAATTTTATGTACTATGTTTATTTTTATGTTTTTGTGAACATAATGTACTACAAAACCATGCAAGTTTATAAACTTTAAATGCAGTGTGTAAATTAAACAAATTTTAGTATTTTTTTAAAATATTTTAAACGAACATAAAAACTAAATTAATTTATAAATTTTTATCCACATTTTTGTAGTTTTTAATTTTTTTGTCTGTTTTTATAACAATAACTAAACCCACATTTAATCTTTAAAATGTGTATGCCTGCACTTTATGATAAAGGCCCCCCACGGTCGCTTAATGTGACTAATTAGGCTGCATACGTGCACAAACATTTGATTCTATTGACATATACTTAACATTATCATAAAAAATTTTAATACTTCTTGTTTTAAATCAAAATGTTAACTTGCTTATAAGTAAACCAATTTAAATTTTAAAACTTTTTGTGTTTTGTGGGGTAGTACTAAAATACTGTATGTGGAAAGTTGGGGTGCGGGAAATAGCGAGGCCGTATGTAAACGTTAACAAAAAGACGCTAGATGTGGAAAAGGGCAGAATTTTTATACCCTTCGCCTAATCTTCCCTTGTGCTTTATATTCAATTTCGCATCATTTCTTGGTATTTAAAGTTAATCCCACATCATCCAGCAGAAAAGTACAAAAATGCCGTTCTGTCTCGCATTCCGCGAATTAATGTTAACGTTTACATACGGTCCCGCATCCCGTACTTTAGTATTGTCTGTTTTGTGTTAAAAATAAATTCATTGTTTATCGTCAAAAAGTTTAAAAAATGAAACAAATAAAAATAAATTTGTGATATCTTTTTACTTCTATTATTACTCATAAAAATTTACAAAATACCATAAAAAATGAAAAACAAAAAAATCATGATTTTTAAAACAGTTTAAGATAACTAAAACAAAAATTCAAATGTTTAAAACTTAATAAACTTTAATTTTTATGCAACATTTCATAATAATAAAATAAATTTAATTTTTTAAACGTAAATATAAGATTAACCAAAAACAAAAAACAATTTACTACTTAGGCTACAACTCTAAATTTAGCTACTAAGCTAATCAAATATAAATTGTCATTTCATTTAAACAACCTCACCTTTAAAATTAACTCATAGAGTAAGTAATGTTTGAGGGTATATCCCCCTTAGATGTTTCCTGTGAGGAAGGGGGAGGAGCTATAGTTTGATTGACAGGTGGGAGTTCGCTGGCAGGTACAAAATATGATCCACGATCTGAGGTTAAAATATACGGCGCAGAAACTGGCCGAGTCGTCCGTTGTTCTTGCTGTTCTGCCTCACTAGTCACAGCCATAGACATTAGCGGAGTAATTTGTCGTATCCCTGTCGTCGTGGTAACCCCAGAGCTTGGTTGCTGGGCAAATCTAAAGACCTGGTTGCTAGGGAGGGTGATCGAGGGTTGTTGTTGTTGATCTTTCTTTACTTTCTTGTTTGAGGCTGAAGGGGAGTTCCCAGGGGACACCCCCTGCATATGGACTTTCATGTGTTTATCCAGATGCCATCGTGTGACGAAATATTTGCCGCACTGTTTGCACATGTCTGCCTCCCCCGTGTGGATCTTTTCGTGCTGATCGAGATACCACTTGGTGGCAAAACGTTTATCGCAGTATTTACAACAATGAGCTCGTTCAACTTGTTGTTGTTGTTGTTGCTGTTGATTAGTTTGTATTTGTTGTTGTGGCTGTTGAACTCTTCTTTGTTGTTGTTGTTGAATCTGTGGCAAATGTTGTTGCTGCTGTTGTTGTGGTTGTTGTAGGTGTTGTACCTGGTGTTGTTGAATGATTTGTTGTTGTGGTTTTTCTTGTATTTGTTGTTGTAGGATCGGGTGACTATGTAAGGTGGAATCCCCAATTTGTGGGACAAGGGCCTGAGATGTTTTATAAAATCAAGAAATTAATAAACATTATTGTTCTATTACCATTTAATTTTGCCCAGTCAATAGCCCAGCCTAAAGCCTGCATTTTAATTAATGTGATATGGGCGCAACTCTCAACTAACATATGTCAATTTACCTGCACACCACAAATGGTAGTTTATAAAGTCATGGCAGTTTTCTTAAACTGGACGTACATAAATAAATTTGCAACTGAGCCTTATTGTAGAAATATAAATTTTTAAGTAAGTTGGTTTAGAAATGACAAAAAAATTTGGATTAAAAAAACTTATTATTATTCAAACTTAAAAAATAAAACAAAATATTAGAATTTTGGGACTAGGCTTTATTTTAAAAGTATAAATTTTTAAAAAGTTGGACAACTTAGAAATGACAAAAAAATTAAATTTGGATTAAAAAAACTTATTTTATTTTTTCATTTTTTTAACTTAAAAAATGACAAATATTTGAAAAACAAAAAATTTGAATTTTATTCTTACCAGTTGTGGCAGCGAAGCCATTACAGGGGTGATAAGTTGAGTTCCCCCTAACATGTGCTGCCCACTAATGGCCACTGGGGCAATGGGGTCACATCGGGTCCCAAGTTGTTTGTTACAAAATTTACAAACATGAAATGGGGTGCTGGGTTGGGGTTCGATCAAAACCATCGTCTAAAAAAATAAAAGTTTGGAATTAAAAAAACTTTCACTCCAATAAACTTAATGGAATAATTAAAATTAAAAATTTCTAATTAAAAGCCCTTTTTCTTAATGTAAACAACGTTTAAGAAATAAAGTTTGTGTAGGGTGATATTTCTAAATACCGAAAGAGATTAGAACAATTCAAATAAAGAAGAAAATCAAGTTATCTAAAGTAGCTTAAAGGAAAGTACCAAAAGAAAAATAACAAAAGTACCAAAAACTACTAAAAAGGACCAAGAAAAACACCAAAAGTACCAAAAACTACCAAAACGACCAAGAAAAATACCAAAAAGACCAAGAAAAATACCAACAGTACCAGGAAAATATCAAACAAACCAAGAAAAACACCAAAAATTCCAAAAACTACTAAAAAGACCAAGAAAAATACAGAAAAGACTAAGAAAAATACCAAAAGTACCAAGAAAAATACCAAAAAATACCAGAAGAAAAATACCAAAAGTCCCAATAGCAATAAGTAACAAATATTGAGTTTTGAAAATATTAAAGTTACCTGTTGTGGCAGAAGTTGTTGATTGTTTTGTAAGTTGACTTGCTGTTTGTTGATAAAACTTTGTTGTTGTTGCAAACTATTTGGAATCTGTTGTTGTTGCTGTTGATTGACTTGTTGGGTCACCTGTTGTTGTTGATTCACTTGTTGCTGCTGTTGAGGTTGTTGTTGTTGTTGTTGTGGAGCCGGAGCAAGGGTCATGACAGGTGTTGTGACAGCGGACACCTAATTAAAATTTTTTTTTAATTTAAAAATTTCCAAAAATATTTTTCAAAAAAAAATGCTATTTAAAAACCTGAATCGACTTTTGTTGTATTTGTTGAACAGGTTGTTGTTGCTGTTGTTGTTCTGTATTGTTGTTGTTGCTGTTGATTCTTGTGCAAATCTTCTCATGCCGAATCGCGTTGTATTTTGAGCTAAAATAATTTCCACAAAACCGACAATATCTAAAAAAAATAAAAAAAACATAAATTTGGGTTCTTTTCATCATAAATTTACATCAGAATTATGAATCATAATTTAAATCATATATATCATAAATTTTTAATTTAAATTTTATTGGTACTTAAATTTTGTACATGTTTATGTTAGAACGATAAAAAGTGACAAAAAAATTAAAAACAAATTTTTTTGTTAAATATTTTTACCTTTCAGGTTTCCCAAGTGGTGGAGGGGGGCCTTGGGTCATAAGAACCCCGTTTGTTACGGGTTGTGACACAACAATTGGGTCACAAGGGTTATGGAACAACTTTTCGTGCCGGATTACGTTCCATTTTGTACTAAACTCCTTCGCACAATATTTACAAATATGAACTCGTTTTCCGTGCCCGTGATAAACCAAAGGTTTGGTTTGAACTTGCTGTTGTTGCTGCTGCTGCTGCTGTAGTTGGGGCTAAAGAGTTAATTTTAAATATAAAGGAGGTTATGATTTTACAATATTTGCAAATAATTAAAGATTACCAGAAGCCTAATAAATACACTTGAAAATTAGGATTTCAAAATCATTTCATAATAGCTAATTGGCAATCTATGTATGCTCAATTTAAAGACCTTAAAATATTTAAAAACTGCCATTTGTGGTGGGCAGGTTAATTATTGTTAACAAATAAAAGTTAAAAGTTGCACCCATATTATGACAACCAAAAACCAGATCAGATAGCAAATAATCAACAAGTTGAAACCACTAAAATAAGTTTAAATAATAAGAAAACTTTATTTTTTCACTTATCACAGAATCTTCACCTTGTTGCACTTCTTAAGATGTCTAGCAGCTCCTTCCTGGGTTGCGAAGGATTTGTAGCAGAAAAGACAATGATAACTCTTGCTTGCATCCTTCTGTTGAGTATTTGTTTGTTGCTGTTGTTGTTGTTGCTGTTGTAATTGTTGTTGTGCAATGTTGTTCGAGTTTAATTTGCAAATTTTTTCATGTCTTGCCACATTGTATCTAGAAAGAAATTAAATAATAAAAAAACAGTTAATTAAAGAAACAAAATTTTAATTTATGTCTGGTACTACTAGATATTTAGATCTAAACATAGAGTAATATTTGTTACCCTGACCCAGTTTGATTTGACTTTGGCAGTTTTAAATAATATATATATATATATAATATAACTTCCTGATAAAAAGCTGCTTATTAAGTAATGGCTCAGCAGAAATTCATATGGTTAATAGCACTTGACTCAAGGGTGCTCCAGCATGAGAGCAGTAGGGATCGAACCCAGTACTTCATGTAGTGAAGTTGTGACCGTTACACCATGCTGCTGGTCAAATCAAAATTAAATTTATATGCTGTATATACAAAGTTGTAAAGACATCTGTTTATTAAATTAAGGTCATGTTTTGCTTAAGTGATTTTTATTAACCTTTTGGTGAACCACTCGATTTTAAAAATAATTTTTAAATCAATTTTTTTTTTTTTAAACTTAAAGTTTTACCTTGAACTGAAAGTTTTGTTGCAATATTGACATTGATGTTGTTTGACCTCTGGTGACCTTACTGTAGCAGGGGTCACGACCTGTCGTGGAACAATATTGAGGGATGACATTGTGGGATTGAGGGACACCGTGTAAACCCCATTGTTGTTAGGGTTAGGATTGCCAGGGTTACCGGGGTTCGCTAACATGTTCATATCTGGAACGAAATTAAATAATTTTAACTGAAATAAATTTAATACCAGCAGCGTGGTGTAGTGGTAAGAACACTTGCTACACCACCATAAGGTCGTGGGTTCAATAAACAGTATGAACTCCTGCTGAGCCAATACTTAATTAGCAGTATAATTATCGGGCAATTTTAATCTATAATATCCCAAACTGCCACAGGCAACTCGAGACTCGGTCGAAGTAACAAATGTTACTCTATGTTTAGGTCCCGCATTCGACCTTTCCACATCAAGGATAAAGACATACATAAACAACAACAAAAAATTAAATTAATCATCATGCGTAATTGAAAACTTGAAATATATATATATAAAAAATTATTACAGACTTTATTTAAAAAAAAGGATTGTTAAAGTGGGTAAAAATAACAATGTTTATGTTTAAAATGCTTCATTAAAACACAAAATCAAATATTTATTTTTTATTTGCAAAGTTCTAAGTTAAAGGAGGTTTTATTTTTTTTAAATTCAAAAAAATTTCAAAAAGTTATCATGTCAGTTGTGAAACTTATTAAAAATTGGAAAAAAAGTTAAATTTAGTTCAAAAAAAAAAGTTGAACAAAAAAAATTTAACAATTGTTTGAAAAAAATGAAAAATGTTATTTGAGAGTTAAACAATTCTTTTAAAAATTATCTTGTTTGTTGTTAATAATAAAATAAATATTTTCAAAAATCTCTTACTTTTCCCGTTTTTATTTAAGCAAGAGTGTCCTCACCAGATCACAAATAAAAATCTCGATATTATGTTTGTTTCTTTATTCTAAAACTCTTCGCCGAGCAAGATTAGGAGAATCGTTTCTTATTGTCGAGTGTCTATGACGTCACAAACACCATACATACCCGCTTATTTTTCTAAATATTTGGAAAATCGATTAAAATTTGAAAATTATTTCAATTTAAACACATTTAATCGCAGTTCCCTCGTATATATTTGCTTTAATTTAGTAAATGCTGCTAATTATTGTTAAAAAACGTGCTTTTTTAGTTTAATTCTGCGCTAAAGAGGCAAAAAAAACGAATTTCTTGCGCAACTTCTCGTCGATAAAAACGCCTTTCTCTTTACATTGAGCAAAATGGCGCCCGCCCTCAAAGAGCTCAGAAAATCCAAAAATTTGCCAAAACTTCCGCGCGTTTTTAATCTGTTTATAAGCCATAAAAACTTCAAAAAACTACTGAAATAAGATCTACAGATGATCTTATAACATATTAGATAAAAAATAATTAATAAAAGTTGCTATTTTTTGTATTAAAAGCTAAAAAGTTTAATTAAAAGAAATAACGAAATTTCGCTTTTGCTGAAACGAACGCGGAGATGAAAATTGAGGAATAAGAGAGATGAAATCAACCAAGCAAATCGCGTGGTAAACGGAAAGAAATATTTTTGAGGTTAACCTCTTTTGGTTAATTTTAAAACCAGAAATAAATTTAATTTTAATTTAGCAACTTATTTTATACGCATCTTGGTAATAATAGAATGTAATTTTGCATTTTTTTTATTTTGTTAAAATTCTTGATTTACTTAGGCGTATTGCTAAAAGACATTAATACAGTTCATTAAATTGATTTTGTCATTTTTCCCGTCGCATTGTTGTAATATTAATTGTATATCGTATTTATTATTAACTTTTATCAGTGCGCGAAAAATCAAAATAAAATAAATAAAAAAAATTTTTATAATAATACAAAATAAAATCTTTTAGATGAAGATTAATAAACAAAAAAATAGGCCTTTAAAAATAAAAAAAAATCGGTTGGAATGCAAAGGCAAATTAGTAAGCGGTTTAATAGTAAATTACTATTAGCCAAATAGACAAAACATTGTTTATTTAGTGACACAAATTACCTAATGAAAAATATATAAAAGTCTCTAATTTATAATCTTTGCATTTAAATTAAAAAAATATTAATGTTAATTAATTAAGACAAAAAAGTTTTCAATTTTTAATTTTATTTACAGAAATGAATTGCAGTAATGTCATTAACTACTGCACAACAAAAAAATCAAATTAAAGTTTTTAATTAACAAAAAATCTAAATAATACAAAAAATATGATTAGCTTTTATAGTAGCTGCTAATAATTAATTGGCGCGAAATTCAAATAAAAACATTATTGTGGATACGTCATAATACAAATTGTTACTGTATAGAAAACAGTGTTTTGGGAATGAATCTGGTAAAAGGCAAATTTACACAAAGCAGCAAACCCAAAAATATTTTGAATATTTTTCGAGCAATCTTTAAGGCAATATGACGTCACAATAAGAGTAGATAGTTTTGCACATTTCGTCTCGGTGGCACTTTCTTTATAAAACTTAAGGCAAAATAATTAAAAAATCGTTTTTTAAACCAAAAATTGCAATTTAAAAAAGCAGCAAAATAAGATTCTAGCGAGCATGTTATAGTCAGCACAGCAAAATTTTAAGGATCGTGTTAAAGTTTGCACAATGTCGGATTGGAATGAAAAATAATGACGTCATAAGTAGAAATAAATGACATCACAATGCTGAAAAAACTAAAAAAAGCACCGGAAAATATTTGGTCATTGTACAAGAGTTTCCAAATAATTTAAAAACTTTTAACAGAAGCGGTTTCGGACATATTTTCTTTTCGATCCATCTCGTCCTCTCTTCGTTCGATCTGGACATGTTTTTCAGCGGCCGAGTTAGAGTTAGGGTAACCTGGAAATAGGTAAATTTTAGTTATTTTGTTGTACAAAAATAGTTGAACAAGAGTATTTGTAATTTATCTTGATGGAATTTTATTGAAGCCCAGTTTTTAAAGGTATATATATTGAGTTAACAAGCTTATTTTTTAATGTTTTATTGAAAAAAAACATGCTGTTGTGTTGTTTTTGAGCTATCTATAAACACCAGGCTAAAGGGCGAATAATGTGGCATTGGTGCGAACAGCAGGGTACGAATTAACGTTTAAAAAACGATTCGCTAAAAATGAGGTCGCATTTTTAGAGTAATTATTAGGTCCAAGTCATAATCTTCGTTTTTTTGTATCACTTGACGAGTTGCGTGGCATTTTTTAAATGTAACGTATTGTTAAACAATCGTTAAGAATATTTTGCACGAAAAACGAGACATTTTTAATTCTTTTAAGGCTGTGTTATGCATTTAAAAAATTGCGCAACAACTGAACGATCTCGGGAGCGAAATTTACGCATTGCCAAAACATGGAAAGTTATTGTTATTAAATGCCCTATAGTAACCTACATTTACGCAGGATTATGTTGATGTAATTGAATTAGTGTGAAACCGGTGTAAAATAGATCGTAAAAATATACACGAGAGTTTTATCACTGCCTGAACCTTTTTTGGTTGATTCGCTATTTCTATGATATTTGTAAAAAACGATTCGCTAATTTTAAAAAACGATTCGCTTTTAGCGAATAGCGACCCGTTATTTCGTTCCCTGAACAGTGTGGCAACTTTTGGTTATTTTGATGTACGATAATAGTTAGACAAAAGTATTTGTAATTTAACTTGATTACAATTTTATTACAGCCTTAGATTTTTATTCAAACTAATTTGCATTTATATGTTTTTTATGTCACTTCAAGGTGATAGTTTTTATTTTGTTGGAAAGGGTTTTGTTGTGAATTTTTTAAGCTATCTGTAAACGCAAGGGTGAATAGTGTTTCATTTATAAGACTTAAACTCAAAATCTGACTAAAGGCCCGTTCACACGGCGTACGCAACGTAACGTAAGATTTCGCAACCATTTAAAATGAACAGAGTCGTTCACACGTACGAAAGTTTGCGTAAGTTACGTAAGATTTCGTAAGCGGTATACTTTTATTAGATATTTTGTATTTGTTAATCCCTAGAACTCGTAGAGTTACGTAACGCAACGCTACCTTGTCGTGTGAACAGGGATTAACAACAAAACGCTATATATTATTAGAGGAAATGGGTGTGCTGTTGTGACGTGTTTAAGCTATCTATAAACGCCAGACCAAAACCAAGAAGTGTAAAATAAGTGCGGTTCGAACCCGAAACCTTTCTGCTTGTAAGAAGATGCCATGAGTATATCACACTGATGGACATTAAATTTTACGAAATCTCAACCCGCAAGTGGGCGATAAAGATCAACTTACGATTTTGAATTCGAACAGGCACCGCCAAACTTGGGTAAAATCCGTTGCCATGTCGGGGTTCGTCATAATACTTGTTGCTAGGGGCAGATGGGGCAGTGTGGTAGAAAACCGATTCGTTACGTTGGTGAGTGTTCGGCGCTCGGAACAAGTTCTTTCTGTGACGTCATAATAAAAAAATTAAAAAATGTTATTTTTAAATATTTAAAAACTTTTTAATAAATAAATTAATTAAAGTAATTAAAACAAATTTTATAATTAATTAATTTCTCCGACCTTCGGTTTGATTTCTGTCCTTTCACGAATCTCCTGATCGCGATGACAACCAACTCACAACAACAAAGCAAGAAGCAGATTCCACTCAGTATGGTCATGTAACACAGGAACACAGTTTTCTCCTGGAACACAAAATTAATTTATTAACAAAAAACAATAAAATAATATTTTTTACATAAAAGCAATACTACCAACTTAAAAAAAATCGTTTTTTTAATTTTACGCGACACAATTAAAATGAAAATGACGTCATATAATATTAGACAACGCCAATACAAACTGCAAAATATCAATGTAGTTACGATACGTCACAATTACAAAAAAATATGTCAATATAACGTCATCAAATAACACAAACAACGTGTTGCGAAATTTTGACGTAATTCACGATGACACATTTAAAAAAACGATGGTAATATGACGTCATCAAAATAACACACAATGACGTTCGCATAACATCGACAAAATTACGATGACGTCACAAATAAAAAACACTTTATTATTATGACGTCATAACTTACGAAAGGTCGCGACACCCAGCACGGAACGAAGCCCCCGTCTCTGACATGCATGGTACAAGCGTCGTACACTTCAGTACCGGGGTCACCTTGGCAGATATACATGGCTGGGACCCGGATGGTGAGGAAGTAGATCGGGTTGGAACTCTGAGGACAAAGTGGGTCTTCCGGATGGTGTATGCAGGTTGGATCCTGGTGGGAATAAAGAGATTGGTGAAGTGGTTTTTAAGGATGAATATTTGTTAATTAATTAATTAAATATAATTGGAATTTTAACTTGAAAATACCATCGAATTCTTGTAAAAATAAAGGAGGTTGGTGAAGTGGCTTTTTAAGGATGAAGATTTAATAATTAATTAATTAAAAATAATTTAAATATTAATTTAAAAATGCCATAGAATTCTTGTAAAATAAAAAGTTTGGTAAAGTGGTTTTTAAAGTTAATATTTGTTAACTAATTAATTAAAACATAATTTAAATTTAATCCCCAAAATACGATTTCTGGGCAAAAGTGTTTTTTATTATTAATTTTATTATAAAAATTCATTAAAAAGCGATTTATAAAAAAGGAATAAAGATTGTTCGACATCAGACATTTAATTTGGTTGTTTGTTGTCGAAAGTTCAATAAATATCCGATTAAAACAAATTGAAAGCCCTGAGGGCAGCGAGATTGTGATCTTAAAACTAAAAACATGTAATAGCGGTTGTGACTCTGTTGTGACAAACGTCAGCGTTGTGACCGCAAGACAGGTCGTGACGCACGCCATGGCCACAAAACGTGACTGGATATTTAATTGATTGGATCTCAGACTATACAATTAAATCACAATTTGTTGTAAAATGAATGTGAGACAAAAATTTGTCGTATAACTTTAGCATAAATGTTGCCGTTTTTCCAGGTTTAATTCTTATTTTAAGGCAACGTAACAGCCTAAACATAATGTGGTCGAATGTAAGTCTAAAGCGCAACCTAAACATAGAGTAACATCAGTTAACCCGACCCAGTCTCGAGTTGACTGTGGCAGTTTGGGATATTATAGATTATAATTGTCTGGTAATTATGCTGCTGATTAAGTGCTGACTCAGCAGGAGTTCACACCGTTTATAGCGCCTTACTCAAGGGCGCTACAGCATAAAAGCAGTGAGGATTAAACCTAGAACCTTGCGAAGCTAAGTGTTCATAACGCCTTACCCAGGGGCGCTACAGCATGAAAGCAGTAGGAATCGAACCTAAGACCCTAAATAGTGAAGAGTGACATAAACCTTACACCGGTTTAACGTTAATGTTATTATTAGTAACATAAACATTTAACTTACCATAAGTTTAAAGAGCTGGTAGCCAAGGTAAATAAACAAACCTTCCATCACCAATCTAACAATAACCGAGATAAAATAAGCGAAGTGGATCTTGTTGGTAAGTGGAACCTAAAAAACAAAATATTTACATTTTTTTTTACAATTTTAAACCGACCAAATTCAGTTATATCCATTTTAAAACTTGAATTTTTAAGCTTTAGAGACAGAGTTCAAATTTCACTTGACCCAATCAATCAAAAACGTAAACAAAAATGGACTTTGATCAGAATTGTTAAAATCAAACAATTTAAATATTAAACTTTAAAAACAAATATAAGCATTAAAGGAACTAAAATATATTAATTAAATAATTAATAAAAAAAGACAAACAAAAAAGACAAAACACTATTTAAAAAAATAAATAAAAATTTCTGATCCAAGGTCCCTAGTTCGAATCTTACCTCTTTCATTTCGTTTCCAGAATAAATTCTCTTCACTTTTACGTTCCCGATGCTCTTCTTTCTTCGCGACATCTTGCGGAAATCTCTCTCGGCTTCATGGTTTCCCTAAAATTATTTGAAATTAATTTCCAGTGTTTCCAAATAATAAACTTATTTAAATTTTTAGGAGTTACGACATTTATATAAGTTTTTTATTGGAAAGAGTAATCATAACAAAATTCTACTTTTAAATTTAATTTTTAGGTAGTCTTAACAGTAATAATGAATATTATTTAACACAAAAAGTATTAATTTAAACTTTTAAAATAAAAAAAAAATAAAATTGCTGTGACCGGGATTCGAACCCTACACTTACCGCGATCGAATTTTCTCCCTCCCCGTCCTCCAAAGCTTTCAATTTTTCCTCAGATGTTTTAAGTTTTTGAATTTCACCGGAAACATACATGGAATAAAAATGGAAGAAGACGGTAGGTGTCGCTACAGCCAACAACTTAAAACAAAAAATGTTTTGTTAATTTTTGTTAATTAGGAATTGGTAGTGTGGTATACTGATCATGGCATTAAAATACAGGTCAAAAGGCTCCGGGTTCGAACCGCGCCAATGCCACACTAATCTCCCTTGAACCCGGCGTTTACAGATAGCTTAAACACGTCCCAAACCGCACATCCTTACCCAATAAAAATAAAAAAAACCAATCTTTAAGAGAATATAGAAAAAAGTTATTTAGTCCGGATCATTGTATTAAATTATGAGCCAAATGGTTTTGGGTTTGAGCCGCACTAATGCCACATTTTTAGAACGTTAGTTGTGTGTTTACGGATAGCTCAAACACGTACCAATACCAACACACCCTTACCAAATAAATTTGTTTTAACGACGTTTTTTTAACTTTTAATTTAACAATTTTAAAAACTAAATAAAACTATTTTAAAACAACAAGTATTAATGCCTAAAAACACCTTATTCGGGAACAATCAACTTATCTGTGACGTCATAAAGATATCTCGGAAACGTTTAAAGATTAATCGGAATAAGGAGTTAGTAAATATCTTGTTAACAGATAAGATAAAATTTTAATTATTTTGAAACAAGTTCTGTAATTTTAAGTATTGGAAAACTGTTTACAAGTATTTTAATTAACTAATTATTTAATTAAAAATTAAATTTGGGTATTGTTATGTTTATTATATTAAACTAATGTAAATTATTTTTTAATTCATTTTTATTTATTTTTAAACAACTTTAGGACTTTTTTTCAGTTATAAATATAAAATCTATATTAAAAGATTAATTTTTGCTTTAATTTTAAATTCAAATCCTGTTTTTACAAATTTTCAAGGCCAAGAGTTTAAAATAAATGTTTTTATGTTTACAAGAAGATTAAGCTTATCCCTTTAGGCTAAAAACTTTTAATTGTTTTGTCATAAAAGTGATTCATTATTGGATTGTTTAAAATTATTATTATTCAACTTTTGTGACTTTATAATACGCCCATTTTATCCTGCGCAGTAGAGTTCTGCGCATCTTAGTGTATCCGTTATAGCCCGAAGCAAAATAAAATTAAAAGAAAATAAATAAAGGTTGTAATTATATAAAAATGTAGACATTTAAATACTTGTAAAAATAACTTTAAGAGAAAATTAATTTTTTTATGAAACTTTCACTTAATAATATTGACAAGACTTATAATTAAGCCGACTGTGATGTAATAATGAGAATTGGTGACGTGACAATAACTTTAAAGTTCAAAGTGGTTGTAAGTGTTTGAATTTTTGACCAGTTGTAAGAAACGATTTTTTTGTAAAAATTAAAATAAATTTAAAATGTATTAAAACTTTACTAAAAAGTGATTAAATTTAAATTCAAGATGTTATTACAAAATTAAAATTTTAATTAATTTAAAACAAAAAACGGTCAAATTGAAACTGTAAAAAAATTATTTTATTTAAAAAAAATGTTTTAAAATATATTTTTAATAAATTTAGATTTTAATGACTTAGTTTTAAACAAATAATGGTCAAAATTTAAATGTAAAAGTAAACATTAATTTAAAAATAAGTCAAAATTTAAATAAAATGGAGCTTAGTAAACGTATGTTATAAATATATGTGTATGACCATTTTATACTCCTACAAAATAAATAAAACTGCCATTTGTGGTGCGCAGGTAAATTATTGTGAGCAAGTATTAGTTGAAATTTGTCACCATATAACAACAATTCAAAAGCCGACCGTGGATCAGGATAACGACTAATTAAACTAATTAACCTTAATTAATAATTAAAAATGTTATTAAAATGCTGGAAAACTTTAATTTTACCTGGAAAGCCCAGAATCTCATATGCGAGATCTTAGCGAACTGATTATAACACATATTCGAACATCCAATCACATCAGTCGAACATTTAAAAGCAGACTGTTCATCACCGTACACTGTAACAATAACAACATTATTACGTCACAATGACATTGTGTTTTTTTGTTATATGACGTCATAATTTCGCGATGTTTTGTCACTTTACCCAAGACTACTTGAAAACGTGATTTCGAAATAAAATTCCCAGATTATGACGTCATCAAGTAGATTGTTTAACAAATAATTCAAACGCAATATTCGCGCAATAAATTGTGACGTAACAATTACAAAAATGCTGCAAGATTTAAAAGTTTTCGAAACAAAACAACTCGAAGTTTGCTCGACCATTGACAATGTGACGTCACAAAAAAACAAAACTTAGCGCATTGTGACGTCATAGTCGTATACGAGACCCTCAAGAATGGAAACAAAGAAAATTTCGAAGAAAGTTGAGAAGTGGTTCGATAAGTTTCGAAAACGAAAGTTTTGTTGTCATGGTGACAGTTTTATTGTTATGCATTCGTAACAATGCGGTCTATGACGTCATATTCAAATTTTGTTGACATAATAAATATTCAGTTGTTTAAAAATTCAAAAATATTAAACTACTAGATTCAAGTTTCGCAATACTAAATAAAGAACGAAAAGAACGGGATGTGGAAATGGTGTGGGACCGCATGTAAACGTTAACAAAAATTCGCGAAAAGCGGGACGACATTTTGTCCTTTACTGCGGGATAATACGGTATTTACCCAAAGGCCACGGGATGATGCGAAATCGAAAGGGTAAATTGAGAAAAGAATATAAAAATCCGTCTCTTTCCACATTCAGCGATTTTTTGTTAACGTTATATTTTCCTTATCCTGCATTTTAGTACCTCCCTTTCACGATAACTTTTAGTATTAAAGTTTTTATTTATAAAAACTATTTGTAATACAGGCGACGGAACACTACGTCATAACACTTAGTCGTTTTATCGAAAACTATTTGTTACACAGGCGACGAATACTACGTCATAACACTACGTCATAACACTTTGTCGTTTTATTGAAAACTATTTGTAAAAACAAAGTTTTATTTAATAAAGAAATTGTTAAAATATTTAAACTCTCTGAGATGAAAGATTAACAATTTTAAATTTTAAAACTTTCAGCTCGTAATAAAAAATTTAATTTAAAACAAAATTTTTTTTTTTACAACTTCGTCGAAAGTTCGCGACCCGAGAAACAACACAACTATTTACACGTCATAAACAACGCATTACTACGTCATAATTACAAATACGTCACAATCTAAAACTTTGTTTAATTTTAAAATACACAGTTGTGACGTAATCAGATTGGTCACGTGATGTCATTATTACGCAATAATTTCCAACATCGTGACGTCACGATAAGTCATATACCGGTCACGTGACTTAATATTCTGGAACGAAACGGAAACCGTGAAAATATCTCCAGAGATTCGCGAGAGTCGTTTGTTGATGACGTCACAAAGAGTTAAGTACCGCGCGACCCAGATTCTAGTTTATTCAGACACGGATTTAATATTTGGAGTGAAGTGACAATGGATTGACGCGATCGACGCAAAGACGACAAAAGAAAAACTTTTTCGCTTTGGAATTTTTCAAAAATTTGAATTTAAAAAAAAATTGTTTTGATAAAAAAATAATTAAAAACTTGTAGTCAAAAATTTGATTAAATTATCGTTTTATTGACCTAATAATTCAAAAAAGAATATAAAACCAAGTTACATAATTATAACATTATGACGTCATAAAGTTAACAAGTGAGTGCGATTCTTACCTGCTCCTCCTATTGTGACGACAACAATCAATCGAAATAAAAACACCAGAAGATACCAAAGTTGACCTAGAAATGTGCTGTACTTGGTCACCTGAATTAATTACCAAATTTTAATTAAATTAATTAATAATTACAACTTTGAAGTTAAATTACCTGCTCTGATATAACATAAGAGTAATCTTCTAGGTACATTTTGTGACAACTAATTGCTATTTTTTGGTTAAAACCAATTAGGTAATGGAAATAACATAAAAGAAATTGAATTTACCTGCTCGGATATCTTCTCTAGTAAATGCCACATCGTGTTAAGTTACAATTTAACTTGAAAATAAAAAACTGAGCTCAAATTTCAGTAGGTCACTAATTACTTTTCAAGGTTTAAAATTATATAAAAAAAGGATTTCTTGATTTTCTGTAAAATTAAATTAAATTTTATAGCTTACTTAATTTATTCAAAAACCTAAATGTCGTTTTTTATGAATAGAATTCTCTTAAAAGCCAATAAAATTTGACACAAAAATCTTAAGTAGACTAAACCAACAACCACTACACTGAATTGTTTCGTCACAATGAAAAAGAACGCGAAAACGCGGCGTTTGCGATGTCGAAAAACTTCTTCTGATTCTAATATCGCCCCAAGACTTGAATCAAAACAGAAAAAAAAAAACGAAAAAGGTTGAAAAATTCTTAACAACGAAGCCTTTAATTACTTTACGGCGAGGCTTTAAGTTGAATTAATTAAATAAATTAAAAGCCTAAATCAAGCGCTCTGTAATTACAAACTACGCCCTGTTTAAGCTACATGTTTAATACAACAAAAATTAGGCCATTTAAGACCAGTTCACAATCCTATTAGGAACATTTAAACAACTTTTACAGTACAATCTTATACAATAATAAATCCAAAATTTGTTCATAATTTCACAACTTTTTTCTGTTTTATGGGTGTTAATATATTTAAATATTTAATCAAAACTTCAAACTGTTAAAGGTGTTAAATTTAAATACCCAGCTACGATTAGACTGCTGTTTGGCGAATTAAAAAAACGCAAATTTCCCATAATTCGGGAGTCAAACGACCCGTGGTTTTGTAACAGCAAGATACTTTATAATTATTCACTAAATCTCGAAACTTAAACTCATAAACCCTTTTGCTTTGTTGTGGAATTAACTTTTCCCATGCTGAGAAACTGTAGAATAAGGTCAAAAAAAGGTCTTAATATAACAATATAAAAACAAATTTGGCTTACTGAAGCTACTGCTACATATTGCGGTTCGGTATCATATTACTGTATTTAATATTAACTAACTATCGGCTTAAGCAATATTCAGAAAAATCAAAACGTTTATCGAGCCATACATAGGCGCTTAAGTAAGTTGAAAAAATAAGCAATTTTAACAGGCATTTAAAAATCAAAAAAGCACAAATTTAGCTACAATAAACGACCTTAAATATACCTATACAGTTTGTATTGCTTATAAACTATGCTATGATTGATTCAGTATGTTATAAGTTACAAAAATTAGCCCAAAAAATTAAGTTTTACAGTCGGCGCCTTTACTTTATTTAAACTCCTTTAAATTGCTAGCTTCGGCCTGTTTTACAAATAGTTGCCAGTTTAAGAAACCTATCATTTATCTCTTTATATCAGGCCATGTTACTGCACTTTATCTGAGATTACAGCCTTTTATGTGAAAATCACATCTGCTGTTTGTTACAAACAGTAATTTTGAAAGCTTTTCTTTTTTACAAAACTTGAAATAACTAGCTTACTGCTTCAGAACTGTATTTTCTTTTTCTTTTATGCATTCCAGACTGCTTACCAGCTTCTTTATTAAGCTTACGCATCAGTAAAAATCGAATACACAATTCGGTTGACCAATTTAAGCTCTATAGAAGTTAATTTCGGAATTGGGTTAACTTTAATTTTGTTTACTGTTTAGATAATCTGTTTTATTTTAGTCTCACGCCCTACTAATATTATATTGCGATGTATTTTCTTCTAAGCTTTTATTCCAATTATGACGTCGACAAACACGATTCTTATAAACTTGTTTACGTGTAAATGTTGATTGTGTGTTGATAGATTTGTGTAGTGAACTAGATTGACGGATAAAAAATAAGTTTTTAAATGAAAATAACAGGTTTTAAAGATAATTATCCAAACCAAACAACGCTTGGGGCTAGCAATAAAATAATACGTTGTTATGAGTTGTAGCTACTATAATTCGCTATTTTTTAGAGTACTTTATCTTTCAAAAACCAAAAAACACTTAAATTCAAATTTATTATAGTATAAAAACAATTTATTGTAACTTAATACCACATTTGACCTTCAAATCGCTGAAAAATTTCAAATATTCCCAATAGTGAGTTCAAATTTCAATAAATCTTCGAAAATCTTTAAAATTATATTGGCAAAAAAATTTGTCTCTATTTTAAAACTTGCTTATTTCTACATTTTGTTATTTTAAAATAAAACTAATTAGTAATTATTAATTAGTTCTAAAATACGAAAATTGACAAAAATTTAACAAATTTTGTAATTAAAATATTAATTAAGTCCAATTAACAACGTCTAAATACCTTAATAAAGCAATTAATTTTTTTCAAGAATAACTTAACATATTTGTAATTCAAATTATAAAACTTTAAATAATCTAACAATGATCATTAAACATTTTAATGTCATTCTATCTATATAGACAAGTTGGGTTTATAATTTTAAAAATAAACAATATTGGCATTTTTTGAACCTTGAAATTAGTATCGGTATTCCCCCTAGTTTATAGGATTGTTTAAACGTAAAAGTAAATGTTCCATGAAAAAAAGTTTTTGCGGTTTAGTCTGTAAAACCCCTTAAAATAAAGTTCATTCAATAATTGATTTTCATATCCCCTTACAGAGATAGATTTTTTTGATATTTTTATCGGGTAAGTTTGTGCAGTTGGGACGTGTTCAATTTTGGTAAAAATTAATCGACAGCATCACCTTGCGGCGAACATTTTAAAAAATTTTAAAACTAAATAAACACCAAAAATTTTTATAACCAGTCGGGACAAAAATCATTCTAGAGACTATTAATTTTTTTAATTAAGAGTCGCGACGTTGACAGGATAATCTAGATTATGACGTCATTAAGAGAGGCGTGATGTATTTTGTAATAAAACGCGATAAGGGAAACAATAGAATTCATAAAAAGACCGCGTTCTTGTAATTAAGATAAAGTTAATTATGGTTCGAAATCTTAGATTTCGAAACATATTGTTATTGTCATTATTATTATTAATCTTTTCCAGTGTCTTATAAGCTGTAAATTTTGAGTTAACATAACTTTTGTTTTTGAACTTTTACAGTTTTGAAATTTTAGTATGTTGTTTATTATCAGATTGTGTATTCATTCTCCTATTTACAACATTTAATTATCACTAATTACTAATTAGTAGGTGTTTATTTATTAAAATTTAAAATTTGTTATTTATTTTTTAAATCTTGGCCATTTGTATATCATGATATTGGTAACTCAAAACTGAATTAAAATTTTAATTTTTGTCACTAAATACTAATTAATACGTGTTTGTTTATTCAAATTTAAAGATTGTTATTAGGTTTTTAAATTTTGGTCGGTTATATATAAGATTAACATTTGCTCAAAGTTAATGTTAAAATTTTTCTCACAAACATTATAATAAAACTATCTTGATTGTAAAAAACATTCACAGTAGGGTCATGTGTGTTTAAGTCCACTACTTATATCATCATCTAAGCTAGGTAGTCTTTCTTTGAAAAAAGTCTCGAACGTTTGCAAAAATCTGACAAAGAAGATTAAAAATTTCATTCTGGCTAAATTTTCACCAATACACAACCTAGGTCCAATAGAAAATGGAGGAGTTTTATTAGTGGAGGGCACATATTTTCCTTCTTTTAAATGTCAACTTGGCAAAAACAGTTCAGGATTACTAACCTTAAAACTATTTTAATTTCAAATATTTTAATTTTAAATTAATTTTTCAACCATGCAGAGAAAACAAATAGAACTGTAAACAATACAAATTTAATAAATCATTTTTTTGTATTTAATCATCCTCAATGTGGAATGGACAACTTTACGGCTTAAACATAGAGTAACATGTGTAACACTAACCCAGTCTTAAGTTGACTTTGACAGTTTGGAATAATATTGATGCTAATTGCCAATAATTTTACTGGGTTTAAGATGTTGGCTTAACAAAAGTAACCGTTTATGGTGCCCTACTTAAGAGCATAACAGCGTTAAAAATCGAACCCAAAACCTTATGTAGTAAAGCCGTTTTTATCCAGTGGTAACATTGGGCTAGTGAAGGAATTTTATTTACAACAAATCCTTTTATTAGACAAATAAAAAATCTTATGAAAATAAAATCTTACTCATGTAGATAATCTTTAATTTAAAACTTACAAACTGCAACCAAGAGCTAATTGTTGGGTAACGACGCGAAACATAAATAATATCGACAACAGAAAAAAATACGAAATAAATAAGGCTAAGAACATAAATAATATTGATAACAGAAAAGAGTACGTGAAATTAAGGCTAAAAACATAAATAATATTGACAACAGAAAGAAATATGAAATAAATGACAACAGAAAGAAATATGAAATAAATGAGGCTGAGAACACAAATAATATTGATAACAGAAAAGAGTACGTGAAATTAAGGCTAAAAACATAAATAATATATCGACGACAGAAAGAATACATGAAAATAAGGCTAAAAACATAAATAATATCGACAACAGAAAGAAATATGAAATAAATAAGGCTGAGAACACAAATAATATCGACAACAGAAAAGAGTACGTGAAATTAAGGCTAAAAACATAAATAATATCGACGACAGAAAGAATACATGAAAATAAGGCTAAAAACATAAATAATATCGACAACAGAAAGAAATATGAAATAAATAAGGCTGAGAACACAAATAATATCGACAACAGAAAAGAGTACGTGAAATTAAGGCTAAAAACATAAATAATATCGACAAAAAAAAATATGAAAAAAATAAGGCTAAAAACATAAACAATATCGACAACAGAAAGAAATACGAAATAAATAAGGCTGAGAACATAAATAATATTGATAACAGAAAAGAGTACGTGAAATTAAGGCTAAAAACATAAATAATATCGACAACAGAAATAAATATGAAATAAATAAGGCTGAGAACATAAATGATATCGACAATAGAAAAAAAATATGAAATAAATAAGGCTAAGAACATAAATGATATCGACAACAGAAAAGAATTTGTGAAATTAAGGCTAAAAACATAAATAATATCGACAAAAAAAAAATATGAAAAAAATAAGGCTAAAAACATAAATAATATCGACAACAAAAAGAAATACGAAAAAATAAGGCTGAGAACACAAGTAATATCAATAACAGAAAACAGAATATGAAATTAAGGCTAAAAACATAAACAATATCGTCAACAAAAAAAATAAGAACATAAATAATATCGACAACAGAAAACAATGTGTAAAAATAAGGCTAAAAACATAAATGATATCGACAACAGAAAGAAATACAAAAATATTGTTAAAAATATAATTAATATTGACAACAAAAAAGAATAAAAAAAGGGGCTAAAAACATAAAAATGATCGACAAAAAATCAGGAAAATAAGGCTTAAATATAAATAATATTGACCACAGAAAAGAATACAAAAAAACAATATTAATAAATAAATAATTCATATAATATAACCCAATATAGTTGTAGCAACATCATCAGAAAGTGGTGACAACATCATCATGGGTAGCAACATCATCAGAAAATGGTAGCAACATTATCAAAAGATGGTAGCATTATCATTGGAAAGTGGTAGAAACATCATTGGGGGGGTAGTGACTTTATCGAAAAGTGGTAGCAACATTATCAGAAAGTTGTATCAACATCATCGGGACGCGGGGGGGTAGCAACATCATTGGAAAGTAAAAGAAAAATTTTCTGGAAAGTAACAACATCATTAAAAGGCAACATCATCATTTACAACATCATCAAAAGGCACCATCTCGGGTAGCAACATCATTGGAAGGTAGTAGCAACATCATTAGAGGCAGCAACAATATTGGTAGGTAGCAACGTAAGCATAAGGTGGTAACAATATTTTCAGGGGGTAGCGACATTATGTAAGGGCAACAACATCATTGGAAAATGAAAGAAAAATTATCGGGGGTAACAACACCACCGAAAAGTGGTAGCAAAAGAATCGGGGGTTAGCAACATCATTGGGGATAGCAACATCATCATGAGGGTTAGCAACATCATCAGAAAGTGGTATCAACATCATTGGGATGCGGAGGAGTAGCAACATTATTGGAAAGTGAAAGAAAAATTTTCTGGAGGGTAACAACATCATCATTTACAATATTATCAAAATGCAACAACATCTTCTGGGGTAGTAACATTGGAAGGTTGTAGCAACATCATTGGAAAGTTGTAGCAACATCATTAGAGGCTGCAACAATATCGGTAATTAGCAACATAACCATAAGGTGGTAACAACATTTTCAGGGGGTAGCGACATTATGTGAGGGCAACAACATCAATGAAAAGTGGAAGAAAAATTATCAGGAGGTAACAACATTATTGGGGGGTAACGGCATCGTTGGGGGTAACAACATCATCGGGGGTAGCAACATCATTGGGGGAGGGGGTAGCAAAATCATTGGCGGGTAACAACATCATCAGAAGGCAACAACATCATCAGAAGGGAACAACATCATTGAAAAGTGGAAGAAAAATTATCAGGGAGTAGCAACATTATTGGGGGGTAGCGGCATCGTTGGGGGTAGCAACATCATCGGGGAGTAACAAAATCATCGGCGTGTAACAAAATCATCGGCGTGTAACAACATCTCGGCGTGTAACAACATCATCAGAAGGCAACAACATCATCAGAAGGCAACAACATCATCAGAAGGCAACAACATCATCAGAAGGCAACAACATCATCAGAAGGGAACAACATCATCAGAAGGGAACAATATCATCAGAAGAGAACAACATCATCAGAAGGGAACAACATCATCAGAAGGGAACAACATCATCAGAAGGGAACAACATCATCAGAAGGGAACAACATCATCAGAAGGCAACAACATCATCAGAAGGCAACAACATCATCGGCAAGCAACATAGCCATAAGGTGGTAACAACATTTTCAGGGGGTAGCGACGTTATGTGAAGGCAACAACATCATTGGAAAGTGGAAGAAAAATTATCAGGGGGTAACATAATTATTAGGGGGTAGCGGCATCATTGGGGGTAACAACATCATCAGGTAGGGGTAGCAACATTATTGGGGGGTAGCAACATCATCGGCGGGCAACAACATCATTATCATCATCATCATCATCATCATCAGAAGGCAACAACATGCAACACTGGGGTAGCAACATCATTCCTAAGGTAGTAGCAACATCATTAAAGATAGCAACAATATCGTTGGGTAGCAACATAACCATAAGGTGGTAACAACATTTTCAGGGATTTTGTGTGAGGGCAAAAACATCATTGGAAAGTAAAATTACCAGGGGGAGCAACATAACCGGAAAGTGGTAGCAACAGAATTGGGGTTAGCAACATTACCATGGAGGGGTAGAGCAACATCATCAGAAAGTGGTAGCAACATTATTGGAACACAGGAAGATCGCAGCATCATCAGAAGGCGGTAGCAACATCATTAGTGGTAGCAACATTGGTGGGGTTAGCAACATCATTGAAAAGTGGAAGAAAAATTATCGTCGGGTAGCAACATCATCGGAAAGTGGTAGAAAAGGTATTAGGAGGGGTAACAACATCATTTGGGGTAACAACATCATCAGCGAGGGGTAGCAACATCATCAGAAAGTGGTATCAACGTCATCGGGACACAGGGGGTAGCAACATCGTCATCTGAAACCTTAAAAAAAGGTGGAAAGCAGTTATCTATTTCTAATTACAAAAAAAAAATAGTGAACATATTACCTTGTCGTTTAGAAGACTTTATGTTACCTATCTTTCTCGATTCAAAAGGTGACATGATCAGAGGGTGACATCATCGAAGTGTAACCTAATCTGAAACACTGGATTGCATTAAACACAATGTAGACAAAATGACCTCGAAAAAAATTGAAAAGAATTAAATATGTTATTTGGTACAGTTGTTTAATTTAATTACAAATATATAAAATTAATTATTTAGTTATACGTATTTACTGCATGAATACCAAACTTTTATTAAAAAAAGGGATAATATTAGGAAATAATTAAGAAAAATTATTAAAATAAACAAACAAATTGTAAGGTCGTTACAATAAATTAAAACATCAACCAACAAGTTATTAAACAAATACAATACACAAAATAGTAGCCTACTTATTAATAGTAGGTAACTGATAAACAAATAGCTAACAAATCAAATAGCAGGCATGTAGATCCCAGCTGATCGCACTCTAGTACGCCAACTAGCGGTCGACTTTGACGTCTACAGATATCCATCTAGCATATGGTAATATAGCTACTACAACTAAAGCGACGCAAACTGACGTGTAAACTGAAGCGGCGTAAACTGACGTTTAAGTCGAAGCGAACGACGAAAGCGACGAACAACGAACGAGAAAAAGCGACGAACGACGTAAGCGACGAACAACGAACGACGTAAGCGACGCAAACTAAAGCGACCAACGAAGCGTATGTTGCAACACGCGCACGAATTAGATTGAACGCAAGATTGACAACCCGCCTAATACAACTAGGCTGATCCCAATAATTGGTCATTTTTAGTATATATCTGTAATCAACAATACCTCAAATTTGACAAGCTGAGGTCTTTGCCTTCAGGGTTAGAGTGTAGGACTTTTATTAGGGAAAATGCATATAGAAAGATGTACACTCAAAAATTATAAATAATGTTATTATTAATTTAATATATATATATATTTATTAAAAAACAAATATCTTACCGTATGTTAAAGAAATCACCTTTTTGTTCTTCTTCTCACAACTTATTAAAACCTCAATTAACAAATACTTCTCTTATCAGATCATCACAAGATCCCCCGGATGTTCCTCTATTCTTCATCAAATTATCATCAGATCCTCCAGATGTTCTTTTATTCATTATTGCATTCTCCAGGTTCACGAGGTCGTCATCTGAAATCTGAAACCTTAAAAAACAGCTAAAAAGCAGTTATATATGTCTATTTAAAAATTAAAATTAGTTAACATATTACCTTGTTGTTCAGAAGACTACATGTTACCTATCTTTCTCGATTCCTCATTACATCCTCCAGATGTTCCTTCATTCTTCATGAAACCATCATCAGATCCTCTAAATGTTCCTCCTTTCCTCATCAGATCCTCTAGGTTCACGAGATCGTCATCTGAAATCTAAAACCTTAAAAAGAAAGCTAAAAAGCAGTTATCTATGTCTAATTAAAAATCAAAATTGGTTAACATATTACCTTGTTGTTCAGAAGACTACATGTTACTTATCTTTCTCGATTTCTCATTAGATCCTCCAGATGTTTCTTTATTTCTTATGAAATCACCATTAGATCCTCCAGATGTTCCTTTATTCCTGATCGGATCCTCCAGGTTCACAAAATCGTCATCTGAAATCTAAAACCTTAAAAAGAAAGCTAAGAAGCAGTTATATATGTCTAATTAAAAATCAAAATTGGTTAACATATTACCTTGTTGTTCAGAAGACTACATGTTACCTATCTTTCTCGATTCCTCATTAGATCCTCGACATGTTCCTTTATTCTTCATGAAATCACCATTAGATCCTCCAGATGTTCCTCTATTCCTCATCAGATCCACCAGGATCACGAGATCGTCATCTGAAATCTAAAACCTTAAAAAGAAAGCTAAAAAGCAGTTATTTATGTCTAATTAAAAATTAAAATTGGTTAACATATTACCTTGTTGTTCAGAAGACTTTATGTTACCTATCTTTCTCGATTCCTCATTAGATCCTGCAGATGTTCCTTTATTCTTCATGAAATAATCATCAGATCCTCCAGATGTTCCTCTATTCCTCATCAGATCCTCCAGGTTCACAAGATAGTCATCTGAAATCTGAAACCTTAAAAAGAAAGCTAAAAAGCAGTTATCTATGTCTAGTTAAAAATTAAAATTGGTTAACAGACTACCTTGTTTTTCAGAAGACTACATGTTACCTATCTTTCTCGATTCCTCATTAGATCCTCCAAAAGTTTCTTCATTTTTCATGAAATCATCATCAGATCCTCCAGATGTTGTTCTTTATTCCTCATTAAATCCTTCAGCTTCACAAAATCGTCGTCTGAAACCTTAATAAGAATGCTGGAAAGCAGTTATATATGTCTAAATAGAAAAAATATTAGTTAATTAGTTAACATTTTACCTAGTTGGTCAAGGGACTATAGGTTACCTATTTTCTCTTTACCTCATTTTATCATCATCATCATCAGATCCCTCGGCTCCACAAAGTTGTCATCTAAAACCTTAGATAAGAAACAACTAAACCGACGCAAACTGACAACTTTACAGCCAAAGCGACTCAAATCGACGCACGCAAACTGACAATGTTACAATTAAAGCAACGGAAGCGACGAACAACGAAATTGACGCAAACTGGCGTAACAACTGAAGCGATTGACAAAAGCGGCGAATAATGGAAGCGACGATTGCGGCGAACAACGAAAGCGTCGAACAACGATAGCGTCGAAAGCGGCGATCAACGGAATCGACGAACAACGAAAGCGACGCAAACTGAAGCGACAAACAGAGCAATGTGTTGCAACACGCGCACGAATTCAATTTAAAGCAAGACTGACGACCCGTCTAATCCAACTAGGCTGATCTTAGTCTTAGGTCATTTTTAGTATAATATTTGTAATCAAAAATACCTTAAAACTTTACAAGCTAATTAAAAATCAAAATTGGTTAACATATTACCTTGTTGTTCAGAAGACTACATGTTACCTATCTTTCTCGATTCCTCATTAGATCCTCAAGATGTTCCTTCATTCTTCATGAAATCATCATTAAATCCTCCATGTGTTCCTCTATTACTCATCAGATCCTCCAGGTTCACGAGATTGTCATCTGAAATCTAAAACCTTAAAAAGAAAGCTAAAAAGCATTTATATATGTTTAATTAAAAATTAAAATTAGTTAAAATATTACCTTGTTGTTCAGAAGACTGCATGTTACTTATCTTTCTCAATTCCTCATTAGATCCTCAAGATGTTCCTTCATTTTTCATGAATTCATCATCAGATCCTCTAGGTGTTCCTCTATTCCTTATCAGATCCGTCAGGTTCACGAGATCGTCATCTGAAATCTAAAACCTTAAAAAGAAAGCTAAAAAGCAGTTATTTATGTCTAATTAAAAATTAAAATTGGTTAACATATTACCTTGTTGTTCAGAAGACTACATGTTACTTATCTTTCTCAATTCCTCATTAGATCCTCAAGATGTTCCTTCATTTTTCATGAATTCATCATCAGATCCTCTAGGTGTTCCTCTATTCCTTATCAGATTCGTCAGGTTCACGAGATCGTCATCTGAAATCTAAAACCTTAAAAAGAAAGCTAAAAAGCAGTTATTTATGTCTAATTAAAAATTAAAATTGGTTAACATATTACCTTGTTGTTTAGAAGACTTTATGTTACTTATCTTTCTCGATTCCTCATTAGATCCTGCAGATGTTCCTTTATTCTTCATGAAATAATAATCAGATCCTGCAGATGTTCCTCTATTCCTCATCAGATCCTCCAGGTTCACGAGATCGTCATCTGAAATCTAAAACCTTAAAAAGAAAGCTAAAAAGCAGTTATCTATGTCTAATTAAAAATTAAAATTAGTTAAAATATTACCTTGTTGTTCAGAAGACTACATGTTACTTATCTTTCTCGATTCCTCATTACATCCTCCAGATGTTCCTTCATTTTTCATGAAATCATCATCAGATCCTCTAGATGTTCCTCTTTACCTCATCAGATCCTCCAGGTTCACGAGATCGTCATCTGAAATCTAAAACCTTAAAAAGAAAGCTAAGAAACAGTTATATATGTCTAATTAAAAATTAAAATTAGTTAAAATATTACCTTGTTGTTCAGAAGACTACATGTTACCTATCTTTCTCGATTCTTCATTCGATCCTCAAGATGTTCATTCATTCTTCATGAAATCACCTTTAGATCCACCAGATGTTCCTCTACTCCTCATCAGATCCTCCAGGTTCACGAGATCGCCATCTGAAATCTGAAACCTTAAAAAGAAAGCTAAAAAGCAGTTATGTATGTTTAATTAATAATTAAAATTGGTTAACATATTACCTTGTTGTTCAGAAGACTACATGTTACTTATCTTTCTCGATTTCTCATTAGATACTCCAGATGTTCCTTTATTTATCATGAAATCATCATCAGATCCTCTAGATGTTCCTCCTTTCCTCATCAGATCCTCCAGGTTCACGAGATCGCCATCTGAAATCTGAAACCTTAAAAAGAAAGCTAAAAAGCAGTTATGTATGTTTAATTGAAAATTAAAATTGGTTAATATATTACCTTGTTGTTCAGAAGACTACATGTTACTTATCTTTCTCGATTTCTCATTAGATCCTCCAGATGTTCCTTCATTTATCATGAAATCATCATCAGATCCTCTAGATGTTCCTCCTTTCCTCATCAGATCTTCCAGGTTCACGAGATCGCCATCTGAAATCTGAAACCTTAAAAAGAAAGCTAAAAAGCAGTTATGTATGTTTAATTGAAAATTAAAATTGGTTAATATATTACCTTGTTGTTCGGAAGACTACATTTTACTTATCTTTCTTAATTCCTCATTAGATCCTCAAGATGTTCCTTCATTCTTCATGAAATCATCATTAAATCCTCCATGTGTTCTTCTATTTCTCATCAGATTCGTCAGGTTCACGAGGTCGTCATCTGAAATCTAAAACCTTAAAAAGAAAGCTAAAAGCAGTTATATATGTCTAATTAAAAATTAAAATTAGTTAAAATATTACCTTGTTGTTCAGAAGACTGCATGTTACTTATCTTTCTCGATTCCTCATTAGATCCTTCAGATGTTCCTTCATTTTTCATGAAATCATCATCAGATCTTTTAGATGTTCCTCTATTACTCATCAGATCCTCCAGGTTCACGAGATCGTCATCTGAAATCTAAAACCTTAAAAAGAAAGCTAAAAAGCAGTTATATATGTCTAATTAAAAACCAAAATTGGTTAACATATTACCTTGTTGTTTAGAAGACTGCATGTTACTTATCTTTCTTGATTCCTCATTAGATCCTCCAGATGTTCATTCATTCTTTATGAAATCAGCTTCAGATCCACTAGATGTTCCTCTATTTCTCATCAGATCCTCTAAGTTCACGAGATTGCCATCTGAAATCTGAAACCTTAAAAAAAAGCTAAAAAGCAGTTATGTATGTTTAATTAAAAATTAAAATTGGTTAACATATTACCTTGTTGTTCAGAAGACCACATGTTACTTATTTTTCTCGATTTCTCATTAGATCCTTCAGATGTTCCTTCATTTATCATGAAATCATCATCAGATCCTCTAGATGTTCCTCCTTTCCTCATCAGATCTTCTAGGTTCACGAGATCGTCATCAGAAATCTAAAACCTTAAAAAAAAAACTAAAAAGCAGTTATATAAGTCTAATTAAAAATCAAAATTGGTTAACATATTACCTTGTTGTTCAGAAGACTACATGTTACTTATCTTTCTCGATTTTTCATTAGATCCTCCAGATGTTCCTTCATTTATCATGAAATCATCATCAGATCCTCTAGATGTTCCTCCTTTCCTCATCAGATCCTCCAGGTTCACGAGATCGCCATCTGAAATCTGAAACCTTAAAAAGAAAGCTAAAAAGCAGTTATGTATGTTTAATTGAAAATTAAAATTGGTTAATATATTACCTTGTTGTTCGGAAGACTACATTTTACTTATCTTTCTTAATTCCTCATTAAATCCTCAAGATGTTCCTTCATTCTTCATGAAATCATCATTAAATCCTCCATGTGTTCTTCTATTTCTCATCAGATTCGTCAGGTTCACGAGGTCGTCATCTGAAATCTAAAACCTTAAAAAGAAAGCTAAAAGCAGTTATATATGTCTAATTAAAAATTAAAATTAGTTAAAATATTACCTTGTTGTTCAGAAGACTGCATGTTACTTATCTTTCTCGATTCCTCATTAGATCCTTCAGATGTTCCTTCATTTTTCATGAAATCATCATCAGATCTTTTAGATGTTCCTCTATTACTCATCAGATCCTCCAGGTTCACGAGATCGTCATCTGAAATCTAAAACCTTAAAAAGAAAGCTAAAAAGCAGTTATATATGTCTAATTAAAAACCAAAATTGGTTAACATATTACCTTGTTGTTTAGAAGACTGCATGTTACTTATCTTTCTTGATTCCTCATTAGATCCTCCAGATGTTCATTCATTCTTTATGAAATCAGCTTCAGATCCACTAGATGTTCCTCTATTTCTCATCAGATCCTCTAAGTTCACGAGATTGCCATCTGAAATCTGAAACCTTAAAAAAAAGCTAAAAAGCAGTTATGTATGTTTAATTAAAAATTAAAATTGGTTAACATATTACCTTGTTGTTCAGAAGACCACATGTTACTTATCTTTCTCGATTTCTCATTAGATCCTTCAGATGTTCCTTCATTTATCATGAAATCATCATCAGATCCTCTAGATGTTCCTCCTTTCCTCATCAGATCTTCTAGGTTCACGAGATCGTCATCAGAAATCTAAAACCTTAAAAAAAAAACTAAAAAGCAGTTATATAAGTCTAATTAAAAATCAAAATTGGTTAACATATTACCTTGTTGTTCAGAAGACTACATGTTACTTATCTTTCTCGATTTCTCATTAGATCCTCCAGATGTTCCTTTATTTCTTATGAAATCACCATTAGATCCTCCAGATGTTCCTCTATTACTCATCAGATCCTCCAGGTTCACAAGATCGTCATCTGAAATCTGAAACCTTAAAAAGAAAGCTAAAAAGCAGTTATCTATGTCTAGTTAAAACGTAAAATTGGTAAACAGACTACCTTGTTTTTCAGAAGACTACATGTTACCTATTTTTCTCGATTCCTCATTAGATGCTCCAAAAGTTTCTTCATTTTTCATGAAATCATCATCAGATCCTCCAGATGTTGTTCTTTATTCCTCATTAAATCCTTCAGCTTCACAAAATCGTCGTCTGAAACCTTAATAAGAATGCTGAAAAGCAGTTATATATGTCTAAATAGAAAAAATATTAGTTAATTAGTTAACATTTTACCTAGTTGGTCAAGGGACTATAGGTTACCTGTTTTCTCTTTACCTCATTTTATCATCATCATCAGATCCCTCGGCTCCACAAAGTTGTCATCTAAAACCTTAGAAAAGAAACAACTAAACCGACGCAAACTGACAACTTTACAGCCAAAGCGACTCAAATCGACGCACGCAAACTGACAATGTTACAATTAAAGTAACGGAAGCGACGAACAACGAAATTGACGCAAACTGGCGTAACAACTGAAGCGATCGACGAAAGCGGCGAATAATGGAAGCGACGATTGCGACGAACAACGAAAGCGTCGAAAGCGGCGAACAACGATAGCGTCGAAAGCGGCGAACAACGATAGCGTCGAAAGCGGCGATCAACGGAATCGACGAACAACGAAAGCGACGCAAACCGAAGCGACAAACAGAGCAATGTGTTGCAACACGCGCACGAATTCAATTTAAAGCAAGACTGACGACCCGCCTAATCCAACTAGGCTGATCTTAGTCTTAGGTCATTTTAAGTATAATATCTGTAATGAAAAATATCTTAAAACTTAACAAGTTGGACCATAGCCTTCAAAGCTAGGGTGTAGGCCTTAGGTTATGAGGGAAACATGTAAAAGTTGTACAATGATAAATAAATTTATTATCTATTTAATATATATATTTTTCGAAAAACAAGTATCTTACCGGGATGCTTAAGAAATCACCTTTTTGGTCTTTTCCTCACAGCTCATCAAACCCTAAATTTACAACTAACTGAGGCCCACATCACACTCTTCAATTTCTCTTTAAATCACCGTAGAATCGCCTAATTAGTACCTATTTCTCGTCAGATCATCATCGGACACTCCCTTTCTGCGAGATTGTCATCTGCACCTGCAAATATAAACTGGGGGCAGTTAAAATGTCTAGTTAGGTATTATTTATTGATAAGCTTTCAAATAGTGTTGTTTAATAAATACGCGGACTGTTAAACGCAATACGCCAAACATTAAAACAACAAATGTATCGATACGCGCACGATCCTACACCTAACGCATTGCATAACCAATTAAACAACACCATATACACTAAAAAAATAACTACTAAAAATTATAAAATAATTCACTTAACTCGATTTGTTAAAGAAAAAGATGGCTTCGTCCTAAAGACGCTTTCGACATGGCTTAAACTCTCAACTTAGCTAAAACATAAAACAAACATCCTGAACACAGACTAACTTAAACTTAATGGCGGACAAGCCGATCCAAGAATTCAAGTTGTGACGTCAGTTGTGACGTCAGTTGTATTCATCCGCAACGTATTATGCTAAAGGCGTATAAAGAAATAGTTTCTTAACTAATCAAATTATAAAAAACTAACAACGTCGTTATCTTACGAAACAATTTAAAATAGAAAACTTTATTAATTTTAAATATTTAATTAAATATTAGCTTTATAAACTTATTATTAAACTATATTTTAACACAAAACCTAAAAGCGCTTCTCTTAAATTCTGCGCTTCGTTAACTTCGGCGCTGATTGCCTGAAACGAATTACGCTTTTCTTCGGCAACATTTTAATTTTTTTTTACCACGACCTTACTAGTCGGGATTATTTTTGTTGTAATAATTATTATGCTTCGAAATCTTAGATTTCAAAACGTGTTGTTATTGTTAATATTTTTATTATTATGTTTTAAATTATAAAACATAATAAATAGTTTTATATTATAAACGTAACAGTTTTATATTATATTATTAATTACTTAAAAAGGATTTTTTTTTTAAAAAACATTTAAAATAATTTTGTTTAGAAATTTTTTTAGTACAATCATTTAATATGATTTTAGTTTTATAACCAAATACGTAATATTTGATTTATTAATTTAGTTAATATTTATAATTAAGTAATGTTTATGCGTAACTTTATTTATTAATAGTTTTTAAAAATAATCAAATAATTTCGAACCATATTTTATTTATTAAATAAATCTAGTTTTTATTTTTATTCTTACTAATCCGAATTTTGAAATCGAATAAATTTTGATTTTGTGTATATTAATTTTTTAAATTTTAGTATGTTGTTTATTATTATATTGTGTTTCAATCCTCCTATTTTGATAATTTAAATATTATTAATTAGTAATTAATAGGTGTTTGTTTATGAAAATTTAGAGATCGTTATTAAGTTTTCAAATTTTGGTCAGTTATATATCATAATATTAATAACTCGAAAATGGATTAAAAATTTAATTTTTGTTTGTTTAATATATTTAAATTCTTGTTTGTTTATTAAAAATAAAAGTTTGATATTAAGCATTTAAAATTTAATATAATGTATTTTATGATATTAGTAATTAAAATACATGTTTAAAAAATAATTTTTGTTTGTTTATTTTATTTAAATGCTTGTTTATTTATTAAAAATCAAAAATCAATTTTGAAAATTTAAAATTTAGTAAAATGTATATCTTGATATTAACAACATAGAACTGGGTTAAAAAATTAATTTTATTTGTATAATATATATAAATGCTTGTTTGTTTATTAAAAATCAAAGATATGTAAAATTCTTAGTTAAGGTGTAAGCATATTTTTTTATTTATAAAAATTTATGCTATACATAATCAAATAATTTCGAACCATATTTTATTTATTAAATAAATCTAGTTATATTTTTAAAATTGGTTTAAATATTAATTTTTTATAAACTAGTTTTTTATAATTTTAGATATAAGTGCACAAGTGGCGTTGTTACACTCTAAATATATTTTTTAATGGTATTTATTCTCGATGTGGGAAGATCGATTTAACGACCTAAACATAGATTAACAATTGTTACCCCGACCCAGTATCGAGTTGTCTTTGGCAGTTAGGAATATTATTGATTATAATTGCCCGATAATTAAGCTGCTGATAAGTTCTGGCTTAGTAGAAGTTGGTAAAATTCATGGAATATTACTCGAGGCAGGAATCACACCCAGGACCCCATGTAGTGAACTCAAGTTTCTAACCACTACTCTTTGTCAGCAATCATTAAACTGCCTAGATTGACCATAAATTTCGACTGTTTTGTCTATACAAAAACATTAATGTCTAAAGAGGTATATAACTTCTTTAAAAAAATGTCAATCATAAAAAGAAAAAAATTGAGGACAAAAAACACGTTGTTGTGCTCGAGTAGTTATCAATAACGACAACGAATCTGATTGGATGACAAAAAGTAGGCGTGTATAATTACTACGTGGCTTGAAATATCAAAACAAAAATTAATATTTGTTTTATTTCTTTTTTATATTTTTAATTTACTGTTATTAAAAAAAGTTAAACTAACAAAGTCTGCCTGTTAGTCTAAATAAAAACGAGCCGGACAAAAGTTATTGACAGACTGTTATTAAAATTAAATGTCAGAAAAGAGAAACAAAAGCTATTTAATAATTTCAAGTTTGTTTTTTTTGTATATATTTTTATTCTCGATGTGGGAAAGTCGAATGCGCGACCTAAACATAGAGTAACATCAGTTACTCCGACCCAGTCTCGAGTTGCCTGTGGCAGTTTGGGATATTATAGATTATAATTGCCCGGTAATTATGCTGCTGACTTAGCAGCTTAGTGATGGCTAAGCAGGAGTTCATGCTGTTTATAGCGTCTTACTCAAAGGCGCTACAGCATAAGATCAGTGGGGATTGAACCCATGATCTTATGTGTAGTGTAGCAAGTGTTCTTACCACTACACTGCCGACATGCAATACGTTAGTACTTACCCTAACTTATTATTTTTTGTTGTTTAGACAAAATGTCAGCTTGTAAATGGACCGCATTAGTTGTCACATGCCGCACAAAATCTTATGCAAAAGCAATTAAAAACGAATTAAAACTTAAACAAAAAGTTGGTTTACTACCAGAGGATCTTCTGTTATTATGTGTAGATGACCCAGTTGATAATATTGGAAGCGGAGGAGCTACTTTAAATGCATTACTTATTGCAACCGAGCATTTATCATTAAAAAAGGGTTTTACAATCGTTACCTCCGACGTTTTACAAAATACTAGAATCTTAATAGTTCATTTGGGTCGTTATTTTCCGTATGACCCTTGTAGAAGAGGTTTTATCTGTCTTCCATTAGTCCCAGAGTCAAGTGAGTTGGAAGGTTTATTCACTAATTTTGAAGCCATATTTTACACAGTTACAAACCAACTAGCCGTCAACTCACCTCCGGGTTTGTGGGTCTGCAGCAGTGATATGGTGTTAAGTGTTCCACAAGATGTTAAACTAAATTGGGATAAATTAAAAGTGGATAACGATGTTTTAAGTATTGCGGTCCCTGCTGACTTAACCTATGCAAAATCTCATGGCGTTTACAAAATTAACTCGGACGATACGGTTTCAAACTTAATCTACAAAGGAACTGAAGAAGAAATACAACAATGCTCTGACAACCAGAACACAGTCCCTCTAGTGACGGGAATTGTGTTTTTCTCGACCTTCGCAGCTGAAAGATTACTAACAACTCATGTTACCCCTCCTTTGAGTGCTTGTACTTACATGGGGATAGACAGTGGAATGGATCCTTTAGGTTTATCATTGTTTTTCGATATCTTGCTCACGATGGTTTCAGGTGTTGACAAAAATGAATTTATTTGCGGTGAACGTTCCGGAACATTTGGCAAGCTCGACGACAATATAAAAGACAAGCAAACAATGGTTCATGCTCGATCGATTTTATGGAAACATCTCCGAGGGATTAACCTCAAAGCAGTCGTAGTCAACGGGGTTCATCGATATCTTGATATATCCAATCCACCTTCGAAATTTTGTTCGATTTTAAAACAAAATAATTATTGCATCACTGGATATAAATCATCAAACAGAGCCCATTGTTATGTCGACAAGGATGCCATTGTTGGTGACAATGTTGTTTTAATTAATTCAATTGTAGAAAAAGGTTGTAAAGTCGGTAATAATTCAACTTTAATTCATTGTCAGTTAACAAGCAATGTTAAAGTAGGTAACAACTGTTATATCTATGGATTAAACGAGGAAAATTGCATCAAAATTATGGGTAAAAGTATCCCAGACAATTGCAGTTTAATTGGGATGATAAGTGGTGTAAGTGACAAAACAAACACTCGATTGTTCACAACAATGAGAGATGGGGATGAAGCCTTTCAGGTGAAAGAAGCAAAAGATATGAGGGAACGATGCCAGTTTATAAGTCAAGTTTTAAACAATTCTAACTCACTTCCAGCTGGGTACAAGAACGTGTTAGTCAACCAACAAGATAAAGAAATAAAGACTTCGTATTTTATGGCAAAGTTATTCCCCCTTTTCCATCCTAACTTAAGGGAAAGTATTAAAGATAGTTTGATGCTGTTGGAGGATAAACTATCAGCTGATGATTATTTATATTGGTCAGAAAGTTGGCGAACGTCGTTTTGTGAACTTCTTGAGAATGTCAACGTTGCAGAAGAGTTTAATTATCGCAACAAAATTTACTTAATCGTTGCAGCCAAAAAAATTAAAGATATTTTGTTCCAGAATGTCGCAATCAATCTTCTGCCCTTCTTTAAAATGTTTGTTGCTACCGGCAACCATAATGATGTATTAAAGTTGCTCGATGATATCGCCGTGACAGCAGTCGACCATGACGACAAGATGAAGCAAAGGCCTGATATCTCAGCGAGAGCATTTGCGTGTATCGCCGATGTTTTAGGATTCATGGCAAACGACGAAGCAGGATTAAGAAGTGGACCCTCTGCTAACAAGGAATGGAAAGAATCCCTGAAGTTATTGGAGAGTGGTGACCTTAAAAATGGGGTCGCAATGCTTGCTAAAGTTCGTGAAAAATGGATTGGAAACCCTGATGACATCATCAGAGCATCGAGGCATTATGAGGGCGCTGAACAAATTTTAATTCGGCACGCTGTGATGAGTGTTTCATATTACATAAAAAGTGTTTCTTGCCACAAGTTTGATGAAAGTTGTTGGTATTGCGCTGAATGTCCGGCCAGGATCGACATTTCAGGAGGTTGGACCGATACCCCGCCTGTTTGTTATGAATATGGGGGCTCGGTTGTCAATGCTGCGATCCTATTGAACGGAAAACGACCAATCGGGGCAAGAATTCGAAAGATTGAAGACCCAGTGTTGATGTTGAAGCTTTTAGGTGATACTGAGAGTGAGACGCAAACTATTATTTGCTCCGAACTCGATCATTTGAGGGATTATTGCAACCCACGATCGCCCGGTGCTTTGTTGAAAGTTTGCTTTGTTTTTGCTGAAATTGTTGACCTTAAATCAACTAAAACCCTTAAAGAACAACTTTTGGAGAAGTTTAATGGTGGATTCGAACTCCAGACCTACTCTAGAGTGCCACAAGGCTCTGGTTTAGGTACAAGCAGCATATTGGCCGGCGCTTTAATGTCAGTTGTCCTCCGAGCAGGTGAAAAAATTGTGGATTTTGACTCATTGATTCACTCGGTCCTCTTAGTTGAACAAATGTTGACAACAGGCGGGGGATGGCAGGACCAAGTCGGGGGGGTCGTTGGGGGGATTAAAATAGCTCGGTCCAAGGTTGGGTTACCCTTGAGAGTTGACACTGAAGCCCTAGTTGTATCTGACGAGTTTTTTGAGAAGTTTACATCCCATTTGAAGTTAATTTACACCGGAAAAACGAGACTTGCTCGAAATTTACTCCAAAATGTTCTGCGGAACTGGTACACAAAGCGACCCGATATTTTAAACAATTGCAAACATTTGAAGGAAAACGCTGAAGAATGTGCCGAGGCATTTAAGCGTGAAGACCTTGCTGCCATCGGCGACCACATTAATCGTTATTGGCAACAGAAAAAGCTCATGGCAACGGGATGTGAGCCTGATTTGTGTGCTCGAATGATGGAGAAGTTGCGGCCGTTTGCTCATGGGTTGTCACTAGGAGGGGCCGGAGGTGGGGGGTTTATTTACATGATCACCAAGGAGGTGATGACCACCGACGATTTATTGGTGCTGTTGAGCGAGGTCGAGGGGGCAAATGTAGCAGTTGTTTATGATGTCAGAGTCGATCGATTAGGAATGGTCATCAACAAAATTCCAATTTAAGTTTTCAAAATTTTAAATTTTGATAAAAATAAAAGTTTAACATTTTTGTTGTGCGTAGTTTTTTAAAAATAAATTGTTTTTAACATAATGTAGCAATAATTTCTTAATTATTTAGTTTTTATATAGCTTTTAACTATACACAGTGTTATATTACCTGCAGTTTTATATTTGTATTAATAATAATTTTGTATTTATTCTTATGCTTTCAGATTTGGAATTTTGATCATATTTTGGTTTTCATTCCAATTAAATTATTAATTTACAATCAAGCACTTTTTAGTTATCTTCACATTCTAAATTTATTCTTCAAAAAAAAAAAAATGTTTTAACTTGAATTTTTTGTATCTAGTACTGGAGCAAACGCACTTTTATGGTTATTATTATGTTGCTGTTATATTATCTATATGTAGTATTGTAGGTGAAGTTTTTGTATTTATTTTTTCAGTAGGTAATAAATATAAAGTACTAAATGCTTTAAAAAAATATTGGCAGTATTTTTACTAATTTATTATTTTCACTTTGACTTCTTATTGTCATTGTTTTATAGAAAAATTACATTTACTTTAAAATTTACCAATTATTAGGAATTTCGAATTTACCTTATTTATGAAACTTCACGAAACTCCAATTTCATTTAAAAATACAATAATTACTTACAGCAAATAAAATGTTAATTAGTTAAAAGTGAACCAGGGTCGGTATGTTTAACCAACCCAGTCAGCTTTTCCCGTAACTCCCCGGCAATATTTTGTTCGTCCTCGTTTGGTTTTGTTAAATTAGGTTCGTTGTTACCTGGTTTCAAACTCATCCTCTTAAGTTGTTGATTGTGAAGTTGTTGGCACAATTTTCCACTTTCCTGGAGTTGTGAATCAACTGACTGAAGGCTCGGCAGCTGGTCTGGAAAAAAGAGTTTTTTTTTGTAAATAAAATATTGATAAAAGTAAATAGTCAAGACCATCAGAAATATAATTACTCCATTTTCTAATTAATTAAAAAAATATTATTACAGTTTGTCAGATTCCTAAATTTCAATAAAAACAATGTATATAAAATAAAAAAATAAAAAAATTGGAGCTGTTGAATATCTAAATACAGTAAAATTTTTAAATATAACCTAATTGTATTAAAATATAAAATAAAAACTTAATTTTATTGCCTTTCATTTTCTTTTCAATATCATCCAAAAAGTCGACGTTGATTCCTAACTCACTTAAACTTTTCAAAGATTTGAAATCAAACTCCGGGTTTGTCTTCTTATTTTTATTCTCCCTCTTCTTTACAATCTCATTCATGACTTGAGAATGGGCATTATGAGTCACAGTATCCAACATATCACCGACCATTGTTTTAAGTTCTTGGTTGGACCCACTTACAAACTCCTGAAGACTTTGAGCGAATAAATACCCCGTTTCACCCCCATATGCCGACATTAACAAATCAGTCTCAGCCTGGGTTATATTTGATAACCTTGAATCATAACAGGGGGCATTTGACCCAAAGGGCCCGTAACTTAAATACTCGATTGGGGTTAATTTATTTCGTTTGTCCTCTTTTATATCGGGCATTTTATCGATTCCATCCGACAAGGGGTTCAAGATTGAACCCAAATCGGCCTCAATTCTCGAGTTTTCGTTACGATCTGGATTTAAAATATTCAAGAAAGTTCCTCCATCTTGATCACACTCCAAAAAACAAAGTCGAGTTTTAGGTTTTTTGGTCAGAATTTTTTCGTGCGCCATTTCAGCAGCAAAAGTTGCTTCCGTAGCAACCGAGTCTTCATAATCTGCATCAGTAAAACTAATCGCATCTTTGTGCGCTCTAAGATCGATTTCATTTGACAATAAATTTTTAACTTCATCGTCCACAGTCATTTCTGTCTCATTTACATATTCAGGCTCAATTTGGGGGATTTTTTCCTCTACGTCGACCAAGTTTAAAATCTCCTTAATATCGTCTTTAGGAATTTGGTTGTGAAGCGATCGCTTCATTTGAAGAACTTTATCTTTCGACATTAATTTCATTCCTGTCGATCGCATTTTCTTCGAGATTTGATAATAAACTGTATCGGGTTTATTATACAAGCAGCAGTTATCAACCATTAGTTCGAAATCACGTCGAAAATCATTTAAACTGTGGTAGAGATTGGTTAAAATCTTGTTTTTCATCGTGCTGAAATCCATCGGTTCTTCAATCACAGCTGAATAACCCGGCGCAATTAAATCATTCACAGGCCATGCAAACACCTCGTGAACGTCCTTTCTTTCTAATTGTTTAATTAACCCGTGTAACAATCGGTTCAAACAATTCTGTTTTTTCGAGATTTTTCTCGGCGTAAATTGTTTCGGTGATTCGGGATTGATGTTGATGTGGCAAACTGCTTCGGAGGAGCTGGAGTTAAGGTCTTCCGAGGAATTGATCGTCATGTTGATCTTTGATTCCTCTGGACTTTGGATCTGGTAATGTCGTTTCTTTCTCTTGTGAGAAGACTCAGAATAAGGGGAACCTTTAAATTTAAAAAAAATTCAAGAAAGAACGTTTAAGTATGCTTCGATTACTTAATTTAAAACATGACAACTAAGCAATATATACAATTTTAAGTAAGTAAGAAAAAACAAAAAAAAAATAAAAAGTAAACCAATACAATTAATTTGCTTGGTTTAACTTTCTTAAAACAATTAAAAATAACAATTTACTGTTTGAGAAAAAAAATGGTAAAAAAAACTTTTTTAAAAAAGAAAAAAATTTGGTAAACCCAAACTAACCTGGTGTGGCATAATCAGAGTCATACGTTCCTTCTGAACCTCGCTTGAAAACAAGTTTTAACGGAGTTTTATCCGAGTATTCTGCAGTGTGGTGGTGGGACTTCTGTTTCTTGTGTTTTTTACCCATTTTAACTTAAATCTATAATCGGAAAAAATGGTAGAAATTAATAAATTTTTAATTAATATTGTCACCCACTTTTAAAAGGGATTGTGTTAAACAAATAAAACATATTTTGATCCAATTTTAAGTTGTTGTTTTAGCATAAAAATAAACCAATAAATAAAACTTTAAATTGAGAATTACTTATCATATAAATTATAACAATTTTAAGACATTAAAAGAAACAGTAATGTAAGTAAAAATTGAATTTAAAAAAATCAAAATTATAACATTTTCAAAAATTTTTAAAGAGCAGCCATAATTTAAAACAACATATTGGACCTTAAAAAAATGGATATTTTAAATATAATTGTTGATCATTATTGCTGTTGTGATGCATTTGACATCATCATAAAAATAACAATCGGCAGAATATACATCCAATATTTGCCCAGAAACGACTGAGGTTCCTTGGCTTGGATTTCTTTCTTTCTTTGCTCATCTTCTAACTTGATTATAAATCCAGCTGTGTCAGGTACTGGGGCTAAACTTGGAGTAACAATATTTAAACTTGTTTCAAGCTGATTTTCATCATTCAGTGAAAGTTCTGTTTCTGAACACTGGATATTTATTGAAATCAGATTCCCCAAACCATCAGTGTGAATGGTTATTTCATCCTGAAGGTTAGAACTTATTAAATCTCTAGCAAAACAAAAACTGTAAATCCAATCTCGTTTTTCTTCTGCTCGTAAGTTAGATAAAATACGGACTCTATAAAGTTCATTTTTGTTTGATAATTCTTTTAATAATTCTAAATCCGTTTCTGTAAATTGATTTTGTTGAATTTCTGCGTCTTCTCCTTTTAAATTAGGGAAAATTATTTCACCTCGTTTTTGAAATTCGCCGTCCCCGAAAGCATGTTCTATTTCAACTGAATAACCATTACTTCGACATTTTGAAACCGAGATACAATAAATAACAACAAATATTATCTGATTCACCAAATTTTTCATAGCAAAATGTATTTTTTATTCACTTAAATACTAAAACTAAATTTTTAAATTTCGAACTTGAAGCAAAATTTCTTTTACTATCGGTACCTTAGCGTCATCTCGCGGACAACAATAAGCGAACTTGATTATTTTTCTTAACAAAATGTTTATCCTCAAAAATAAACATTTTTTTGTATAAATTTATCTTCGATGTGGAAAAGTCGAATGCGCGACCTAAACATAAAGTAACATCAGTTACTCCGACCCAGTTTTGAGTTGCCTTTGGCAGTTTGGGATATTATAGAGATTAAAATTCCGCGGTAATTAGGCTGCTGATAAAGTATTAGCTCAGCAGGAGTTCATACCATTTATAACACCTTACTCAAGGGCGCTACAGCATAAAGGCAGTGAAGATTGAACCCATGACCTCATGGTTGTGTAGCAAGTGTTCTTCCCACTACACAACGCTGTCGGTTCATTTATTTTTAAATTGTGACTAATTAATTAACGTGTTTTTTTAAATAATGTTCTTAATTAACTCTGTCTAACTTTTAGATTAACACACTTCTGTATTTTAAATTAACCGGCTTTAAATTTCAGCACGAATTTTTTCTTGCTTATGACGTAATAGAACACAATTATTTGGCAGGTTAGTAAATAATTCATGTTAACAAATCTAGAAAAAAAAACTATAAAAAAAAGAACATTTGTAGTACTTAAAAAAAGCTAATTTGCATTTTCTACATAAAGACCTCGTCGTCTTCTTGCGAAGCTAGCTCCGACACGCGGTTGGTATCAACCGTTGAATTATTGTCGGTAGATGGCGTAGCCGAGTTACTGATCGTAAAAATCTTTGAACCTTTCTCGTCCTCTGAACGAAATTTATCGGACGATTCGTCCCCGTATACCATCGGGGGCTCGACGGCAATCTGCGGGAATGTAGCGTTCTTATTCTCGCCGAGACTTCGGTGCGTCGTCGGGGTACGCGAGGGTCTTGGCTTTAGGGAGAAAAATGAATGTTTTTTTGTTCTTTCAGTCGGGGTTTTTGATCTGGTATTGGATTGAATTCTGGATAGTTTTGATGTTTGTTGATAACTCGTGCTTCGTTGGATTGGGGGTTGTCGGTCCTTGCGCTTTCCTAAATTTAATTAATTAGTTAATTAGGTAATTTATTTAAAAAAAAATTAAATACTGGAAAAGTTTGTATTCTTAAATAAAATATAATTTTTTTATTTTAATTAATTAATAAAATAATTAAAAATTTACTGAACTTTTACTAAGTTAATATTTTTACACTTTGAATTTTAATCACTAAAAAAGGATTTTTTTTATGAAAATATTTTTAATTTTCTATGATTAAACATCCTGTAGGCTTTTCTATGCCAAACCTTAATGGTATTTATGCATTGTGAGGTCATAGGTGTTATTATGATGTCACAGAAGTGTCATAACATTCCAGTTTCACTTTAAAGTTAAATCATGAATATTTAATTTCAACTAACTTTAGCTAAAATAACATTTAATTATTTAAGGATAGGTTGACTGGTATGATGTCATAATGGGTGGATTATTTCATCACAGTTTTGTGTAATTAGAGGGCTCTAACAGGATGTTAAAAAGTTTCGATAAAGAATTAAATTTCTGTTAAAGAAATTTTAAAATTAAATCTTTATAAGACGATAAAAAATACACAAAAAATTTTGTTTTAAAAACAAACCAAGCGTAACATAAGTGCTAGACTAAAACTTAATGAACCGTTAACAACTATGACATCACAAAAGGTATTTACAGTCCAGGTTTATGGAGAAAAAACCTTAAATTCTAAGTTTTTAATAAATTTAGCGAACTTTAACTTACCATATTGTTTCCCACTTGCTTCAAGAACTGATTTCTAAAAAAATATATTTAAAATTATTTATTTTTTTAGTTAAAGTATAGGAAGATTTGTTAAATTAAGTTTTTTTTTAGTTAAATTAAGGTTTATTGAACTATTATGAAATTTTAAAGCTAAAATAAAAAATAAAAAAATAACGACGATTTAATTTTAATTTTAAACAATATTTATAATTAATTTTATTAAATACTACATAAAATTAACTTATATTATGTTTATAACTAATTATATTAACAAAACAAGTTGTTTAAAATACAAAGGTCAAACAGTTTAGGTTATACTGTCAAAAAAAAAACTTTAAAAAAAAATTAATTAGTTAAAAAATGACTAATTGGCTGAAAATAAGTGAATCACAACATGAAAAAAAAGCCAAAAATATTTCCAAATTACGTCATATAGAGGTTAACATGGATTAGTGTGATGTCACAATCAACAAGTTGTGATGTCATAAAACCGATTCTTATCTTGTTTTTGTGTTTTAAAGTAACAACCACAAATAATAAACAAAATTTTATCGAAAAATTTTATCAGTAAATAAAAACTTAAATTTTTATAAATTTGTTCGCAGAAAGATTAAATCAAATTAAAATTATAAATTCATAAATTTGCATAAATTTAAATGTTAATAATTATGACAGAATAGCAAAATTTTAAAATAATTTTGTAAATTTGCCTTTTTTTATCGATAAAACAACTTTACTTACTTTAAAATTAAAATTAAAAAAAATTCTACTTATAAATCGCATCATTAAAACCTTAATTTTACTTAAAACCAGTTTTTCTAATACTTAAAACAAACAAAAATTTCGCCGTATATATAAATTTAACATATTTTTATTATCAAATCCAATAATTTTCTGATACTTTTTTACTTAAAATTAAAATCCCCCAAAAAATGATCTATTTTTAAGTTGTTAAAATGAAAACAATTCTAAGAAACACGAGAAAAGTTTTAAAGCCATTTGCTGCAAGGCGTTCGTCACGTAACCACATTAATTGAATTATTTTAAGTTTTAACCAAAAATCTCTTAAAATTTAAAGTATCAAAACCAAAAATTAACGAAAATAATTAACACCTGCATTTTTAACCAGTTATTAGATTGATTAAGGTTATTTAAGCTGCCTAATTTTATTGTAATTACCATTTTTTAACAGTAAATTATATAAAATAAATCCAAAAAAAGGCAATTTAATAAAAATAAACAAAAACAAGTGAATAAAAAACAAAAAAAGAAAGATAATTTAATAAAACTTCAATTATACAACATCACAACTTTTATAAAGTAAACTAAAATTTAAAAAAAACAACGTTCTAATTATGTTTTACAAATTTACACAAAATATCTTCTAAAATAAACAAACAAAAATTGTTTACCGTTTAAATTGCTTATCTAACAACGTGAAAGTATTTGAACTAAGGTAAACTTTAAAATTTATGTTTTTTGTAGCCAATAAACATGACATTAAACATGAGATATTAACATTAAACAACAAATTATCGAGAAAAACAAAAATTTAAAATTTGTTTTTTAATAATTTACTTTTTTTTATTTTATAAATATTTAATTTTAAAGCTGCCACATCTGCAGATAAAAATCTAAAAGGTGTCATCATAATTTGATAATGTCTATGACATCACAACCACTTATTTATGACAAAGTAATAACAATAATTTCTCAACATATATCATTTACCAATTAGGTGTTAACCTTAGTCCAACATTAAGTGTAAATTAAAATCATAATTTTGTTTTTAAATCAAAAAGCCAAAATCTTAAAAATTATTAACCCAAAAACATTCAAATTAGTTTAAAGTCATATATTAGCGATATTTTTTTACTCAAAAGTTAATAAAGTTGGTGTCACTGAACACAAAAATGATTTTAACTTTAAATAATTTTTTTAAAATAAAAACTTCAAACAAAAAAAATAATTTAAATTAATTAAAAAAAAGGGAGCCCTGTTTGTGAGGATGTAGAAAGAAGCTTGTATACATTCACTATGCTACTTAGTACTTTCTACGTCACACGAAAAAATATGGTAACCTGGTTTTTTCCAGTATTTTTGAAAATTAAATAGTCAGTACCACAGGCATCTTTTAAAAGTTATAAAGCCATTTTGTGATTCAGTGTCAACCATACTAACATGCTATATACATCAATTGCAAAACTCTTCAATATAGCATGTTAAAATAAATGCAAAAACTAACACCAAAACCAAACTTACATCTTCACTGGTCGAGTTAAACTTCCTCTTGCTTCTCCATTTAAATCTGTGAAGAGCTGGAAGCGGTGGAGCAACATCACTGTATCTAGGAGGTGGAGGATCGCTCTGGAGGATGTTCTCTATGTCCGGAAGTTGGTAGCTTCCTAGAAGACAAAAAACTTTTTTTATAAACAATTTATTAGTGTTGTCATGACTTAAACATAGAGTAACATCAGTTACTTCGACCCAGTCCCGAGTTGACTTTGTTACTTTGGAATATTATTGATTATAATTGCCCGATAATTAAGCTGCTGATTAAGTGCTGGCCCAGCAGGAGTTTATACCGTTTATAGCGCCTTACTCATGGATGCTACAGCATAAGAGCAGTGGGGGATTGAACCCAGGACCTTATGTAGTGTAGCAAGTGTTCTGACCACTACACCACACTGCCGACTTAAAATTGAATGTATATACAAAAATTTTTTTTAGTTATGAATTTTAAGCCAACTAGATATTTTAACATTTATTAAATAATTGTACCTGCAGTGGTCGGTGTTAAAGGAACCACTTCATGCAATTCACTCAAATCATCCACAGCTAAAAATATATTTAATTTTAGGCTCGGTTTTTACAATAAATTCATTTTTAAGAAATCAAAATTTTCAAATCTAATTTTTAACTTACTTTTAGTATAACTTTATTAACTCAATTTTTACCTTTATTTTATAGAAGTAAAATTAAAATTACACCATTGAAAATAGGTTTCACATAATTTTAAAGTTTCTAATTTAAAATTTAATAATACTATAAAAATATTAATTTTTGAATGTTGAAAATACCGAATGAATTTCTGTCGTTCATCTCAAAGTTGAAACCACAAATACTAAACCTCGACGTTGATCGACAAAATAAATATAAACAACAAATCGCCATACAAAACTAAAACAACAACAACAAAAAATTGCACAACATTTAGTATAAAAATAACTTTAAAAATACACACAAGTTTAAATACAGAATTATTAAAACTTGGGCCAATAAATAAATCGATAAAATAAATTTTAGAATATAAAAACAGAATAACATTTAATTACTTTAAATAAAAAGTAACACAACTTTTAATCTTACCATCATTGCCACAATCATCGCAATTAAAATATAATCAGAAGCTGACCCAATAATTGCCGACTCATTCTCATTTGTCGCTTGATTTTTGCTGGGGAAATTATTGGAGTCTAGGGGGCTTGGGTCAAGGGATAAACTGGAAAAAAAATTTGAACTAATTTTAGTTTGAAAAAATTAACTTTAACAGTGTCAATTTAACCTAAAAATGACTTAACTGTCCAGTGGACAACTTAACAGCTTAGACAATTAAACCCGAAAAGAAATCAACTCAATGACAATTCAAACCCCAAGGGTTTATACTATTAATACAAACATAAAACAAAAGATTCTATTAGGTCAGTTTGTCCAGAATTAAGTTGTCTATAGATTAAATTGACATAAAGCCCGTTTGACTTTTATTAAATAATAGTTACTTAAAATGTAAACAATATAAAACTATTTATAATAACAAAAAATTCGTAAAAAAACAAAGTGTAAATACACATGAAAGGCCAACATATAGAACCTTAGTTATACAGAGTTGAAGTAGTATAGCAGACATTTAATGTTCACACTAATAAAGGGGAAATGTCGAATTAACATAATGTTAAATGCCAGAATTAATCAAAATGCCAAAACATCAAATTTTTTGGATGACAAGCAATATTTAAACCTAATACTATGCAAATCATTTAAAAAGAAATATTGATGACGTTTCATGGTTTGCAACAGTCGGACATTCTAATTTAGTAAACATAAACAAATAATTAAATAAAACTGAACAATTAAAATTTAAAACAAATAATTTAATATTTAATTTTAACTCCAGAATAAAATAAATTAATTACCAAAATTTAACACACCTTTGATTTAATTAACAACTAATTAATTAACTTTTAATTAGAATATATTTACCTTGAATCATTGAACCCATTCCCACTTCGTCTTAATCTTAAACTTTCCATTTACTTATTTTAACTTAAAAACATCTGAAAATATGAATAAGATAAATTTAATATTTCAGTAAAAATAAATCAGTTTTCTAATACATTGTATCATAACTTTGCAACAATTTAAATATACCTTTGTCGTAAAAACAACTTTTTAAACCAATTATGAAATTAAATCCTATTAAAACATGATACAACTCAATTTAAAACTAAATTAATATTATGACATGATAAAATATAAGCCTAATTACCACCTTATAACTTAAGTTAAATCAATTAGAGCAGCATAAGTCATTATTAATAACAAATTAAAATGATTTAAAAACAACAAGATTAAATATTGCAAAAAAAACTAAAAGCAGTTAATTAAAAATTGCAGAAATGTCATAAAACACCTTTAAACTTTAACCTTTTTAAAAATAAAAAAAAATAATTCCTATGCATTAGCAGCTTGGTTTTGTTTCGGCAGCAGCGTTTCCAAAAAATTATAAACTTTCGGCCAAATCACATCTGTTTTATCTCCGCAGTAACTTGAAAGTAAACCCTGATTTTTATAAAACTCGAGCAAAGGAGAAGTTTGGTTCAAATAAGTTTCCAAACGTTTTGTGACTGTTTCTGGTTTATCATCGTCGCGCTGGATTAACTTTTCCCCAGTGATGTCATCAATTTGGGGGATTTTTGGGGGGTTGAACCCATCATTGTAAACCCGACCACTTGGAGCATGGGTCCAGCGACCAGTCAACCGTTCACGGATGACGTCAAAAGGTACGTCAAGATTTATAACTGCGTCAATATTTTCGTGTTCAGATAAAATTTTTGCCTGTTCTAAAGTTCTAGGAAATCCATCTAAAAGCCAATTCGAAGAAATCTTGGTAATTTGAGTTAATAAAAGCTCAACAACAATATCATCAGGCACTAATTTCCCAGCCTTTATAAATCCCTGGGCTTTCAACCCACATTTCGTTTGATCCGCAATTTCCGCCCGGAACAGATCCCCACTTGAAAGATGTTTAATTCTGAAATCCCGGATTATTCTCGACGAAATTGTCCCTTTACCCGATCCCGGCGGGCCCATAATAATCGTATGGATCGCCTTTCTTACGACTGTAAGTCTCATTTTACTTTCAACAACAAAACAAACTTTTTCTACGAAACTTGATACTTTGGTCCGATGCCAATCAACGCTACCTAGCGCTATAACTCGACACTTAATTATCCTCAACTCGACATAATTATAAATAATTAATAAGAGTTAATATCCTAAATTGTTTCATAACTGACAGACTGTAGCCTTTACTATTAGTTATAACGACTTGTTTATCGGCTTTTTTTATCTATATTACCACGTACGCCCGGATAAAACGTTATTTACTTAGTTGGAAAAACAGTAAATTCTTAAAACCGACATGATATGGAACATAGTGAGTAAATATTAGTACAACGACGCCGTTAATAATTTATAGATAGTATCTTTTAATCTAAGTTTGTTTTATATAGCTGTAAAGTTTTAAGAAATGTTTTTACAAGTTTTCCTGACGTATATTATAAAACAAACAACATTCTAATACGAAGGGCCTACCGTAAAAATATATATTTTATTTAAAAACAAATACTATAAAACAATAATTCATAACACAAATTTAAACAACTAAACGTTGCTGAACTTCGCTATCAACCAGACTAAGAAATAAATTCATTTTGTTGTCGAACTCAAGTGGTCTAGCATGGGGTTCTTTGTATCTTTTAGTCATGTTGTTACCAAGGTAGGTGATCAGGTCGCATTTTTCTTCATATTGTCGAAGTTTTTCGCGATATTTGTTGCGAATGTAAGCCGGGCTTCGAGGGTTAAAAGCTAAAACATTGTTAGGTTATAAATTAGGCCAAAAAATTAAAAAAAAACAGCAGCGTGGTGTAGTGGTCAAAACACTTTCTACTACATGAAGTTGTGGGTTTAATCCCAACTGGTCTTATACTGTAGCGTCCTTGAGTAAGGTGCTATAAACGGTGTGAACTCCTGCTGAGCCAGCACTTAATCAGTAGTAGAATTACCGGGCAATTATAATCAATAATATCCCAAACTGACAAAGGCAACTTTAGACTGAGTCGGGGTAACTGTTGTTACTCTATGTTTTTCGACCTTCCCACATCAAGGACAAAGATAAATATAAAAAAATTAAAATAGAAAAATCACCAATATTTCTAACATCAAGGGAAATCAATTTGTATCCAAATTTACATTAAACAAATAAATATACAACCTTTTAAATGGCAAGCCACATACAGTAAAGCCGATCTTTTAACTGAAAGGAACGGGAACTTAGGTTTGAAGCAACCAACAGCTGTCAGTGATTTGATGATGGCTGTAGCAGCCCTCTGTTCAAGATAACCCAACATTGGAAGGCTTGTAATACTAAAATAAAATAAATTGGTTTAGTCGTTATTTTAAAGCATTGAGTATTGATATATGAACTAGGCAAAGGGTTAAAAAAGCTAAAATTTATAAATTAAATGTTATAACTTTAAGTAAAAATATTCATTAGAGAATCAGTTTTGCTATTAATGTTTTTTAGTCTTGTTTAGTGGGTTAAAATGCCGCTATTGCTTTGTAAATTTTAAAGTAGTAATGGTTAAAGAAAAAAATAATCATTAATGGTGCATAAATAGAACATAAGGTTCCTTTTAATTCAATCCTGGACAACTTAACAAAAAAATCCACCCAAAGACTATTTAGTCCTGGGCGAATCATCCCTATAACATCCTTTTTCTTGTTCGTTTATTTTAATAAATTAACTCTTTTGAGAGTTAACTTGTTATTGGGTTAAGTTCTGACATGTTAAATAAAGCGGTCCCCAGAGCATAATGCAGTCCTACTATTGCCCATGTAGGACCACATAGGCAATACAGAACAACACACACTGGACAAAAAACATTGTAGATTGTTTTTTGTTTTTTTTTGATTTAGAGCAAGTGAGGGCATTACCCAGAAGTAGATTAGGGCTGGGGTTAAAAACTATGTCCCAGTATCAGTATCTGCTTTTTTTAATCGAATGACAGTATCCCTGAATAAACAGTCAACATGACCTGTATGGTGATTAGTAGGACCCGAGCCGAATGCAATAACTATTCGGAAAGATTTATTTTAAAACTTTTAACCAACTTACTCCATCGGCTGTTTCTTGGGTGGAAGTTTGAACGGAAGTTTTAGGTTCGAATAAACCTCCGGTAATTTCATGAATTCATTCAATTTATCCTCATCTGCAAACTTGTACAACTTTCCACAATATTCAACCACCAGGTCAGGGTTGCCCTCAATTAATGCTTCATACCTACAAAAATCATAAATTTAAATACTACAATTTAAAGGTAGATTTATACATGGATACAATGTTGTAACATAACAAACTATTTATAATTACAACATCCTGTTGTTATTGGGTTTTACACATGATTTATAATATATAGTATGACACTAAACAGATGGTTGTTTTTTTAAAAATAAAAAATCAATTATTCAAACAATTAAATATTTACCAAGTTATTAATACTTGACACACGAATTCATAGAGTTTTATAGTTACTGGAATTAGGTATTACAATTTATCTTAATTCAAGCATCGCTATTAAAACCAACAGCATGGTGTAGTGGTTGGAACACTTGGTTTACTACATGAGGCCCTGGGTTTGAACCTTACTGTTCTCATGCTGAAACACTTTTAAGTAAGGCACTATAAAGCACTATAAGCTCCTGTTGAGCCAGCACTTATTTAGCAGCTTAATTACCGGACAATTAAAATTAATAAAATCCGAAACTGCCAAAGTTAACTTAAGACTGGGTAGGGTAACAAAAGTTATTCTATGTTTAGGCTGTGGAGTCGACCTTCCCACATTAAAGATAAATATATTAAAAAAACTTAAGTTTATTTACCTTAACTTGCCCTGATAATATGACACGGGACAATATCCACAAAGTTCAATGGGAGTGGGGAACATCGCCTTAGCCTGAGCATGGGTGCGTCGTTGTGGTAACATGTTCTCAGGGGGTAACTCCCGTTCAGCAAGCGGGGGCACAAACTTTTCGGGGTTAGCTGTAAATTTTTTTTTTACATATAGATAACTAATTTGACCCTATTAACCCCTTTTAAAAGTGGACCCTTTTAACTAAAGATATCAATTTACTTAAAACGAAATTGAGGACAAACTTCCCTACATACCGAGAAAAAGTTCCATATCCTTCTTGCTTGCAGTCTTGTAGTACTTCGACCTAAACTCCACAGCATACTCCAGTGACGGAGTGTTACATTCAATTAATTCACCCCTCAAGTTAAGACTCACTGGGCAGTAGTTGCCATAGGAACTGAGTCTGGCTTCAAACTCATGTGGAGAGATACAAAGGTCGCCCAATTTTGCTGCTTTACCTTTAAAAATAAAGAAAATAAAACTAAATTCAAAATAAAATGAAATTAAAGTTTTTTAAAAACTAAATGGTTGATTATATAGTAATATGTATATCTTAATCATAGTTGAAGGAAGGTCAACTTCACACCTAAACCTAGAGTAACATCAGTTACTCCAACCCAGTTTTGAGTTGCTTTTGGCAGTTTGGAATATTTTAAATTTTCATTGCCCAATAATTAAGCTGCTGATTAATTTTAAGTCAGCAGAAGTGCATACTGTTTATAGAGCCCTACATAACAATTACAACATAAAAGTATTCACAAACTTAATTTAAAATAAAGTAATTTTGACTAGGGTTAAATTTAAAATAATTAAAAACTTAAACATCAATTCACCTCTTGAGACAAGATCAAGATAGTCCTGAATTTTCATGATCGATTGTTTGGAAAGTTCTAGAATTGAGTTCCATATTTGCCACTTTGACTTCTGTCCATCCATTTTGTTCCAGTTCTGATGTTGTTGTTCGTAGAAGTTGCGGATTGTGGAAATATTTTCCTTGTACGCTGCATGCTTGGTGACAATTATGTTGGCACTAGAAGAAAATTATTGGATTAATATAACAAATAGTTTATTAACATGGTTTGTGGTTTGTTATAGTAACAACTGTTACCCAAACCCAGTCTGAGTTGCTTTTGGCAGTTTGGGATTGCTGCCTTTGGCACCAGTTTTAAGTTTGTTATTGGTTACCAATACGTTTTTCTTTTAGAGAAGACAGTCAACTTTTGGACCTATACATAGTTTAATGTAAGCTACCCTGACCCAGTTTTAAGTTGCCTGTGGCAGTTTGGGATATCATTAAAATTGGTCAATAATTATTCTTTTGATTGGTTTTAGTTGAGTAAGAGTTCATACCGTTTAAAGCACCTTACTCAAGTGGGAATCGAACTCAGAACAATACCACTGAATTAATGCTATAATAATAACTACAGCATAATACAACATTTTATGTTCTAAAAAAATGTTTTACAATAATAATAAAATTTAATAAAAGGAATTTTTTTAAACGCAAATAATATTAAATTCTATTGTTAAGAATAAACTAGCAACTCATTAAACCTGTCATGTAAGGGTAACACCCTTGGGGTGGATCCCCTCTTATAATCAGCTCTCTTTAAAACTTCCTTGGGGTCCACGTCGAGCTCAACGACCTTCACTGGGATGATCCCTTTCTCTCGCATCAACTTCACTTGCTCCATTGTTGCCGGGCAACCATCCAGGATATAACTGGAATCAAATGTAAAAATTACATTCATTTTATTTTATTAAACAATTGTTTTTTCACTGGCAGCATGGCATAGTGGAACATTTGGCTTTACTACAAGAGGTCCTAAGTTTGATCCCTACTGCTCTTATGCTGTAGCGGCCTTAATTAAGGCAATCTTAAACGGTAGAAACTTTTGCTGAGCCAGCACTTAAGCAGCAGCATAATTATGGAGCAATTAAAATCTATATAATATCCAAAACTGCCACAGGCAACTCGAGACTGGGTTGGAGTAACTGATGTTACTCTATGTTCAGACCATAAAGTTAACCTTCCCACATTAAAGATTATTAACTGTTAATTTAAAAAAAAATCTTTTTAAATGTGTTAACCAGTTATAAAACCATTTTAAACCCACCCTCTTGTTGTGCAAGTGGTGTCCAACAGCTTGGCAGCAAGAGCTTCAACAGCCAGAGCATCTGGGACAGTTTTTCCTTGAAGTAAGTACTCTCTGATATGAGTGCTCAGAGCAGTGTTCGGTTGTTCCTCTAATACATTTCTTATACTGTCACCGATCGAGACTTTTATTGTTCCAAATTCTTGGGCAAATCTTTCAGCAACTGTGGGGAGAATTTAACTTGATTTAACATATGTTAAAATAATTAAAAGTAGAAGAATATGAAGGCTGTATTTGTTGCCCTTCTTCTCTTTCTTTTTTTTATATATTTTCGGGTAACAAACATAGAGTAACATCAGTTACTCCGGCCCAGCCTCAAGTTGCCTTTGTCAGTTTGGGATATTATAGATTATAATTGCCCAATAATTATACTGCTGATTAAGTACTGGCTAAGCAAGAAGTTTGTATCTTTAATATCACCTTACCTAAGGGCGCTACAGCATGAGAACAGTCAGGATCAAACCCATGACCTATGTAGCGAAGCAAGTGGTCTTACCACTACAACACGCTGCCGGTTTTACCAAAAAACATTGATAAACTTTAAATCATATGCATAACAATATAGCCATTAAAAAGTAAAACAGAGTAGACAAAACTACATTTAAATTACCAACAAATAATTTTTAAAATCAACACATGAAAATACAACTAAATAACAACTTAATCCGGCAGCGTGGTGTAGTGGTAAGAACACTTGCTACACCACACACGAGGTCGTGGGTTCAATCCCCACTGATCTCATGCTGTAGCGCTCTCAAGTAAGGCGCTATAAACGGTATGAACTCCTGCTGAGCCAGCACTTATCAGTAGCATAATTACCGAGCAATTATCATCTATAATATCCCAAACTGCCACAGGCAACTCGAAACTGGGTCGGAGTAACTTATGTTACTCTATGTTTAAGTCGCGCATTCGACTTTCCCACATCGAGGATAAAGATATATATACAAAAAAAAAACTCAACTATCACAAAAAAAGGTTAACAATTTTTGTTTAAAAACACCAACTTACGTGTAGTTTTGCCAGACTGTGGTGGTCCTAGTATCGCCATTTGTATTGGAACCACAGGTTTAGCTGGAGGTTGCTTGAATGTATATCTGAGTGGATCAGCAATGAACTTATTTCGAGTATCAGGTGAACTCAAGTAGTAGATGTACTGGTTGTAAGCTACAGGGTAGGTGGGAGTTGTGGTTGACTGCATTGGTTGGATTACATCTGTGCTTTCAAGAACCTGGAAGGAAATGTTGTAAAAATTTTTTTTAGTTTTATTTATCCTTGGTGTAAGAAGGCCGACTTTACAGTTTAAATATAGAGTAACATTTGTTAACCCAACCCAGTTTCGAGTTTTCTTTTAGCAGGAATATTGTTGATTATAATTGTCTGATAATTAAGCTGTTGATTGTGTTGGCCTTAGCAAAAGTTTTTTTTTGTATATATCTTTATCCTCTAAGTGGGAAAGTCGAATGTGTGACTTAAACATAGAGTAACATCAGTTACTCCAACCCAGTCTCGAGCTGCCTGTGGCAGTTTGGGATATTATTAAATATAACTGCCCGGTAATTATGCTGCTTATTAGGTGTTGGCTCAGCAAGAGTTCATAACGTTTATAGCGCATTACTTAGGGGCGCTACAGCATGAGATCAGTGGGAATCAAACCCAGGACCTCGTGTAGTAAAGCCAAGTGTTCTGGCCACTACACCTTCTCAGGTTCACTTAAGAAGTAACCAAAAAAATTTTTAAATTTCTTTTTAAATTTTCACCTTTACTGGGTCCCATTTTCCAAATGAGCTCGGATGTTTGTACCCAGTACTCAACATCTTGGTTGCCACGTCGATGCTGAGTGGATAAACTCGTTCAAACAAACTCAGGCGCTGATCAACTATCGCCTGGATCTAAATCAAGGATTAATAAAATATTTTAAATTCTCAAATTTGAAATTAGATTGCTGCAAGGTAAATGTATGTGCTAATTATAGAGTATAACTGTTTATGGTGTAATGCTTAGATATACTATAAATACAACTAGTTGATTGTCCTTCCTTAAAATCAGCATTTTCATTGTCATGATATAGTCCCAAATCTTAACTTATATTTGCTTATGGTAATTTACCTGCACACCACAAACAGTGGTTTTATTTATTTTGTAACCCTATAAATTAGACTTACAATCATTCACCAAGTTCTATTATATTTGGAACTGTTATTCGGAGGGTTTAATGGATGTAATATAACTGAAAAGAACTTATAAAATATTACCCTTTATCACCCTCTACAGTTCTAAGTAAAGTTAGCTTTTTCTTAAATAAATTTACTAATTTGAATAAGACATTTACAATAAAGTTCAACCAATGAACTCACCTTGTTGTTGATGAGAAATTGAACGATTGTCGGTTTACGACTTGCTTGGACTTCCAATCTGGGGATCGAGGCTTCTTCAAGTTGTTCTTGGACTTGCTGTGAAAGGGGAATAGTAAAAATATAAAAAACTTTTGAAAATGCAATACTTACAACATAGTGTGGTGGTTAAAAAAACCTGGTCTTACTACTTAAGATCCTAGGTTTAATTTTCTCTAAAGTTAGGTGCTATAAATGGTGTGATTTTTTGCTGAGCCAACACCTAATCAGCAGTTTCATTATCAGGAAATTATAATCTATAATATCCCAAACTGTCAAAGACAGCTCAGGGATAGGTCAAGGTAACAAATGTTATTCTATTTTTTGACTGTTAAGTGGAACACATTATTGATAAATACAATTTGTAAAATTAAAACATAATAAAAATCATTTTTTTGGGTTTCTGCAATATTATTTAAAAAAAAAGAAAATTTGTGAATTGTTACACAATATTGATAACAATTATCAGCAAGCAATAGTCGTTTGTTACCTGTAACTTGTTGACATCATCATCAAACATCTCTCCAAACTCTCCCTTCATCCGATCCCTCGCCTCATCCTCCTGCTCCTCCTCATCTTCTTCTCCCTCTTCCTCCTCCTGGGGATAAACAAACTAGAGTTAAACATGAAGCTTATCCTTACTTAAGTTTTAACGTCTTTACTTAAGTTTTACTTCTTACTTAAGCTTTTTACTTACTTAAGTTTTACTTTTTACCTAAGTTTTTTACTAACTTAAGTTTTACCTTTTACCTAAGTTTTTTACTAACTTGAGTTTTTCTTTACTCAAGTTTTAACATCTTTATCCTTACTCAAGTTTTAACAGCTTTACTCAAGTTTTAACATCTTTATCCTTACTCAAGTTTTAACAGCTTTACTCAAGTTTTAACATCTTTATCCTTACTCAAGTTTTAACAGCTTTACTTAAGTTTTAACATCTTTATCCTTACTCAAGTTTTAACATCTTTACTCAAGTTTTAATATCTTTATCCTTACTCAAGTTTTAACATTTTTACTTAAGTTTTACTTCTTACTTAAGTTTTTCACTTACTTGAGTTTTACTTTTTACTTAGGCTTTAATTTTTGCTTAAGTTTTTCACTTACTTAAGTTTGAATCCTTACTTAAGATTATTCCTTAAGTAATTTTTTTACTTTTTCTCACCTAAATTTTTTACTTCTTACTTAAGTTTTTAAATCTTACTTAAGAAGAAATACAAAAAGTCGAATACATAAAACTTACTTCACTTAAGTTTAATTGTTTTACCTCAAACTCGATCGCGAGAACCTCCTCAATATCTTCCTCCTCCTCTTCCTCTTCTTCCTCCTGCTCATTCTTCTCAAGCAACCGCTGAGCTCGTTTCTCATCCCTCTCTATCATCAACTCCTGTCTCCTTTTGTCCATTTTTTCAGCCTGGGAGAAAAAAAAAGTAAAAAAGTGAAAAAACTTAACATGAGTATTGTAGCTTCTTTAATTTGTTCTTGGATTTGCTTCAACTAAAACGATAAAGATACAAGAGTATTAAATACTGTATAAAAAATTATGGCAAGATGTAGTGGTTAAATTACTTGGCTTTGCTGTAGCAGCCTTTAGTAATGTGCTTTATCGGGTATAAACTCCTGCTAAGTTAACATTTAGCCAGCAGCTTAATTATCAGGCAATTATAATTAATAATATTTTGAACTGTTAAAGGGAACTTAGAACTGGGTCAGGGTAACTGACGTTATTCTAAAGACTTGGCTTTACTACATGAGGTCCTGGCTTCAATCCCTAGTGCTTTAATGCTGTAGCACTCTTGAGAAAGGCGCTTCAAGCAGTATAAACTTCTGCTAAGCCAAAAACCAATCAGTAAGTCAGCAATAGAAAAAAATTGAATAAATTTGTAATTGTTTTTTAATTTTACTTTTAGTGCAGCTTTTGCTTCGCTTATTTTCAATTTTTTCAAATTTTTCATTTCCCGCCTTTCCCTCCACATGTTCAATCTTCCCGGCAACAATCTCCTTATGACGTCATTATCCTCGACCATCAACATCATTGCAACATCCGGAAAAAGACCGCTCTGTGCGAGAAACTGAACTTCCTCGGTTGTCCTTGGAAACCCTTCCAAAATAAATCCCTTTGACCTTGAATAAAAATTTTTTTTTTTAATTTAAAACATTTTGCTTTACCTTTTAATTAAAGCGATGGTTCGGTCGCGGAGTTTCTTTTTTAATTATGTTGGAATTTTCCAACTTGCACGAGGATACCATTATTTTAAAAATTGGTCAAGTAGTTTTCGAGATATCGGAATTTAAAGGTAAATATTGTAAATAGGAAAAATCCCTACGCTCGCGAGTCACGTGACGCACGACGTCATCGTCGTAAGATCATATGCTGGCAGACATAGGAAAATTACCTTATTTTGCCCTCTCTGACCCGTTTGTTGTACCTTTTTTAATTTTTTTTTGCAGAAAACAAACTTGGCATGAAAAGCAAAATTTATCCATATTATATTAGACAGTTTTTACTTTTTAAGTATTTTTAATTGGGTAGGCTGTATTTAAAAATTTTTAACCGCCTAAAAAAAGATTTTAAATAATTTTTTTTTTACTTGTAGGGTTCCTCCCTCCACCAAGGAGGAACAATGTCCTGGAGGATCTCAGGAGGAAGAGCTTCATCATCCTCCAAGTTGGACTTAATTGCCTCCTCTGAGTCTGTGAGATCAAACTTCTCCTCCTCCTCTTCTTCACTGCTCGGCTAATTAGTTAATAAAGAAAAGTGTTTGATTAATTAAAATAATAAATTAAAAAAGTTGTTAAATTTTAAAGACACAAAAAAATGATCTAAATTAATTAAAAAATTAATCAAAAAAAAAATTAATAAAATTTAATTAAAAATTCACCCCAAAAAAATTAACGAAATTAATTAAAAATTTAACCCAAAAAAATTATTAAAAAATTAATCGATTACCAAATATAAACTAATACCAAAGTCACAAAACTAGCCAAATGCAACTGTACACCTCTTATAAACCTATCAACTAATCATCTTACCATGGTTTCAGGACTTTCCATCGCTGTCTTAACTGCCTCCTCAACACTCACCGATAATTCTTTCTTCAACAACTTTGATTCATCGTGGACTGCCCCCAACTTTCGACCAGTCTTGCTCAATATCAACTCCTAGTGGTAAAAAAAGTAAGTGTTAAATCTCTTGATTTACTTCTATTTTTTAGGTTTAACATTTTTTTTGTATATATTTTCTTTGATGTGAGAAGGTTGACCTCAAGACCTAAACTTGAGTAACAACAGTTACTCCGACCCAGTCTCAGTTGCCTGTGACAGTTTGAGATATTATATATTATAACTGTCCTATAATTAAGCTGCTAATTAAGTGCTGGATCAGCAGAAGTTTATATCGTTTATACCGCCTTACTAAAGGGTGCTACAGCATAAAATCACTGGGAATCGAAGCCAGGACCTTATGTATGGTAGAAAGTATTCGGACCACTACACCACGCTGCCATTTATCAAATTTATTTTAAATAAATATTTTTTAAAAATCCAAACCTGTAATCTTTCATGGAACGAAATATGAAAAAGTCCCAACTTTTCAGCTAACCACCTCCCATGAAGGGTCTTGCCCGCGCCCCGTGCCCCAAGAAGTAGTATCCTCGGCGGGGGAGGTTTTAGGGGGGTGTCTTTGGGGATAAACAACCTCGGGTTTTGGAGGAAGACGTCACGAAATTCAGTTGATTTAAAGTAGTATAATCGCTCACGATATTTTCCAGCTATCTCAGGGTTGCCGGGCCATAAAACCATTTCATTCTAAAATAATAAATTATTCGGAAACACTTTTTATTTAACAACAAAAAATCTTTTGTTTCATAAACTAATTTCAACATATTATTAAAAGAGTAAAGTTTATATTTTTGATTTTTTTAGTTTAGAGTTTGAATCCCACTAAATGCAAGTTGTAGCATTTATTACAAGAACAATGTTAGTGATACTTTTAGCCCAAAAAAACACCACAATTCCTTTTAAAAAAATAGCCATTAAGTCCTTAAAAAAACTTTTTTATAAACCCAATAAAACTTCAGTTATTTTTGTTAAAAGTTTTCAGTTTAAAGTCCAATGCTACAACAATGCTACAACAAAAAAAATAGTGTTGTAATTAAAATAATCCATCAAAGGGAAACCAAAGTTGTAATATAATTTCTAATTTAGGTTTAATATTTGTTGTGTTAATTCTCAGTTTGATTCCCAATGAATGTAAGTTAAGTAACTCTATTACAAAAACAATACTGATATTTATTAATACTTTTACAACAACAAAAAACTACAACTTCTTTAAAAAGGAACCGAAGCTGTAATATAAGTTGTGTAACCTTAATAAGACAATCATGATATTTATAATTACTTTCACAACAACAAAAATACAAGTTCTTATAGGGGAACCACACGGTCTTAACTACAAAGACAATGCTGGTAATTATAAATGCTTTAAGCATAAAATTTCTTTAACAAAAGAACTAAAAGTGCTCAAAATCCTTCTTTACAAATAAAGCATTATTTAACTTTTTTAAGTTGTAAAATTTAGGTTTAAAAATTCACCTTTAAAGCAACTGGATCGTAATGTTTGGTAAACCCAAAATGTTTCTTCTTGTGTCTTGCAGCCTCCTCATCTTCCTCTCCTTCCTCCTCTTCTGCTCCTCCTCCCTCCATATCAGCTGCAGCATCTTCTTCTTCCTCATCGAGGTCAAGACCTGAGAACTCCCAAGCTTTGTAACCAAATCGACCTTGGAGGAAAAATAAATTTAATTTTTCGACTTTGAAATATAAAATAAATTTAATCAATATTTAGTATTTAAATTACAAATAAATTGTATATGAACGTAAAAAGAACAAAATTTAATTATACTTATTACAAAATATTTTTAAATAAGTTAAAACAAAGTGCTTACAATCTAAATAAAACCTAAAATAAACCAAATCAAGCTTGCAAAATAAACAAATATATAAAACTAGAATTTTAGTAAAAAACTTAAAAATCAGAAATTTTTAATCAAAGTAGTTTGTTAATATGAGTAAACACTTTAAAAACTGGGTAAAAAATATCAACATTAAATATTGAGGTTATTCTTATTGTAAATATTTATATTCTTATAAAAACCTGATAACTAACAATTAAAAATACTTAAATTTAAGTCAAATTAAATAAAAACATTTTTAAATAGTTAAAATGTGTTGTTTTTTTCCTTTACTTTTCCAACAAAAGTACCAACATTTATTTTCACTACGCCCTTTATTTAAATAGGAACTAAAGAGAAGATTATAATTAAATACAATACTAATTACATTTAGTAGGAAAACTTAACTAGAACATAAAACTTAGAAAGAGATAAATCAGTTTAAACAGTCGATGAAAAAAACTAAGAAATGCGCGCATTAATTACGCGACGTGCCTGCTTTTCAAAAAGGAAAAAGGGCGTTTTAAGCTGATTACTTTAGGTTAAGCATGCAAAACTAAGTTAATTTAAGTTACGAACAAAATTAAATAATAAAAACTTAAAAAAACAAATTTTAATCTTACCTTCAATTTTCTCAATGGACAATTCAACAATCTCGTTGTTTTCCTTATTAAGAATATCCACAACAAGGGGTTTGCTAGGAATTGAACCGGTGATTGCGGTTTGGAGAGCACCCCATTCTTTGTCAAATTCCTGGAACATGTCCTTCAATGGATGGAACTCAACGTCATCGTAAGTAGGAACTCCAATGTAAGTTCCATCAAGTTCATTCAATTCTACAACAAAATCAAATTTATTTGTCTTTAATGTGTGCACGTTTATTTTTTGTTTTTTTTGTTTGATGTGGGAAGACTTACTTTACAATCTAAACATAGAGTAACATTTGTTACTTGGTCCCAGTTGCCTTCAGCAGTTTGGAATATAATTAAATATACTTGCCGGATAATTATAGCTGCTAATTAAGTGTTGGCTTAGCAAGAGTTCATACAGTATATAGTGCCTTATTTGTGTGGCTTAAACATAGAGTAACATTTGTTACCCTGACCCAGTCTTAATTGACTTTGCCAGTTTGGAATATTATGGATTATAATTGCCTGATAATTAAGCTGCTAATTGTTTTGGGCTCTGTAAGAGTTCATATCGTTTATGGATCCTTAATCTAAGAAGCTACATCATAAGGCAGTGGGAATCGAACCAAGGACCTCATTTTGTGACCATAGTTTTAAATTTTAACAAATATAAGTTACAAAAACATAGCATTACCTTTCTGAAGTTTTTGTAATTTTTCGTTAAATTTTGTTGAATCTTCAGAGCCGGGTGGGTTAACGTTACTGTCAGTGTCATCTAAATAACAAGTATATAAATAGTTCATGATAATACAACAAACCTATGCCATATAACACACATAATTCAAGTGTTTTAGAGGGTTAAAAGGTAAACAATATGCTAGAAAGACAAACATCCAAAAACACTTCTTAAAAAAACCCGGATAAAAATAACCCCCCAAAAATCCCCTTTTAAACCCCGTTTTAAATCTTTTTAGTCCCAAACCTTCAGTTGCTGTTTCGGCGACACTTTCTTCTTCTTTGTCAGTGTTTTCACCATCCTTGGTCCCGTCGTTACTACCCCTGCTTTCGCTCATCGTGGCCGACTTCATTTGGTCCTCGATCCTCGCGACCTCTTCCTGTGAGGATAAAGTTAATTAGATAATTAAGTTAATTAGTTTAATTAGTCAATAACCTGCCCTATGATCAAGATTTCAAATTGTCGTAATATTGTTACAACTAACATTTGTCGGCAATAATAGATTATTTGCACACCACAAATGGCAGTTTTTTTATTTTGTACATTAACAAATTGGACACAATTTTATACACCACCAACTAAGCTCCATTATATGTAGATCAATTAGCTTTTAATAGTTAACAATTTTAGCCTGATAATGTGGCAAACTGCTCATGTCTCCTGACTACAAGCCCAAAGAATTTTGGGTTCGAGCTGCACCAACGCCACACTATTTACCCTTGAGCCCAGCACTTTTAGATAGATCAGACACGTCACAAACCACACACACCGAAATAATTAACATTTTTAACATGTTGGTAGTATCATCATTTCTGATTTGTTAACACTTATATTTAAATATAACAAACTTTGTTGTTGTAGAATGTAATTAATGTAATATAATACAGACATCAATGAATACCTTCAATGTCTTCTTTTTTGTTTCGATCACTCTTTTCCTGAACTTTTCTGTAATTTCTTCTTTATTCATCTCATAAAATCTTTAAACATATTTTAGGTTTAAAACTTTGATAAATGAACAATTAAATAAAATTAAAACTTTTACCTTTTTCTAACCACCTCAAGATTTGGAGATTTATCGATAAGGAAGATGCAGTCGTCAGGAACCAAACCTGCTTCCACCATCGCTGCCCATTGATCCTTGTTCTCTGGGAAGTTGTCAAGGATCCAACCTCCCTCACTGTGAGGATAAAGTAGAAAGAGGATAAAGTTTAAATTAATTTTAATTCTAATTATATTTTGGGAGCAACAATTCCAAAAAATAGAAAAAAGTAAAACTAATTTTTTAGTTTTGTCGAATTTCATAATAGTTAGATGCTGTAGCGCCCTTAAGTGGGCGCTATAAACAGTATCAACTTCTGCTAAGCCAGCACTTAATCAGCAGTATAATTATCGGGCAATTATATTCAATAATATCCCAAACTACTAAAATTAACTTGTGTCTGGGTCGGGGTAACAAATGTCATTCTTTGTTTAGGTCATGAATTCGACCTTCCCACATCGGGGAAATTTTTAAATTTAAAAATATATGTTAGGTAATATGACTGGCAGTAATCAAACCACAAACCTTGGTGTATCAGGATCCTTTAACTTTCGTTCCTCAGCCATTTTATCAAGGGCAGCTTTCAGGGTTTCCACATAAGTTTCAGGGGAGATTTTAATGGTTTGTGTTTGGGCGTACTGCTCGGCTTCATCCACTATTTTACGAACCTAAAAAAATAAGATTTTTAATTTATTAGAAACAGAGTTACTAAGTTATCCTTAATTTTATTTCTATGTGAATGCCATACAAGCTGCAAATATCTGCCCATAGGATTTGCCTGTGCACCAAAATCAGAATTTTTTTAAAAGGTCTTCTTTAAAATTTTCATTAAGCTCCATTTTATCAAGATAATTAAAAATTATTTTAACATTGCTTTATTTAACTTTGAATTTAATTAACTACAAGCATTTTTTGACAGTTTATGTCGACTTTATTTTTTTGATGAAAACCGGTTGAAATTCAACTGTAAATGATCGCAACCTTCAACTAATATTTGCCCATGATAATTTACCCACACACCACAAACAGAAGTTTTATTTATTTTGTAGGCCTATATATTGGACTTACATATAAATATATAAATATCACCCACTAAGCTTCGTTATGTATGGTTTATGTAATGCTTTACATAATAAAATAATCTTAAAATCGTCTTAAAATAAATTAAAGTTATTTTCACACCTCTTCATGATCTTCTGTTACCACGGGAACAGGACTTGGTTCTCTCACCTCAGCTGAGGCTAAACTTTCCTCAGTCCTTAAAATTGACTCAGATGGAGTTACTGATGTGTCCTCCTCATCTTAAATTAAGTTAACAAATGTTATTAGTTTATTAGACATTACAGTTTACTATTTATCCTTGATGTGGGATTCTAAATATAGAGTAACATCAGTCACCCCAACCCAGTCTTAAGTTGACTTTGGTAGTTTGGGATATTATAGATTATAATTGCCTGATAATTAATCTGTTAATTAAGTACGGGCTCAGCAGGAGTTTATACCGTTTATAGCACCTTACTCAAGGGCACTACAGCATGAGAACAGTGGGGATCAAATCCAGGACCTCGTGTAGTAAAGTCAATTGACCACCACACCATGTCAGTAAGACAAGAAAAACAAAATTTAAAAAATAAACAAATAAAGGAAACAAATTTTCTTTTACCAAAAATAATTTATTATTTGCTTTGCAAGAGAAACAAACAAATCTCTTCTTACCTTTGTTCTCCTCGTGCTCTTCCTCTTCTGCTTCCCCCTGACCTCCAGCAAGTTGTTCCGCCTCCTTTCTCCTCGTTTCCGCTCGCTCCAAGGATTCTTGCTCCAATTTATTTTGAACCAAAATCAAAGCTGACTCTAAAGCATCCTAAACATAATGGTTTGGTTTAAAACTAGTATAGTGCAAGTTAATGTAGTAAAAAGTTGAAATAATGTTATTTAGGAAGTTAGGTCATACTGTAGCTTTATTTTTTCATATCCCCTATAAGAAGAAAGGTTTTTGATATTTTTATCAGGTAAAAGTGTGCGGTTTGGTGTGTTTAAGCTATTCATATATGCCTGGCTCAAGGGCGAATAGTGTGACATTGGTGCAGCTGGTAATCCGACGATAAATAAAACTGCCGTTTATGGTGTGCAGGTAAATTATCCCAGACAAATATTGGTTAAGAGTTGCAACATATATTAAAACAATTAAAATCCTGACAGTAGGTCGGCTAAGGCTTTGTTTTTAAATATATTAGAAACTTCAGGTAAGGCTAATTACAAGTTAAACCATTTTGATTTAAAAGTTACATTCGATAAAATGAATAAGATTCAAACCTGTTTAGCTTTCTTAACCAACTCCTCTCTGGCCTCCAGAAATTTATCTTTCATCAATTCTTTAACATCAAATATTTGGGCCTGAAGAGAATTTAAAATTAGTATAAAAGGATTTTCAGACAAAATTTTTATCAAGTTTTCATTTTTTTTAAATTTTTTTCTCACCTTATAATTTTGAGCAAGTTCTTTTGCGATTGATGTCTTTCCACTCAGGGGAAACCCCACAATAGCCACCTTACATGGGGGTGTGGGTAAAGGGGGTAGAAGATAAGGTCGGGGGTTTTTAAGAAACTTTTCCATGGCTTCTGGGGACGACATTATATACATTTTGTCCAGAAAACTCACCGCTAAGTCTGGTTTGCCCTTGAAAAATAAATTAAATATAAACAAACATAAAAAAGACTTATTATAATGTATAAGTATCTAAACCGACAACAAGTAGAGGTCAGAACACTTGGCTTTACTACATAAGGTCCTTGGTTTGATTTCCACTGCTTTCATGCTGTAGCACCCTTAAGTAAGTCGCTATAAATGATATAAACTCCTGCTGAGTCAGCACTTAATCAGTAGCTGTTTAATTATTAAGCAATTATAATCAATAATATCTCAAACTGCTAAAGGCAACTCGAGACTGGGTCGGGGTAACTGATGTTACTCTATGTTTAGGTTAGCGCATTCGACTTTCCGATATCAAGAATATATAAATATGAAAAAGTGAAATTATAACATGACTTAAATATTAAGGAGTTAAAAAAATGGTTAAATAATCACTTAATTAAATTTTTTTAAATGAACAAAATACCTGAACAAGACTTCCCTCCTTTAGAGCGACCGGACACAATCTCCCCCACTTGGATCGTTTCCAACGGTAACGGGGAGCAGGGTTGTGGTAAGAAGCTAAAGTTCTAAGTAACTCCTCCTAAAATAATTATGGCATCATACTTGAAAACACACTTATTGCTAAAGCACACATAAAACTAGAATTTTAGATCAGTTACCAAAAATGTAAACCCTCAAATATTACAGTCTAATAAAATCCTAAAATCAAATACCACCAACTAAAAATCCAATTAAAAATAAAAAATGCCAATTTCAAGAATAATTTAACTCAAAACTTCAATTATTGAAAACACAATGCATCGTATGCAGCTTGATCAGAAACCATCAGCAATATAATTATCGGGCAATTATAATCTTTATTATCCCGAACTGTCACAGGCAACTTGAGACTTGGTCAGGGTAACTGATAATACTCTATGTTTAGGTCATGAAATTGCTACATCATGGATACATAAATATCAACTTACTGTGTCGATCTCATCTGGCAACTCTTCTTCATCTGGGTTTTGCAACCTTGTAGGCACTGAAGCCTTTCTCATTGTGTAAGTGTTCAACTTAGCCATCAGTTGTTGGAACAAAGTGAAGTGGGTTTTGTTTCCATCTAGTTCAATTAAAAACTGCTGGTTGTGGTCTGTCATAAAACTCTGAAAGAAAAAATAAGTTTTAATTAAATCAGTAAATTTTAAAAATAAGTTTTAATACTCTAAAAATATTTTAAATTACTTTATTTATTTATTTAATTTTATACCTACTTACTGTTTTTATATTTATTTATATATTCATTTACTTATTCTTTTGTAAATTACATGTTGTTTAATTTAATAATTAGTAACATTTAAAATGTAAAAAAGACTCTTTAGTATATAATTCTAAATTTAAAACCTTATTTTTAACTGGTATAAAAATCCATAAAAAAAATTAAACAAAATCCCTAAACTTAAAAACTTGTTTTTTCGTCATCAAGTAAACACTATTAAAATCTAATTTAATTTACAAAAATCCAGTTTTCAAACTTAATGTGAGTGGAAACCAACCTCTAGAGTGGGAAGAGCAACCTCTTTGTAGACATTGATTGACTCCTCCACATGATGCGGGATGTTCTCAGGAGATCGAACTAATCTCTGCTTTGTCGCAACATCCACTTCCCCAAATTCTGTGCTCGACTGTGGAACAAAAAAAAAATCAATTTTTAATAAACAGTTAAAGTAACAAAACAATGTCAAATAATTTATCTTTTACAATTATTTTAAATGTGTTAAAGCTGCATTTTCAATTTAAAATTAATATTTTTTTTACACTAACTAAATTGTAACAATTTTACAAAAACTTTAAATAGTTTATAGACATAATTTTACTTTAAAAAAAATCTTTTTTAATATATTGGAAAAATAAAAAAATAATTGGCAACCCTGTTAATAAAAATTTGGCAACCCTGCTCACCACATTGAGTTCTTCTTCTTCTTCTTCCTCTTCATCCTCTTCACCCCCCTGAGGTTTTTCCTCCTCCTGGATCTTCGGAGGGTCCCAGAGGTTCTGGGTGTAAACATCCCCAGTGAGAGAGTCGACCCTCATCCCAGTTCTACGAGCCACAAGATCAATGTCAGGAATCTAATTAAGAAGTTTTTGTTAATTTAAATATTTTTTAAATATTGTAAAAACTTAGGACCATGGAACATGCACAAGAGAGAATTAGTCATTAAGTACAAATGATTTGTGATTAATACAAAATAAAATCATTTTCAATTTTAAATTTCACTAAAATGCATTTTTTTAAATTTTAGTTTTATGATTAAGACGTTTAAAAATTAAATGTTAAATTTTATTTCCATTTTTTTTAAAATACAAGTATTTTAATTTTAAAGAATAAACCTAGAGTAACTTGATTACAAGTTGAGATATCTTATGACTAAAAACCATATTATTGAATGGGCATATTCTAGCCATTTTACTAAAAAATTTAAAAGGAGGTAAAAATTAACCCTAACCTTCGTAGCTGAGGTTAATGTATTTAAAAAAAACAACTTTTACAATTAACATCCACGAAATTATTTTTTTTATCAAATAAATTACAATTTTTTAACTTGAAATTTAAATCTTAAAAACTCGAAACCTTAATATTGATGACAAAATCAGGATTCAGTTTCCATCCTTTAATAATCTCAAGTTGTTGTTGGATGGTAAGTTGATCGGTCTCAAGTGTCGGCATCCCATCCAAAACATATCCATAATGAGCAACCTCCGGACTATTTACCTTCTCTCTGTTAATTTAAAGATCTGTTTTCGATTTGTAAGTTAAAAAGCCATTAGGTATAAGAATATGTTTTATTTAATAATTAATTTTTATTTATTTATTTATTTATATCCTCAATGTAAGAAGGTTGATATCGCGACCTAAACATAAAGTAACAACAACAGTTACCCTGACTCAGTCCTGAGTTACCTTTGGCAGTTTGGGATGTTATAGATTATAATTGCCTAATAATTAATCTGCTGAATAAGTGCTGACTCATCAGAAGTTTATACCATTTAAAGCTCCTTACTCAAAGGCGCTACAGCACGAGAGCATTAAGAATCACAATAATAATTAAATGCAGGTCCCAATAATATAACAACAACAATAAAAAATTAAAAAAACTGGTTGTAAAAACTTGTTATACTAATTTGAATTTTTAGTTTAAATATAAACCTTATTAATTGAAGGACAAACTCAGTAGACAGGGACTCCCCCTTCCATAATACCTCTTGCATGCTCTTCCCAATCTGAGTTTGGAGATCAATTTCTCTCGAAATGATGTTGGTGGCTGTAAACATCAAAGTTTAATTTAAACAAAACAAAAGAAATTATAAATCAACAATGTGATATTCTTAAATATATAATCTATAATATTCCAAACTGCCACAGGCAACTTGAGACTGGGTTGGAGTAACTGATGTTACTTTATGTTTAAGTCGCGCACTCGACCTTCCCACATCAAGGATAAAAATATATACATAAAAAAAGAAATTAAATATCGAAATTGTGCAATAGTTTGTTTAAATATTTAACTTAAACTTGTTTAAGGATATTTTTATCTTAAATGAAAAAACTTACAATGAACGATCTCACATCTCCAAACCTGAGCAAGTTTTTGAGCCAAAGTCGTTTTTCCACATCCCTAAAAACAAAATTAAACTATCTAAAAAAATTTCATCTGAACCTTACATACAAAACAAAGTTTTAGTTTAATTTCTGTAGCTAGTATTAAAACTTAGGTTCTGAGTTTAATTTTCAATGCATTTACGCTATTTTACCTTTAAGTAAGACAGGTATAAACTTCTGCCTCAGCTAAAACCAAACCACCGCCAGCGTGGTGTAGTGGTAAGAACACTTGCTACACCACCATGAGGTCGTTGGTTTAATCCCCACTGCTCTCATGCTGTAGCGCCCTTAGTAAGGCACTATAAATGGTACAAACTCTTGCTGAGCCAGCATTTAATCAGTAGCATAATTATCAGGCAATTATAATCTATAATATCCTAAACTGCCAAAGTTAACTCGAGACTGGGTCAGGGTAACTGATGTTACTCTATGTTTAAGTCGTTAAATCGACCATTCAACATCAAAGATAAATAAATATAACTAATTGTATTAATTAAATTATTTGATTTTTTTCTCTTGTTGTAGAACATTTAATCTTACCGGTTTTCCAAGAATTATGAAACAAGTTGGTTTTGATTTAAGGAATTCTAACTCAGTGATATCCTCGTTAAAATGATCAATTGTTGAGGGTTTTTCATTGGTAACAATAGGCTCCTCCATTGTTAGCTAATAATAACCTATTGTCTGTAAATTTTTTTATATTAAATTATTAACATAGTAATTGTTTATTTTTTTCACAATTGGGGGACCTTCATCTGTACGTCTACGTTTAGATTTATGCAATTATAGCTTTGTGTCAAACCCATTAACCGAATAACTAAAAATTTCTTGCAGGCAGACTTAAGTTATATTTCTGATACTTTTAATTGCAAAATAGAGGACAATACTAAAGTACGGGATTCGGGACCGTGTCCGTAAAAAAACGTTAAAAAAATATTTCGCGGGACGGAACGGCATTTTTGTACTGCAAAAACGACTATAAAGCCCATAGAAGGTTTAGGGAAAGGTATAAAAATGTTTTCCTTTTCCACATTCAGCAATTTTTTGTACGTTACATACGGCCTTAGTATTTCCCGCACCCCGCAACTTTTCGCATTTTAGTACTACTTAAAATGTACTAAGCTTTTATAAAAACGCGTGGCCAAAAATACAAACGTTTTTTAAATTTAATTTGCAAGTTACTTTAAATAACTCTTACGATGTTTGTTGTTTGATTTATAGTTTATTCTAGTATTTGTTTACGCGAATTTAAGTTTAGAACAAAATCTGAGATTATTATCAATCGCTATGACGACGGATTCAGTGATTCTAAATTAAAATCATATCAGCGTTTCCAAATAAAAGGTTTTAAATATTTATTGTTTTTTTGTTTTAAATATTTATTTTTTTTAACTTAATTTAAGTAATCAAAACACATCAAAAAAGGGTCACAACTTTATTGTTAAAATTTATTTTGTTAAAATAAAATGAATATTAAAATAAAATCAAATACATAAAAATCGTTTATATTTTACATTTGTTGTCTGCTGTAGACTTGTTTATTAGTAAACAAAATATTTATAAACAAACTAAAAAATGGATTTAGAATCAGCTAAGAAGGATGCAGTTGTTCAATATTGGAGAAGTGTTAAACTAGCTCTGTCAATTATAATAATTCGATCAAAACCTGAACATTTGAGTGCACAAGAATATGCCGGAGTTTTGATAGAGGTTTGTTAAAAGATTTGTGCTACTTTTAACCTAATTTTTTGGTACACCATGCCACCATGTTTAAACCTAAAAATAACTTTGTTAGTTGTACACATAGTGGTAATAGTTCTTGTTCATTGTTTTATAAACTTCGAAAAACTGAGTACTACTGCCTTACTTAGAATGGGCAAATAGGAAAAGTAGGTATAGGGGCAACATGCACACATTGTCAACTCCTGTTACCTTTATTAACTTAATCTACTACTTTGCTTGTCCTAATTATAAATTTACTACCTTGCTTGCCCTAATCAGCAGCATTGTGTAGTTGTCAGAACCCCTTAATGAACAGTATAAGCTCCTATAAATGGTGCTACAAACGGTTTAAACTCCTGTTGATCCAACACTTAATTAAAAGCTTAATTATAATCTATAATATCCCCAACTGCCACAGGCAACTCGAGACTGGGTCAGGGTAACTGATGTTACTTTATGTTTAGGTCATGAAGTTGACCTTAACACAAACAAAATCATATAAATTAACTTAATCGACTACCCTGCTTGCCAGTTGAACATATAGCCTATATGTTGAACTTATAGTAATATAAGTTTGTTGGTACATTTAAATTGCCTACCTTGCCTCTTTATAGTAACTGTAGTTTTACTGAGCGTTCTGTTTTCACTTATTTTAGTGAATAATATTTGTCCCGATTGTAGAGAAACATTCAAAGAAATTTACAAACTTCAACCTTAAAAGAAAACAAAAAACAACTAAAGGAAATTTCAACCACATTTTTACTTGAAAAAAATCAAATTAGTGACTTTAATAACAAAGAAATATTTGCTTTAATTGTCAAATTAAAATCCTTGCTAGATTATGTGGAAGATAAACTAACAAATCTGGACAAAAATGGTAAAAGTTTAAGGTTTTAAAATTTTTTTTTTGTATATATCTTTATCCTCTATGTGGGAAAGTCGAACGCGTGACCCAAACATAGAGTAACATCAGTTACTCCGACCTTGTCTCGAGTTGCCTTCAGCAGTTTGGGATACTATAGATTATATTTTTTGAGCTGCTGATTAAGTGCTAGCTCAGCAGGAGTTTATACCATTTATAGCACCTTACTCAAGGGTGCTACAGCATTGGGGATTGAACCCACGACCTCATGTGTGGTGTAGCAAGTGTTCTTACCACTACACCACGCTGCTGGTATTTATAAATAATAAATGTTTAACTAAAAATAAATACAAGTTATTGTTATTACATTTTTCAGAAAACAAAATAAAATGGGAAGAAAATGTTTTAGAAGAAATAAAAAATTCAATTTTCTCAACTTTAGAAATAATTCAAACTAATATCCAAAACAAAACTATTCAATTTATTTCACCAGTAAGTACTGGTATTATAAAAGAAACTAACTCTATATATAATACAACTTAGTATGTATATAAGTGTATGTTTAATTTATAGGCCCACAAAATAAAAAAAATTTCATTTTTTTTTGTATATATCTTTATCCTCGATTTGGGGAAGTCGAATGCGCGACTTAAACATAGAGTAACAACAGTTACCCTAACCCGGGCTCAAGTTACCTGTGGCAGTTTAGGATATTATAGATTATAATTGCCCAGTAATTATGTTGCTGATTAAGTGCTGGCTCAGCAGGAGTTCATACCGTTTATAGCGCCTTACTAAAGGGCGCTACAGCACCAGGGCAGTGGGCTCATTTTTAATGCACTGGTGAATTTTTGTTGGCAAATATTAGTCAAGAGTTGCGACCATGTTGTGACAACTAAGTTGCCAACTGTCGGGTCGGCTATCGATTATCATTAAGAAAACAAATAAAATATAAGTTTTAAATTCAGTAAAATTTATCCACTTGCAGAATATTGTGAAAACTTCTGTGGATTTAATTTCGAAAATATTCTCATCGACACAAAACTTTTGTGCCCAACATAAAAGCTTAAATGTTCAAACCAAAATGGAAAAAAGCACAAAAGACTGCGAAGTTTTTATTTATTTTCTCATTGACCTAATCATGGATTCAAACTCAAACGTAAGCAATTAAGTTTGATTCTACTCATTTCAAAGGAATAAAGTGCCAACATTTTTTTTAATAAGGCTAAAAGTTTAAAAATGTTTTGGGTTTAATTCACACTGCTCTTGTGCTGTAGTGACTATAAGTAAGTCACTACAAACTTCATGAACCCCCAACACTTAATTAGCAGCCTATAACAACGTTTGTGGTGTACCGGCAGCGTGGTGTAGTGGTAAGAACACTTGCTACATCACATATGAGGTTGTTGGTTTAATCCCCACTGATCTTATGCTTTAGCGCCCTTGAGTAAGGCACTATAAACGTTATGAACTCCTGCTGAGTCAGCACTTGATCAGCAGCATAATCACCAGGCAATTATAATCTATATAATATCCCAAACTGCCACAGGCAACTCGAGACTTGATTTGGGTAATAAATGTTAATCTATGTTTAAGTCGCACATTCGACTTTCCCACATTGAGGATAAAGATGTATACAAAAAAAAAATCTTATTAACACTTAATTAGTAGCCTATAAATGTGAAGCAACTATAAACTATAATCTTCCTAACTGCCTAATGTAAGTTTAGACTGAGTAGGAGTAAAAAATGTTACTCGTTGTTTAGGTCATGAAGTCGACCTTTTTACACGAGGATAAGAAAAATACAAAAAAAATTATACTGTTAATTAAATGCAACCCAATTTATATAACTATAAAATAAACAATTTTACATTCAGAATTCTATGCAACCATTTTACAGCGACATTTTATTTCATCTTTCTCAAAAATCGTTGTTAATATTCATCACAACTCACCAAATAGTTGAAGAAATATTAAAGTTAAGCGACCATTTATCACTAATTCAAGAAGGTATAATAGATTTTAATAAATAACAGAATATTGTTTTTTAAAACAAGTTTTTTTTTAAGGTGACCAAGTTAATTTTAATTTGTTTCTTAATTCTGGATTTTTGTTTCGAACTCTAGAACGATTACTGCTTGATTTTAAAGAAAATAAAAAAGGTAAAAATGTTTTTACCTTTAGTTTTTAGCCTGTAATACTATTGTATTATAAATGCGTGTATGTGCAATTCAGAAGCCCCTAAAATAAATAAAACTGCTGTTTGTGGTGTGCAGGTAAATTATTATGGGCAAATATTAGTTAAAAGTTAAAGAATATTATGACAGTTAAAATCTGAACCAGACAGGCTATACACTAGTGACCAGTAGAATACTATCACTACTAGTTCCAAATGTACGAAATAATGTAGTTAAACAATATTGTTATAAAACCAAACCAGTGGAACACAATATGAAATTATTTTACATTTTAGAAGAACTTAAAATACCACCAACAAACAATATCCAAGATATAGAAATCTTTCAAGTTACTCAAACTCAATTAAACTCAACTCAGAATGAGTTAAGTCAAGATTTTATTGAAACCAAACTTCCTGAGTTTGAGTTCGTTAAAGAAAAGTTAGAAAATTGTGTTCTTGAAACTTCGGACAAGTTTCCCTTATTTGCGAGTTATATTTGGAGAATAAATTACATAATTAATTGCCCACTTAAAAATACAGAAATAAATTGACTAAAAAAATCATCTTTAGCTTTTTATTTTATTTATTTTTTAGTGTATATCTTTAACCTCGATGTGGGAAAGTCGAATGTGGACTTAAACATAGAGTTACATCAATTACTTCAACCTAGTCTCGAGTTGCCTGTGGCATTTTGGGATAATATAGATTATAATTGCCCGATAATTATGCTGTTGGTTAAGTGCTGGCTCAGCAGGAGTTCGTACCGTTTATAGCGTCTTACTGAAGGGCGCTACAGCATAAGATCAATTGGGATTAAACCCACGACCTCATGTGTGGTGTAGCCAGTGTTCTTACCACTACACCACGCTCCTGGTTATATGCAGAAATCTGTATCTGCAGTAAGAATTAAATTAAAAAAATTTTAAAAACAAAAACTTATGTTTTAAATTTTATTACGATGGAACACTCTGTTTAAAATTGCACAAAAAACACCAAAAGTACGGCAACCAAGTCATATGCATAGAACATATTTCTTTTGTTTAAACCATTGAATATATTAGAACATCAACTTATTATATTTAAGTATTGGATTTTAAAAATTTTTACAAGATTAATATTGACCCCAAAATTGTTTTAATTTATGTAATTCAAAATCTTTTTTATTTCCATTTTAAACAACAAATGAATTCCATATAGTTACAACATAGACCAAAATAACGAAGAATTTAAGATTGGTCTTAGAATGATAAGTGCACAACAATAAATGTTCTTTTCACAGTTTATTTCTGTAAATTAAAGATAAAACTTTATTAAAAAAAAACAAAAATTATAAGATTTAGTTTTGAACATTAGCAATAATATTCTAAGCTATAGTTTTGCTAATTATGACACTGTTATAACTTAATGACATCACACTTTCCCAACTTATGATATCACACTTACCTAACTTATGACATCGCAAAAACCCAACTTATTACATCACACTTTCCCAACTTATGACATCACACTTTCCCAACTTATGACATCACACTTTCCCAAGTTATGACATCACAAAAACCCAACTTATGACATCACAAAAACCCAATTTATGACATCACACTTACCCAACTTATGACATCACACTTACCCAAGTTATGACATCACAAAAACCCAACTTATGACATCACAAAAACCCAATTTATGACATCACACTTACCCAACTTATGACATCACACTTTCCCAACTTATGACATCACAAAAACCCAACTTATGACATCACACTTACCCAAGTTATGACATCACACTCACCTTATCACATCACTGTAGGTTGTTTCTCCACTTCATGTCATCTTCTCTCTTAGCATCTGGAAGAATTTGGTTTCTCATCCCGCTTAAAACGTTGGACGTCGCCTCTGAAGCTATCACCAGAGGGCGGACAAGAGTTGGAGGGATGTGGCGTAACACCCCTCCCACCGCTCCTGTGACACCCTGATTTTCATGACCCTAAGTGAGGATAAATTTTAAAAATGACTCTTACAACTTGGGACTAACTACCACCACTTAGTCGGGGTAAGATCATGAAGTCTACCAATTACTTAAGAAATAAACTTTTTAAGACTGAGTCAGGGTGATAATATTGTCATTTCGGACAACATTAGACATAGTCTAGGTCAAGTTGCAACTTAATGATATCTTAAACTAAAATTAATAAATATTTAAACCTCTTGCGCAACCCTGGCAATGGAGTAAGCTGTGTCAGCGACCCCATGACGAACCAAGGTCATCGCATTGTTGACCCCTTCACGGAAGTCCGAGGGTTGTCTATTTTGTCGGGTCATGCTCGATCGCTTCTGACCTCTATGATGTCATCAAATAATTGTTACACTCAAAAAGTTTTTTTTGCTTATTATTCAAAATTAAATAAGTTTTATAGATTTTAACCAATTATTTATTAATTAATAAATTAATTAATTAATACCCAAATATTTGACAATAACTTGGTTTTATTAATTAGTTAATTTATTAATTCTTTTTATGTCATAAAAGGTAATCAAGATTTTTCTAGTAACACAAAAACAGCTTTCCACCTTCTTGTTCGGGTGTCCGCTGGTGAAACAATATCCAACGTGGTCTCGGCAGCAGATTGGATCAACCAGACCACCCTGTTTGTAAGTTCTAGAGCTGCCATTGTTGTTGAAGTTCCTGTGATGTTATAAACAAAATAATTGATTGTAGTTTAATGTTAAAAAAATTTTAATGTTTTAGGGGTATCTTTATATAATAGAGCTTAGCAGATGATATATATATGTATATATTAAAAGTATGCCCAATTTATGGACCTACAAAATTATTACAACAATTAGCACTGGCAAATATTAGTTAAGAGTTGCAACCATATTACAACAATTAAAATGCAGACTGTAGGGTTGGGTATCTACTAACAATAATTGGGACAAAATGTAAGCCCATATTTAATACTAATCTTAAATGCAATTACAAAAACATTTATAAAATATTATTTGACTAATTAAAATCTTAACCAACCGAACGAAGTGGTTCCCTTCTGCAGTCCTCTAACTATTCTTCCATCTCTCCGATATTGCTCAACTGGCATCCACACTAGGTCTCTGACCCCTGAAAAGTTATTTATAAAAACTAGTTAACTGCTGAAGTAGGGTGCTACGAATGGTATATAACTTGCCCAAAACCCATTAGCAGATTAAATTATCAGGCAATTATAATTAATAATATTTTAAACTGGCAAAGTTAACTTGAGACTGTGTCAGAGTAATAAATGTTACTCTATGTACACTTGCTACACCACATGAGGTTGTGGGTTCAATTCCCACTGATCTCATGCTGTAGCGCCCTTGAGTAAGGCGCTATAAACGGTATGAACTCCTGCTGGGCCAGCATTTAATCAGCAGCATAATTATCGAGGAATTATAATTTATATAATATCCCAAACTTACTAAAGTCAACCCGAGACTGGGTCAGGGTAACAAAAGTTACTCTATGTTTAGGTCGCCTATTCAAACTTCCTACATCGAGGATTAAGATATATACAAAAAATGTTTTCCATTTAGAGTATGCAACAAATTAAATATTAAATTCAAATAATATTATAAATACAAAATAAGAAAAAAGCATTGTAATTACTTACAATTAAATTTTATTATTACCTTGTAAAAACTGTCTGACAGAATGCAGAGGTCCGACCCCTCCCAATATTGAGGGAAGTTGATTTCTCTGAATATCATTCAGCCACTCATTTAATGCAAAGTTAACGACCCTTTCTATACCAAGTAAACCTTGTCGGTGGATTATTTTACGAAGTTTTAACTGAGAGCAGTTAAGTTGACCCAGGCCCAGTAATAACCCCGCCAAGGTACCCTGTGTATAAAGTATTTATTATATTAAGTCTAACTAGAATATAATCTGTTATTTTATATATAATTTCGTGTATAAAATATAAAAAAAAATCCGGGTAAATAGTGAAAAAAAATTTAATTTTTAAATAACTGAAATATATTAATTTCAATTATCTTTAATTGTAAAACAATGGCAACCTTAATTAAACTGAAAAAACTAAAGGCTTTAACTTCTTTTAATTACTATAACATGCCTCTTATATTTTACATTAAAGTGATAGGGTAATTTTTGTTTCGTCTAGTGAGATTAAATTTATTAGTATAAGATAGCTTAAAGTTGTCTTAAAAATAATGCTACCGAGTAGTAATTTATATCCCGTTTGTTTATAGCCTTTCAAATTCTTAAAGTATTGGCAATACATTAAATAAAACTTAATAAGTTATTAAACAACTTTAAAGTTTAAACCTGTTCAGTGTCGATATGTTTTCCATGATAGTCCAACCAGATTGGGACCTCAGGAGAAAACACAAATTCACGAAAGAAAATTGGTTGCTGGAACACCACCTCATTTGCTGTGGAAAAGTAAGTTTTTAATAAGTTAAAATAGATTTTTAAAATGCCAAGATTATTATCACTTTACCATAAATCATTTTACAAAGCTATATGTTTAAAATGCCACTTTACCAAAATTGAGATATTTTTTATTAAATGACTATTTCGGAACAATTTTAACCAAATTTATGTTTTGGAAATAAGCTTAGTAAGTACAAGAATTTTCTATTTTAAATTAAATATTATTTTAAATTAAAATAGTTACATAATTTAGTTTAAATAAAGCTATACTTAAAACTTAAACTTACAATTATTTAAACTATCTTCTGAACTTGAATAACCCGAATAATTTGACCCCATGTTATTGACCTCACATTTAGGGGTCAGTCCAGGGTCAGATGATGTCACAGAAGTTGCAAGAGTCGTGAAAAAGGTCGTCACAAACTTTAAAGTATCTTGATCAATGTTAATTCTTAATGGTTGCAAGGAAATGCGGAGTTTACATTCCGCGATATTCCGCGCTTTATTTTTCGGCCGAAATTGTGCCGCTTTCACCACGAGCATGCTCGCATGAGCTTGTTTCGGCGAACTCTCGCTGTAGAAGCGATACAATAACTTGTTTATCCTCGATGTTTCTAATCGGTCGTAAACCTCGATGTTAGTGAGGATAAAAACAGTGTGGGTTGAAATATCTTCATCTTCCGGGTAACTTTCATGTTGGAAGCGAATCTAAAAAAAAATTTAAAAACTAATTTTTCTAAAATTTAGACAACTAAAGAATAACAAATATTAACTTTATACAATGCTGTAAAACCCTAACCCTAACCTATCTTACATATTGAATGAAACAAAATTCATAAGACAACTCTATATTTAAAAATATCTTATTAATAAACTGTAAAATCAACCTTCTAATATTTTGTTACTTTAACCTTATGGGTTTTATTTTTTATTGAAAAGCGGTATTTTTTATTAAAATCGTATGGTTTATAATTTTTATTGGGGAAGGGTGTGATGTTGTCACATTTTTAAGCCATCTGTTAACACCGTGCTCAAAGAAAAACAGTGTGACAATAGTAAGGCTTGGACCTGAAACCACTTGGCTTGTAATTCTATGTTATAAATGCTGTAACACACTACCAATGCTGTAACACACTACCAAATTTCTAACATTAAAAAATAAAACACAGTTTTTCACCTTTCTTAGATGAATTTCAACCAAAGTTTTGTGATCCCTTCCTGCTCCTCCTCCCCTTCTCTTACTGTATGGACTACCCCCTCTTGTAGTGACTTCAAACCTATCAGGATGTCCACTGGAGGGAGTAAAATCACTTCCTCCATACAAAAACCAAGAACATGAAAGTTCTTTGATCTAAAAAATGGAAAGTATAAAAATTTTATAAAAAAATTAAAAATATTTAAAAAACAAGCAGACAGTTAGGTGGTGTGGTATCAATCGTATGGCATTGAACTAAGAGCCAAGAGGTTTTGGGTTCAATCCCCACCAATGTCGCACTATTCATCCTTAAGCCTGGCAGTTGGAAATAGCTTAAACAATTCACAAAAATACAAACTTTCCCGAATAAAATATAAAACCTATTACGTTAAAATGATATGGAACCAAAAAATTTAAAATTTATAGCTAAACACGCATAGTTTACAAATAGCTCAAACACGGGTACATCACAACAGCACACTTTTTTTCAATAAAATATAATACTTAGAACCTTAAAGTTATATAGAAAAAAAACAATAATTTATCAAAGTTATTAACCAAGAAATGTAAATAAATTTTATAAACTTACAGTGAAAGTAGTTTCAGGTTTTGGAAAACTTTCTGGTGAGTTCAACTGGTTCAACTTTCCTAAAACTGGTTTAAAATGGTTGTCGTTGACGACCACACGCTCTGGTGCACACAGGTAAGTAACCGTGGGTTCATTGTCGATGATGTCATCATTGCTATCGACGATGATACAAAATTCATCATCGTCATGGTGATCGTTGGATTCATTTGTGAAAGAGTTTTCATAAAAATTTAACGAATTCTGGAAACAATTTTAAAATTTTACTGAAAAAACTAAAAAAAAAGTTAAAAAAAAAGTTTTGTAGGAAACTTTAAATAATTTTTAAAAAAGAAAAAAACATTTTGTTAATTTACTACTATACTCTTGTATAGTGAGAATAAATAAATCCAAAGATATATAAACCCACAGCGTGGTGTAGTGGTAAGAACACTTGCTACACCACCATGAGGTCGTGGGTTCAATCCCTACTGCTCCCATACTGTGGCGCTCTCAAGTAAGGCGCTATAAGCGCTATTAACTTCTACTGAGCCAACACTTAATCAAATCTGTATATAATGCAACTTCATGGAAAGTAAATTTAATAAATATAAATCTAATTTACAACCCCAAAATATAAAAACTGTGAGTGGTGATTATTTCTTATCTTAAAATAATTTTTAAATTAAATTTAAATATAAACCTGATAAAAATTTGAGTTAATTCCAGATTCCTTGAAACCACTTAAAGCTGATTTCTCTCTGATTAAAAAAGTAAAAAATTGATAAAACATAAAAAATAAACAAATTGTTTCTTTAAATTAAGATTCACAAAACAGAATAATTTTACATTCTAATTGTTTTTGTACTGGAAATTAGTAAGAACAGATATAACCAATAAACTTAAAAATATTTTAATATTTATTATATAGTTTAACGTTTTTTTTAAAACTATTTGATTTCTGTTTATACTAAAGTTGTTGAAACTTGGCAGCAGCGGGAATCAAACCTAAGGTTTTTGATAAAAACTTACAATTCTTCTTGATCATCCTTCATCGCATCTGCCATCAAATCTGAGAGAGATTCTCTCTTTTCACCTTTTTCTTTTTTTAACAGATCTTCAATCTAAAAAAAAGTTAAGAAAATAATTTATTAATTTAAAAAATTAACCATAACCTTAATTAACCAAAAATAATTAACAATTAATAAAATATTAATTAAAAATAATTAACAATTAAACAATTTTACTTTCTGTGGAGGTTTTTGTTCAACAAATTCTAACGAAGCATCCTCTAAATCGTTACCATGGTTACCATCGATGACATCATCACCTTTAAGGTCAGAGGGTGGAAGGTCAAAAGACTCGGGGGTCGTAAGGTCACGATTATCGGCCAAATAGGTCAACAAAGAGGTCAAAGCTGAGCAGGAATCAGAGCAAGTTCGGACGGAAACTTGGTTGTTACAAACTGAAAGCTTGGTCAACATTGCTGCAGGAATAAAATATTAAAATTTATAAAGTTTTAAAAGTAATTAAATCTATTTTGATTCCATATTATTGAATTAGCTTCACTGTTTTATTATATTTATTTATCCTCGCTATGGAAGGGGTTAACTTCACAGCCTAAATATAGAGTAACATATTTTACCCGACCCAGACACAAGTTGCCTATGGCAGTTTGGGATATTATAGATTATAATTGCCCGATAATTTTGCTGCTGATTAAGTGCTGGCTCAGCAGGAGTTTATACCAATTATAGCACTTTACTCAAGTGCGCTACAGCATGAGATCGCTGAGAACCAAACCCAGGACTTGTTCTTACCACTACACCAGGTGACGCTGCTCAACGTAACATATATTCTTCTTATTAACCTTAATTTGTTTTTTAAACAAAAATATTTAACAGAACTTAAAGATATATTACTAAAGGATAAAATACCAGCAGTGAGAATCAAACCAAGTACCCCAAAAGTTAGGTAAATAAGTTTTTACAGTAGAGTTAGCACACCCAACTTACTATCTGAGTTGGAGTTTCCAGTTTTCTTTAAATTAAAATTGATCTCCAGTAATCCAACCTCCACAACACATACGAAATTCTTCAGTAAATCAATCTCCATATTTTCTTCAACACAACTTTAAAATAAATTATTTATGGGTTAACTTGGTAATCTGGATGTTTATTCGTAAATTTAAAATCAACAGTAGGAAAAAAGATTTTTAAATTCAATCGTAAATGCAAGTGTGAAAAATTTTGTTAAGGTCTAAAATAACAGCAAACAATTAATCAGCAGATGTAGTGTGGTGGTCAGAACACTTGGCTTTACTACGTAAGGTCCTGGGTTTGATCCCCACTGCTTGCATGATGTAGTGCCCTTGACAAAGGCACTATAAACTATATGAACTTCTGATGAACCAGCACTTAATCAACAGCGTAATTATTGAGCAAATATTATCTATTATATCCCAAACTGCCACAGGCAACTCAAAACTGGGTTTGGGTAACAGTTGTTACTCTATGTTAAGGTCGTGAAGTTGGCCTTCCAATATCAAAAAAAAAAAAAATTAAAAAAATTTTATTTTGTTTTATTTATTTAATTTTTTATTATTATTTATTAATTTTTTTAAACTTACCTATTTGACAAAAATATGGAAGCATCATCAACAATTATTCCAAACACTGACATGGTTGACGTGGCAACGATATTCGAGGATAAACTGAATAAATGAACAGTCGCGACCATTCTAAGTTTGGGTTGCAAATATCTTGGAAGGTAGTCTACAGCGCAGTCTTGTGCGTGTAAGTGAAGTTCTGTAATAAATGATGGAGCCGTGTAACCGAGAACTTCACAGTCTGCCAGGTCCAATAAATCAACAATCTTCAAAAATAAATTATTGTAAATAAAAATTTGAAAGTGGGACAATAATAACTTTCCAATATAAATATATTTTCACATTTGCTTTTTTAACAGACAGGCAGCATCAGGTATTAAACAGAACCCTTGGTATCACTACATTAAATCATAGGTTTGATCCCCACTGCTCTCAAGCTGCTGCACCCTTTAATAAGGTGCTATAAACATTATCAACTCCTACTGAGCCAGCACTTGAGCCAGTAATCAGCAGTTAATTATCGGGCATTTATATTTAATAATATCCCAAACTACTAAAGTCACTTGAGACCGGGTCAGGGTAACAAATGTTACTTCATGTTTAGGTCGCGAAGTTTTTTTTGTTATCCTTAAATTTTTTGAACCTCTTACAATATCAATTTTGGGTAAAAGTTTAAGGCAACAAAAGTTACTTTAATGTTTGAGCTGTATAACCAGCATTATCAGTCAATAAGTACATGGACAAAAAATTTCAAAATATTTTTATGCAATTTAAGACTTACTTGGTCAAGCCAAGTGCCCCCATCGGGTTCAAATTGGTGTTGTAACGTCGTCCCATTTATGAGCACAGCAAATAAACAATTCTTTAAAGGTCGTTTATCCTCGATTTCAATCTTAACAGCAAGGGTCAACATCGGAATTGATTTGGTTTTTGCTGAATTACAAAAAGCAAATTTAAATTTTTTTTAGTTTGTTAAGTTCTAATTATTAATTGGATTTTAATTGCAAACCTGAGTTAAATTGCATGCCTGACTGACTTTCGCCTAAAACAGGGTTTCCATGAGAACAAGCAGACCGGAATGACGGAACTTCATGCTCCGATGATTTAAAGTTCATGTCTGTCTGTGATGTCATAAATCAATTAATAAAAATTCAATATTAAACAAAACGCGAATATTTTTAATAGAAATTTATCTGTTCGAATTTAATTTTTTATTTTTTAATATCAGAAAAAGTATTTAGTAAATTTTTTTTAAATACTTATTTATCCTCGATGTGGGAAGGTCAACTTTATGACCTTAACATACTGAATCATTTGTTGTACTGACTTAATCCTGAGTTGCCTTTGACATTATTAATTATATTTGCCCAATAATTAAGCTGCTGATAAAGTATTAGCTCAGCAGAAGTTCATAGTGTTTATAATGCTTTAAACAAGGGTGCTACAGCAAAAAAGCAGTGGGGATCAAACCGAGGACCTCATGTAGTAAAGCCAAGTATTTGCTTCTGGTTTAAAAAAACTTAAAATAAAGTTTCACTTACAACATGATGAAGTGAAAAAGTTTCGATCTGTGAACAAATATAATCCAAGTTTGGGTTTCCTTCATAACTTGTTACACTGAACAATGAACCATTCTCAAACTAAATAAATATTTGTGGATTACTACTTTGTATAGATAAAATAAATTAAAAGTTTTTTTGTGTATATATCTTTATCCTCGATGTGGAAAGTCGAATGCGCGACTTAAACATAGAGTAACATAAGTTACTCCGACCTAGTCTCGAGTTGCCTGTGGTAGTTTGGGATATTATTGATTATAATTGCCCGATAATTATGCTGCTGATTAAGTGCTGGCTCAGCAGGAGTTCATATCGTTTATAGCGCCTTACTCAAGGGCGCTACAGCGTTTATAGCGCCTTACTCAAGGGCGCTACAGCGTTTATAGCGCCTTACTCAAGGGCGCTACATCAAGGGCGCTACAGCAAACACCGAATTTAAACCAAGAATTAAAAACAAATCCTATTTTTAGAGAGATTATAATATATCAGTTTTTAAAATAAAATTTATTTTAATATTTTTTACCTGTATTATAATCTGAGCCGATTCATTCTCAACCTCAGATTGGAGGCAGAGTGAACACCTATTTATGACCAGTGCCACTGACACCAAACTTCTACGTGCCACCTTTGGTCGTGCCACGGCACATTGTTCAGGTATTGTGGTTATGTCATCAGAATCATAACTATCCATTAAGTAACTAGAAATTTATTAATTTTAAAATTGCTTAAATTTTAAAAATTTAAATTAACAAGAAAAAATAAATTTATATTTTTGATAAATTGAATGTTAAGTTACTCTAAAATTTAATTTATGTTTAATTTAAAAAAAAAAAAAAAAACTTTAAATTTTTTTCTAACCCTGAATTAGTTTCTTTAATAAACAATCTTTCATCGACCTCAAGACAATGGCCATTGTTCTCACTTAAATCCAATTGGACGCCAACTTTGTAGTCTCCGCTGCAGTCGTTGTTAGGTTGAGGGGCCGAGGGTTGCCATAGTAACAGGTCGTTGTTGACGCGGTTGTATAAACTCTCAAGGAAAAGTTTTGAAGGCACAAAAAGTTGAACTTGGGGGAACTGGATCGAGATCATGACCTTTGACATTGAGGTCGCATAATCTGTGAAGTTTTCTATTTCTTTGGCATCACCTACAAAAAAGAAAAAAGTTGGAAAAAAATATTGAAAATTGTTTTAAAAAACTGATTAAAATTGAAACCATTATAAAAACAATTTTGTTGGAGCAAATTTTAAAGTTAATTTGTCTTCTACAGAGAAGTTTTATGACACATTTAAAAACCCTTTCTATCTATAAGGCTTAAAAATTAAAAAACACCAAAAAAATTTTATAAAACTTAAAAAATTTAAAATCAAATAATAAATTTTCAAACCAAATCAAATTAACAAAAAAATTCATCCTCTGACAGACAACAATAATAAGAAATAATATTTAATTAAAAACTAATTAAATTTTGATTAAAACAAACCTGGCATAATAACCTCCTCTGAATTGTAAACTGTTTTCCTCTTGGAGAAAGGAGTGGGAGGTGATTCCCCTTGTGGTACTTCCCCAGGAGGTGGATCACCTATTTCGCCTCCAAACCAGGTTTGGTCCATTTTGGAGGTAAGGGGGGCTTGGAACGGGTCATTTATATCAGGTGGGGTCACTTTTACCTGGTGTAAACAGTAAGAAAAAATTTTTTGATTGCTTTTCTATTATAAACACCCCTAGTTGACATATTAAGTATAATGTGACTGATTGTTTGCTAAGCTTTTTATCACTATTAACCTAAGCTATAATAACCTCACTTGCCCTAATTCATGGTAATACAAAATTTTTTAGAGTACATTGTCAGGTATGGGTACATAGACTTAAAATTTTAGAAATTAGATAACATTTTTAACTTTTAACAAACAAAATGTTACTTGTATAAAAAGATCTGAGATCAAATTATTTTGTTTTCCGATTTTTTCTTCGTTTAGTGAAGCAGAATGAAGAAACATTTTGGGAGGTCTGCAAAAAAATAAAAGTAAATTTTATTTGATGTACACCTTTATATTAATAACAAAATTTTTGTTTGATGGCTACCACTAATAAAATAGTTTTAAAAGAATTATTGTAGTAGTTTTAATTGATGTCAACCAACTTTTTAATTTCATCTGAATAAAGAGATTTTAAATCTTTTATCTGAATCGTAAATTCTCGCAAATTACTCTCTGACACCCTTGTGTGGCCAGATTGTTGCTCTAAAAATATAAAATAAAATTTGTTGAATGAAAATTTTTAAAAAATGTAAAATCAATCTAACAATAATGAAATAATAATTTGAATTCCTTAAACCTTACAGTTCTCAAAAAAAATATGACAGTAAAAAAAAACTCCGAAAGAGAATTAGGTAGCATAATAAAATACAAGAGACAATTAGTGAGGACCATAAAGTACGAAAAAAATAGCTAAATCCGCAAAGTATAAGAGAAAAATACCGAGGGCCGTAAAGTGCAACAAAGGATTAGCAAGAAGCTAAGGTCCAAAGGAAATCAGCAAGGCCCGTGAAAATGAGAGAGAATTATCAAAGATCAAAAAGTACAAAAGGAAAATTAGCGAAGACCCAAAAGTACAAACAATCCTTAATTTTTATCTTAAAACAACATCTATATTAGCCTACCTAATGTAGTTACACATTCTACATCTGAACACAACAAACTTAATATTTCATCTCTCAATCTTCTCTTGTACCAGGGTTGACAATGAAGATCATCTCTCAAGTCTGGGATGGGAAATCGAAAGTCAATCTAAAAAAAATTTAAAATTTTTTTTTCGTATTTAAATATGTTGACTGGAAAGATTGACTTTACAGTCTAAACATAGAGTAACATTTGTTACCCTAACCCAGTCTCGAGTTGACTGTGGCGGTTTAAGATATTAAAGATTATAATTGCCCAATAATTATACTGCTGATGGGTTTTCGAACCCAGCACTTCATGCAATGAAACCAAAAATATATATTTTAAAACTGACAAACTTAAAAATGCCTAAAACATAAAAAACAAAAAATTTTCTTACATGAAGTTGTGAGCACGACAATGTGATGTCGACTTTTGATTTCTTGTCAACTGATCCATCGTCAAGAACTTGTTGAAAGACTTGTTGACGGCGTTGCATGTCGTTGAAGGTTGGGTCGATCGACGAGTTGCTCAACAAAGGTTGTTGTTTCTTGTTGAACTGGGAAATGTTGCACAACATCGAAAGTCGATCCACAATGCTGATGTCAACTTCACTTTGACATTCTTTAAAAATAATTAACTAGTTAATTAACTAATAAAATAAAAAATAAATAATAAGTTCAAAATGGTCTCTCTGAATGTCAAATAAAAATAGTTGTTGGGGCATTTTAAGTATAATTAAAAGGTTTTATTTGTAATTATTGCAGTTGTTTGTGCAAGATTAGTGTGATTTCCCAACCAAAAATGGCTTAAACCAAAATGGCTTCCCAACCAAAATGGCTTCAATTTAAAATTCCTATTCAGCCCTAATAAATTTTTCATCAATTACAAAGCCAAAAAAAGGTATTTAAAAAGCTTTTTGTTTATTTAAAAGATTATATAATTGATTATTGCAGTAGTTTGTGTTTCTTACTAAGGTTTTTGAAATCATTGACTAACTTCATAATTAACCGGCAGCGTGGTGTAGTGGTCAGAACACTTGCTACACCACCATAAGGTCGTGGGTTAAATCCCCACTGCTCTCATGCTGTGGCGCCCTTGAGTAATGTGCTATAAACGGTTTAAATTCCTGCTGAGCCAGCACTTAATCAGCAACTTAATTTTAATCTTTGTGATATCCTAAACTGCCACAGGCAACTTGAGACTGGGTCGAAGTAACTGATGTTACTCTATGTTTAAGTCGCGCATTCGACTTTCCCACATTAAGGATAAAGATATATACAAAAAAAATTACAAAACTTGAAAAAATTTTATTAAAACTGCAAATAAAATAAAACCTGATAAATGAAGATGAATCGTCGTCAGTTCCGATCTTCTTTCATTAATACAAGAAACTTTTAATCTCATAACAGGGGAATTACCAGGAGATTTGAACCCCAATAACCCTGAGGTCACAGGGGTGAAGGTCATCTCGTCACTCAGAAACAAATTCTCGACAAATTCAGCGTTTCCCAATGACGCTGTTATTTCAGTCGAGGATATTTGGGAGTTGGACATTTTGTGGTTACAATCTACATGCAACGTAGTTCCGATAAATCTCAGGTGGTCACGCTTGTCGCACGCTTCATTGAACATCGATTTATCAAGTTTATTAATGTCATGGTTCGCTAAACATTCCTTTATTGTCTTAAAATGGTGACTTGATAATTTTTCGTGAAATTCTTCTTTTGTGGCATGTGTCACAAGTGAGTCACCATCCACGTTTGATCCCTCGGTCGGATTAGAGTTAAAAGCTTTACTCGGAATTATTGGGTCAACATGAAGTAGTGTGAAAATAAAAAGACCAACCTTTACCTAAAAACATTAGAAAATTGACAACACTGCATATAAAAAAAAATTTAAATTTGACAACACTGAAAAAAATATAAAAATAAAATTGGCAACACTGACTTGAAACTGAAGATGCTTTTCTCCAGTATCTTGAATCACATTTTCCTGATGATGGTGTAAAAGTCGAGGGGCAAACTCAGTGACAGTTGACAAAGAATGACCACTAGAGGAGCTTCCAAACATGGTACTCTCCGGACCACTTGTGCGTGACTCTGGCTCAGTGATGCGAATCGATTCAGGTGACATTGAACCAGTCATCGAAAAGAATTGATCGGTTTCAAAACCGTTTAAGGAATCTAAGAAAAAAGGGTAAATTTATTTTTACTGAAAGTAATTTCAATCTTTCAAGCATTATTTGAACGTCTCTATTTAAAACTTAAAATCTGGGTATAAAGTGAAACATTACAAAGCAAATTTTATGATTTAAAACATACCAACTTCATATAATTGAGCTTTAGTGGACGAATTATATATAAATTAAAATTTAAACCCTTACTTCGTTCTGTGGATAAAATTTCCTCAATTTTTTGGTAATCTTCTCCTCCAAGAGGTTTGTTGTTCCCACTCTTTTCTCTCCCCCCTTCTCGTGGGAGAGAGTGAGAGAGGAAACTCTCCAGCAAAATGAGAAGAAGATTAACCTAAAAATAACAACATTTTTGTTATAGAATTTTTAGTACAAAAAAAGTATTAATTTTTATTGGTTTTTATTAAAACTATATTATGGTTGCAACCCTCAACTTATATTTGTCCATGATAATTTACCTATGCACCACAAACGCCAGTTTTATTTATTTAAAGGTCTTTAAATCGGCCATAAATACATATATTGTCCAATAAGCTCCATTTTATGTAGACAATTATTTTTAAAACTAGTTCATTGTGTTTTTAAACCTTTTTAACCCTAAAAGTTTAATAAATTGCTGTTTTATTATTTTTATTATTTATTCCAACCTGTTGGGGGGCAAGAAACACACAACAAGGTCCGAGTGAGCTCTCTACCGCCACCTCAGGTCCAGTTATTTCCTTGTTTTGTTTCACACGGACTTTAAGTTGGTGTTCACCGTAACACTGACATATTAGCACTGATGAGATATCTGCTGTATACACGCATAATAATTAATATTAGATTAACTATGACATCATAGGTACTGGGAAAATAATTATGACATCATAGGTACTGGGAAAAATAATTATGACATCATAGGTACTTGGAAAAATAATTATGACATCAAAGTTCACAGAAGCAATTTATTATGACATCATGATTACATTTAGTTTTGACATCATAGCCACCCTTATTAAGACATCATAGCCACTCTTAATTAAGACATCATAGCAACCCTTAATTATGACATCATAGCTACTTTTAATTATGACATCATAGTTACCTTGGTTTGAAGCTTCCGATGAATTTGATGATTTCTCGTCATCAAAATTTTGACCTCTAGGTGGAGGTTGTTCCGGGTCAAACTGATGAAGCGTGAACAAAACCTCAGTGAGGATAAACTTTTTGCAAGATATTGGAGATGAAATAAATTGCTGACTCGCTCCCCGTTTCTGCAAGTCATCCAGGGTTTCCGTCGAAGAAAGTTCATCAAAATATTCAATTTTGTCGATGTGGACCTAAAAAAAATTGGAAACATTTTTTTGTTTTTTCATTTAAGCAACAAAATCAAAAATTTAACTTTAAAATATTTAATTAAAAAAGTTAGTTTTTAACATTTGAAATTTTACAAACTTTATTTCTTGCTAAAATAAAAGTTTATAAAACTACTTTAAAAAACTTTTACAGCACTTTAAAATAATTTTTAAACAGTGACCTGCAAAGCAACTCCACAATCTTGGACACAATGTTCCAGTCTCAAGTTGATATCTTTAAAAGTGACTCGAATCCTGGATAAAACATTCTCAATAGTTTGGGCAAACATTTCTAAGCCTTCAAACATTGTTCCTTTTGATTTCTGTGAAGAATATCAAGAATTATTGTTGTGGTCAATGTTTAATGAACAATGTATATTTATAGGACTACAAAAAAAATAAAATTGTCGTTTGTAGTGCGTGTGTATATTGTCACATGCCAATATTGATTGAAAGTTGCGACCATATTACAACAATAAAAAATCTAGCTTAATGCAGCTTAATGAATGTATTTATTACATTTATATGCTTTTAAAAAAAAAAAACAGTTTGTGGTGCACAGGCAATATACTACCAACAATACCCATATTATGACAAGTCATTTAATAATAAAGGGCCTTACAAAAAATTAACTTAATACTCTGCTTTGCCTTACTTATTGTAATTAGCAGTTGTTATTAGTAAAAGTGCACAATGCCAACTATAAATATTCAAAATGACCAATCCAATCTCTATAATAAGTACTCAATCTTGTTTGTCGACGAACCTGCTCTTGGTCTTCTTTAAAACATTCTTGTGCGATCTCCATCGATGTCGTCATATTAGAATTTGTCATGTTTTGTAACGACGAATAAAATGAATCGGTCATATCCCCTGCTCCGTTGTAATCACCCTTCTTCTGCAACGTGATATTTATTCCACTAATCTCTAGTGTGCAGTTGTCTCTGTGAAAACAAAATTTAAAATTGTTTGCAAATTTAAAAATAGGTTTAAAGTAAATAAAAAAATTAACTAAATTTGAAAATTATATAGGCTTATATATATACAAAATAATATACAATATAATGCTTTAAAATCACTACAAGGTGCATATAGGCTTAAATTTATTTTATTATTCATTTTATTTTATTTTGAAACTTATGCAGTCAATAAAATAGTTATATATTAAAAAAATACTAACTGAAGCAAAGCAGACCACGGAATTGAGATTGAAATATAGCAAGCACTACCCTCTACCACCTCTAGTGGTGAGTGAAACTGTTGCAGCAATTCATTGATCGCATAGACATCTAATAAAACATCGCGGACAAAACCTTTTCCATCATAAAGATCAATCCCAAGTTGGTCGAGTTGTAATTTCTCCTGCAAATTTGGATATAATTGCCGATAATTATGCTGCTGATTAGTGCTGGCTTAGCAGGAGTTTATACTGTTTATAGCGCCTTACTTAAGGGCGCTACAGCATGAGAGCAGTGGGGATTGAACCCACGACCTCATGGTGGTGTAGCAAGGGTTCTTACCACTACACCACACTGCCGGTTTTCATTTTTTTATTAGTTATAATTACTACAAAATTATTTTGCCGACTAGTTTTTGACTCAGCAGGAATTTATATTAATTATGGCGCTATAAGATATAAAAGAAACAGAATTTAAACCTAATATCTTAAACAGTGAAGCCAAGTGTTCCAAAAACTACATCACCACACTGAAAAAAATAAAAAACAAAATCTTACTTCTAGAAATTGACCGAGATAATGTTGAAGCAAATATCTGCAAGCTCGCTTTTTAATTGACTCTGGCCAAGGAAACCAAGGCATTATAAGGTTTTAGTTTAACTGTTTTGACGTAAAATTTGGTTGGTATTTTTATTTCTGCAAAGAAGTAGTGATAGAATTTAAATTGCAACTGACAAAATAGAAAAAAAATAATTAGCTGACTTACTTAGCTGATAAAATGTTATTTTGCTTTAGTTAACCATAATTTTATTTTAAAAACTGCAAAAACTAATAAAGTATATCAATTCTGCTTGAAATATAGTTTGGTTAAAGTTTTAACTGATTAAAAAATCCTTTGTTCGCGATAAAAACAAAGTCAAAATAATCAACAAAGAAAACGGTAATCCCCCTGTATTGATATAATTAATATATACAGCAATATTTCCAAATTTAGATATTCTTCGGTAATTATAGTTAAATAAACTAAAAAAATTTTTAACTTAACGCTTAACTTACTTACAAACATTTTTTTTTAAGTTTGGTTATTAATAAGAGAATAATATATCGTTTACATTCACGAAAACTTGTTCTTTATGTTACTTTATTAAAATCTATACAAAAACACACTAAAACCCCTTTAAATGTTTATTATTTAATATTTTAATTAATATAAACTTTAAAACATTTAAAACAAATAAGGTAAACTACTTTGTTGACATCAAAAGTTGCAATAATTATGAGGACAAACAAAACAGCTTGAATTAAGGATATTTGTTACTATGCTAACTGCGTAATGTTATTTACGTAGGAATATGAGAAAATCGTTTTTGATTCCGCCTAAAAGTAATTACCAATAAATTGGGCATCATTAACTTATTTTATAAGAATAAATTTATATTAATTGTTGTTATATTTGTTAGACATTTATTGTGATCGATAATTTGAAGATAGAGCATGTAGAAAAAATGTTTAAAACTTACATAAATTTTACGTAAAATAAAATATTTTTTGGTACTTTAGGAATAAAAAACATTAAAGTTGTTTTTTAAAATGTACAGTATTTGAAATTTTACTGGTTTTTAGATATTTAAAATTGTTTAAAAAATTAAATTAATAAAATGACGGCTGTAATCCCTCAACAACCGGAAGCAGGGACTTACACTTTTCAGAGCAAACCCCGTGCAGTCCCAGGAAGAACAAAATACAGATTTCAATATGATGAGTAAGTATTTAACTTAAATTAAGTCTGTTAATAAAAAGTTAATCGTATTAAGTTTAAAAAAACTTAACAAACTGGAATTTTTGAACAGAAATGAAGGCCCAACACCTTATGGAAACATTATGTACGATCGAAGAATTGTCCGAGGAAATACTTACGCTCAGAACACCTTGCCAGTGGTGAGTTAGTTTTTTAAATTGTTGTTTATCCTTAACTCCTGTAACCTCCTCTTAACAAAGTAAGCGTAGTCTAAAAAAAGACCAACTTAAGGTTGGAATTGTTAAACAAAACATTAAAAGAATTCAAAATTAATCATTTTACATTTTGTTAAATGTTTTTTTGTGTATATCTTTATCATCGATGTGGAAAAGTCGAATGCGCTACTTAAACATAGAGTAATATCAGTTACTCTGACCCATTCTCCAGTTGACTTTTAGCAGTTTGGGATATTATAGATTATAATTGCCCGGTAATTATGCTGCTGATTAAGTGCTGGCTCAGCAGGAGTTTATCCGGTTTATAGCACCTTACTCAAGGGCGCTACAGCATGAGATCAGTGGGGATTGAACCCACGACTTCATGTGTGAGGTAATTAATTATAAAACATTGAAAATATATATATATAAAGTTATAAAAATATTAAATGATTATTAATTTTCATTCTAGAGTGCACAACCAGACCCTATTGAGATCCAACGTCAACAAGAGATCAGAAGAAGAGCGATTGCAAAGAAGCGGGCCCGTGATCAACTCCGAACAAGATCACCGGATGCGGTGGAAGGAAGAAAACACATGGAAGTTCAAACTGAGCTTTACCTGGAAGAATTAAGTGACAGGTTGGTAAAAAAATTGTTTTTTAAATGAATTTTAAATTAAGAGTGTTCAAAAATATTTTTATAATTTCTTTTAATATTAAATACCGGGTCCCTTTAAAATGCACTAAGATTCCTAAGTAACAAAAAGGGTAAGTAGGATGGATAGGTGTTAAGTTCTTGCATGTTCATTGCAATTAAGGCAATTAGTGTGATTTGGCATTTTAGAGATATTTTTTTTTATAACAGGAGTTTAATTGTATCCAACTTTAAACCATTAATTATAACTTTAACTTATTTAATGCTTTATTATGACCGGCAGAGTGGTGTAGTGGTAAGAACACTTGCTACACCACACATGAGGTCGTGGGTTCAATCCCCACTGATCTCATGCTGTAGCGCTCTTGAGTAAGGCGCTATAAACGGTCTGAGCTTCTGCTGAGCCAGCACTTATTTAGCAGCATAATTTTAGGCAATTATAATTAAAATATCCCAAACTGGTACAGGCAACTCTAGACTGGGTCGGAGTAACTGATGTTACTCTATGTTTAAGTCGCGCATTCGACTTTCCCACATCAAGAATAAAGATAGGCTATTTAAAAAAAAATTATTATTCCACTTTATTATGAAACAGAATTGAGGAGGCTGATATTGACACACAGACCGATGCTTTCCTGGACCGACCCCCATCTCCCATGTTTATTCCAGCTAAGACTGGGAAAGATGTTGCAACCCAGATAATGGATGGTGATGTAAGTTGAAATAAATTTAGATGCCACAAACTCAACTGGTCCAGTCTCTAGATGTAAAAGTTTAAAGCTGGTTATAATCTAGATTTTAAATGAGCATTTTTACAGCCTTTTTAACAGTAAATTGTGTCTCTAATTGTGCAAATTTGTTTTATAATTGACCACTATGATGTTAGTCCTCTATTTTCATATGTTTTGGCACATTATTTTAACTCAGAACATGAACGCTTCCAAAGTTACAACCAAATAACAACTAAAACAGGCCTAATATTTTATCTATTTTTTCCCTTTACAATACACAAAACTTTTTTTAAAAAAAAGACAAAATTCTCACCTTTTTATCTTCCAGTTGTTTGACTTCGACCTTGAAGTGAAACCAATTCTTGAAGTCCTTGTCGGCAAAACATTAGAACAATCCTTGCTAGAGGTCCTCGAGGAGGAAGAGCTTGCGAACCTCCGAAAACAGCAGAGAGAATTTGAGGAGCTAAGGAATGCCGAGCTTGTTGAGATGCAGAGGTTGCAGGAGCAGGAAAGAAGACACAAAGAGGAGAAGGTAAAAAGTTACTACTTTTGTGGGAAAAAAGTGTTTACTCCAACAAATAAAACTCTTTAAAAACATGTCTTAATTAAAAGATAATAGGCCTATATGCTCCCTAAAATCCTTTTTTTTAAATAAAACTAAGTATTACACTTATTTTTCTTGTATAAAAATCCTGAACATGCTCGTTTTTATTTTCATAAGGAACGTAGAATGAAGCAACAACGTGAAGTTCTTAAAAAGGAGCGAGAAACCGCCGAAAAGATTGCAGCTCGAGCTTTCGCACAAAGCTACCTTGCAGATCTTGTTCCCTCTGTGTTCAGCACTTTGCGGGACAATGGATACTTTTATGATCCTGTTGAAAGAGGTATGTTATGTTAATAATACATATATGGTTTATAAATTAAAAAATCAACCCCTTTAATTATGGTTTATAATAACTTATAATAATATGTGACAAGGCATAGTATTACTTTAATTTAATGTGCTGGTTTGCAAGTAAAACTCTATTTAATACACTATTATTTAATTTTTTTTTAAATATTAACCTCTAAAATATGGTAGCACCTTTCCCTTGTATATATATACAAACTATAAATATGACAACATTATTAATCTATTGTGACATCATATTTAGATGTTGAGCAAGGATTTCTTCCCTTTATATTGGAGGAAGTTTCGAAGAGGATCGACAAAAGTGTGATGGGCAGAACCATGCTGGATAGTAAGTTTATTTTTTGTTTTAACAGCTTTGTGTATTTGATATTTGCACTAAATACTACTACAACAATGTCAATTTTAAGACAAATTATTGTTAGTTCTATTCCACGGCTTTTACATTTAAATAATTTAAAAATAAATACTAATAAATAATTAAAGCACAAATTACGTAATCAACTTGCAAAAAGTTTTCTTGTACAGCTATACAAATTTATAGTTGTATTCAGTTTTCAGAGAATATCTAATAATACTTGTTTTCAACACGCACATTTATAAATTATCTAAGTCTTTAAACTTGTTTTGTTTATGATTTTTAGATATCATTCGAGAAGTTGTCAAAAACCGAATGGAAGCTTTTAAACAAGTTTAAGTGTCTCAAAGCAGTCGTATTTTTACTCATTTTTCGTCCATGTAACAAATTTATTTTAACAAACGATTTATATTTCTGAAATTATTTTCTGATGACATAAAATTGTAAATATTTGTAGCTTCATATTTTGTAATAAACTTGTTTTAAATTTTTGACTTCTTTACATGGCGTTTGAAAGGGCAGTTTATCATTATATTTTTTTGTACCTGGTATTGTATAAGTTAGTTTTAGGGTAGCAATTCACTTTTAACCAAATTAGCTTAATGTAAATGGCGGGAATGTAAATTGCTTATACACAATTTGATTCTATAAAACTTTAGACGGTATAAACTTCTACTAAGCTGTATTGGCAGATTAATTAAAAAGCAATTATATTCAATAATAGTCTAACTGCCAAAGTCAACTTAAGACTGGGTCAGGGTAACAAATGTTAATCTATGTTTAAGTCATGAAGTCGACCTTGCTACATCACGGAAAAAATAAATAAGAAAGAAATACTCATAAATATAAATTTTAGCATTCCCAATCATAAAGAAATTGATTTATTCCTTACTATACTTACAGTATTATGTTTAAACTAGTCATAGAAATTTCAAATTCTCCAGAAATTTAAAGTTAGCAAAGTAGTTGAATTTGGTCCCAAGATTTTTATGTTATAATTTCAGTTGCAATGTAAAATTAAACAAAAACTACCAACTTTTGTAGTTAAATCTATAAAAAAAGAATCGCCATTACAAAAATATTCACTTAACAAAATGTAGTGAAATATACAATTCACAACATATGAATGTTGATTAAGTTCATAATTTTAAACCTAAATCTAATAAACTATCATAATAAAACCTTAAAATATAGCATTGGTAATGAGAACTATTTCTTATAACAACCTAAATTGGTAAATAAGTAATTAAATTCAAATAGTTAGATGTTAGACGATAAAATGAAAACTGAAATAAAATTTCAATAGAAAAATGTTTTACAACAAATTTTATGTTTAGAATACAATTTAAAAATGATTAACAAAACCTGTCCAACAATAAACAAAAACATTAAATTAAAACAACATTAAAACAAACACACATGAAAATAAAATTTTTTAAAAAAGAGTTTGTTACAAGTTATCCACAATTAATTATGGAGTTACCCTTTCCTTGGTAAATTACTATGTTTAAAATCAAAGGTCAACATTATACAGACTAATGTAAAGTACTTAAGGGAAGTGTATGTAGTTTTAAATGCCTTTTTACAGATAGTTTTTAAAAACTATTTATTTCTTGAAATACATGCAATGAAAAAATATTTTTCTTTGTAAAGCGTGTTTATGAATAACTTTATGGCTGATTGCCAGAGTGAAGTTTCTATTACAACATGAAGTTAAAGTTTAACACAAAAACTACATGACATAAAACTAAAAACAGAGTCTTAAAAATAATTTTACAATTTTATTAAACTTTGATAATAAGCTGAAATAAAGTACATATTACAAACTGTTTTACAATGCAAAGAAAACTGAATACAAAGCAAACATAAAATTGTATTTTAATAAACAAAAACAACAAATAGACTAAAAACCATGTAAACGCTACCCGCAAAACTATTTGAAATATTTAAACTAGCAAACAGAGATTATTGAGTGTGATGTTGAAGATGTTTTTTTAAACCATCACTTCGATAAAATTTTTTATTACAAGTTGTGCAATGATACGGCTTTACACCAAGATGTCGCTGAACATGTACTTTTAAACTATAAGAGCGAGAAAACTTTGTATCACATTGTGAACATTCATAAGGTTTTTCACCTGTATGTCGCCGTATATGGCTTTTTAAATGACCAGCAGTGATAAAGCTTTTTTTACAATACTTGCAATGAAATGGTTTTTCGCCTGTGTGTATTCGAATATGACTTTCTAAACCAAATTTATGGAAAAAATTTTTATTACAATGGGTGCAAGTAAACAGACTTTTACCTGTGTGTACAAGACTATGTCTTCTTAGAGAACTAGCGTCAGAAAATTTCTTATTACATATTGTGCAATGAAATTTTTTGTTATATCTTCCTGCTGGTAAAGTTAATTTACTGTTTTGTTGCCCACTTTTTAAACTGTTACAACTTGGTTGTTTTTTTATTTTAGATTTGGTGAGGTCTTTTGATGCTATAGAACTTCTAAGAATTTCAGTAGATTTACTTTTACTTCTTAGGTTCTTTACAATACTTGAACACTTCAATTCCTCTTTAACTGTTGGAACTTGAGGCACATTGTTTAATTGTGACTTGTTCAAGCTTTCTTGATCTAAATTGTCTGAAGTTAACTCAGGGGGACCAAAACTACTTTGTATGCTTTCATGTAGATTTCTTTCAATGTTGATTGAAATATTTTGATCTGAAGAGTCAATATTCTCTTCTTTTTCATCAACCAATTCAGTATTTGTAGTGTTTTTGTCAAGAACGTTCTCAATAACCGATGTACCATTTGGTTTGTTTATGAACCATGGTTGCAAATTTTCACCAGCAGTTTCAAAAGATTCGATTTTAATTACAGGTGAATCATTTAATTCTAGAAAATTGTTTAAGTTTTCTTGATCTGAAATGTCTGACATTAATTCAGGAGGACTGAAACAATTTTGTGTTCTGTCGCTTAGATTTAATTCATCGTTGATTGAGGTATTTTGATTTTGAAGATGAATAAGTTGATCTTGCTGATTATCTGCATTTGTATTTCCCAACTTACAGCTTGTGCTATTTTTGTCAGTAACAATTTTAAAATTAGATATACCACTTGCATTGTCAGGTTTCCAACTTGTAAATTTATCTCCGAGTTTTATAATTTCTTTCTTGATTGATCGCAATTCCTCCAAAATTAAAAAGTTAATTGAGTTGTTAGATTGAGATTTCATACTTGTAAATATTATTTCTAATCTTAATATAAAATGTATGTCAAATTCCTAAACCTGTGTATTTAAATCTAGAAAAAAAGTAAATGAGTATTAAAAAAATGCATTAGAAAATAACATTGAATTTAAACTTGCAAAAAACATACACACAAAATCAAACTAAAATAAAATACATCATACAATGTTATTTTACATTACCAAGCAAAAGCATTAAAAAAGACTAAATACAAAAACTAAAATCCAATTTAAAACATTACAAAAAAATATTTCACTAATGTTGTGTTCGAGTATGCCTCTTTAAACAAAATGAATAAGTGAAACTTTTATCACAATATTTGCAATGGAAAGGTCTGTCTCCTGTATGCTTATAAGTATGATTTATTAAATGAAGCCTCTGAAAAAAATTTTTATTGCAGTAATTGCATTTAAATGGTTTTTCACCTGTATGTATTCGAACATGTTGTTTTAAATTTGAAGTACAAGCAAAACTTTTATCACAATATTTGCAATGAAATGGTTTTTCACCTGTGTGTATTCGAATATGTGTTTTCAAATTATGACCCAAAGAAAAACTTTTATTACAATATGTGCAATGAAATGGTTTTTCACCTGTGTGTATACGAGTATGATTTAATAAATGAACACTTGCAGAAAAACTTTTTTTGCAGTGGGTACAATGAAAAGGTTTTTCACCTGTATGTATACGAGTATGAGTTATTAACTGAAACTTCCGAGAAAATCTTTTATTGCAGTAATTACATTTAAATGGTTTTTCACCTGTATGTATTCGTGTATGTGTTTTTAAATTACCAGCCAAAGAAAAACTTTTATCACAAACTGTGCAATGAAATGGTTTTTCACCTGTGTGTAAACGAACATGCTTTTTAAGATAATCAGTTCGTGTAAAGCCTTTATCGCAATATTTACAATTGAATGGTTTTTCACCTGTATGTATTCGAGTATGACATATTAAATGAGGCTTTCGAGAAAATCTTTTATTGCAGTAGGTACAATGATAAGGTTTTTCACCTGTATGTATTCGTGTATGTGTTTTCAAATTATTAGCCAAAGAAAAACTTTTATCGCAATATGAACAACGAAATTTTTTGGTTTGATTCTGTTTTACATTAGAAGATAATTCAATGGTACTATGATCACTCTCCAAATTGTTACCACTTTTCTTTAAAACCCTTTTTTTCTTTGGTTGTTTAATCACTACAGATTCGATGATTATATTAGAAGCTGAAAAACTTTCAGAACTTTGTGTAGCTTTGCTTTTACTACGTAGATTATTCACAATACTTGAACATCCCAATTCTTCTTTAATTGCAAGTATTTTAGGTTTTTTAAGCAGATTGGTTTGGCTATCTTGTTCTGAATAGTTCAAAGTTAACTTAGGAGAATCCAGATTACTTTGTATGCTTTCCTTTGGATTTATTTCATCATAGATTAAGACATTTTGATCTTTAGGTTTAATAATCAGTTCTTGTTGATTATTTTCATTTACATTTACTAACTTGTTTGTTGTATTTTTGTTAGTAATGATTTCAAGGTTTGATGAATCATTTGCGACATCAATAAACATTGGTTGCAAATTTACATCGGTGTTTCCAAAACATTCTATTCTAACTCCAGAAAGTCCATCAAAGTCACTGTTTTCACCTTGGGAATAAGAACAATTTTTGCTTGTATTCAAATTGTCAGGTTTTAAACTTGTAAATTTATCTCCAAGATTGATAATTTCTTTCTTGATTGATCTCATTTCTTCTGTTACACTTTGACGAAACAATTTCAATTCCTCCAAAATTAAAAAGTTAATGGAGTTGTTAGATTGAACTTCCATATTTTTACTTAGGTTTCAGTAAAATTGAATGAAGAGTAAAAATACTTAACCTTTATTACTAAATCAAAAAATAAGTGATTAATAATAAGAAACATTTTACATTAAATAATAAAAATACCTTTTACTCAATATTATACTATAAACTGGTAATCAAACTTTAATAAATAACTAATTGCATTGTACTAATAACATTGTAATGCAAAAAAAGTCAAACGAAAACTTTGTAGAATAATATTAGTTAAATCAAAATTACTTAATGCAGAAAAGTCTGACATAAACCTTGATAAAGACAATCAATAAAAAAACTAAATCAAAAACAAGGCAATTGTAAAATTGGATAAAAAAACAATAAAAACAAACACAAAAAATTAAAATATTAAGGAAAAAAATAGTTTAACGAGTGTGTCTTTGAATGTGCTTCTTTAATGAAAAGAAAAAGGCAAAAGTTTTACCACAAGATTTACAATAAAATGGTTTTTCACCTGTATGTGTACGAGTATGAGATTTTAAATAAGAAGTTACTGTAAAACTTTTATTACAATGAGCACAATGATAAGGTTTTTCACCTGTATGTATACGAGTTTGCTTTTTTAAAGAAGCATTCTGAAAAAAACTTTAATCACAATATTTGCAATGATAAGGTTTTTCACCTGTATGTAACATGGGTTTTTAAATTATGAGCCAAAGAAAAACTTTTATTACAATATGAACAATGAAATCTTTTAGTTTGATTCCGTTTTACATTAGAACATAATTTTATTTTAATAAACAAAAACATTTTAAGCCAATTTTAAATTAAAACTAGCCTGTTTAAAAAAACATTTTACCGAGTGTGTGTTTGAGTATGCCTCTTAAAAGAAGATGAACTAGCGAAACTTTTATCACAATATTTGCAATGATAAGGTTTTTCACCTGTATGTATACGAGTATGAGATATTAAATGAGATTTCTGAGTAAATCTTCCTTTGCAGTAAATGCATTTGAATGGTTTTTCACCTGTATGTAATCGTGTATGATTTTTTAAAATTGAAGTACAAGCAAAACTTTTATTACAATATGTGCATTTAAATGGTTTTTCACCTGTGTGTATACGAGTATGTCTTTTTAAATGATGAGCCAAAGAAAAACTTTTATTACAATATGAACAACGAAACCTTTTGGTTTGATTCCGTTTTACATTAGAAGATAATTCAATGCTACCTTGATCACTCTCCAAATTGTTACCACTTCTCTTTAAAACCCTTTTTTTTTTTGGCTGTTTAATCACTACAGATTTGATGATTATATTAGAAGCTGAAAAATTTTCAGAATTTTGTGTAGCTTTGCTTTTATTACGTAGATTATTAACAATACTTGAACATCCCAATTCTTCTTTAATTGCAAGAATTTCTGTTTTTTTAGGCAGATTAGTTTGGCTATTTTGTTCTGAATAGTCCAAAGTTAACTTAGGGAACTTCAGATTATTTTGCATGCTTTCCTTTGGATTTATTTCATTATAGATGGAGGCATTTTGATCTTCAGGGTCAATAAACCTTTCTTGTTGACTATCTTGATTTACATTTACTAACTTGTTTGTTGTATTTTTGTTAGTAATGGTTTTACTATTGGATGAATCTATTGCATTATCAATAAACATTGGTTGCAAGTTTACATCAGTGTTTCCAAAGTATTCTTCTTTAACTGCAGAAAGTTCAAAATCAACATTCTCACCTTGAGTACAAAAACAATCTTTGCTGGTATTTAAATTGTCAGGTTTTAAAATTGTAATTTTATTTCCAATATTTATAAGTTCTTCCTTAATTGATCTCATTTCTTCTGTTACACTTCGACGAAATAATTTTAATTCCTCCAAAATTAAACAGTTAATGGAGGGGTTAGGCTGAACTTCCATATTTTTTACTTAGGTTTCAGTAAAATTAAATCCAGAGTAAAAATACTTAACCTTTTTATTAAATCCAGAGTAAAAATACAATAAATTTTATTTTCGCGTAGATATATACAGTTTTTTAGACAGTATTTGAAACAAAATAAGCAGTAAATTAATATTTTTTTTTAATAATAATGTGCAAGAACATGTTATCTTTCTTTTGCCGTGTCCATTTTTTAATTTTAGAAACTAAAACCTATAAAAAACTTATTTTGGAAGCGCGCGCTTTTAGGTGACACAAGACGATGCATAATGATATTTCATATTTTGCCAAATAGTGCCGCCTTTCCAAACAATATTTGAAGAAAATAGAGCGTTAATTTTTATTTTTTACACTGAGAATTATGCATAAATATGTTATCTTTCTTTTCCCGCGTCAATTTTTTAATTTTACAAACTAAAACCAATAAAAAACTTATTTTGAAAGCGCGCGCTTTTAGGTGACACAAGACGATGATGCATTATGATATCACGTGTTTTGCAAATTAGGGCCGTCTTTCTAAACGATATTTGAAGAAAATAGATCATTAATTAATCATTTTTTACATTGAGGAATGTGCATAAATATGTTAATAGTTAGTTATTGCCCGTGTTAATGTATATAAATTTATATGTTATTAGTTATTGCCCGTGTTAATGTATATAAATTTATATACTAAAACACAAAGAAAAAAACGTTTAAAGAGTTGCCAGAAGATTTGTCCTGCAAAAAAACGGCGGGGAGTCGGCGATGAAATTCCAGTGTATAAAGTCAGCGTACTTTATGCAATATTTTATATACTGTACTTTATGCAATATTTTATATACTGTACTTTAGGCAATATTTTATTTTGAATATCGATAAAATATGGTCTTACGCTGACTTTATACACGGGAATTTCATCGCTGACTCCCCGCCGTTTTTTTTGCAGGACAAATCTTTTGGCAACTCTTTAAATGTTTTATTCTTTGTGTTTTAGTATATAAATTTATATACATTAACACGGGCAATAACTAATAACATATTTATGCACATTCCTCAGTGTAAAAAATGATTAATTAATGATCTATTTTCTTCAAATATCGTTTAGAAAGACGGCCCTATTTCGCAAAACACGTGATATCATAATGCATCATCGTCTTGTGTCACCTAAAAGCGCACGCTTTCAAAATAAGTTTTTTATAGGTTTTAGTTTGTAAAATTAAAAAATTGACACAGGAAAAGAAAGATAACGTATTTATGCATAATCCCCAGTGTAAAAAATAAAAAATTAATGCTCTATTTTCTTCAAATATTGTTTGAAAAGGCGGCACTATTTGGCAAAATACGAGATATCATTATGCATTGTCCTCCGTCACCTAAAAGCGCGCGCTTTTAAAATTAGTTTTTTATAGGTTTTAGTTTGTAAAATTAAAAAATTGACACGGCAACAGAAAGATAACATGTTCTTGCACATTATTATTAAAAAAAATATTAATTTACTGCTTATTTTGTTTCAAATACTGTCTAAAAAACTGTATATAACTACGCGAAAATAAAATTTATTGCGGTAATTAAAATGCCAAATCCCCGCTGTTTTGAAAAAAAAATTTTGGCCGAAGTGTCCGGGGGCCGAAGTGTCTGGTTACCAATAATAAGAAACATTTTACATCAAATAATGGGATTACCTTTTGCTCAATCATATACTAAAAATTGGTAATCAAATTTTAAAAATTAATTTCAAAAGATTATTCAAATTTTACTATTAGCATATGTTTTTCAAAGAATGCCAGACACTTCGGCCCCCGGACACTTCGGCCAAAATTTTTTTTTTAAAACAGCGGGGATTTTGCATTTTAATTACTGCAATAAATTTTATTTTTGCGTAGTTATATACAGTTTTTTAAACAGTATTTGAAACAAAATAAGCAGTAAATTAATATTTTTTTTTAATATTAATGTGCAAGAACATGTTATCTTTCTTTTGCCGTGTCAATTTTTTAATTTTACGAACTATAACCTATAAAAAACTAATTTTGAAAGCGCGCGCTTTTAGGTGACACAAGACAATGTTTTATGATGTCACGTGTTTTGCGAAATAGGGCCGTCTTTCTAAACGATATTTGAAGAAAATAGAGCGTTAATTTTTTATTTTTTACACTGAGGATTATGCATAAATATGTTATCTTTCTTTTCCTGTGTCAATTTTTTAATTTTACAAACTAAGTGTCCGGGGGCCGAAGTGTCTGGTTACCTTTTTCAAAGATTATACTAATTACATTGTAATGCAAAAAAGTCAAACGAAAAATTTACAGAATAATATTCAGTTAAATTAAAGTTAATGCAGGAAAGTGTTGCATAAACCTTATGAAAGACAATCTGGTACATGTTAACTGTCCGTACCCAGACAAAACTGATAAACACTACGTACCTCTCATATTTACTCGTAGCTTGTACGTAACTCTCCTACGCAAACATTGTACCTTTACAATGTGCGGACGTGTCTGTTAATTAACAACACACTTCGTTGGGGGCCTGTCTGCTAATTAACAACAAACTTAGATACGGTTGGGGTAAGGGTATATATATTTGAAGACTAAGATGATGTCTGCAAAACAACCGTCGGTGTTCAGTAAAGTCGCAAACTTAAAACAATAGGTCTTGTCTGAAGACTATTGTTTATCAACAAGCGTACTGCCTAATTTGAGACATAATCGAACTTATAACTGTTTAATTAAACTATATTACAGTTAAATTAAATTATATTACACTAAAATGTAGTAATTTATAGCTAATGTTTATTATATATTCGCATAGGCTACATTGCGAGAGAGCTATGTCGTAAATATTACGTAACTTCTAAATTCAATGGTTTTGAGAACGTAATTTTTTTTGTTGAGTTATGGACAGTTAACGTCAACCGACAATCTTAAAAAAACTAAATCTAAAACAAGGGAATTGTAAAAATGTATTTTAAGAAAAATAAACAACTAGATTTATTTGATAAATAAAATATGGTTCGAAATTGTTTGATTCTTTTTAATGAATATAATTTATTTAGTAGGTTTATTAATTAAATTATAAATTTAAATATGAACTTTTTTATATTTAAACCTAATTTTAACAAGCGAACACGCACTCATTGATATTGTAATATAAAAGTAAACTAAATTTAAAAGCAAAATACCGATCTTAATTTTTAGTAATCAAACAAGTATTAAAATATAATAATAACAAAACAATTAAAACAAAAATTTTACACATTTTTTACTTATATTTTAACATTTTACTTAAATTTTCAACCAATATTTTTTACTTTAATGGACAGCGAAAAGGACGATTTTTGACGGCGACCAGAACGCTATTAAATTATTCAAGCGTTAAACTCACACTGATTCATTATTTTATAAAAAAACAAAAATAATGATTAAACGATATTTAGCTAGAGTTAAATCTTCATTTTAAATAGCAACATACAAAATAATAATACCAACAACATATTTAAATTTCAGCAAATTTATTCTTTAAATTTTAATAATAAAATATATTAATTAGTAATTAGTGATAATTAAATGTCGTTAATAGGAGGTTTGCGATTCGTTGGGATAATAACAAACATACTAAAAATTTAGAACTTTTAGTTTTAAAGAACAAAAGTTATCGTCTTTCAAAATTCGTCAAATAAGAATAAAAACAACTAGATTTATTTGATAAATAAAATATGGTTCGAAATTGTTTGATTTTTTTTATAAATATAATTTATTTAGTAGGTTTATTAATTAAATTATAAATTTAAATATGAACTTTTTTATATTTAAACCTAATTTTAACAAGCGAACACGCACTCATTGATATTGTAATATAAAAGTAAACTAAATTTAAAAGCAAAATACCGATCTTAATTTTTTAGTAATCAAACAAGTATTAAAATATAATAATAACAAAACAATTAAAACGAAAATTTTACACATTGTTTACTTATATTTTAACATTTTACTTAAATTTTCAACCAATATTTTTTACTTTAATGGACAGCGAAAAGGACGATTTTTGACGGCGACCAGAACGCTATTAAATTATTCAAGCGTTAAACTCAGACTGATTCGTTATTTTATAAAAAAACTAAAATAATGATTAAACGATATTTAGCTAGAGTTAAATCTTCATTTTAAATAGCAACATACAAAATAATAATACCAACAACATATTAAAATTTCAGCAAATTTAATTTTTAAATTTTAATAATAAAATATATTAATTAGTAATTAGTGACATTTAAATGTCGTTAATAGGAGGTTTGCGATTCGTTGGGATAATAACAAACATACTAAAAATTTAGAACTTTTAGTTTTAAAGAACAAAAGTTATCGTCTTTCAAAATTTGTCAAATAAGAATAAAAACAATAATAATAATAAATATAATGACAATAACAATATGTTTCGAAATCTAAGATTTCGAACCATAACTAGATTTATTTGATAAATAAAATATGGTTCGAAATTATTTGATTCTTTTTTATAAATATAATTTATTTAGTAGGTTTATTAATTAAATTATAAATTTAAATATAAACTTTTGTATATTTAAACCTAATTTTAACAAGCGAACACGCACTTATTGATATTGTAATATAAAAGTAAACTAAATTTAAAAGCAAAATACCGATCTTAATTTTTTAGTAATCAAACAAGTATTAAAATATAATAATAACAAAACAATTAAAACAAAATTTTACACATTTTTTACTTATATTTTAACATTTTACTTAAATTTTCAACCAATATTTTTTACTTTAATGGACAGCGAAAAGGACGATTTTTGACGGCGACCAGAACGCTATTAAATTATTCAAGCGTTAAACTCACACTGATTCATTATTTTATAAAAAACAAAAATAATGATTAAACGATATTTAGCTAGAGTTAAATCTTCATTTTAAATAGCAACATACAAAATAATAATACCAACAACATATTAAAATTTCAGCAAATTTAATTTTTAAATTTTAATAATAAAATATATTAATTAGTAATTAGTGACATTTAAATGTCGTTAATAGGAGGTTTGCGATTCGTTGGGATAATAACAAACATACTAAAAATTTAGAACTTTTAGTTTTAAAGAACAAAAGTTATCGTCTTTCAAAATTTGTCAAATAAGAATAAAAACAATAATAATAATAAATATAATGACAATAACAATATGTTTCGAAATCTAAGATTTCGAACCATAACTAGATTTATTTGATAAATAAAATATGGTTCGAAATTATTTGATTCTTTTTTATAAATATAATTTATTTAGTAGGTTTATTAATTAAATTATAAATTTAAATATAAACTTTTGTATATTTAAACCTAATTTTAACAAGCGAACACGCACTTATTGATATTGTAATATAAAAGTAAACTAAATTTAAAAGCAAAATACCGATCTTAATTTTTTAGTAATCAAACAAGTATTAAAATATAATAATAACAAAACAATTAAAACAAAATTTTACACATTTTTTACTTATATTTTAACATTTTACTTAAATTTTCAACCAATATTTTTTACTTTAATGGACAGCGAAAAGGACGATTTTTGACGGCGACCAGAACGCTATTAAATTATTCAAGCGTTAAACTCACACTGATTCATTATTTTATAAAAAACAAAAATAATGATTAAACGATATTTAGCTAGAGTTAAATCTTCATTTTAAATAGCAACATACAAAATAATAATACCAACAACATATTAAAATTTCAGCAAATTTAATCTTTAAATTTTAATAATAAAATATATTAATTAGTAATTAGTGATAATTAAATGTCGTTAATAGGAGGTTTGCGATTCGTTGGGATAATAACAAACATACTAAAAATTCAGAACTTTTAGTTTTAAAGAACAAAAGTTATCGTCTTTCAAAATTCGTCAAATAAGAATAAAAACAATAATAATAATAATAAATATAATGACAATAACAATATGTTTCGAAATCTAAGATTTCGAACCATAACTAGATTTATTTGATAAATAAAATATGGTTCGAAATTGTTTGATTCTTTTTTATAAATATAATTTATTTAGTAGGTTTATTAAATAAATTATAAATTTAAATATTAACTTTTTTAAATTTAAACCTAATTTTAACAAACGAACACGCATTCATTGATATTGTAATATAAAAGTAAACTAAATTTAAAAGCAAAATACCGTTCTTAATTTTTGGTAATCAAACGAGTATTAAAATATAATAATAACAAAACAATTAAAAAAAAAATTTTACACATTTTCTACTTATACTTTAACATTTTACTTAAATTTTCAACCAATATATTTTACTTTAATGGACAGCGAAAAGGACGATTTTTGACGGCGACCAGAACGCTATTAAATTATTCAAGCGTTAAACTCACACTGATTCGTTATTTTATAAAAAACTAAAATAATGATTAAATGATATTTAGCTATAGTTAAATCTTCATTTTAAATAGCAACATACAAAATAATAATACCAACAACATATTAAAATTTCAGAAAATTTAATCTTTAAATTTTAATAATAAAATATATTAATTAGTAATTAGTGACATTTAAATGTCGTAAATAGGAGGTTTGCGATTCGTTGGGATAATAACAAACATACTAAAAATTTAGAACTTTTACTTTTAAAGAACAAAAGTTATCGTCTTTCAAAATTTGTCAAATAAGAATAAAAACAATAATAATAAATATAATGACAATAACAATATGTTTCGAAATCTAAGATTTCGAACCATAACTAGATTTATTTGATAAATAAAATATGGTTCGAAATTATTTGATTATGTTTAGCATAAATTTTTATAAATAAAAAAAATATGCATACACCTTAACTAAGAATATTACATATCTTTGATTTTTAATAAACAAACAAGCATTTAAATATATTATACAAATAAAATTAATTTTTCAACCCAGTTTTATGTTGTTAATATCAGGATATACATTATACTAAATTTTAAATTCCAAAAATTAATTTTTGATTTTTAATAAATAAACAAGCATTTAAATAAAATAAACAACCAAAAATTATTTTTTAAACATGTATTTTAATTACAAATATTATAAAATACATTATATAAAATTTTAAATGCCTAATATCAAACTTTTATTTTTAATAAACAAACAAGAATTTAAATATAATAAACAAACAAAAATTAAATTTTTAATCCATTTTCGAGTTATTAATATTATGATATATAACTGACCAAAATTTGAAAACTTAATAACGATCTCTAAATTTTAATAAATAAACACCTATTAATTACTAATTAATAATACTTAAATTATCAAAATAGGAGGATTGAAACACAATATAATAATAAACAACATACTAAAATTTTAAAAATTTATATACACAAAATCAAAAGTTATTCGATTTCAAAATTCGGATTAGTAAGAATAAAAATAATAATAAATATACGGACAATAACAATATGTTTCGAAATCTAAGATTTCGAACCATAATAATAATAATAAATACTAGATTTATTTGATAAATAAAATATGGTTCGAAATCGTTTGATTCTTTTTCATAAATATAATTTATTTAGTAGGTTTATTAATTAAATTATAAATTTAAATATGAACTTTTTTATATTTAAACCTAATTTTAACAAGCGAACACGCACTCATTGATATTGTAATATAAAAGTAAACTAAATTTAAAAGCAAAATACAGATCTTAATTTTTAGTAATCAAACAAGTATTAAAATATAATAATAACAAAACAATTAAAACAAAAATTTTACACATTTTTTACTTATATTTTAACATTTTACTTAAATTTTCAACCATTATTTTTTACTTTAATGGACAGCGAAAAGGACGATTTTTGACGGCGACCAGAACGCTATTAAATTATTCACGCGTTAAACTCACACTGATTCATTATTTTATAAAAAACAAAAATAATGATTCATGATATTTAGCTAGAGTTAAATCTTCATTTTAAATAGCAACATACAAAATAATAATACCAGCAACATATTAAAATTTCAGAAATTTTAATCTTTTAATTTTAATAATAAAATATATTAATTAGTAATTAGTGATAATTAAAAGTTGTAAATAGGAGGTTTGCGATTTGTTGGGATAATAACAAACATACTAAAAATTTAGAACTTTTAGTTTTAAAGAACAAAAGTTATTCGATTTCAAAATTCGGATTAGTAAGAATAAAAATAAAAATAATAATAAATATACGGACAATAACAATATGTTTCGAAATCTAAGATTTCGAACCATAATAATGACAATAACAATATGTTTCGAAATCTAAGATTTCGAACCATAATAAAAACAAACACAAAAAATTAAAATATTAAGGAAAAAACTAGTGTAACAAGTGTGTGTTTGAATGTGCTTCCTTAATGAAGAGGAAAAACCAAAAGTTTTACCACAAGATTTACAATGAAATGGTTTTTCACCCGTATGTGTATGAGTATGAGATTTTAAATGGGAAGTTACTGTAAAACTTTTATTACAATGAGCACAATGAAAGGTTTTTCACCTGTATGTATACGAGTACGGTCTTTAAGTGTATCAGTGCGTTTAAAACTTTTGTCACAATATGTACAATGAAATGTTTTTTCATCTGTATGTATACGAGTATGCCTTTTAAGATTATCAGCCTGTGTAAAGCTCTTATCACAATATGTACAATGAAATGTTTTTTCATCTGTATGTATACGAGTATGCCTTTTAAGATTATCAGCCTGTGTAAAGCTCTTATCACAATATGTACAATGAATTGGTTTTTCACCTGTAAGTATGCAAGTATGCTTGTTAATTTTAGAGGGGGCAGGAAATTTTTTTATCACAATATGTACAATGAAATCGTTTGGTTTGGGTTTGTTTTACAAAGGAATATAATTCACCAACAATATGTTTACTCTTTGATCCGTTTCCATTTGACTTTAAATCCTTTTTGTTGTTTTGCTGTTTTTTAACTTTAGAATAGTTGATGTCTTTTGACACTAAAGCACTTTCAAGAATTTTAGATTTAACTTCACTTCTTGGATTATTCACGCAACTGGAACACTTTAATTCTTCTTTAATTGCAACGATTTTCGGTAACATGTTTAATTCTGGTAAATTGTTTAAGTTTTCTTGATTTAAAACATTACAAATTAACTTAGGGGGATCTAGACTTCTTTGCATGTGTTTGTTTAAATGTATTTCGTTATTGGTTGAGGCATTTTGATATTAATGGTCTATAAGTTCTTCTTTTACAATATTTGTATTTACATTTCTTAGCTCAGAAGTTGTAAAATCAGGTAAAATTTTAATATTAGTTGTATTACTTGAAATAAATCCAGGTTAAAACTACTTAATTTTTTTATCTAAATCAAAAAAAGAAATTGATTAATAATTAAAAACAATTTACATCCAATAATAAAAATATCCTTTACTAAATCATATACTAAAAACTGGTGATCAAATTTTAATAATTAATTTCAAAACATTATTTAAATTTCACTATTAGCATATGTTTTGCGAATATTATACTATTTACATTGTAATGCAAAAAAAAAAAAAACAGAATAAGATTCAGTTAAATCAAAATTACTTAATGCAGAAAAGTCTGATATAAACCTTGTAAAAGACAATCAACAAAAAACCTTAATCCAAAACAAGGCAATTGTAAAATTGTGTTTAAAAAAAACAATAGAAATAAACACAAAAAAAATTTAAATAGTAAGGTAAAAACTAGTTTAACGAGTGTGTGTTTGAATGTGCTTCTTTAATAAAGAGGCAAAAGCAAAAGTTTTACCACAAGATTTACAATGAAAGGGTTTTTCACCTGTATGTGTACGAGTATGATATTTTAAATGACTGGTTAGTGTAAAACTTTTACTACAATATAAACAATGATAAGGTTTTTCACCTGTATGTATACGAGTATGGTCCTTAAGTGTATCACCGCGATAAAAACTTTTATCACAATATGTACAATGAAATGGTTTTTCACCTGTATGTATACGAGTATGGTCCTTAAGTGTATCACCGCGATAAAAACTTTTATCACAATATGTACAATGATAAGGTTTTTCACCTGTATGTATACGAGTATGGTCCTTAAGTGTATCACCGCGATAAAAACTTTCATCACAATATGTACAATGAAATGGTTTTTCACCTGTATGTATACGAGTATGCCTTTTAAGCCGATCAGCCCGTGAAAATTTTTTATTACAATATGTGCAATGATAAGGTTTTTCACCTGTGTGTATTTGAACATGCATTTTAAGACAATCGGCTCGTGTAAAACTGTTATTACAATACGTGCAATGATAAGATTTTTCACCTGTATGTATACGAGTATGCCTTTTAAGATGTTCAGCCTGTGTAAAACTTTTATTACAATATGTGCAATGAAAAGATTTTTCACCAGTGTGTAAACGAACATGTGTTTTCAAATTATGAGCCAAAGAAAAACTTTTAACACAATATGTGCAATGAAATGGTTTTTCACCTGTGTGTATTCTAATGTGTCTTTTAAGACTCAAGTTCCAACAAAACTTTTTATCACAATATGTGCAACAAAATCTTTTTGTTTGATTCTGTTTTACATTAGAAGATAATTCAATGCTACCATGATCACTCTCCAAATTGTTACCACTTTTCTTTAAAACCCTTTTTGTTCTTTGACTGTTTATTCACTGAAGATTTAATGATTATATTGAAAGCTGAAAAACTTTCGGAATTTTGTGGAGTTTTGCTTTTACTACGTAGATTATTCACAATACTTGAACATCCCAATTCTTCTTTAATGACAGGAATTTTAGTTTTTTTTGGCAAATTGGTTAAAGTTTTCTGCTCTAAAATGTCCAAAGCTAACTTGGGTGAAACTGGATTACTTTGCATGCTTTCGTTTGGATTTATTTCATCATAGATTAAGACATTTTGATCTTCAGGTTTAATAATCATTTCTTGTTGATTATCTTCATTCACATTTATTAACTTGTTTGTTGTATTTTTGTTAGAAATGATTTTAACATTGGATGAATCCATTGCATTATCATTAAACATTGGTTGCAAGTTTACTTTTTCAAAATATTCTTCTTTAACTGCACAAAGTCCACCAAGATCAACGGTCTCACCTTGAGAATAAGAAATATCTTTGCCTATCTTTAAATTGCCAGGTTTTAAACTTGTAAATATTCCTCCAAGGTTTATAATTTCTTTCTTGATTGATTTCATTTCTTCTGTTACACTTTGACGAAACAATTTCAGTTCCTCCAAAATTAAAAAGTTTATGGGATGGTTAGATTGAACTTCCATATTTTTTACTTAGATTTCAGTAAAATTAAATTTAGAATAAAACTACTTAACTTTTTTATCAAAATCTAAAAAAAGAATGTAGTTAATTTAGCAACCATTTCACGTCAAATAATATTGATACCTTTAACCTACTATTATAAACGAATAATCAAATTCGAATAACTAATTTGAAAACATTAAATGTTAGAATTAAAACATTAATTAAGTGGTAATGCAAAAAAGTATTAAACACAGAATAATATTCAGTTAAGGCAAACGGAAATTGTAATTAAAAAAAAATAAAATTACCCAATAAACATACAAATACATAAACAAACAAAAAATTTAAAATAAAACATTAAAGAAAAACAATTTTAACGAGTGTGTGTTTGAGTATGTATCTTTAAAGACTTGGAATAAGAAAAACTTTTATCACAATATTTGCAATGAAATGGTTTTTCACCTGTATGTATACGCGTATGAGATACCAAATTAGACTTGAGAGAAAAGTTTTTATTACAATATGAACAATGGAATGATTTTTCACCTGTATGAATTATTAACTTAGACTTTCGAGAAAAGCTTTTAGCACAATTTTTACAATGAAATTGTTTAGGTTCATTCTGTTTTTTATTACAAGATAATTCACTGCTACTATGACTCCTTTTTGAACTGTTGCCACTTCCCTTAAAAACATTTTTGTTTTTTGGCGGTTTTTCAACTACAGATTTGATGATCAAATCAAAATCAGAATTAGAACTAGTTTTACTTTTGGTTTGTATCTTATTCATAATATTTAAACATCCCAATTCTTCTTTAATCGTAACAACTTTAGTTAAATTGTTTAGGCTTTTTTGATTTAAAATGTCCGAAGTTAAGGCAGGAGGTTCTAGATTATTTTGAATACTATCGTTTTGATTTATTTCATTAAAGCTTAAGGCATTTTGATTTTTCGGGTCAATAAGCCTTTCTTGTTTACTAACTTGTTTGTTGTATTTTTGTTAGTAATGATTTTAATATTTGATGTATCACTTGCATTATCAATAAACATTGGTTGCAAGTTTACATCGGTGTTTCCAAAACATTCTATTCTAACTGCAGGAAGTCCATCAAAATCAACATTCCAACCTTGAGTACAAAAACAATCATTGCTAGTATTTAAGTTGTTAGGTTTTAAACTTGTAAATTTATCTCCAAGATTTATAATTTCTTTTTTAATTGATTTCAATTCTTCGGATACACTTCAACAAAATAATTTCAATTCCTCCAAAATTAAAAAGTTAATGGAGGGGTTAGCTTAAACTTCCATATTTTTTACTAAGGTTTTAGTAAAAATGAATCCAGGTTAAAACTACTTAACTTTTTTATCTAAATCAAAATAAGAAAATGATTAATAATAAGAAACATTTTACATCAAATAATGAAAATACCCTTTACTCAATCGTACACTATAAACTGGTATTCCAACTATGATAATTAATTTCAAAAGATTATTCAAATTTTACTATTAGCATATGTTTTTTAAAGATTATACTAATTACATTGTAATGCAAAAAAAGTCAAATGAAAAATTTACGGAATAATATTCAGTTAATTAAAATTACTTAATGCAGGAAAGTATTACATAAACCTTATCAAAAACAATCATTAAAAACTGAATTCAAAACAAGGGAATTGTAAAATTGTATTTTAAGAAAAAAAAGACAATAAAAACAAGCACCAAAAAAATTAAAATATTAAAGAAAAAACTAGTTTAACAAGTGTGTGTTTGAATGTGCTTCTTTAATGAAGAGAAAAAAGTAAAAGTTTTACCACAAGATTTACAATGAAATGGTTTTTCACCTGTATGTATACGAGTATGGTTTTTAAGGGCATCAGCTCGATTAAAACTTTTACCACAATGTGTACAATGAAATGGTTTTTCACCTGTATGTGTACGAGTATGAGATTTTAAATGATCAGCCCGTGCAAAACTTTTATCACAGTATGTACAATGATAAGGTTTTTCACCTGTATGTGTACGAGTATGTCTTTTTAATTGAGCACTTGCAAAAAAACTTTTGTAGCAGTAAGTACAATGATAAGGTTTTTCACCTGTGTGTATACCAACATGCATCTTAAGGTTATCAGCCCACTTAAAACTTTTATCACAATATGAACAACGAAATCTTTTGATTTGATTCTGTTGTTTTACATTAGAAGATAATTTAATGCTACTATGATCACTCCCCAAATTGTTACCACTTTTCTTTAAAACCCTTTTTTTCTTTGGTTGTTTAATCACTACAGATTCGATGATTATATTAGAAGCTGAAAAACTTTTAGAACTTTGTGTAGCTTTGCTTTTACTACGTAGATTATTCACAATACTTGAACATCCCAATTCTTCTTTAATTGCAAAAATTTTAGGTTTTTTAAGCAAATTGGTTTGGCTATCTTGTTCTGAATAGTCCAAAGTTAACTTAGGAAAATCCAGATTACGTTGCATGCATTCCTTTGGATTTATTTCATTATAGATGAAGGCATTTTGATATTCAGGGTCAATAAGCCTTTCATGAAGATTATCAGCATTTACATTTTCTATCTTAAAATCTGTTGTATTTTCGTTAGTAATGGTTTTACTATTTGATAAATCTATCGCCTTATCAATAAACATTGGTTGCAAGTTTACATCAGTGTTTCCAAAGTATTCTTCCTTAACTGCAGAACGTCCATCGACATCAACGTTTTCACCTTGGGAATAAGAACAATTTTTGCTTGTATTCAAATTGTCAGATTTTAAACTTGTAAATTTATCTCCAAGATTGATAATTTCTTTCTTAATTGATCTCATTTCTTCTGTTACATTTTGACGAAATAATTTCAATTCCTCCAAAATTAAACAGTTAATGGAGGGGTTAGCTTGAACTTCCATACTTTTTACTTAGGATTCAGTAAAAATAAATCCAGGTTAAAACTACTTAACTTTTTTATCTAAATCAAAATAAGAAAATGATTAATAATAAGAAACATTTTACATCAAATAATGAATTTACCTTTTACTCAATCGTACACTTTAAACTGGTATTCCAACTATGATAATTAATTTCAAAAGATTATTCAAATTTTACTATTAGCATATGTTTTTTAAAGATTATACTAATTACATTGTAATGCAAAAAAAGTCAAATGAAAAATTTACGGAATAATATGCAGTTAATTAAAATCACTTAATGCAGGAAAGTATTACATAAACCTTATCAAAAACAATCATTAAAAACTAAATCAAAAACAAGGCAATTGTAAAATTGGATAAAAAAAACAATAAAAATAAAAAAAATTAAAATATTAAAGAAAAAACTAGTTTAACGAGTGTGTGTTTGAATGTGCTTCCTTAATGAAGAGGCAAAAGCAAAAGTTTTACCACAAGATTTACAATGAAAGGGTTTTTCACCTGTATGTGTACGAGTATGATATTTTAAATTAGAAGCTACTGCAAAACTTTTATTACAATGGGCACAATGATAAGGTTTTTCACCTGTATGTATACGAGTATGGTCTTTAAGTGTATCAGCTCGATTAAAACTTTTATCACAATATGTACAATGAAATGGTTTTTCACCCGTATGTATTCGAGCATGCCTTTTAAGAAGATCAGACTTTGTAAAATTTTTATCACAATATGTACAATGAAATCGTTTGGTTTGGGTTTGTTTTACAAAGGAAGATAATTCACCAACAATATGTTTACTCTTTGATCCGTTTCCATTTGACTTTAAATCCTTTTTGTTGTTTTGCTGTTTTTTAACTTTAGAATAGTTGATGTCTTTTGACACTAAAGCACTTTCAAGAATTTTAGATTTACCTTTACTTCTTGGATTACTCACACAACTGGAACACTTTAATTCTTCTTTAATTGCAACGATTTTCGGTAAATTGTTTAATTCTGGTAAATTGTTTAAGTTTTCTTGATTTAAAACATTACAAATTAACTCAGGGGGATCTAGACTTCTTTGCATGTGTTTGTTTAAATGTATTTCATCAATAGTTGAGGCATTTTGATATTCAGGGTCGATAAGCTCTTTTTTTACAATATTTGCATTTACATTTCTTAGCTCAGAAGTTGTAAAATTTTCGTCAGGTAAAATTTCAATATTAGATGTATTACTTGTTTTCTCAATAAAAATTGGTTTTAAATTTACATTAGTATTTTTAAAACATTCTATTCTAACTACAGAAAGTCCATCAATATCAACATTCTCACTTTGAGGATGGGAACAATCTTTGCTTATGTTTAAATTGCCAGGTTTTAAACTTGTAAATATTCCTCCAAGATTTATAATTTCTTTCTTGATTGATCGCAATTCCTCCAAAATTAAAAAGTTAATTGAATTGTTAGGTCCAGATTCCATACTTGTAAATATTATTTTTAATTTTAAGATAAAATGTATGTCAAATTCCTAAACCTGTGTATTTAAATCTAGGAAAAAAGGAACTGTGTATTAAATAAATGCAAATAAAATACATCGATATTTTACATTACCAAGCAACGAAAATAAATTTGTATTTTAATAAACTAAAACAACCTATAAACATGCAAACACAAATAAAACAAAAAACAATTTAAAACATTAAGGAAAAATTATTTAACGAGTGTGTATTTGAGTATGCCTCTTTAAAGAAAAAGAATTTGTAAAGGTTTTTGTCACAATATTTGCAATGACAAGGTTTTTCACCTGTATGTATTCGAGTATGGTTTTTTAAAGAAGCATTCTAAGTAAAACTTTTATCACAATATTTGCAATGATAAGGTTTTTCACCTGAATGTATACGAGTATGAGTTATTAAATGATTTTTCTGAGTAAATTTTCCTTTGCAGTAAATGCATTTAAAGGGTTTTTCACCTGTATGTATTTGTGTATGATTTTTAAAATTTATAGTACAAGCAAAACTTTTATTAAAAGATGTGCAATAATAAGCTTTTTTACCTGTGTGTATTCGAACATGAGTTTTTAAATTATGAGCCAAAGAAAAACTTTTATTACAATATGTACAACGAAATCTTTTGGTTTGATTCTGTTTTACATTAGAAGATAATTCAATGTTACCATGATCACTTTCCAAATTGTTACCACTTTTCTTTAAAACCTTTTTATTGTTTGGCAGTTTATTCACTACAGATTTGATAGTCATATTAGAAGCCGAAAAACTTTCAGAACTTTGTGTAGCTTTGCTTTTACTACGTAAGTGATGCACAATACTTGAACATTCCAATTCTTCTTTAATTGCAAGTATTTTAGGTTTTTCAAGCGGATTGGTTCGGCTTTTTTGTTCTAAAGAGTCCAAAGTTAACTTAGGAGAATCCAGATTACTTTGCATGCTTTCCTTTGAATATATTTCATTATAGATAGACACATTTTGATCTCCAGGTTTAATAAGCCTTTACTGTTGACTATCTTGATTTACATTTACTAACTTGTTTGTTGTATTTTTGTTAGTAATGATTTCAAGGTTTGATGAATCACTTGCATTATCAATAAACATTGGTTGCAAGTTTACATCAGTGTTTCCAAAATATTCTTTTTTAACTGAAGAACATCCGTCAATATCACTGTTTTCACCTTGGGAATAAAAACAAGCTTTGTCTATATTCAAATTGTCAAGTTTTAAACTTGTAAATATTCCTTCAAGATTTATAATTTCTTGATTGATTGATCTCAATTCTTCTGTTACACTTTGACGAAACAATTTTAGTTCTTCCAAAATTAAAAAGTTTATTGGGTGGTCAGATTGAATTTCCATATTTTTACATAGATTTCAGTAAAATTAAATCCAGAGTAAAACTACTTAATTTGTTATCTAAATCTAAAAAAAAATGTAGTTACAACATAGAAACATTTTACATCAAATAGTGTCAACACCTTTTACTCAATCTTATACTATAAACTGGTAATCAAGTTTTAATAATCAATTTCAAAACATTATTCAAATTTCATTCTTAGCAAATGTTTTACAAAGATTATACTAATTTAGTTCCAATGCAAAAAGATTTAAATATTAATTAAACACAGAATAATATTCAGTTAAACTAAAATCACACAATACGAAAATGTATTACATAAACTTTATGAAAGACAATCAGTAAAAAAAACTAAATTTAAAATAAGGCAAACTCAAAATGAAATTCTAAAAAAAGAAAATTAACCGATAAACATACAAAACATGAACATGAACACAAAAAAAGTTAAAATCCAATTTAAAACATTAAAGAAAAAAAAAATTTATTGAGCGTGTGTTTGAGTATGCCTCTTCAAAGTTTTGGAATAAGAAAAACTTTTATCACAATGTTTGCAATAAAATGGTTTTTCACCTGTATGCATACGAGTATGAGATACCAAATTGGGCTTCTGAGAAAAACTTTTATCACAACGTTTGCAATGAAATGGTTTTTCACCTGTATGCATTCGAGTATGAGATATTAAATGAGATTTTTGAGAAAAACTTTTATCACAATTTGTACACTGAAATGGTCTTTCACCTGTGTGTATTCGATTATGAGTTTCTAAATGAACATTTTGGGAGAAACGTTTATTACAATAAGTACAATGAAAAGGTTTTTCACCTGTATGTATACGAGTATGAGATATTAAATTAGTGTTCTGAGAAAATTTTCTATTGCAAAAAGTGCAATGAAATGGTTTTTCACCTGTGTGTGTACGAGTATGAGTTATTAAAACAGACTTTTGAGAAAAGTTTTTATCACAATATGTGCAATGAAATTGTTTAGGTTGTTTCTGTTTTATTTTACAAGATAATTCACTGCTACTATGATTCTTTTTTGAACTGTTGCCACTTTGCTTAAAAAAATTTTTGTTTTTTGGCGTTTTTTTAACTACAGATTTAATGATCAAATCAAAATCAGAATTAGGAGTAGTTTTACTTTTAGTTTGTATTTTATTCACACTATTTAAACATCCCAATTCTTCTTTTATCGCAAGAACTTTAGTTAAATTGTTTAAGCTTTTTTGATTTAAAATGTCCAAAGTTAACTCAGGAAGATCTAGACTACTTTGAATACTATCGTTATGATTTATTTCTTTATGGCTTAAGGCAATTCGCTTCTTAGGGTCAATAAGCCCTTCTTGTTGATTATCAGCATTCACATTTACTAACTTGTTTGTTGTATTTTTGTTAGTAATGATTTTAATATTTGATGTATCACTTGCATTATCAATAAACATTGGTTGCAAGTTTACATCAGTGTTTCCAAAACATTTTATTCTAACTGCAGAAAGTCCATCAAAGTCAACATTCTCACTTTGAGGATGGGAACAATCTTTGCCTATGTTTAAATTGTCAGGTTTTAAACTTGTAAATTTTTCCCCAAGATTTATAATTTTTTTTTTAATTGATCTCAATTCCTCCAAAATTAAAAAGTTAATTGAATTGTTAGTTTCAGATTCCATACTTGTAAATATTATTTTTAATTTTAAGACAAAATGTATTTCAAATTCCTAAACCTGTGTATTTAAATCTAAGAAAAAAAAATTAATGCGTATTATATAAATGCATTAGACAAACTTTTTAAACTAAAATTTACAAAACAATACACACTAAGTCAAGCTGAAATAAAATACATAATACACTAATATTTTACATTACCAAGCAAATACAAAGGTAACTAAATACAAAATCAACATAAATTTGTATTTTAATAAACAAAAACATTTTAAGCCAATTTTAAATTTAAACTAGCTTGTTAAAGAAAAACATTTTACCGAGTGTGTGTTTGTGTATGCCTCTTTAAAGAAAAAGAATTTGTAAATCTTTTATCACAATATTTGCAATGATAAGGTTTTTCACCTGTATGTATACGAGTATGAGTTATTAAATGAGATTTCTGAGTAAATCTTCCTATGCAGTAAATGCATTTAAATGGTTTTTCACCTGTATGTATTCGTGTATGATTTTTTAAATTTGAAGTACAAGCAAAACTTTTACTACAATATGTGCAATAAAATGGTTTTTCACCTGTGTGTATTCGAACATGCTTTTTAAGATTTTCAGCCTGATTAAAACTTTTATCACAATACGTGCAATGAAATGGTTTTTCACCTGTGTGTAAACGAATATGTGTTTTCAAATTATTAGCCAAAGAAAAATTTTTATCACAATATGAACAACAAAATCTTTTGGTTTGATTCTGTTTTACATTAGAAAATAATTCAATGCTACTATGATCACTCTCCAAACTATTACAACTTTTTTTTTTAATATTTTTGTTCTTTGGCTGTTTAATCACTACAGATTTATAGATTATATTAGAAGCTAAAAAACTTTCAGAGTTTTGTGTAGCTTTGCTTTTACTACTTAGATTTTTCACAATACTTGAACACCCCAATTCTTCTTTAATGACAAAAATTTTAGTCTTTTTTGGCAGATTGGTTAAGCTTTCTTTTTCTAAAATGTCTGAAAATATCTCCCCTATATTACTTTGCATACTATTGTTTTGATTTATTTGATTATATATTGAGGCATTTTGATCTTCAGGGTCGAAAAGCCTTTCTTGTAGATTATCAGCATTTACATTTTCTATCTTAAAATCTGTTGCATTTTTGTTAGTAATGGTTTTACTATTGATTAAATCTATTGCATTATCAATAAACAATAGTTGCAAGTTTACATCAGTGTTTCCCAAATATTCTTCTTTATCTGCAGAAAGTCCATCAAAATCAACATTCTCACCTTGAGTACAAAAACAATCTTTGCTGGTATTTAAGATGTTAGGTTTTAAACTTGTAATTTTATTCCCAATATTTATAATTTCTTCCTTAATTGATCTCATTTCTTCTGTTACACTTAGACGGAATAATTTAAGTTCCTCCAAAATTAAAAAGTTTATCGAGTTGTTAGATTGAACTTCCATATTTTTTACTAAGGTTTCAGTAAAAATGAATCCAGGTTAAAACTACTTAATTTTTTATCTAAATCAAAAGAAGAAAATGATTAATAATTAGAAACATTTTACATCCAATAATAAAAATACCCTTTACTAAATCGTATACTAAAAACTGGTGATCAAATTTTAATAATTAATTTTAAAACATTATTCAAATTTCACTATTAGCATACGTTTTTCAAAAATTATACTAATTACATTGTTATGCAAAAAAAGTCAAACAAAAAATTAACAGAATAATATTCAGTTGAATTAAAATTACTTAATTCAGGAAAGTATTACATAAACCTTATGAAAGACAATCATTTAAAAACTAAATCAAAAACAAAGGAATTGTAAAATTGTATTTTAAGATAAAAAAAACAATAAAAAGAAACACTAAAAAATTAAAATACTAAGAAAAAAACTAGTTTAACAAGTGTGTGTTTGAATGTGCCTCCTTAATGAAGAAGAAAAAGTAAAAGTTTTACCACAAGATTTACAATGAAATGGTTTTTCACCTGTATGTATACGAGTATGGTTTTTAAAGGCATCAGCTCGATTAAAACTTTTACCACAGTGTGTACAATAAAATGGTTTTTCACCTGTATGTGTACGAGTATGAGATTTTAAATGATCAGCCCGTGAAAAACTTTTATCACAATATGTACAATGATAAGGTTTTTCACCTGTATGTGTACGAGTATGTGTTTTTAATTGAGCACTTGCAGAAAAACTTTTGTAGCAGTGAGTACAATGATATGGTTTTTCACCTGTATGTATTCGAACATGCATCTTAAGGTTAACAGCCCACTTAAAACTTTTATTACAATATGAACAACGAAAACTTTTTGTTTGATTCTGTTGTTTTACATTAGAAGATAATTCAATGCTACCATGATCACTCTCCAAATTGTTACCACTTTTCTTTAAAATTTTTTTATTCTTTGGCTGTTTAATCACTACAGATTCAATGATTATATTAGAAACTGAAAAACTTTCAGAACTGAGTGTAGCTTTGCTTTTACTACGTAGATTATTAACAATACTTGAACATCCCAATTCTTCTTTAATTGCAAAAATTTCAGGTTTTTTAAGCAAATTGCTTTGGCTATCTTGTTCTGAATAGTCCAAAGTTAACTTAGGGAAATCCAGATTATGTTGCATGCATTCCTTTGGATTTATTTCATTATAGATAGAGGCATTTTGATATTCAGAGTCAATAAGCCTTTCATGAAGATTATCAACATTTACATTTACTAACTTGTTTGTTGTATTTTTGTTAGTAATGGTTTTACTATTGGATGAATCTATCGCATTATCAATAAACATTGGTTGCAAGTTTACATCAGTGTTTCCAAAATATTCTTCTTTAACTGCAGAAAGTCCATCGACATCAACGTTTTCACCTTGGGAATAAGAACAATTTTTGCTTGTATTCAAATTGTCAGGTTTTAAACTTGTAAATTTATCTCCAAGATTTATAATTTCTTTCTTAATTGATCTCATTTCTTCTGTTACACTTAGACGGAATAATTTAAGTTCCTCCAAAATTAAAAAGTTTATCGAATTGTTAGATTGAACTTCCATGTTTTTTACTTGAGTTTCAGTAAAAATAAATCCAGGTTAAAACTACTTAATTTTTTTATCTAAATCAAAAAAAGAAAATGATTAATAATTAGAAACATTTTACATCAAATAATAAAAATACCTTCTACTCAATCTTATACTAAAAACTGGTAATTAAATTTTAATAATTAATTTCAAAACATTATTCAAATTTTACTATTAGCATATGTTTTTTAAAGATTATAGTAATTACATTGTAAATGTAGAAAAGAATGTAGTTACAAGATAAGAAACATTTTACATTAAATAGTGTTAATACATTATGCTCAATAATATATCATTAACTGGTAGTCAAACTTTAATAATTAATTTTAAAACATTATTCAAATTTCATTATTAACATATGTTTTACAAAAATTATACGAATTAAGTTTTAATGCAAAAAGATTTAAATATTAATTAAACACAGAATAATATTCCGTTAAATTAAAATCACACAATACAGAAATGTATTACATAAACTTTATGAAAGACAATCAGTAAAAAAACAAAATTTAAAATAAGGCAAATAAAACTTGTATTTTAAAAAAGAAAATACCCAATAAACATACAAATACATGAACATAAACACAAAAAAATTAAAATCCAATTTAAAACATTACAGAAAAATATTTTGCCGAGCGTGTGTTTGAGTATGCCTTTTTAAACAAGAGGAATTAGTAAAACTTTTATCACAATATTTGCAATGAAAAGGTTTTTCACCTGTATGTATACGAGTATGAGTTATTAAATGAGACTTCCGAGAAAATCTTTTATTGCAGTAATTGCATTTAAATGGTTTTTCACCTGTGTGTATACGAGTATGAGTTATTAAATAAACACTTGCAGAAAAACTTTTTTTGCAGTGGGTACAATAAAAAGGTTTTTTACCTGTGTGTATACGAGTATGACGTAATAAATGAGACTTCTGAGAAAATCATTTATTGCAGAAATTGCATTGAAATGGTTTTTCACCTGTATGTATTCTAACATAGGTTTTTAAATTATGAGCCGAAGAAAAACTTTTATCACAATATGAACAACGAAATCTTTTGGTTTGATTTCGTTTTACATTAGAAGATAATTCAATGCTTCTATGATCACTCCCCAAATTGTTACCACTTCTCTTTAAAACGTTTTTATTTTTTGCCTGTTTATTTACTACAGATTTAATGATTATATTAGAAGCTGAAAAATTTTCAGAATTTTGTGTAGCTTTGCTTTTACTAAGTAAGTTATTCACAATACTTGAACATTCCAATTCTTCTTTAATGACAAGAATTTTAGGTTTTTCTGGCAGATTTGTTGGGCTTTCTTTTTCTAAAATGTCTGAAAATATCTTCCCTAGACTACTTTGCATACCATTGTTTTGATTTATTTGATTATATGTTGAGGCATTTTGATCTTTAGAGTCGAAAAGCCTTTCGTGTAGATTATCAGCATTTACATTTTCTATCTTAAAATCTGTTGCATTTTTGTTAGTAATGGTTTTACTATTAGATGAATCTATTGCAATATCAATAAACATTGGTTGCAAGTTTACATCAGTGTTTCCAAAATATTCTTCTTTAACTGCAAAAAGTTCATTAAAATCAACATTCTCATTCCCAATATTTATAATTTCTTCCTTAATTGATCTCATTTCTTCTGTTACGCTTAAACGGAATAATTTAAGTTCCTCCAAAATTAAAAAGTTTATCGAGATGTTAGATTGAACTTCCATATTTTTTACTTAGGTTTTAGTAAAATTAAATCCAGAGTAAAACTACTTAACTTTTTTATCTAAATCAAAAAAAGAAAATGATTAATAAGAAGAAATATTTTACATCAAATAATAAAAATATCCTTTACTAAATCGTATACTAAAAACTGGTGATCAAATTTTAATAATTAATTTCAAAACATTATTTAAATTTCACTATTAGCATACGTTTTGCGAATATTATACTATTTACATTGTAATGCAAAAAAAGTCAAACGAAAAATTAACAAAATAATATTCAGTTAAATCAAAATTACTTAATGCAGAAAAGTATTACATAAACCTTGTAAAAGACTATCAATAAAAAAACCAAATCAAAAACAAGGCAATTGTAAAATTGTATTTAAAAAAAAACAATAGAAATAAACACAAAAAAATTTAAATAGTAAGGTAAAAACTAGTTTAACGAGTGTGTGTTTGAATGTGCTTCTTTAATAAAGAGGCAAAAGCAAAAGTTTTACCACAAGATTTACAATTAAAGGGTTTTTCACCTGTATGTGTACGAGTATGATATTTTAAATGACCGGTTAGTGCAAAACTTTTATTACAATATAAACAATAATATGGTTTTTCACCTGTATGTATACGAGTATGGTCTTTAAGTGTATCACCGCGATAAAAACTTTTATCACAATATGTACAATGAAATGGTTTTTCACCTGTGTGCATTCGAGTATGCCTTTTAAGATTATCAGCCTGTGTAAAGAGTTTATTACAATATGTACAATGAAACGGTTTTTCACCTGTATGTTGACAGGAATGCTTTTTACGTTGAGATGGCATAGCAAATTTTTTATCACAATATGTACAATGAAATCGTTTGATTTGGTTTCACAAAAGAAGAGAATTCACTACTATTATGATTACTCTTTGATCGATTTTTATTTGACTTTAAAACCTTTTTGTTGTTTTGCTGTTTTTTATCTTTAGAATAGTTGATGTTTTTTGACACTGAAGCACTTTCAAAAGTTTTAGATTTACCTTTACTTCTTAGATTATTCATGCAACTGGAAAACTTTAATTCTTCTTTAATTGCAACGATTTTTGGTAAATTGTTTAATTCTGGTAAATTGATTGAGTTTTTTTGATTTAAAACATTACAAATTAACTTAGGGCAATCTAGACTTCTTTGCATGTGTTTGTTTAAATGTATTTCATCATTAGTTGAGGCATTTCGATATTCAGGGTCGATAAGCTCTTCTTTTACAATATTTGCATTTACATTTCTTAGCTCAGAAGTTGTAAAATTTTCGTCAGGTAAAATTTCAATATTAGATGTATTACTTGTTTTCTCAATAAACATTGGTTTTAAATTTACATTAGTATTTTTAAAACATTCTATTTTAACTACAGAAAGTCTATCAATATTAACATTCTCACTTTGAGAATGGGAACAATCTTTGCTTATGTTTAAATTGCCAGGTTTTAAACTTGTAAATATTCCTCCAAAATTGATAATTTCTTTCTTGATTGATCTCATTTCTTTTGTTACACTTTGACGATACAATTTCAGTTCCTCCAAAATTAAAAAGTTTATTGGGTGGTTAGATTGAACTTCCATATTTTTTACTTTGATTTCAGTAAAATTATATCCAGAGTAAAACTACTTATTTTTTTATCTAAATCTAAAAAAAATGTAGTTACAAGATAAGAAACATTTTACATCACAAAATGTTAAGACTTTTCACTCAATCTTATACTATAAACTGGTATTCCAACTATGATAACTAATTTCAAACCATTATTCAAATTTTATCATTAGCAAATGTTTTACAAAAATTATAATAATAAAATTGTAATGCACAAAAGTTAAACAAATGATTTCAGTATCAACTAAACATGAAATAGTATTTAGCTAAACTAGAATAACACAATAGAGAAACGAATTACATAAACTTTGTTGTTATAGTTGTAGTTTTAAATTGGTTTTCAACTTTTTTAACGTAATTGATTATTAAATCAAACATTTTTAAACTAAAACTTATAAAATAATATATTTAAAATCAAACTATAAAATACATAAAACTATAATGTTTTAATATAAAGAGAGTACAAAGGAAAACTGAAAACAAAATGGGACAAACAAAATTTCGTATTTTAATACACAAAATCAACCATTGAACTTACAATTAAATAAACATCAAAAAATAAAAAGAAATGCGATTTAAAATCTACAATGACAACAACAAGTATTAGCGAGTGTGTATTTGAGCATGCTTCTTGAGGGTAGAGGAAGACATAAAACTTTTATCACAAAACTTGCAATAAAATGGTTTTTCACCTGTATGTATACGAGTATGAGATATTAAACGAGGCTTCTGTGAAAATCTTTTATTGCAGTAAGTACAATGATGAGGTTTTTCACCTGTGTGTATTCGAACATGCATTTTAAGACAATCGACTCGTGTGAAACTTTTATTACAATATTTGCAATGATAAGGTTTTTCACCTGTGTGTATTCATACATGCATTTTAAGACAATCGACTTGTGTGAAACTTTTATTACAATATTTGCAATGATAAGGTTTTTCACCTGTATGTATACGAGTATGAGATATTAAATTAGTGTTCTGAGAAAATTTTCTATTGCAAAAAGTGCAATGAAATGGTTTTTCACCTGTGTGTGTACGAGTATGAGTTATTAAAACAGACTTTTGAGAAAAGTTTTTATCACAATATGTGCAATGAAATTGTTTAGGTTGATTCTGTTTTATTTTACAAGATAATTCACTGCTACTATGATTCTTTTTTGAACTGTTGCCACTTTGCTTAAAAACATTTTTGTTTTTTGGCGTTTTTTTAACTACAGATTTAATGATCAAATCAAAATCAGAATTAGGAGTAGTTTTACTTTTAGTTTGTATTTTATTCATACTATTTAAACATCCCAATTCTTCTTTTATCGCAAGAACTTTAGTTAAATTGTTTAAGCTTTTTTGATTTAAAATGTCCAAAGTTAACTCAGGAAGATCTAGACTACTTTGAATACTATCGTTATGATTTATTTCTTTATGGCTTAAGGCAATTCGCTTCTTAGGGTCAATAAGCCCTTCTTGTTGATTATCAGCATTCACATTTACTAACTTGTTTGTTGTATTTTTGTTAGTAATGATTTTAATATTTGATGTATCACTTGCATTATCAATAAACATTGGTTGCAAGTTTACATCAGTGTTTCCAAAACATTTTATTCTAACTGCAGAAAGTCCATCAAAGTCAACATTCTCACTTTGAGGATGGGAACAATCTTTGCCTATGTTTAAATTGTCAGGTTTTAAACTTGTAAATTTTTCCCCAAGATTTATAATTTCTTTTTTAATTGATCTCAATTCCTCCAAAATTAAAAAGTTAATTGAATTGTTAGTTTCAGATTCCATACTTGTAAATATTATTTTTAATTTTAAGACAAAATGTATTTCAAATTCCTAAACCTGTGTATTTAAATCTAAGAAAAAAAAATTAATGCGTATTATATAAATGCATTAGACAAACTTTTTAAACTAAAATTTACAAAACAATACACACTAAGTCAAGCTGAAATAAAATACATAATACACTAATATTTTACATTACCAAGCAAATACAAAGGTAACTAAATACAAAATAAACATAAATTTGTATTTTAATAAACAAAAACATTTTAAGCCAATTTTAAATTTAAACTAGCTTGTTAAAGAAAAACATTTTACCGAGTGTGTGTTTGTGTATGCCTCTTTAAAGAAAAAGAATTTGTAAATCTTTTATCACAATATTTGCAATGATAAGGTTTTTCACCTGTATGTATACGAGTATGAGTTATTAAATGAGATTTCTGAGTAAATCTTCCTATGCAGTAAATGCATTTAAATGGTTTTTCACCTGTATGTATTCGTGTATGATTTTTTAAATTTGAAGTACAAGCAAAACTTTTACTACAATATGTGCAATAAAATGGTTTTTCACCTGTGTGTATTCGAACATGCTTTTTAAGATTTTCAGCCTGATTAAAACTTTTATCACAATACGTGCAATGAAATGGTTTTTCACCTGTGTGTAAACGAATATGTGTTTTCAAATTATTAGCCAAAGAAAAATTTTTATCACAATATGAACAACAAAATCTTTTGGTTTGATTCTGTTTTACATTAGAAAATAATTCAATGCTACTATGATCACTCTCCAAACTATTACAACTTTTTTTTTTAATATTTTTGTTCTTTGGCTGTTTAATCACTACAGATTTATAGATTATATTAGAAGCTAAAAAACTTTCAGAGTTTTGTGTAGCTTTGCTTTTACTACTTAGATTTTTCACAATACTTGAACACCCCAATTCTTCTTTAATGACAAAAATTTTAGTCTTTTTTGGCAGATTGGTTAAGCTTTCTTTTTCTAAAATGTCTGAAAATATCTCTCCTATATTACTTTGCACACCATTGTTTTGATTTATTTGATTATATATTGGGGCATTTTGATCTTCAGGGTCGAAAAGCCTTTCTTGTAGATTATCAGCATTTACATTTTCTATCTTAAAATCTGTTGCATTTTTGTTAGTAATGGTTTTACTATTAGATGAATCTATTGCAATATCAATAAACATTGGTTGCAAGTTTACATCAGTGTTTTCCAAATATTCTTCTTTATCTGCAGAAAGTCCATCAAAATCAACATTCTCACCTTGAGTACAAAAACAATCTTTGCTGATATTTAAGATGTTAGGTTTTAAACTTGTAATTTTATTCCCAATATTTATAATTTCTTCCTTAATTGATCTCATTTCTTCTGTTACACTTAGACGGAATAATTTAAGTTCCTCCAAAATTAAAAAGTTTATCGAATTGTTAGATTGAACTTCCATGTTTTTTACTTAGGTTTCAGTAAAAATAAATCCAGGTTAAAACTACTTAATTTTTTTATCTAAATCAAAAAAAGAAATTGATTAATAATTAGAAACATTTTACATCAAATAATAAAAATACCTTTTTCTCAATCTTATACTAAAAACTGGTAATCAAATTTTAATAATTAATTTCAGAACATTATTCAAATTTTACTATTAGCATATGTTTTTTTAAGATTATAGTAATTACATTGTAAATGTAAAAAAGAATGTAAGTACAAGATAAGAAACATTTTACATTAAAGAGTGTTAATACGTTAAACTCAATAATATATTATTAACTGGTAGTCAAACTTTAATAATTAATTTTAAAACATTATTCAAATTTCACTATTAACATATGTTTTACAAGGATTATACTAATTAAGTTCCAATGCAAAAAGATTTAAATATTAATTAAACACAGAATAATATTCAGTTAAACTAAAATCACACAATACAAAAATGTATTACATAAACTTTATGAAAGACAATCAGTAAAAAACTAAATTTAAAACAAGGCAAATGAAACTTGTATTTTAAAAAAAGAAAATACTCAATAAACATACAAATACATGAACATAAACACAAAAAAATTAAAATCCAATTTAAAACATTACAGGAAAATATTTTGCCTAATGTAAAACTGTTATTGCAATATTTGTATTAAAATGGTTTTTCACCTGTATGTATACGAGTATGAGATATTAAATGAGACTTTTGAAAAAATGTTTTATTGCAGTAAATGCATTTGAATGGTTTTTCACCTGTATGTATTCGTGTATGTGTTTTCAAATTACCAGCCAAAGAAAAACTTTTATCACAATCTGTGCAATGAAATGGTTTTTCACCTGTGTGTATTCGAATATGTGTTTTCAAATTACCAGCCAAAGAAAAACTTTTATCACAATATGAACATCGAAGTCTTTTGGTTTGATTCCGTTTTACATTAAAAGATAATTCAATGCTTCTATGATCACTCTCCAAATTGTTACCACTTTTCTTTAAACCCTTTTTATTTTTTGGCTGTTTATTCACTACAGATTTAATGATTATATTAGAAGCTGAAAAATTTTCAGAATTTTGTGTAACTTCGTTTTCACTTCGCAAGTTATCTACAATTCTTGAATATTCCAATCCTTTTTTAATTGCAAGTATTTTGGGTAAATTGTTTAATACTTGTAAATCATTTGAGCTTTCCATCTAAAATGTCTAAATTTAACTTAAATGGATCTAAACTACTTTGCAAACTTTTGTTCAAATTTCTTTCATCGCTGATTAAGATATTTTGATCTAGAGGGTCAATAAGCTTTTTTTGTAGATTTCCTGCATCTACATTTCTAAACTCAAAATCTGTGGTTTTGTTGTCTATAATAATATTAAGATTTGGTGTATCAATTGCCTTGGTGTTTTCAAAATTTTCGATTTTAACTGCAGAAATACCATCAAATTCAACATTATCACTTTGGGAAAAAGAACAATCTTTGCTGGTATTTAAATTGTCAGGTTTTAAACTTGTAAATTTATCCCCAATATTTATAATTTCTTCTCCGATTAATCTCATTTCCTCTGTTACACTTTGATTAAATAAAATAATTTCAGTTCCTCCAAAATTAAAAAGTTTATGGAGTAGTTGGATTGAACTTCCATATTTTTTTACTTAAATTTTAGTAAAATTAAATCCAGAGTAAATTTACCTAAAATATTTATCTAAATCTAAACAAATGTAATTATTAATAGCAAACATTTTACATCAAATAATATTTACACTGTTAACCAAATATTTTCAACTGGAAATCGAATTTTAACACTAATTTTAAAACATTAAATATAAGAATTAAACTTTAATTAAATTGTAAAAAAGTTCATTCGAATAATTTAAGTATCATTTAAACACAGAATATGATTCAACTAAATAAAAATTGCGCAATACAGAAAAGAATTACATAAACTTTATGAATGTTTATCAATAAAAATACTAAGTACCAAACAAGGCAAACGTAAAATTGTGCCTTAGAAAAAATACAATTAAAAAATTAAGATAGACACAAAAAAATTAAAAATTTACATTAAAATATCAAAGAAAAACCTAGTTTAATGAGTGTGTGTTTGAATGTGCTTCGTTAAAGAAAAGGCAAAAGTAAAAGTTTTACCACAAGATTTACAATAAAATGGTTTTTCACCTGTATGTATTCGAATATGGTTTTTAAGGGCATCAGCCCGTTTAAAACTTTTATCACAATATGTACAATGATAAGGTTTTTCACCTGTATGTGTACGAGCATGAGATTTTAAATGATCAGCCCGTGCAAAACTTTTATCACAAAATTCGCAATGATAAGGTTTTTCACCTGTATGTATACGAGTATGGTTTTTAAGGGCATCAGCTCGATTAAAACTTTTACCACAATGTGTACAATGAAATGGTTTTTCATCTGTATGTGTACGAGTATGAGATTTTAAATGATCAGCCCGTGCAAAACTTTTATCACAGTATGTACAATGATAAGGTTTTTCACCTGTATGTGTACGAGTATGTCTTTTTAATTGAGCACTTGCAAAAAAACTTTTGTAGCAGTGAGTACAATGATATGGTTTTTCACCTGTGTGTATACCAACATGCATCTTAAGGTTATCAGCCCACTTATAACTTTTATCACAATATGAACAACGAAATCTTTTGATTTGATTCTGTTGTTTTACATTAGAAGATAATTTAATGCTACTATGATCACTCCCCAAATTGTTACCACTTTTCTTTAAAACCCTTTTTTTCTTTGGTTGTTTAATCACTACAGATTCGATGATTATATTAGAAGCTGAAAAACTTTTAGAACTTTGTGTAGCTTTGCTTTTACTACGTAGATTATTGACAATACTTGAACATCCCAATTCTTCTTTAATTGCAAAAATTTTAGTTTTTTTAAGCAAATTGCTTTGGCTATCTTGTTCTGAATAGTCCAAAGTTAACTTAGGAAAATCCAGATTACGTTGCATGCATTCCTTTGGATTTATTTCATTATAGATGAAGGCATTTTGATATTCAGGGTCAATAAGCCTTTCATGAAGATTATCAGCATTTACATTTTCTATCTTAAAATCTGTTGTATTTTTGTTAGTAATGGTTTTACTATTTGATAAATCTATCGCGTTATCAATAAACATTGGTTGCAAGTTTACATCAGTGTTTCCAAAGTATTCTTCCTTAACTGCAGAACGTCCATCGACATCAACGTTTTCACCTTGGGAATAAGAACAATTTTTGCTTGTATTCAAATTGTCAGATTTTAAATTTGTAAATTTATCTCCAAGATTGATAATTTCTTTCTTAATTGATCTCATTTCTTCTGTTACATTTTGACAAAATAATTTCAATTCCTCCAAAATTAAACAGTTAATGGAGGGGTTAGCTTGAACTTCCATATTTTTTACTTAGGTTTTAGTAAAAATGAATCCAGGGTAAAACTACTTAACTTTTTTTTATCTAAATCAAAATAAGCAAATGATTAATAATAAGAAACATTTTACATCAAATAATAAAAATACCTTTTATTCAATCGTACACTATATACTGGTATTCCAACTATGATAATTAATTTCAAAACATTATTCAAATTTTACTAAAAACAATAAAAATAAAAAAAATTAAAATATCAAAGAAAAAACTAGTTTAACGAGTGTGTGTTTGAATGTGCTTCCTTAATGAAGAGGCAAAAGCAAAAGTTTTACCACAAGATTTACAATGAAAGGGTTTTTCACCTGTATGTGTACGAGTATGATATTTTAAATTAGAAGCTACTGCAAAACTTTTATTACAATGGGCACAATGATAAGGTTTTTCACCTGTATGTATACGAGTATGGTCTTTAAGTGTATCAGCTCGATTAAAACTTTTATCACAATATGTACAATGAAATGGTTTTTCACCCGTGTGTATTCGAGCATGCCTTTTAAGATGATCAGCCTTTGTAAAATTTTTATCACAATATGTACAATGAAATCGTTTGGTTTGGGTTTGTTTTACAAAGGAAGATAATTCACCAACAATATGTTTACTCTTTGATCCGTTTCCATTTGACTTTAAATCCTTTTTGTTGTTTTGCTGTTTTTTAACTTTAGAATAGTTGATGTCTTTTGACACTAAAGCACTTTCAAGAATTTTAGATTTACCTTTACTTCTTGGATTACTCACACAACTGGAACACTTTAATTCTTCTTTAATTGCAACGATTTTCGGTAAATTGTTTAATTCTGGTAAATTGTTTAAGTTTTCTTGATTTAAAACATTACAAATTAACTCAGGGGGATCTAGACTTCTTTGCATGTGTTTGTTTAAATGTATTTCATCAATAGTTGAGGCATTTTGATATTCAGGGTCGATAAGCTCTTTTTTTACAATATTTGCATTTACATTTCTTAGCTCAGAAGTTGTAAAATTTTCGTCAGGTAAAATTTCAATATTAGATGTATTACTTGTTTTCTCAATAAAAATTGGTTTTAAATTTACATTAGTATTTTTAAAACATTCTATTCTAACTACAGAAAGTCCATCAATATCAACATTCTCACTTTGAGGATGGGAACAATCTTTGCTTATGTTTAAATTGCCAGGTTTTAAACTTGTAAATATTCCTCCAAGATTTATAATTTCTTTCTTGATTGATCGCAATTCCTCCAAAATTAAAAAGTTAATTGAATTGTTAGGTCCAGATTCCATACTTGTAAATATTATTTTTAATTTTAAGATAAAATGTATGTCAAATTCCTAAACCTGTGTATTTAAATCTAGGAAAAAAGGAACTGTGTATTAAATAAATGCAAATAAAATACATCGATATTTTACATTACCAAGCAACGAAAATAAATTTGTATTTTAATAAACTAAAACAACCTATAAACATGCAAACACAAATAAAACAAAAAACAATTTAAAACATTAAGGAAAAATTATTTAACGAGTGTGTATTTGAGTATGCCTCTTTAAAGAAAAAGAATTTGTAAAGGTTTTTGTCACAATATTTGCAATGACAAGGTTTTTCACCTGTATGTATTCGAGTATGGTTTTTTAAAGAAGCATTCTAAGTAAAACTTTTATCACAATATTTGCAATGATAAGGTTTTTCACCTGAATGTATACGAGTATGAGTTATTAAATGATTTTTCTGAGTAAATTTTCCTTTGCAGTAAATGCATTTAAAGGGTTTTTCACCTGTATGTATTTGTGTATGATTTTTAAAATTTATAGTACAAGCAAAACTTTTATTAAAAGATGTGCAATAATAAGCTTTTTTACCTGTGTGTATTCGAACATGAGTTTTTAAATTATGAGCCAAAGAAAAACTTTTATTACAATATGTACAATGAAATCTTTTGGTTTGATTCTGTTTTACATTAGAAGATAATTCAATGTTACCATGATCACTTTCCAAATTGTTACCACTTTTCTTTAAAACCTTTTTATTGTTTGGCAGTTTATTCACTACAGATTTGATAGTCATATTAGAAGCCGAAAAACTTTCAGAACTTTGTGTAGCTTTGCTTTTACTACGTAAGTGATGCACAATACTTGAACATTCCAATTCTTCTTTAATTGCAAGTATTTTAGGTTTTTCAAGCGGATTGGTTCGGCTTTTTTGTTCTAAAGAGTCCAAAGTTAACTTAGGAGAATCCAGATTACTTTGCATGCTTTCCTTTGAATATATTTCGTTATAGATAGACACATTTTGATCTCCAGGTTTAATAAGCCTTTACTGTTGACTATCTTGATTTACATTTACTAACTTGTTTGTTGTATTTTTGTTAGTAATGATTTCAAGGTTTGATGAATCACTTGCATTATCAATAAACATTGGTTGCAAGTTTACATCAGTGTTTCCAAAATATTCTTTTTTAACTGCAGAACATCCGTCAATATCAACGTTTTCACCTTGGGAATAAAAACAAGCTTTGTCTATATTCAAATTGTCAGGTTTTAAACTTGTAAATATTCCTTCAAGATTTATAATTTCTTGCTTGATTGATCTCAATTCTTCTGTTACACTTTGACGAAACAATTTCAGTTCTTCCAAAATTAAAAAGTTTATTGGGTGGTCAGATTGAATTTCCATATTTTTACATAGATTTCAGTAAAATTAAATCCAGAGTAAAACTACTTAATTTGTTATCTAAATCTAAAAAAAATGTAGTTACAACATAGAAACATTTTACATCAAATAGTGTTAACACCTTTTACTCAATCTTATACTATAAACTGGTAATCAAGTTTTAATAATTAATTTCAAAACATTATTCAAATTTCATTCTTAGCAAATGTTTTACAAAGATTATACTAATTAAGTTCCAATGCAAAAAGATTTAAATATTAATTAAACACAGAATAATATTCAGTTAAACTAAAATCACACAATACGGAAATGTATTACATAAACTTTATGAAAGACAATCAGTAAAAAAAACTAAATTTAAAATAAGGCAAACTCAAAATGAAATTCTAAAAAAAGAAAATTAACCGATAAACATACAAAACATGAACATGAACACAAAAAAAGTTAAAATCCAATTTAAAACATTAAAGAAAAAAAAAATTTATTGAGCGTGTGTTTGAGTATGCCTCTTCAAAGTTTTGGAATAAGAAAAACTTTTATCACAATGTTTGCAATAAAATGGTTTTTCACCTGTATGCATACGAGTATGAGATACCAAATTGGGCTTCTGAGAAAAACTTTTATCACAACGTTTGCAATGAAATGGTTTTTCACCTGTATGCATTCGAGTATGAGATATTAAATGAGATTTTTGAGAAAAACTTTTATCACAATTTGTACACTGAAATGGTCTTTCACCTGTGTGTATTCGATTATGAGTTTCTAAATGAACATTTTGGGAGAAACGTTTATTACAATAAGTACAATGAAAAGGTTTTTCACCTGTGTGTATTCGAATGTGCATTTTAAGATTATTAGCTTTATTAAAACCTTTATTACAATATGAACAACGAAATCTTTTGGTTTGATTCCGTTTTACCTTAGAAGATAATTCAATGCAAATATGATCACTCCTTAAATTGTTACCATTTTTCTTTAAAACCATTTTGTTCTTCAGCTGTTTATATACTACAGATTTGATGATCATATTAGAAGCTGAAAAATTTTCAGAATTTTCTGTAGCTTTGCTTTTACTACGTAGATTATTTACAATACTTGAACATCCCAATTCTTCTTTAATGACAATAATTTTAGGTTTTTCTGGGAGATTGGTTGGAATTTTCTGTTCTGAAATGTCCGAAGCTAACTTAGGTAAACCTGGACTACTTTGCATGCTTTCCCCTAGATTTATTTTACCATAGATTGAGACAATTTGACCTTCAGGTTCAGTAAGCTCTTCTTGTTGAATATCTTCATTTACATTTACTAACTTGTTTGTTGTATTTTTGTTAGTAATGATTTCAAAGTTTGATGAATCACTTGCATTATCAATAAATATTGGTTGCAAGTTTACATCAGTGTTTCCAAAATATTCTTTTTTAACTGCAGAAAGTCCATCAACATTCTCACCCTGAGAACGAAAACAATCTTTGCTGGTATTTAAATTGTCAGGTTTTAAACTTGTAATTTTATTCCCAATATTTATAATTTCTTCCTTAATTGATCTCATTTCTTCTGTTACACTTAAACGGAATAATTTAAGTTCCTCTAAAATTAAAAAGTTTATCGAGTTGTTAGATTGAACTTCCATGTTTTTTACTTAGGTTTCAGTAAAAATAAATCCAGGTTAAAACTACTTAATTTTTTATCTAAATCAAAAGAAGAAAATGATTAATAATAAGAAACATTTTACATCCAATAATAAAAATACCCTTTACTAAATCATATACTAAAAACTGGTGATCAAATTTTAATAATTAATTTTAAAACATTATTTAAATTTCACTATTAGCATACGTTTTTCAAAAATTATACTAATTACATTGTTATGCAAAAAAAGTCAAACAAAAAATTAACAGAATAATATTCAATTGAATTAAAATTACTTAACTCAGGAAAGTATTACATAAACCTTATGAAAGACAATCATTTAAAAACTAAATCAAAAACAAAGGAATTGTAAAATTGTATTTTAAGAAAAAAAAAACAATAAAAAGAAACACTAAAAAATTAAAATACTAAGAAAAAAACTAGTTTAACAAGTGTGTGTTTGAATGTGCCTCCTTAATGAAGAAGAAAAAGTAAAAGTTTTACCACAAGATTTACAATGAAATGGTTTTTCACCTGTATGTATACGAGTATAGTTTTTAAAGGCATCAGCTCGATTAAAACTTTTACCACAGTGTGTACAATAAAATGGTTTTTCCCCTGTATGAGTATGAGATTTTAAATGATCAGCCCGTGAAAAACTTTTATCACAATATGTACAATGATAAGGTTTTTCACCTGTATGTGTACGAGTATGTGTTTTTAATTGAGCACTTGCAGAAAAACTTTTGTAGCAGTGAGTACAATGATATGGTTTTTCACCTGTATGTATTCGAACATGCATCTTAAGGTTAACAGCCCACTTAAAACTTTTATTACAATATGAACAACGAAATCTTTTTGTTTGATTCTGTTGTTTTACATTAGAAGATAATTCAATGCTACCATGATCACTCTCTAAATTGTTACCACTTTTCTTTAAAATTTTTTTATTCTTTGGCTGTTTAATCACTACAGATTCAATGATTATATTAGAAACTGAAAAACTTTCAGAACTGAGTGTAGCTTTGCTTTTACTACGTAGATTATTAACAATACTTGAACATCCCAATTCTTCTTTAATTGCAAAAATTTCAGGTTTTTTAAGCAAATTGGTTTGGCTATCTTGTTCTGAATAGTCCAAAGTTAACTTAGGGAAATCCAGATTACGTTGCATGCATTCCTTTGGATTTATTTCATTATAGATGGAGGCATTTTGATATTCAGGGTCAATAAGCCTTTCATGAAGATTATCAACATTTACATTTACTAACTTGTTTGTTGTATTTTTGTTAGTAATGGTTTTACTATTGGATGAATCTATCGCATTATCAATAAACATTGGTTGCAAGTTTACATCAGTGTTTCCAAAGTATTCTTCTTTAACTGCAGAAAGTCCATCGACATCAACGTTTTCACCTTGGGAATAAGAACAATTTTTGCTTGTATTCAAATTGTCAGGTTTTAAACTTGTAATTTTATTCCCAATATTTATAATTTCTTCCTTAATTGATCTCATTTCTTCTGTTACACTTAAACGGAATAATTTAAGTTCCTCCAAAATTAAAAAGTTTATCGAGTTGTTAGATTGAACTTCCATGTTTTTTACTTAGGTTTCAGTAAAAATAAATCCAGGTTAAAACTACTTAATTTTTTATCTAAATCAAAAGAAGAAAATGATTAATAATAAGAAACATTTTACATCCAATAATAAAAATACCCTTTACTAAATCATATACTAAAAACTGGTGATCAAATTTTAATAATTAATTTTAAAACATTATTCAAATTTCACTATTAGCATACGTTTTTCAAAAATTATACTAATTACATTGTTATGCAAAAAAAGTCAAACAAAAAATTAACAGAATAATATTCAGTTGAATTAAAATTACTTAACTCAGGAAAGTATTACATAAACCATATGAAAGACAATCATTTAAAAACTAAATCAAAAAAAAAGGAATTGTAAAATTGTATTTTAAGAAAAAAAAAAACAATAAAAAGAAACACTAAAAAATTAAAATACTAAGAAAAAAACTAGTTTAACAAGTGTGTGTTTGAATGTGCCTCCTTAATGAAGAAGAAAAAGTAAAAGTTTTACCACAACATTTACAATGAAATGGTTTTTCACCTGTATGTATACGAGTATGGTTTTTAAAGGCATCAGCTCGATTAAAACTTTTACCACAGTGTGTACAATAAAATGGTTTTTCACCTGTATGTGTACGAGTATGAGATTTTAAATGATCAGCCCGTGAAAAACTTTTATCACAATATGTACAATGATAAGGTTTTTCACCTGTATGTGTACGAGTATGTGTTTTTAATTGAGCACTTGCAGAAAAACTTTTGTAGCAGTGAGTACAATGATATGGTTTTTCACCTGTATGTATTCGAACATGCATCTTAAGGTTAACAGCCCACTTAAAACTTTTATTACAATATGAACAACGAAATCTTTTTGTTTGATTCTGTTGTTTTACATTAGAAGATAATTCAATGCTACCATGATCACTCTCCAAATTGTTACCACTTTTCTTTAAAATTTTTTTATTCTTTGGCTGTTTAATCACTACAGATTCAATGATTATATTAGAAACTGAAAAACTTTCAGAACTGAGTGTAGCTTTGCTTTTACTACGTAGATTATTAACAATACTTGAACATCCCAATTCTTCTTTAATTGCAAAAATTTCAGGTTTTTTAAGCAAATTGCTTTGGCTATCTTGTTCTGAATAGTCCAAAGTTAACTTAGGGAAATCCAGATTACGTTGCATGCATTCCTTTGGATTTATTTCATTATAGATGGAGGCATTTTGATATTCAGGGTCAATAAGCCTTTCATGAAGATTATCAACATTTACATTTACTAACTTGTTTGTTGTATTTTTGTTAGTAATGGTTTTACTATTGAATGAATCTATCGCATTATCAATAAACATTGGTTGCAAGTTTACATCAGTGTTTCCAAAGTATTCTTCTTTAACTGCAGAAAGTCCATCGACATCAACGTTTTCACCTTGGGAATAAGAACAATTTTTGCTTGTATTCAAATTGTCAGGTTTTAAACTTGTAAATTTATCTCCAAGATTTATAATTTCTTTCTTAATTGATCTCATTTCTTCTGTTACACTTAGACGGAATAATTTAAGTTCCTCCAAAATTAAAAAGTTTATCGAATTGTTAGATTGAACTTCCATGTTTTTTACTTGAGTTTCAGTAAAAATAAATCCAGGTTAAAACTACTTAATTTTTTTATCTAAATCAAAAAAAGAAAATGATTAATAATTAGAAACATTTTACATCAAATAATAAAAATACCTTCTACTCAATCTTATACTAAAAACTGGTAATCAAATTTTAATAATTAATTTCAAAACATTATTCAAATTTTACTATTAGCATATGTTTTTTAAAGATTATAGTAATTACATTGTAAATGTAGAAAATAATGTAGTTACAAGATAACGAAACATTTTACATTAAATAGTGTTAATACATTATGCTCAATAATATATCATTAACTGGTAGTCAAACTTTAATAGTTAATTTTAAAACATTATTCAAATTTCATTATTAACATATGTTTTACAAAAATTATACTAATTAAGTTTTAATGCAAAAAGATTTAAATATTAATTAAACACAGAATAATATTCCGTTAAATTAAAATCACACAATACAGAAATGTATTACATAAACTTTATGAAAGACAATCAGTAAAAAAACAAAATTTAAAATAAGGCAAATAAAACTTGTATTTTAAAAAAGAAAATACCCAATAAACATACAAATACATGAACATAAACACAAAAAAATTAAAATCCAATTTAAAACATTACAGAAAAATATTTTGCCGATTGTGTGTTTGAGTATGCCTTTTTAAACAAGAGGAATTAGTAAAACTTTTATTACAATATTTGCAATGAAAAGGTTTTTCACCTGTATGTATACGAGTATGAGTTATTAAATGAGACTTCCGAGAAAATCTTTTATTGCAGTAATTGCATTTAAATGGTTTTTCACCTGTGTGTATACGAGTATGAGTTATTAAATAAACACTTGTAGAAAAACTTTTTTTGCAGTGGGTACAATAAAAAGGTTTTTTACCTGTGTGTATACGAGTATGACGTAATAAATGAGACTTCTGAGAAAATCATTTATTGCAGAAATTGCATTGAAATGGTTTTTCACCTGTATGTATTCTAACATAGGTTTTTAAATTATGAGCCGAATAAAAACTTTTTTCAAAATATGAACAACGAAATCTTTTGGTTTGATTCCGTTTTACATTAGAAGATAATTCAATGCTTCTATGATCACTCTCCAAATTGTTACCACTTCTCTTTAAAACGTTTTTATTTTTTGCCTGTTTATTTACTACAGATTTAATGATTATATTAGAAGCTGAAAAATTTTCAGAATTTCGTGTAGATTTGCTTTTACTACGTAGATTATTCACAATACTTGCACATCCCAATTCTTCTTTAATGACAAGAATTTTAGGTTTTTCTGGCAGATTGGTTAAGCTTTCTTTTTCTAAAATGTCTGAAAATATCTCTCCTATATTACTTTGCACACCATTGTTTTGATTTATTTGATTATATATTGGGGCATTTTGATCTTCAGGGTCGAAAAGCCTTTCTTGTAGATTATCAGCATTTACATTTTCTATCTTAAAATCTGTTGCATTTTTGTTAGTAATGGTTTTACTATTAGATGAATATTTTTTCCGTAAATTGTTTAATTCTGGTAAATTGTTTAAGTTTTCTTGATTTAAAACATTACAAATTAACTCAGGGGGATCTAGACTTCTTTGCATGTGTTTGTTTAAATGTATTTCATCAATAGTTGAGACATTTTGATATTCAGGGTCGATAAGCTCTTCTTTTACAATATTTGCATTTACATTTCTTAGCTCAAAAATTGTAAAATTTTCGTCAGGTAAAATTTCAATATTAGATGTATTACTTGTTTTCTCAACAAACGTTGGTTTTAAATTTACATCAGTATTTTCAAAACATTCTATTCTAACTACAGAAAGTCCATCAATATCAACATTCTCACTTTGAGGATGGGAACAATCTTTGCTTATGTTTAAATTGCCAGGTTTTAAACTTGAAAGTATTCCTCCAAGATTTATAATTTCTTTCTTGATTGATCTTATTTCTTCTGTTACACTTTGACGAAACAATTTCAGTTCCTCCAAAATTAAAAAGTTTATTGGGTGGTTAGATTGAACTTCCATATTTTTTACTTAGATTTCAGTAAAATTATATCCAGAGTAAAACTACTTAATTTTTTATCTAAATCTGAAAAAAAGGTAGTTACAAGATAAGAAACATTTTACATCACAAAATGTTAAGAATTTTCACTCAATCTTATACTATAAACTGGCATTCCAACTATAATAATTAATTTTAAACCATTATTCAAATTTTACCATTAGCAAATGTTTTACAAAAATTATAATAATAAAATTGTAATGCACAAAAGTTAAACAAATGATTTCAGTATCAACTAAACATGAAATAGTATTTAGCTAAACTAGAATAACACAATAGAGAAACAAATTACATAAACTTTGTTGTTATAGTTGTAGTTTTAAATTGGTTTTCAACTTGATTATTAAATAAAAGCATTTTTTAACTAAAACTTACAAAATAATATATTCAAAATCAAACTAAAATAAAATACATAAAACTACAATGTTTTAATATAAAGGGAATACAATGGAAAACTGTAAACAAAATAGGACAAACAAAAATTCGTATTTTAATACACAAAATCAATCATTAAACTTACAATTAAATAAACATCAAAAAATATAAAAAATGCGATTTAAAAACTACAATGACAACAACAAGTTTTAGCGAGTGTGTATTTGAGCATGCTTCTTTAGGGTAGAGGAAGACATAAAACTTTTATCACAAAACTTGCAATAAAATGGTTTTTCACCTGTATGTATACGAGTATGAGATATTAAACGAGGCTTCTGTGAAAATCTTTTATTGCAGTAAGTACAATGATAAGGTTTTTCACCTGTGTGTATTCGAACATGCATTTTAAGACAATCGGCTCGTGTGAAACTTTTATTACAATATTTGCAATGATAAGGTTTTTCACCTGTATGTATACGAGTATGAGATATTAAATTAGTGTTCTGAGAAAATTTTCTATTGCAAAAAGTGCAATGAAATGGTTTTTCACCTGTGTGTGTACGAGTATGAGTTATTAAAATAGACTTTTGAGAAAAGTTTTTATCACAATATGTGCAATGATATTGTTTAGGTTGATTCTGTTTTATTTTACAAGATAATTCATTGCTACTTTGATTCCTTTTTGAACTGTTGCCACTTCGCTTAAAAACATTTTTGTTTTTTGGCGGTTTTTTAACTACAGATTTGATGATCAAATCAAAATTAGAATTAGGAGTAGTTTTACTTTTAGTTTGTATATTATTCACACTATTTAAACATCCCAATTCTTCTTTTATCGCAAGAACTTTAGTTAAATTGTTTAAGCTTTTTTGATTTAAAATGTCAGAAGTTAACTCAGGAAGATCTAGACTACTTTGAATACTATCATTATAATTTATTTCTTTATGGCTTGAGGCAATTCGCTCCTTAGCGTCAATAAGCCCTTCTTGTTGATTATCTTCATTCACATTTACTAACTTGTTTGTTGTATTTTTGTTAGTAATGATTTTAATATTTGATGTATCACTTGCATTATCAATAAACATTGGTTGCAAATTTACATCGGTGTTTCCGAAACATTTTATTCTAACTGCAGAAAGTCCATCTAAATCAACATTCTCACTTTGAGAACGGGAACAATCTTTGCTAATATTTAAATTGTCAGGTTTTAAACTTGTAAATTTATCTCCAAGATTGATAATTTCTTTCTTGATTGATCGCAATTCCTCCAAAATTAAATAATTAATTGTGTTGTTAGATTGAGATTCCATAATTGCGAATATTATTTTTAATTTTAAGACAAAATGTATTTCAAATTCCTAAACCTGTGTATTTAAATCTAAGAAAAAAAAATTAATGCGTATTATATAAATGCATTAGACAAACTTTTTAAACTAAAATTTACAAAACAATACACACTAAATCAAGCTGAAATAAAATACATAATACACTGATATTTTACATTACCAAGTAAATACAAAAATAACTAAATACAACCCAAGACATTAATTTGCATTTTAATAAACAAAAACAACCTAAAAACTTGCAAACACAAAAAAAAATTAAAAACCAATTCGAAACATTAAAAAAAATATTTTACTGAGTGTGTATTAGAGTATGGTTTTTTAAAAAAGCATTCTGAGTAAAACTTTTATCACAATATTTGCATTGATAAGGTTTTTCACCTGTATGTATACGAGTATGAGTTATTAAATGAGATTTCTTAGTAAATCTTCTATTGCAGTAAATGCATTTGAATGGTTTTTCACCTGTATGTAATCGTGTATGATCTTTTAAAATTGAAGTCCAAGCAAAACTTTTATTACAATATGTGCAATGAAATGGTTTTTCACCTGTATGTATACGAATATGTGATTTCAAATTACCAGCCAAAGAAAAACTTTTATCACAATATGTGCAATGAAATGGTTTTTCACCTGTGTGTATACGAATATGCCTTTTAAGATGGTCAGCCTGATTAAAACTTTTATTACAATATGTGCAATGATAATTTCTTTCACCTGTGTGTAAACGAATATGTGTTTTCAAATTATGAGCCAAAGAAAAACATTTATCACAATATGTGCAATGAAATGGTTTTTCACCTGTGTGTATTCTAATGTGTCTTTTAAGACTCAAGTTCCAACAAAACTTTTTATCACAATATGAACAACGAAATCTTTTGGTTTGATTTCGTTTTACATTAGAAGATAGTTCAATGCTTCTATGATCACTCTCCAAATTGTTACCACTTCTCTTTAAAACCTTTTTATTTTTTAGTTGTTTATTAACTACAGATTTAATGTTTATATTAGAAGCTGAAAAATTTTTAGAACTTTGTGTAGCTTTGCTTTTACTACGTAGATTATTGACAATACTTGAACATTCCAATTCTTCTTTAATGACAAGAATTTTAGTTTTTTTGGGCAAATTGGTTAAAGCTTTCTGCCCTGAAATGTCCGAAGCTAACTTGGGTGAAACTGGATTACTTTGCATTCTTTCGTTTGGATTCATTTCATCATAGGTTGAGACATTTTGATCTTCAGGTTTAATAATCATTTCTTGTTGATTATCTTCATTCACATTTATTAACTTGTTTGTTGTATTTTTGTTAGAAATGATTTTAACATTGGATGAATCCATTGCATTATCAATAAACATTGGTTGCAAGTTTACTTCAGTGTTTTCAAAATATTCTTCTTTAACTGCAGAAAGTCCACCAAGATCAACGGCCTCACCTTGGGAATAAGAATAATGTTTGCTTATATCTAAATTGTCAGGTTTTAAACTTGTAAATATTCCTCCAAGATTTATAATTTCTTTCTTGATTAATCTCATTTCTTCTGTTACACTTTGACGAAACAATTTCAGTTCCTCCAAAATTAAAAAGTTTATGGGATGGTTAGATTGAACTTCCATATTTATTACTTAGATTTCAGTAAAATTAAATTCAGAATAAAACTACTTAAATTTTTTATCAAAATCTAAAAAAGAATGTAGTTAGTTTAGCAACCATTTTAAATAATATTGATACCTTTAACCAACTATTATAAACGGGTAATCAAATTCAAATAACTAATTTCAAAACATTAAATGTTAGAATTAAAACATTAATTAAGTGATAATGCAAAAAAGTTCATTAAATAAATTAAGTATTTAACACAGAAAAATATTCAGTTAAGACAAACAGAAATTGTATTTAAAAAAAGGAAATTAACCTATAAACATACAAATACATAAACAAACAAAAAAATTTTAATTTAAATTAAAACATTAAAGAAAAAAAATTTTAACGAGTGTGTGTTTGAGTATGTATTATTAAAGACTTGGAGTAAGAAAAACTTTTATCACAATATTTGCAACGAAATGGTTTTTCACCTGTATGCATACGAGTATGAGATACCAAATAGGGCTTCCGAGAAAAACTTTTGTCACAATTTGTACACTGAAATAGTTTTTCACCTGTGTGTATTTTAATATGTTGTCTTAAATGATCAGACTGTTTAAAACTTTTACTACAATAAGTACAATGATAAGGTTTTTCACCTGTGTGTGTTCGAACATGCAATTTAAGATAAGTACCTCGTGTAAAGCTTTTATCGCAGTATTTGCAATTGAATGGTTTTTCACCGGTATGTATACGAGTATGACATATTAAATAAGACTTCCCAGAAAATCTTTTATTGCAGTATGTACAATGATAAGGTTTTTCACCTGTGTGTATTCGAACATGCATCTTAAGACAATCAGCGCGTGTAAAACTTCTATTACAATACGTGCATTGATAAGAATTTTCACCTGTGTGTATTCGAACATGTCTTTTAAGATTATCAGCATAATTAAAACTTTTATTACAATATGTGCAATCATAAGATTTTTTACCTGTGTGTATTTGAATATGTCTTTTTAAATGATGAACCAAAGAAAATTTTTTATCACAATATGTGCAACGTAATCTTTTGGTTTGATTCTGTTTTACATTAGAAGATAATTCAATGCTACTATGATCACTGTCCAAACTGTTACCACTTCTCTTTAAAACCTTTTTTTTCTTTGGTTGTTTATTCACTACAGATTTAATATTTATATTAGAAGCTAAACAACTTTCAGAACTTTGTTTGGCTTTGCTTTTGCTACGTAGATTATTCACAATACTTGAACATCCCAATTCTTCTTTAATTGCAAGTATTTTAGGTTTTTTAAGCAGATTGGTTTGGCTTTCTTGTTCAGAACAATACGAAGTTAACTTAGGAGAATCCAGATTACTTTGCATGCTTTGTTTTGGATATATTTCATTATAGATAGACACATTTTGATCTCCGAGTTTAATAAGCCTTTCTTGTTGAATATCTTCATTTACATTTACTAACTTGTTTGTTGTATTTTTGTTAGAAATAATTTTAACATTGGATGAATCACTTGCATCATCAATAAACATTGGTTGCAAATTTACATCAGTGTTTTCAAAGTTTTCTATTTTAACTGCAGAAAGTCCAACAAATTCAGCATTATCACTTTGAAGATAAGAACAATTTTTGTCTATATTTAAATTGTCAGGTTTTAAACTGGTAAATATTCCTCCAAGATTGATAATTTCTTTCTTGATTAATCTCATTTCTTCTGTTACACTTTGACGAAACAATTTCAGTTCCTCCAAAATTAAAAAGTTTATGGAGGGTCCGGGTTGAATTTCCATATATTTTTACTCAAATTTTAGTAAATTTAAATTCAGAGTAAAACTACTTTACTATTTTATCTAAATTTAAAAAAAGAATGTAGTTACAACATAAGAAACATTTTATATCTTTTTTTTTTCTATTAGCAAATGGTTTTACTATTAGCAAATGTTTTACTATTAGCAAATGTTTTATAAAAATTAAACTGTTAAGCAAAAAGGTTAAACAAATGATTTAAGTATCAAATTAAACATAAAGTAATGTTCAGCCAAACTAAAATCACACATTACAGAAAATAATTACACTTTCTATTACATAAGTTTTATTATAGACGCTTAATTAAAAAACTAAATACAAAACTAGAAAAAAAAAACATAAAAATACATTCACATGAACATACAAAAATAACAAATAAAACATTAGAAAAAAAAATTAATGTTTGTGTTTTTTAGTATGCCTCTTTAAAGACGTGTTATAAGGAAAACTTTTATCACAATGTTTGCAATGAAATGGTTTTTCACCTGTATGTATACGAGTATGAGATACCAAATTGGGCTTCCGAGAAAATCTTTTATCACAATTTGTACACTGAAATGGTTTTTCACCTGTGTGTATTCGATTATGTGTTTTTAAATGAACATTTTGAGAGAAACTTTTATTACAATAAGTACAATGAAAAGGTTTTTCACCCGTATGAATTTGAGTATGAAATACCAAATGAGACTTCTGAGAAAAACTTTTACCGCAATTTGTACATTGAAATGGTTTTTCACCTGTGTGTAAACGTATATGTTGTTTCAAATAATCAGACTGTTTAAAACTTTTACTACAATAAGTACAATGATAAGGTTTTTCACCTGTGTGTATTCGAACATGCTTTTTAAGATAATCAGTTCGTATAAAGCCTTTATCGCAATATTTACAATTGAATGGTTTTTCACCTGTATGTATTCGAGTATGACATATTAAATGAGGCTTTCGAGAAAATCTTTTATTGCAGTAGGTACAATGATAAGGTTTTTCACCTGTGTGTATTTGAACATGGGTTTTTAAATGATGAGCCAAAGTAAAACTTTTATCACAATATGAACAACAAAATCTTTTGGTTTGATTCTGTTTTACATTTGAAGATAATTCAATGCTACTATGATCACTCCCCAAATTGTTACCCTTTCTTTTTAAAACCTTTTGTTTCTTTGGTTGTTTATTCACTACAGATTTACTGATTATATTAGAAGCTGAAAAATTTTCAGAATTTTGTGTAGCTTTGCTTTTACTAAGTAGATTATTCACAATACTTGAACATCCCAATTCTTCTTTAATTGCAAGTATTTTAGGTTTTTCAAGCAGATTGGTTTGGCTATCTTGTTCTGAATAGTTCAAAGTTAACTTAGGAGAATCCAGATTACTTTGTATGCTTTCCATCAAATTTGTTTTATTATAGATTGGGACATTTTGATCTTCAGGGTGAAAAAACCTTTCTTGTAGATTATCAGCATTTACATTTTCTATCTTAAAATCTGTTGCATTTTCGTTAGTAATGGTTTTACTATTGGATGAATCTATTGCATTATCAGAAAACATTGGTTGCAAATTTACATCAGTGTTTTCAAAGTTTTCTATTTTAACTGCAGAAAGTCCAACAAATTCAGCATTATCACTTTGAGAATAACAACAATCTTTGTTTGTATTAAAATTGCCAGATTTTAAACTTGTAAATATTCCTCCAAGATTGATAATTTCTTTCTTGATTAATCTCATTTCTTCTGTTACACTTTGACGAAACAATTTAAGTTCCTCCAAAATTAAAAAGTCTATAGTGTTGTTAGATTGAACTTCCATATTTTTTTACTTAAATTTTAATAAATTTAATCCAGAGTCAACCTACTTAACCTTTTATCCTAATCTAAAAGAAGAACATGATTAATAATAGGAAACATCTTACATCAAATAATGTTAACATATTTTACTCAATCGTATACTAAAAACTTGTAAACAAGTTTAAATAATTTATTTCAAAACATTATTTAAATTTTACTACTAGCAAATGTTTTACAAAGATTACCCTAATTAAATTGTAATGCAAAAAAGGTTAAACAAATGATTTAAGTATCAATTAAACGTGAAATAATGTTTAGCTAAACTAAAATAACACAATACAAACCTCAATCCTAAACAAGGCAAACTAAAATCGTATCATAAGAAAAACAACTAATAAACATGCAATTACATAAACATACAAAAAGTTAAAATTCGAATTAAAACATTGAAAAAATTTTTTTTTAACAAGCGTGTATTTGGGAATGTTTCTTTAACGATACGGAATAAGTAAAACTTTTATCACAAGATGTACAATGAAAAGGTTTTTCACCTGTGTGTATTCTAATATGTGTTTTTAAAATACCAGTCGAAGAAAAACTTTTATCACAATAAGTGCAATGAAATGGTTTTTCACCTGTATGTATACGAATATGGTTTGTTAAATTACCAGAAGAAGTAAAACTTTTCTTACAATATGTGCAATGAAATGGTTTTTCACCTGTGTGTGTTCTAGTATGAATTTTTAAATGATTTTTTTGGGAAAAACGTTTATCACAATATGTGCAATGAAACGGCTTTTCACCTGTATGCATTCGAATATGAATGTTAAGGTTAGGAGACCGAGAAAATTTTTTATCACAATATGTGCACTGAAATCGTTTGATATGGTCACTCTTTGAACTGTTATCTGTTCGCTTTAAAACTTTTTTGTTTTTTAGGTGTTTTTTCACCACAGATTTGGTGATAACATTGGAAGTCAAAAAACCGCCCAAATTAGGTGTAGATTTGCTTCTACTTCGCAAGTTATTTACAATACTTGAACATTCTAATTCTTCTTTAATTGCAAGTATTTCAGGTAAATTGTTTAGCTCTGGTAAATCATTTAAGCTTTCTTCATCTGGAATGTCCAAAGTCAACTCAGGTGGATCACAAATACTTTGCACTTTTGGGTTTAGATTTCTTTCATCAATGATAAAGGTATTTGGATGTTGAAGATAAATGAGCTCTTGTTGTAGATTATCTGCATTTATATCTTTGAACTCAGAATCTGTAGTAACTTTGTTAGTAATAATATCATTGTTTGATGTATTATTTGCATGACCAATAAACATTGGTTGCAAGTTTACATCAGTGTTTTCAAAGTTTTCTATTTTAACTGCAGAAAGTCCATCAAATTCAGCATTATCACTTTGAGAATAACAACAATCTTTGTTTGTATTAAAATTGCCAGGTTTTGAACTTGTAAATATTCCTCCAAGATTTATAATTTCTTGCTTGATTGATTTCATTTCTTCTGTTACACTTTGACGAAACAATTTTAGCTCCTCCAAAATTAAAAAGTTTATTGGGTGGTTAGGTTGAACTTCCATATTTTTTTACTTAAATTTTAATAAAATTTAATCCAGAGTCAATCTACTTTACTATTTTATCCTAATCTAAAAAAAGAACGTAATTAATAATAGGAAACATTTTACATCAAATAATGAGAATACCTTTTACTCAATCGTACACTAAAAACAGGTAATCAAATTTTAATAATTAATTTTAAAATTTTATTTAAATTTCACTATTAATGAAAATTCACTATTAAAAGAAAAAAAAAGATAATATTAATTTAAATGTAATGCAAAAAAGATTACACAAATGATTTTAAGTATCAAATTAAACATGAAATAATGTTTAGCTAAACTAAAATAACACAATACAAAACTCGATCCTAAACAAGGCAAACTAAAATTGTATCTTAAGAAAAACAACTAATAAACATGCAATTACATAAACATACAAAAAGTTAAAATTCGAATTAAAACATTGGGAAAATTTTTTTTTAACTAGCGTGTATTTGAGAATGTTTCCTTAACGATACGGAATAAGCAAAACTTTTATCACAAGATGTACAATGAAAAGGTTTTTCACCTGTGTGTACTCTAATATGTGTTTTTAAAGCACCAGTCGCAGAGAAACTTTTCTTGCAATAAGTGCAATGAAATGGTTTTTCACCTGTATGTATTCGAATATGGTTTGTTAAATTACCAGAAGAAGTAAAACTTTTCGTACAATATGTGCAATGATAAGGTTTATTCCCTGTGTGAATTTGATTATGTTTTCTTAAATTATCAGTAGAAGCAAAACTTTTATCACAAGATTTACAATAAAATGGTTTTTTACCCAGATGTACAAAAATATGTGTTTGAAGAGAAAGATTCCTAGAAAATTTTTTATCACAATATGTGCAATGAAATGGTTTTTCACCTGTGTGGGTTCGAGTATGAATTTTTAAATGAACTCTTTGAGTGAAACGTTTACCACAATATGTGCAATTAAACGGCTTTTCACCTGTATGTATTCTAATATGAATGTTAAGGTTAGCAGACTGAGAAAATTTTTTATCACAATATGTGCACTGAAATCGTTTGATTTGATTCTGTTTTACATTAGAGGAGAGTTTACTGCTAATATGATCACTGTTTAAACTGTTACCCATTCGCTTTAAAGCCTTTTTGTTTTTTAGCCTTTTTTTCACCACAGATTTGGTGATGACATTGGAAGCCAAAAAAACGTCCAAATTAGGTGTAGATTTGCTTCTACTTCGCAAGTTATTTACAATACTTGAACATTCTAATTCTTCTTTAATTGCAAGTATTTTAGGTAAATTGTTTAGTTCTGGTAAATCATTTAAGCTTTTTTTATCTAAAATGTCCAAAGTTAACTCCGGAGGATCAAAAATACTTTGCCCTTTTGGGTTTAGATTTCTTTCATCAATGATAGAGGTATTTTGATCTTGAGGATAAATGAGCTCTTGTTGTAGATTATCTGCATTTATATTTTTCAACTCAGGATCTGTAGTAATTTTGTTAGTAATAATATCATTGTTTGATGTATTACTTGCATGATCAATAAATGTTTGTTGCAAATTTACATCAGTGTTTTCAAAGTTTTCTATTTTAACTGCAGAAAGTCCAACAAATTCAGCATTATCACTTTGAAGATAAGAACAATTTTTGTCTATATTTAAATTGTCAAGTTTTAAACTGGTAAATATTCCTCCAAGATTTATAATTTCTTTCTTGATTAATCTCATTTCTTCTGTTACACTTTGACGAAACAATTTCAGTTCCTCCAAGATTAAAAAGTTTATGGAATGGTTAGATTGAACTTCCATATTTTTTTAACTCAAATTTTAGTAAATTTAAATTCAGAGAAAAACTACTTTACTATTTTATCTAAATCAAAATAAGAAAATGATTAATAATAAGAAACATTTTACATCAAATAATGAAAATACCTTATACTCAATTATATACTAAAAACTGGTGATCAAATTTGAATAATAAATTTTAAAACATTATTTAAGTTTTTCTATTAGCAAATGTTTTACAAAGATTATAAAAATTAAACTGTTAAGCAATAAAATTAAACAAATAATTTAAGTATCAAATTAAACATAAAGTATTGTTCAGCCAACTTAAAATTAATTACACATTACAGAAAATAATTACACTTTCTATTACATAAGTTTTATTATAGGCGATTAATTAAAAAACTAAATACAAAACTAGATAAAAAAAAACAATAAAAATACATTCACATGAACATACAAAAATATTGAAATTTAAATAAAACATAAGAAAAAAAAACTAATGTTTGTGTTTTTTAGTATGCCTCTTCAAAGACGTGTTATAAGAAAATCTTATATCACAATGTTTGCAATAAAATGGTTTTTCACCTGTATGCATACGAGTATGAGATTGTAAATGTGGCTTCTGACAAAATCTTTGATTACAATAAGTACATTGATAAGGTTTTTCACCTGTGTGTATTCGAACATGAGTTTTAAGATGATCAGCTCGTGTAAAGCCTTTATCGCAATATTTGCAATGAAATGGTATTTTACCTGTATGCTTATAAGTATGAGTTTTTAAGTGAAGATTTTGGGAAAATCTTTTATCGCAATATGTACATTTAAATGGTTTTTCACCTGTGTGTATTCGAATATGTCTTTCTAAATTTTTAGGGTAACCAAAAGTTTTATTACAATATGTGCAAAGAAATGGTTTTGTTTGGTTAGGTTTTACAATGGAAGATGGTTTAACACGAACATGAGCACTCTTTGAACTGTTAAAGTTTGACTTTAAAACCTTTTTGTTGTTTTGTTTTTTTATAATATTAGAGTGGATGATGTCTTTTGACGTCAAAGAAACTTTAAGAATTTTAGAAATATTTTTACTTCTTAGATTATTTACTATACTGGAACACCCCAATTCTTCTTTAATTGTAACAATTTTCAGTAAATTCTTTGAGTTTTCTTGTTTTAAAACATTGCAAATTAACTCAGAAGAATTTTGACAACTTTGCATGCTTTTGTTTAGATTTATTTTATCATTAACTAAAGCATTTTGATTATCAGGGTCGATAAGCTCTTCTTTTACATTATGAACATTTATATTTTTTAGCTCAGAAGTTGTCGAGTTAACATTGATTAACATTGAATTTAAATTTCCATCAGTGTTTCCAAAACAATCTTTTCTAACTGCAGAAAGTCCATTAAAATCAACATTTTTACCTTTAGAATGAAAACAATCTTTGCATGTATTTAAATTGTCAGGTTTCAAACTTGTAAATTTATCTCCAAGATTTATAATTTCTTTCTTAATTGATCTTATTTCTTCTGTTACACTTTGACGAAACAATTTCAGTTCCTCCAAAATTAAAAAAGGAACTTCAGCTTCCATATTTCACCCTTAGTTTGCAGTTTAAAAGTTAACGATAAAACTATTTCTTTTTTTTAAATCTATTTAAAAATGTAAAAAAAATATCATATAAAAAATAAATATTAAATATTTGCTTCATAATATTTTTATTAAAAATTAAAAAAAAAATTGTCAAACAAATTGTTTTTTGCGGTCCTCACTGATTCTCTCTCTTATTTTACAGTTCTAGCTGATGTTCTCTTATACTCTACAGTCCCACTTATTCTCTCTCCTGTACTTTACAGTCCTAATTTTTTTTAAGATGAGAAAATCCGTTATTTGTTTTATGTAGTTTATAATTTATAAAAAAAGGTTTAACTTTAAAGTTATGTAACTATGTTCAAAACAAAATCACTATAAATTGTCTCTTTTTTACTTAATTGCTTCGTTTCATTTAACATTTAATACCGGCAGCGTGGTGTAGTGGTAAAAACACTTGCTACACCACACATAAACTCGTGGGTTCAATCTCAATTGATCTCATGCTGTAGCGCCCTTGAGTAAGGCACTATAAATGTTATGAACTCCTGCTGAGCCAGCACTTAATCAGCAGCATAATTATCGGGCAATTATAATCTATAATATCCCAAACTGCCACAGGCAACTCAAGACTGGGTCGGAGTAACTGATGTTACTGTATGTTTAAGTCGCGCATTCGACTTTCCCACATCGAGGATGAAGATATATACAAAAAAAACACAGCTGATTTTTCTGGTCAGCAAAATGCGAAAATATAGTCATGGGACGATCTTTCATTTTTTACTAAGAAACAAGGCGTGCACTTCCTTATTATAAAATCCAACCAGTGTTAACTGATAAAATTTGCAATTACATTAAAGCTACTATTCTAAATCTAAGTCCGTATTAATTGCGATAACAATAAAAAAATAACCAGCAGTTAAAATTTAACGATCATCCAGATATTTACTACACATGCTTAAAAATACACAGTTTTTGCGTATATTCAATATTATTGTTTAATGAAAATATATTATATACACTGGCGTCAATCCTGGGGGTGCATGCACACCCATCTACAATTTTAATAAGTGCCAAATATATGTGGCACCTCTAGAGTATTTGCAAAATGATGGATTTTAGATGTAAAATGAATAGTTATATACGCGATCTAAAAAATCTCACCATAATAAATGCTTGAAATGTCGCCAAAAAACGGCATATTCTGCGTGTCTGGTGCTTATACTACATAATAATTGTACTTTCGTTGGTTAAAGACTAATGCGGTCTCCTTTCTTTGCTAATATCAAATTTAAGACGATTTAAAGTCAAGTTCAACTTAATATAAGCACTTTGAAACGCTTTTTTTAGCGAAGATTTTACTATTTTTAACACCCCTAAAGTTAATTAATTTTTTTTTATATTGACGCCCATGATCATATAAATAATAAGTTGCAACCCATAATACTTATGATGAATATAAATGGCCCAGGCAAGGTTTGACCGGTTGCCAGAAGATTTGGCTGTGAAAAGGCAGGCCGAAAGCGCCTGTCTTTTAATTCATTTTAAAATTAGTTTTTAAGACATAAATCTTACAAAAATAAATATTTTAAAAGCTTACATATGTCTTTATCATAAAAACCAATCAAAACTTTTATATATACTGTACTTTTTGCAAAATTTTATTTTATAAATCTGTAAAATATGGATTTATGCTTACACTTTACCCGGGCTTCACGCTGCAGACTACCCGCAGTTTAGCAAAAAATTTCGCAAACCGAATATAAATTTTGCAGGCCAAAAGCACTTGTTTTTTATCCATTTTTGAGACAAAAATTTTAAAAAAATAAATATTTTAAAAACTAACATATCGTAACAAATGAATAAATTTTTATACGTAATGTACTTACTGCCAAACTTTATTTTAAATATCAGTAAAATAGGGTCTTATACATTATACCTGGGAATTTCGTCACCGACTTCCCGCCGTTTTTTTGCAAGCCGAATCTTCTTACAGTCAAATGTTGTGGTCCCCGCCTGACTATTGATGTAGCGGTTGCCAGTCGATCCGTAGTCAGGTCGATGCACCCAAGGCGATACGTACTCGAGTTCAAGTTCATCCCGTACTCGCATTACGTAACCCTTTATACAATTCGCATATAAGTAACATATCAGTTTATTAAATAGAACTTATCTTAGTAGTAGTATGCGATAATTATACGACAAATAAGTGTGCGTGCACTATTTGAATTTACAACTATAATAATGATTAAACAAATTTTGTTATTAAGTTATAACTCAACTGATAAAAATTCCAAATACACAACAAAGATACCGCCCTTATCTTTCGTCCGTCTTAGTTGCGATAATGGTTAAAAAAGACAGCTGATAAAAAGATGTCAACAATACAATAATTTAATACTATAATCGTTGAAAAACACTGTATTTTTAAACAGATTTATTAATGCGTATTTTAAATATTTATTTGTTTAAAAAATAGATATAAATAATAACTAGCGGCACATGATACTTACAGTTAACGTAAGTAGCTCGAGTATGGATCGTCCGTTGCGGCCTGCAAGGAGAGTAATTCCGCTGAAAAAATTCAAAATTTCTGTTGTGTGAGTGTGGATCTACTAGAACGCATCAACTCAAGAATCGACTGGCAACCGATGTATTGCCCTGCTAGATGTACTGCACAGCAAAAAATTGAAAAATTCTCCTTGTTCTAAAAACAGATCAGCTGGCAATTACGTATTTATTAAAATACTTAGCTTGTAAATGAGACTTTTCTAAAAACATGGTTAGTACACAAAAATACCTTAAAATTTAAAAAACGCAAAATTTTAAACCTATTTTCCAGTCTGGAAAATAGGGCGTGCACACGCGAGATTTTTTTCATTAAAAAAAATGCACGCCTAGAATTAGCGCTTTGCACACCTAGTGTCTTAAAAAAATGTGCACGCGCAGTACTGACGCCTAAAACATGTTAACATATATCACGCATGCCTGCCTAGACCAGAAATTTTGGTACGCGTGCATGCGCAGTCACGCATTTTTTACGCTTGCACGCACGAGATCTCGTCGAAAACTGCCCTACTTTCCAGACTGGCCTATTTTATCAGTTTATACAAGTTTAAAATATAAATTTTTAACAGATTTTCTAACAATATAACATTAAAACATAACCGAATTGCTTCAATTTATTGAAATATTGTACAACACTTTTTTTATATATAAAAAATAGAAAACACATCAATCAGTCTGTCTGTCTGTTGTTAAAATTTAAAAAAATTAACCTGGAAGATAAAAATCAAAATATTTTAACACAATACTTAGTCAAAAACTATATAAATTTTAAGATTTAGGTTCTTTAAATATACAAATTACCTTCTGTTAGTCTGTTACCACGTAAAAAATAAACGTAGACAACCACACGCGCACATGTTTAATAAAAATTCGCGGGCAGAAGTGACTGGCAGACTGACATTCGCAATTGTCCCAATTATAAAAAACATACATTTTAAATGTTTACTAGTCAACCAACAATTATTTATTCGATTAAAGTTTGTAATATTAATCTAAAAACTAAACCCTGTACCAGGAAACCTGACTTTTTTATTTTTCAAAATGTCTCCTAATATTTCTAATTACCCGGCGTGGCACCTTTGTTTGTTTACAACTCAGAGTTATAACTTTGATTTGTGCCATAGACAAACAAATACCGTAACTTCCAGATTAAAAAGACAGCATTTTTTTTTTTTTTTGTATATATTTATCCTCGATGTGGGAAAGAGTTCATACCGTTTATAGCGCCTTACTCAAGGGCGCTACAGCATGAGATCAGTGGGGATTGAACCCACGACCTCATGTGTGGTGTAGCAAGAGTTCTTATCACTATACCACGCTGCCGGTTATTTCATCAACCTAATATAGAAAAAATAAACCTATATATATTGCAAATGTATTCATTAAATTAATTAGAAAGTAAAATTACTGCTTATTTACTTTTTTTTAAACTGTGTACTCACAACAAGCGAATCTTAAGTTATTTGAATCGTTTTAAACTTTTTACACGCAGGCTTCTATTTCTAACGACACGAAAAAATGGGAAAAAATATTTTAGATAATTTTTTTTTATAAACAAAATTACGTTAATCAAATAAATGTCTGTAAAGGGTGCGCTTTTTTTGTTTACTTTAAGTTGGTACCTACCTTTAATCTTATTTGTTTACACCTTATACCTACCACGTGACTTGTTAGATTAATTGTGTTAAAATAAATTGTATGTTGATATTCATTATGCTAGTTTGTGGACGATTAAATGTAACTCTTTCGCAAAAAAACACCACATGGGGTCGTGGGTTTAATTCCCACTGCTCTTACGCAGTAGCGCCTGAGTAAGACGCTAGAAACGGTATAAATTCTGCGAAGCCAGCACTTAACCAGCAGCATAATTATTGGGCAAATATAACCTTTATAAAATTCCTGCTAAAGGTAACTCGAGACCAGGGTTAAAGTAACTGTTGTTACTCTATTTTTATATCGTGCATTTGACCTTCTCACAGGATAAAAATATATACAAAAAAAATTAAAAAAATAAAAACACTGTAACAATGTTGTTTGCGTAGAAATCGAAGCAAAATTATTGTAAAATTTTGTAAACTATTATAAAAATTTAAGGTATTATAAAATATGCTAAGGTTTGTGTCATACGAACGCTATGACGTTATATTAACGGCGCGGGTTCTTTTATGCTCCATTGAAGCATTACAAACATTTGTATCTCTCAATAGTAAGTAGAATTTACAGCTTCTAAGTTATCTGTTAAATTAAACTTAATGTAAAAGTTAGGTTAAATAATATAATTTTAATATTTTATTAAATTTAATGTAAATTTATAATAATAATTTCTAATTTAGGTTACTTTAAATCGTTGTAAGATGTTGTATAAACGTATAAATGATAAAAAAGCTTGGTTTTTGTTAACAACTTTGTTTTGCCTTTTTATTTACTTTGCTTGGAGATGCGATAATGACGGTAAGGATGAGCTAATCTTTACTACTTTACTTAGTCTGCAATATTTTAAACATTTTTTTTTCTACTAAATTTAGAAACTTTTGAAAACAAAAAAAGAAAAAGAGATTGGCTTGAAATTGAAGAATTAAACAAAAATAAGGTAATTTTACTAAAAAAATGAAAAAATTGGAAAAGATTAAATTTCTTTACAAATGTATGTCATTTGTTATTCCAGAAACCGTCAAAACGACTTCCCAGCGCTATTGTGATTGGCTCTAAACAATGCCACGAAAATACGCTGGTAAAACTTTTACAAAAACACCCTTTAATAAGAGTTAAAACGAATCAAAACCAAAATACGCCGTTTTTTATGCAGTACAAGGGTTCACTAAGGCAATACAGGTACATTGCTATTTTAATATGACTTTTTTATTTAAAAAATCCGATTCCCACTGCTCTCATGCTGTAGCGGCCTTGCTTAATTATCTTAATATAGAACAAATACAATCTATAATATCTTAAACTACCAAATTTAGTTTTCAATATCCACAACTGACAAAATTAACTCGAGACTGGGGGTGATAACTAATGTTTAGTTCGTAAAGTCGTCCTTTTCACATCGAGGATAAATAATAAATATAAAAACAATTAAAAGCGCGGGAAATTATATTTAAAAAACAACAACAAAATTCGTGAATTTTTGTGTTTGTAGAGACACAATGCCGATTGTTCCAGACAATACTTTAACAATAGAAGTCGAACCACGTTATTTTTTTAACCAACAGCATGGTAACCATTCTATACCATTTAAAATAAATACCATGTTACCTAGAACCAAAATATTATTGGTTTTGTGCGACCCAGTCACTAGAGCAGTGTCAGAGTACTTTACACAGGTAATATATAAAAATAAATAGCGTAAAGTCGATTGTTTTTGCTTTCATCTAGGTTAAAATTTGTATTATACAACTTATCTTAGTCCTTTTTATTTTTAAAATGGTGGAAGCTGACTTAAAAACCTAAACATCGAGTAACATTAGTTACCCTAACCCAGTCTCAAGCTAAACCAGTTTAAAATATTTTTACCCAGTCTCGAGTTATTTTGACAGTTTGGGATATTATTTAACAAATTTTTGCTTTAACTACATAATAACATTATTAAAAACAACTTTTTAATACTAATATTTTCAGCAACTTATCAAGAATAAAGAAATAAATAGATACAAAACCTTCGAAAACTATTTTTACAACTACTTTCCTAAAATAAACAACATATTTTGCGGTTGTCCTAGCAACAAAGATTTAGAGTTGCTCAGTAAAGAAATGTTAAAAAAATATTTTCTTTCTTCTATTTTAACGAATGGATTGTACGATATACATTTACAAAATTGGCTAAAATATTACAATTTAAAAAATTTAATGATTCTTAGCGATTTAAATTTATTTGGAAACACTGGAAAAGTAATAGACGATCTTCAAGACTTTTTAAATATCCCCAAATTAATTTTTCCCGAGGATTTTGTCAAAAATCTTGATTCACCGAACTTTAATTGCTATAAAGACTGGAAAACTGGAGAATTAGATTGCTTAAACCCGGAACCTTTTCAAATACAAACTTTTAAGATTAACAAAAAAGTTCTGAAAAAGTTAAAAACTTTTTACTCTTGTTATAACGATGCATTATTTAATTTAACAGGTCAGCGTTTGAACGAAGTTGTTTAATAAAATGTCGGCATTTAGTGCTTTGTGAAATTATTAACTTAAGTTAAGGCGCCCTACAATTGTCAAACTTATAGGTGAATAAAATTAATTTACCCTTCTACATCACCCAAATAAATGTTAGACCCCTTTCTATTGTTTTTACATCCTAAATTGGGAGCTCTATTAGCGTCGTCCGCCAGTTTAAACGGGTAGTTCTAAAATCAATGCAGAAAGGGCGAAATTTTAAGGGTAAGGCCTGTTTACACGACAAGGTAACGTTGCGCTGCGCTACGTAATACAAAATATCTAATAAAAGTAAACCGCTTACGAAATCTTGCGTTAATTTCGCTTCGGCTGCAAAACTTTACGAAATCTTACCTAACTTTCGCGAACTTTCGTACGTGTGAACGACTCTGTTCATTTTAAATGGTTGCAAAATCTTATATTACGTTAAGTTGCGTACGCCGTGTGAACGGGCTTTAAGGTATAAAAATTCTGCCCGGATAGATAACATTTTTAAGGGGGTTTATAAATATTTCTAAGGGGGTTACAAGTTTAGTTATTTCATAAAAGCAGGCAGGGATAATTAACCCACATTTTAACCCTTACTGTTACCTTTAAACTTTTTTTAAGAAATGATCTTTTATTTACTTTCTATTGCCTTTAAAACAAAAAATGACGTTATTAACCGTCTGATTTTATTATTAAGTCGGAAGTAGTGACGTCACGAAAGGGAAATCCCCGCTGGCCAGCAGAGCGATCCCCAGCGGTGACGAGCAGCTTAAGATTGCACAAATTCGTGGAACAAGTACAACGTCATAAGTAACAATGATGACGTCACAACTAAGTTGTAAAACTTCATCAAAACGATGACGTCATATTGGATGAGAAAGTGGACTGTGATGTCATAGAAAATATTCACCGAAATACCCGTAGACAATACAAAAAATAACAAACCGATTATACAAAAAACGATTGTGATGTCACAAGCAAAGCTCCACCAGGGCCACCATGATTATGACGTAGTCGCAAACAACAAACGTCATTGGAAAAGAAGAAATTGTAGAAAACAAAGAAAGAACAAAATAACTTTTAGGTTTAGTAACAAATTCAAAAAACTAAAATAAAAAAAGTTTCCAGAAAAAATATTCAAATATTTACAATTTTTTTTGGTAAATTTGTTTAAAAATTGTAAAAATTCTTACTTAAATTTAGGAGTTAAATTTTAAGCAAAATATTCAACGTTAGGGGTATAAAAAGAAAAAGATTTTTTAAAATAGGAAAGGGGTTAAAAACTAAAAGGGGGCAGGGGGTAAACAGAGAGAAAAAGAAAGATTTCAAAATTTGGGGTTAAAAAATTAAACCCCGGAAGTGGATGGGGTGTACATTGCAGCATTGGGGTCAAGGTGAATAGGGGGCATCATCATTGGGTCCATGTGCACTAGTGGGGGTCCTGGGGTCCGTGGATTGAAGTTGTACTCTGGGGAGTTGGGGTGAACAAGGGGCTTTTCCAAGAAATTTGCCGAATAATGGGGGGTAGGGGACCTTAACCGAGACTCGGGGAGAAGCGATAAAATATCCGACATTCTGGTCTTCAACTCCTGGATCTGACTGTCGCGTTTATAGATTTCAACTAAACAATAACAATGGGATTAGAACAATGGTTAAACAATGCCTTTTTGATACACGTTAAGAGGCAGCTGTGTGAAAACTGTGCTTCACTACATGAGGTCCTGGGTTTGATTCCAAGGGCTGTCATGCTGTAGTGCGCTTGAGTAAGGCGCTATAAACGATTTAAACTCCTGCTAAGCCAACATTTAATCAGCAATTACCGTATTGGGCAATTATAATCTACAATATTTCAAACTGTTAAAGACAACTCAAAACTGGGTTGGGGTAACTGTTGTTACTCTATGTTTAGGTCATGAAGTCGACCTTTTTATGAGAATGAAAGAATGAATAAATATAAAACATTAATAATGAATACAACAAATAGTTAGCAATAGGTTTGTTTACACGCCAATACTCAAATAATGATAATGGTTTAACAACAAAAAAAACAATGATAATAATAACAATGTAGTAACATGATTATAAAACTACAATGTATGTACCATGTGCAAGTTCGAGTTGTCGTTTAACGTCACCAAGTGCTGAGAAAAGATCGAGTTTGAGTCGAGTTTCTGCACTCAACGAGTTTTCTAACATTAAGTTTTTGTCCTGCATGGCCTCCAGTGCTGACATTAGAGTCTCAGATTCTTTTATAGATTTCTCTTTAAGTTGTAATTCCTGTAAAAATAAATTTTTAATAATTAGACTTAGTTTCGATAATTAAAAATCTCTTTTTAAAAAAAGGCGTTGAAATATTAGAATTACAAAAAAATCTTAAAAGAGGAAATCTTTTACAGATTTCGTTTTCTCTAACTTATACCTCCTATAATGGTAAATTTCAATAATTAAAAAGAAGTTTATCTTTAAATAAAACAGGAGCCAATAAAAATATTATAATTTAAAAAAGAAAAAAATATTTACAAAGCAGTAAATGCCAAAAAAAAGAAAAAGGGGTTAAATGCTTTACAAAATTAAAACTAAATTTCTACCTGAACTTCACGTTTGAAGCTGTTGCATTCGTCATCCTTAAGCGAAAGATTATGTTGAATTTTACAAATTTCTTCTTCCAAGTCTTTTTTTGCTTTTGATAAAACTTCCGCACTTTCTTTGTCACTAGAGGGAGCAATTTAAAAAAAAATTAAAAATTATTCGAAAAAAAAATTAAAGCAATCGTTTTGAAATGTTTGCGGCACATACCGATTACTTTTAACTGTAGCCGCGGCACGAGTCGCACTTTCCTCATCTTCCTTCCTCCGGCGTTTTTCCTCCGAAAGTTGTTTCTCTGCTGCCACGCGCTGGTCACTTTCTTGTTTTAATTTCTTCTCGAGAGCGAAAATATTTTGGCGATCTTTTTGTTTTGTGTTAACCACGTTGTTTAACCTAACAATAATTAAAACAATTTATATTTTAATTAGATTACTGACATATTTTCAAAACCATTTCACCAAATGGACGATATTTTTTAACCCCTTTCCTTCTAACCCCACCTCTAAAAAAACCTAACTTCGATAATATCAATAATATGGTTGTCAGTGTATAGGCAAAAAGATATCACCAACTGAATATTTTAACTATTGCATTTAATAATTTAATTATTTTTGAAATCAGAAAATCAAATTAAAAAGTGTTAAAACTAAATTTTTATAAAAAGTTTTCTGTACTGAATGGGTTTATTTTTAAAAAACATTAACTTTTAAGTGAAAACAAAATATTCAAAAAGTCAAAATTCGATTCAACCTTGTTTGAAGTAAATCATTGTCCTTTTTAATCGCATTCAGATCGTTTCTTGATGAAGTTTCTAAACTCTGAAATAACTCGAGTTTATTTTTAATCTCAACTTCCCTCTTCTGAGCTGAGGTCAACTCATCTCTTAACTTTGAAATTGTGGACTCAAGTAATTCAACGGCACTGTAAGAATAATTTATTATTAATATTTAGAGGATTAATCTACATACAATGGAGCTAAATAATATACATATGTATGTCCTATTTAAAGACCTTCAAAATAAATAAAACTGCCATTTGTGGTGCGCTGGAAAATTATCGCGGGCAAATATTAGTTAAGAGTTGCAACCATATCATGACAATTAAAATTGTAGAGCGCCTACCGAATGGCATTGTTAATAAACATACTAATATTTTTTATTTCAAAACTTTAAAGGTTGTATAACTTTTGTTACGGGAAAATCTATTGAATCCCTATAAGTTGCATTGTTACTCATTTAAGTATCTTTTTTAAACCAGTTGTCGTGATAAGGTTCTGACAAAAATTTGCCTGTGACAATACCCGCACAAGACAAACATTATTTTTTTGTTTTGTGGCCAATAAATTGAATTTATATATTTATGGTCTTTTATGCTTGATTTTAAATAGAAGCCAAGATTTATTTAGTAGTTTGGTATACTGCTTATGGTATCATATTACAAGCAAACGGTTTCAAGTTTTAGCGGCACCAATGCCACATTATTCACCCTTGAGCCTTTTTTATTTATGTTTCTTTGTGGTTGATTGCAAACAGTTGCTTTTAAAATTTTAACAATATTGTGGCAAATTGGTGATGGCTTTAGATTACATGCCAAAAGTTTTCGAGTTTAAGTCACACCAATGCTACAATAAACTTAGATTACAAAAATTTTAACATTGTAAAAATATTCTAGTTACCTTGGTGGTGTGATTAAGTCGATTGAATTTAAATTATTTTCCGTTAAAATATGTCCATTCGTTAGCGCATGAGGCACCTCCACTTTAGGGGGTGAAATAATATGATTTTTATGTTTTTCAACCTCGTTTGTTGAATGGTCTTGCCGAGAATTATTTTTATTGGATTTTGGAGAATTATTCCCACTTCCAGATTTGATTTTATTCTAAAATAAATAATAAAAATATTAAAAAAAAAACTAAATTAAGTTTAAAGCAGACTTACAAAAGCAATTGTTATGGTAATAAATAGTAAAAAGATATCACAACTAAAAAACTATATGGTACTTTTAATTAAGATTATTTAATTTATTTTGGTTTTCATTTTCCTTATGTGCAAGGCCAACTTCTAGACTTAAACATAGAGTAACTTTAGTTACCCCAACCCAGTCTAAGTTGACTTTGACAGTTTGAGATACTATAGATTATAATTGCCCGATAATTATGCTGCTGATTAGGTATGCTCTCCAACATAATCGCTACTGATACACAGAGTAACATTAGTAACTCTGACCCAGTTTCTAGTTGCCTTTGCCAGTCCAAAATAATATGGAATATAACTGTCCTATAATTGATCTGCTGATTGAATTTTGGCTTAACAAAAGCTCATACCAAGACAGTGCCCAACCCAAGGAGAAAGCAGTGGGGATCGACCCCGGAACTTTCTGTAGTTAACCCTAGTGTTCTAACCACTACACCATGCAACCAATTAAAACTCTAGTAAAGAACAAAAAACTTGAAACCTGATTTGAAGCGGAATTCTCGGATTTTTTACTCGCTGATGAAACACTTTTTCTTTTACCCTCGTTTTCCGCAGAAGGTGAATTCCCTTTTTTGAAAAATAACGAGGTTGTAGAACTTGTGTTTGTTGAACTCGGGGTTGTTGAACTAGAGTTCGTTGAACTTGGGGTCACGTTCTTAGATGGAGGTGGAATTTCAGCAACTTCGAAAAAAATTTCATAATTAAAAAAAAATATATAAAAAAAAATTTAGCCAAAATAAATACATAAAATAAAAACAAAAATTTTACTTTGAATTGAAGAATCTAACGTGATTGGTCGATGAGATTTCTCACTTGATTTCTTATTGGTTGAAATTATTCCATTATTTTGAACTGTTTCTTCATCTAAAAAAAAATTTAAATAATCAAAAAAATTCCAAAAATAATTTTTTTTATAAAATGATTATTTTTAAAATTAATTGTCTTGTTTAATTATTATTTCATTTCCAGAAAAAACAAGAACAATACAAAGAATGACAAGAAAAATTCTTAAAATTGTAAAGAACAATATTTTAATTTAATTTTGATCACAACAAAATTGCAAAAAGTTTAAAATTTTTAAATAACATTTAAATTTTAATAATATTTTAACCCTTAAACCACACTGTAGTATATTATATATCTACAGGTCTAGTTTTATAATTGCATTAAAAGAATTTATTTAACAAATATGCATCAAATAAGTCTATTATAAACACAAAACCAAACTATTAAAAAAATAACTTTATATTTATTTCTTACTTTTTTCAGTAACAGCTAAAGTGTGATTATGATGTATTTCTTTTGGCAACGCTTGCTTTAAAAGCTCGTAATAAAAATTATTTTCTTTCTGGACCTCGTGTTGAGTTCTTAGTTTAAGTCGATATGTCACGTAACTTTTTAACCCGATTCCCAGAGTGACGACTGGGTGACCGATACTAAAACATAAATTTAAAAAGTTTAAAAAAATGTATTGAATACATATTTAAAAATTGATAAACAAATTTTAAGCCACACTAGAGCGTTTAAGTTTAAAGTAAATATGCTGAATAACACATGAATAATAGGGATCTCTTAGATAGGCAAAGGTAGGCAATGTGTACTACTATCAACAACCTTATATTAGTGAGAGTTTGGGCAAGCAGGGTAGTAGATTTAGAGTTTTTATATGGTTAGGACAAGCAGGGTAGTAGATTAAGTTAATTTATATGGTTAGGGCAAGCAAGGGTAGTAGATTTAGTTAATTTATATGATTAGGGCAAGCAAGGGTAGTAGATTTAGAGTTTTTATATGATTAGGGCAAGCAAGGGTAGTAGATTAAGTTAATTTATATGGTTAGGGCAAGCAAGGGTAGTAGATTTAGAGTTTTTATATAATTAGGGCAAGCAAGGGTAGTAGATTAAGTTAATTTAAATGGTTAGGGCAAGCAAGGGTAGTAGATTTAGAGTTTTTATATGATTAGGGCAAGCAAGGGTAGTAGATTAAGTTAATTTATATGGTTAGGGCAAGCAAGGGTAGTAGATTTAGAGTTTTTATATGATTAGGGCAAGCAAGGGTAGTAGATTTAGAGTTTTTATATGATTAGGGCAAGCAAGGGTAGTAGATTTAGAGTTTTTATATGGTTAGGGCAAGCAAGGGTAGTAGATTAAGTTAATTTATATGGTTAGGGCAAGCAGGGTAGTAGATTAAGTTAATTTATATGGTTAGGGCAAGCAAGGATATAGTTCAAGTTAATAGTAAGCCATGTACACATTCTCTATATTTCTTATTTGCAGTTAACGTAATGTATGTTAAATCATAATACCATAATATTAAAAAATATTGTAACATGGAAATAATTCTGAACAGATATTTAAAATCTAAATTATTAATAAAAACCAAAACAAACAATTCCTTCGTATTTAGTTGTTTAATTGGCTTTAATGCCCAGACTAAATATTCAGTTTTATTTCATATTGGAAATCAATATATTTTGTGGTAAAAGGATTGAATGTAAATGCAAATAACCAAAAAAAAACAATAAAAAAATCTGTCTATATTATCTCCATCATGATATATTCATTTAAATCATATATTGTTAATATTTTATGGTTTAGTTTATGAATAATTAAAATACAGCCTAAAAATTTCAATAGTTTTGCTTGGAAAAAAAACTAGTTTTACTAAAAAAAATGTAATGTTTACTTAATGTTAAAAAATTTATTTAAATTATAGTTTTAAAAAATAAATTTATATAATAATTAAACAAAATATGATGTCAGGTTTCTAACAAAACCTAGAACGACAAATTTTATCTTTAAACAAAACTCACCAATGCGCTGCGAAAGGTCGACAAAGGTCAACATGGAACGGACCATTTTTCAAATCCCTTAATCTTATCGTTGATTCAACATACATGAATAATAACCATAACGATACGGTTGGAATGCATATTCCTTTATCTGTATTACATTTTAAGGTTAGTACAGTAAAAAAAATTAAAAATTTAGAAATCTTCCATTTAAGATAAGGAAATGTTAGTTTTTCGTTTACACATTTCTTAGTTTTTTAGATTTATTATATACATACACAAATAAATAAAAAAAGAAATCAATTTAGGCAAAAAAAAGTTAAATATTAAAATTTCAGATATTTTATACATGTACAACTTTGCATTTTTATAGAATTTTAATTTTTTATTTTGTTACAATTTTTAGACATTTTATACACTTAGAAATAGCAAGAAAATTCCCAATTAAGTAAAAAAATAAGTTGTTACCTGTATGCCAAACATAATGGATCCAAACGTAAGTACTTGCCATAAAAAACAACCACTGGATGGGAATAAAGAGCAAACATATTGTGTCCGAAGTTATCGCGATACAAACAAAAAATACAGAATATGCCTGAAACAGAAAAGTTTTTCACTTGATGAAAATTATAAATTGGAGGCCTTGATTTTCATGTTAAATTAATTTTAAAAATAAGTTCAATTTTTAAATAACAATATGGATTTATTAATACAGTTAACATCAATTAAATTTCAAGAAAAACCTATCAAAAAAACAATGATATTTTTTTGTATATATATATATATTTTTATCCACGATGTGGAAAGGTCAACTTTACGACCTAAACATAGAGCAACATCAGTTACCCCGACCCAGTCTCAAATTGTATGTGGTAATTTAGAATATTATAGAGATTATAATTGCCCGGTAATTATGCTGTTGATCAAGTGTTGGCTCAGCAGGAGTTCATACCGTTTATAGCGCCTTACTCAAGGCGCCACCCTGCTGTATTAGAGAGGCCCAATCCTTATAGCACTGCAAACTTAACTCATATTCAATATTCGAGTTTTATTTCTAATTGCAAATCGTCCAATTAGGAATTAAGGCCAAAATGTTAAAATTCAGGTATTTTTATTTATCCTCAAACTCACCAATCCCTGGTACTTAAACGTGTCGTAAACACTTTGTATGAGGAGCCACAGAGGCCAGATGTACTCAAACCGGAACTCGAGGATAAAGTCAGCAAGGAGGATAAACATCCAAACCACCAAGAATTTGAAGTAAATGAATGAACTGGAAGTAAATGATTTGTGTTAATATATTTTCAATGTCAAATAAATCTTAAATTTTATCAGCTTGGTGTAGTGGTAGGTATGTGAAACCAACTTGACTTCCGTACATAGGATCTAAGTTTGATCCTCAATGCTTCCATGTTGTAGCGCTCTTAAATAAGGCGCTATTAACGGTACAAACTCCTGCTGAGCCAAAACCAGTCAACATATTAACTATTGGATAATTATAATTAATAATATCCTTAACTATTAAAGTCAACCTGAGACTGGGCCAGGATAACAAATGTTACTTTAAAGGCATTTTAAATAAGATCCTAGGCCTGATTTTCTCTTTTGTCAAGCTGTAAAGAAGTCCTGATACAAAATAAACTTTAGAGCAGGCTGATGATGATAATAACAGAAAAGCTTTAAACAGAACAATAATTTAAAATCTGACCTCCCATAAACACTCTCAGTGAATTTGTTTGTTCGTTTCGCTGGCCTTCTAGGTGGTTTCCCTACATCGATATTCCTTCGCTTCATTTTTTTTATTTCCTTTTTATTTTTACTTTTTTTAAGTTATTGAAAATCAAATTTATTCAATATCTAAACATAAATAAAATTATGTAAAATTGTTAATCTTAAATTAATATACAAATTAAAAAAATATTTAACATTAAACATTTTCTGTTATCCGGCAGCGTGGTGTAGTGGTAAGAACACTTGCTACGCCACCATGAGGTCGTAGGTTTAATACCCACAGCTCCCATGCTGTAGCGCCCTTAAGTAAGGTGCTATAAACGGTATAAACTCCTGCTAAGCCAGCACTTAATCAGCAGCATAATTACCGGGCAATAATATTCTATAATATCCCAAACTGCCAAAGGCAACTCGGACTGGGTTGGGGTAGCAAATGTTACTCTATGTTTAGGTTGCGCATTCGACCTTCCCCCATCAAGGATAAAAATATATACAAAAAAAATCTATTAATTTAACTGGTAACAATATAAATGCCTGTAACACTTTATGTTTAGAACCGAGTCTAGAACCAATTTAAATATTCAACACCTTTAAATACTAAAACATCAGATCATACTGTAAATGGTAATTTAAAACATTATACTAATGCAAATCTATGCTTTAAATTATGAATTAAAACTCATATACATTTTAATGTTTAATTATCAGATCTTATGTAAAATATAATAACAAAATACTGGTTGTAATAAATTGGATTAATTAATTTAAATAAACAATTAAAATAAATATTGTTTTAAAGTTACTACAAATGTTTTTAAATACCAAATCTAATTACATTTGCAGTCTAGTCTGTTACATACTTACAACAAATACAACCTTAAAATATTAAAATAAGATATTTGAACCGAAATTAAACAATATTGTAATAAATTTAAGAAAATTTTAAATCATCTTATAATTAAACTTCAATATATTCTTTTTTAATTTTACACAAAAACGTATTTCTGTAAATAATTTTGCATTATAAAATAAAGAAAAAAAATTACAAATTTTAACAATTATCTGATAGTCAGATTGTTATTTGCAAATTTTAAAATTTAACTAAAACCAGTAAACTAACACAAATATTAAATGAAATAAATAAAAATTTATTAAAAACAAATTATTAAACAAAAAACCAACTTAACTGTTTAGGGTGGAGAAATAACGGGTTTTAGATTCTCAATTTCTATGGAATAAAAAAAGTAACCAAGTTGTGTTTTTTTAAAGTCACCGTTGCAAAAACCGTTAATTTACTGGGTTGTTTTAAAAACTAAACATTTTTTTTTATAACGAACTAAACAAATAAAACTAAATTTAATTTAACAAAAAAACTATTAAATATAATTTGCTTTAATTTTTACGTTTATTAGTTTATAATAATTAACTTTTGATTTTGTAAATTTAAATTCTTTCAAAAAATTTATGCAATTATTTGTTAATTTTTTTTGATTAATTAAGTTTTTTGTTTTTTTTAATAATGTAATTTTAAATATAATTAGCTGATTTAGAAATTGATTAAAACACGTGCCACAAAATTGTGTGGCATATATGCCACATAGTATTATTAGTTAAGTTTTAATTGTTTTATTTTGGCAGGAACTTGCAAGTATTGTTTTTGTTTATAGTTAAATTTTTGAGCTAAACAACAAAACAAACAAGCGATATTATAAAATATATTTACATGTTTATGGTTATATCTATTAATTAATATAAACTTTTATTTTCAATTTAGGCGATCTATTTATATTTGTTTAAACTGAAAGGTTAATTTATGCGATAAATTTTTTTGGATTATTTCGCAAATTATGGAAGGGCAACCAATACCACGACCTCAGCCTTTAAATGTAAGATTTTATTTTATTGTTGTTTTATAAAATTGGTATATTTACAATTTTAAAAGTTAAGAAATAGACGAAAACATTGTGTAATTTGTAATGTGGCCAATAATACATATTTTGTCAATTTAATTTTCACAAAAATAGCCTCAAAAAAACTCGCCTTACAATAGTCGTATTCAGTTACAACCCCTATTTTGTTTTATACCTTTTTTTTTAAATCAAAACTTTTATAATTTCAGCTCCATGGTCATCACCCGAAACTTCGACAAACAATCAGTTCTCCTTCGACCTCTGTGACCTCACCCATTGTGCTAAAAGGGGTCACGACCCAGCAATATCCTAAGTTAACCTCAAGTGAACCTGTGACCAAACTATACCCAAAATTGCCCCCTAATGACCTCCCAGCAAACCGAGGTTGGACCTCATTCGATGAAAGTCCAGTTCATTCAACTCCAGGTTTTTAATTTTTTATTATTTAATTGAACAGTAGTCGATGATTCATTGTATTTTGTCACGATTTTAATTGTCATAATATGGTTGCAACTCTCAACTGATATTTGCCCCAGATAATTTACCTGCACACCACAAATGGCAGTTTTGTTTATTTGAAAGGTCTATTTATTGGACCTATATATAACATTTTGTATTTTCATTCTATTTGATTTGTTTAAAATTAGTTTTTTTATTTTAAATACCAATATCTGGAAAGATTAAAAATATTTATTTAGTTTGGGTAATAATATGGATTTAAATATTTCAAGAATCTTTAAAATGAAAATAATTTTAAAGAAAGGAAAAACTGATGTCTGTTTTAGAAAGTAAATTATTATTTCAACCAAGTTAAAGTTCTGTTATAGATTATAGTTACTAAAGTGAGTCAATGTTATAAAAAATACAGGATTTAAAGGGCATTGTTGTTTAGTTGTTAAGTCGATCTTTTAAGCTTAGTTTGTTCAACTTAAAAGTCAATTTTTTATAAATTTAAAATAACTAAAATAATAGATTTCAGCATATTTATAAACACAAAGTATATACTAAATTTAATTTTTAATTTTGAAGTTTGATGTTTTTTAATGTAAACATTTTATTTTCCTGTCCCACTCTTATCTATTTCCTTAAACTTAAAACTCAAACTCAAAAAGGAAATTCTTGAGTCAAATATAAACAATAATGACATCATAATTATATTATGACATCATCAAATTACAAAGGCCCTTAAACTAGGTCATCCCTGAATGGTTTTTTACTCTAATAATTTAACGTAAATGATTTTTGTCGAGTCGTGGACATTGAAATTAAGTGAGGCACATCAAAACATTCCCTTTCTGCTAAAATAACTTTGTGTGGGTTTATTTGTGGTGAAATTTAAGTGAGGGAAAGTTGGAAAAAAATCTAAATCAAGCTAGGGAAGTTGAAGTTAAAAAATTCATTTTAGTTTTTTTAGTTATTTCCAGTAGTAGGTTTTTTTTTTGATAAAAATATCAAATTTAACTTTAACTATAAAATTTTATATATTTTCGTATTTGGTTTAATACAAAAATGAGACAATTTTTTATAGTTTAGGGACATTAAAAACGTGATTTAATTTACAAATAAATAGAAAGTATATATATATATATAAGATCTGGGTTATATATTGATATAAAGAAACTAAACTTATTTTAATTCAGAATTATGGTTTTAAATGTTTGTGTAGAATTTAGTTAAGATATCTGTTGTAATTTCTATTTATATAAGCCCAACAGGAATTAACTTTTAATTAATTAAAGTGTTTGACAGTTCAATTAATTAATTACCATATTTGTTTTAAACAGATTTTTTTAATAGTTTTAACAAAGTGTTGTGGATTATATGGAAAGTAAAAATTTAAAAATAATTTTTCAGAAGTTTAAAAAATTAAGACACAATTTAAAAAAGCAACTATGCTTATATATCCTTAACTTACAAATTGCTTTAAATTTTCCAAAACTTCAAGATGTCGACCGAATATGAGATCCCCACTTCACCCTATGAAGTAAAACTACTTTCCACCCCCTTTCCCCTTTACAAACATCAATTCCATAAATCCCACAGCTCCAGTGACCTGGGGTTTACCCTTAACCGATATTCGCCCACTATTAATAAAGATTTTTCCCAATCAACGGGAACAACTGAACTGCGAACAACTTTGCTGAAATTAAACAACCAAAGAGATTATAGTTCGGCTAATGATATTAATAAGACAAAAAATAAAAATATAATTCTTGATAAAAGTTACAATCCTTTCTCAGTATCAACACAAAACAGGCCTTTGAAGACACAAACCAGTCACAACTCTTTTATGGTTGCTCACAAATCAGTCACCACCCCAATTTTGGCTCGTACACCACTAAAACAACGATTAAGAGGCACAAACTCTAATCCTAACATGGTAAAAACAAACAATCTTGTCAAAACAAAGTTTAGCAACAGTTTCAACAGCCCTTCACTCAATCAAATACTCAACAGTGGTGGTTTTATCGAAGCTTACTCAGTTATTAATGACTCTGATATTTTGATCAAAAAAATGGAAAGAAATTTTTATAAAAACAGGCAAGAAAAAGTACAACCGTTTTCCATTTCAAATTCGATTGAAAATGACCTTCGACCCTGTGACCTTGGGTTTGATTTCATTCACCTTTCACCTTTGGAGGTTGACGATGATTTGACCTTAGAGACCGAGAGTTCAGACTCTGAAAATGAGGATAAACTTAGTTTTTCGTGGCCGCTTGAACAACTAACTGCAAAGTTTAAAATATTTCAAAAAGAAAAAGATTTGAAATCTAAGGAAAATTCAAAAACTGAAGATTCAAAAAAAAGTTTGCCAAAAATAGAAAACTTATCAAAATTTTCGCCCAAAAATTTTATTAAACCTGAAGAAACAAAAAATAAAGAGACTGAAACTCTAAAACCTCGACCTTCACCTCTGTTAGGACGATTCCGAAAAGTTGTTTCAAAACTCCATGCTCGATCGAGTTCCTATAACCCCCCAGCATACACCCCTCCAAATACTCCCCTGCGACCATTTAACCATGAACGGTCTCCCCCAATCCCTTGCCCCCCTCTGATTCACAGAAAGATGAGTTTGAGTAGAAGTTGGGACAGCAGCGACAGTCGAAACTCTTCGTATGATTTATTAAAATCAACTTTTTATCAAGGTTTTAATTATTTAAATTAGAATGTAATAATTAAAAAGGCGATAAATTTTATACAAAAAAATAAATGGTTTTGGGGGTTAAAAAACTAAAGGGGGTCTGAAAGGGGTTAAAAAACGGGGTTTAGATGTAAGAGATTCAGTTAAAAAAATTCAGACAAGGGGGTTAATAAAAGGGGGTCAGGTATAAAGTGTTTAGATGAAGGAGTTAAAAGAAAGGGGTTCAGATATTGAGGGTTCAGTTAAATAGGGTTCAAATTAAAGGAGTACAAGTTTAAAGAGTTTACATAAAAAGGTTCAGATAATGGGGACCAGATATAAAAAAAAAAAATTTTTAGTTAGTTTTCTGGTAAAATTTGTTAACTTAAGAAAGAATTTATTTGAATTTAATTTTTTTTTTAAATATATTACTTTTTTAACATTAAACTTTACTTTGTTGTTTGTGAAATAGAAAAAAGTTTTATTGAGCCATAAAGTTGTTTTATAGCAGTTGTAAAACTTACAAGAAAGTTTTTAATTTAGTTTTAAAATTGGATGACTAAAATCTGATTTTATGATGTTGTTTTGTTGTTTTATTTTTTTATATTGTTTTTTCTTTTACCATAAGCCATTTTAAAAATAGGCTGTAGTTTAAGTTTTTAATACATATGCTTGATAATTTTATTTAGCAAGCATGGTGTAGTGTCATAGTGCCTTTATGTAAGATGCTATAAACTATATGAACTCCTGCTGAGCTAGCACTTAATCAGCAGCATAATTTTGGCCAATTATAATCTATAATATCCCAAACTACAACAGGCAAATCAAAACTGGGTCGGGGTAACTGTTGTTACTCTATGTTTAGGTCAAAAAGTCAATCTTCCCACATCGAGGATAAAGAAATAAGAAAAAAAAAAAATTTTTTTTTTAATTTACAACATTTTCTTTAGGTAAAAACTTTCCTAATTCTGCTGGCAAAACCAACTGGACCCCTGAATCAAAATGGGACAAACCCTCTCCTATAAAGGACGAGCCTACAACCCAAAAGGGGCCAGAAGATGGCGGGCAAGACCCCTGGGTTATAACAGTAGAACAGCGGGAGTATTACACGAAACAATTTGCCACAATGCAAAGTGACCTTGAGGGAAAAATTGACGGTAAGAACTTTTTGGTAGAAACTTTTTTTTATATATTAGTAAACACTTTTAATTTTTTTGATTTTAATAAATAGAAATTTCTTTTTTTAATCATTCTTATATTTTAATTAATTTTAAACTTTAAAAAATTGTTTTACAAGTGCATAAATTTAATTAAATTTCACAATTAATTTCCAAATCAAATATAAACAATCTAATATTTAAACAGCTGGTATATTACATATTATTTATTATCAGTATTTTATTTTAAAATGATTAAATAACAATATGAGTATTATGACATCATAAAGTGTAACAATGTATTTATTGTTCTTTCAACAAATGATGTCATTTGTTTATTTAAGAAAATAATATTTTATAACGTGCCCTTTTCCTGTTATTTTTATTAAATTTAAATAAAAAAATAAATATAAAATATTTTTTTTAATTAGTTTTAATATTTTTTATTTTATTTTTCAGGCCAAACTGCTCGAAATTTTTTCACAAAATCAAAATTACCAATTTTAGAATTATCTCATATCTGGTGAGTTAAAAAAAACAAAATTAATGTAGTAATTATTTATAAATAAGTTATTAACAAAAATAATTAATTTAAAAATAAAAATTCCATTTTTAAACCTCCTACCTACATTATTTTAAATAGCAAAATTTAAAATAACATTTAAAAGTTTAATTTTTTAATAACAAAATTAATTTATTTACAATTAAAAGCAAAAAATCAAAAAAAAATTGTTTTTTTTTTGATTAAGGGAGTTATCAGACATGGACCAGGACGGCCACTTGACTTTGGACGAGTTTTGCACAGCTTTCCACCTAGTGGTAGCTCGTAAAAACGGTTACGACCTCCCCCCACACCTCCCTCAAGGTCTTGTACCGACTCTTATCGATATTGGAGGGGCTGAAGCTGCCAGTAGAGGGGGTACTTTACTTTATTTATCAAATTTAAAAAAAATTATTTATTGCTGTTCGTTGGGAGGTTAAGCGTTCATGACATTAAACTACGAGCCGAAAGATTTCGGGTTCAAACCTCGCCAATTCCACATTATTCGCCTTTAAGCCTGGCATTTACAGATAGCTTAAACAAGTCACATAGTTTGCTAATAAAATATTAAAACCTATTACGTAAATGTGTTACGAAAAAAAATTTAAATATTAAATATTTTAAATCCAAAAAAATCACATTTTTAACCTTTTTAGACTTGGATCCTTTTGCTTCAGAACATACAGAGCATACTAACAACAAACAAAAAGGTTGAAAATTATTAAAATATTTAAAATATTCATTAAAACAAAAATATATGTTCTTTGTTTTTAATTTGACAATTTTTAGAATTTTAAATCTGGTTTAAAAATTTTCTGTATTTTCCAATGATTAAAAATTATATTTTTTCCCACTAGATGGAAACAGAGAAGAGTGGGAAACTTTTAGCGACCGAACTTCAAGTTCAACAACCTTGGCAAATTTTGATCAAGTCCCCGATTCCAATCAAGTAATTCATTTTAACAACTACTTTCCACAAGTTTTAAGAAATAATTTAATTAACTAGTCGACAACTTACCCTCCAGTCTGGATTCTAATTGTTGTAATATGGTCACAACTCTCAACTAATATATGATAATTGACGAGCGCACCACAAACAGCAGTTTTTTTTTAATTTGTAGGCACCTTAAAAAGGACGTACATATATCATCCAATAAGCTTCCTTATATATAGATCTATAACAAAAAGCCATTATATCATTAGTAAGGTGAACTGGTCATAGCGTCGGCCTACGAGCCGAAAGATTTCAGGTTCGAACCGCACCAATGCCACACTATTCGCCCTTGAGTTCGGCATTTAGGAATAGCTCAGACATGTCCCAAAACTGCATACCCTTACCCAATAAAAATATCAAAACCTGCCCCCTTAAGAGGATATAGAAAAAAAATGTCATTATATCATTAAAACTAACTTAAACAAAACAATTCTTACAAGGTTTTGTTTTTAAATATTATCAAAAATCTTAATTTAGGAAAATCTTCACTACCCGGTTGCCCTTCGAATGACCCCATCTCAGGTCAAAGGTGAGGACACAACCCTTGATGAGGGTTCGACGACCTCTTCACCCAGGGGTCATGCGAAACGACGACCTGCGACCAATCCTTATGGATATTTAAAGAACGAGTTTTCCGAACCTGATAGCTGCGATGATGCAGGTTTGTGATGTCATAGTTGGTTCAACTTGTGATGTCATAGTTGATTTACTTGTGATGTCATAATTGGTTTAATTTGTGATGTCATAGTTGGTTTAACTTGTGATGTCATAGTTGGTTTAACTTTTGATATCATAGTTGGTTTAACTTGTGATGTCATAGTTGGTTTAACTTTTGATGTCATAGTTGGTTTAACTTGTGGTGTCATAGTTGGTTTAACTTTTGATGTCATAGTTGGTTTAACTTGTGATGTCATAGTTGGTTTAACTTTTGATGTCATAGTTGGTTTAACTTGTGATGTCATAGTTGGTTTAACTTGTGATGTCATAGTTTGTTTAACTTGTGATGTCATAGATGTTTAAACCTATGTTTTGTTCAGGCAAGCGTGAAGTGAATATACCTTCCCCATCCCCTACTTCCTCAGGGGAGTCGACCCCCTCCAAGGAGGAACCTTACAGAGGGAATCAGCGACAAGGTTTAAAATTTAAACCTTTTAAATATTTTACAAATGAATATTTTGGGATTTTAAAAGATTTAGAATTTATTAATATTTAAATTCTGTCCAAAAAACTATATATTTTTGTGCTTTATCTTCAAGGTCGGTCAAGCACGGCATCGTCGTCATCCTCAGTTGCCAGTAGTGACCACTCATCCGACAACCACAGTTTCCATGACAACCTGGATCGATCTGATCCCGAGCATTCTGATTGGTCGTCGCGACCTTTAAGACCAAGGTCAAATTATTAAATTTTATTGAGATAAAAGTTTTATTTTATAAATAAAATATAATTTTAAAAGTTTATCCCCATAGATCGGATTCAAACTCATCACTAGAGAGCGCCCCTCCCCCACCAACCCTCCCTGCCCCAACTCCACCTCCCAGACCCAGGATTGACCCCCCTGAGCAAGGGTCAAGTTCAAATTCACTCGATAAAAACCAAGCCAAAAGTGGACTGCAGGGTAAATACTTTAAATATTTCTAATGCAAGGGTAGACACTTTTTAAATTTAAATTTATCTCCAATAGATCCATAGGGTGAATACTTTTTTTTACTTTAATCTAAAAGTTGAAACTTTTTATTATTTAATTTATCCCCAATAGAGCCTGAAAGAAGAGTAGATGGACCAACTCCCCCGCCACGCCCAACTAATAATAATAATATTGTGAGTTTTTAATATTTAAAAAAAAAAATTAATTTAGTAATTAAACATTTTTAGTGATGAAATTTTTTAGTAATTTATTTATTTTTAATATTTAAATTGTTTTTAATTAAAATTTTTTCACTAATTAATTTTTTTAAATTTTGTTTTAGAATAAAGAAACAGCTCCAGCGTTGCCGCAAGAATCTTTTGCTGACTTTAGCAATTTTAATCAAAGCTCACAAAATAATGAAACGGAAACTCTGGAGAAATCAAATAGTTTAAAACGAGAAAATGAAATAAAGAAACCAATCCCAGCACCAAGACCACACAGTAAGTTAAAAAAAAATATTAAAAGTTTATTTTTTTTTACTTTTGTGTGTTTTTTTAATGGACAAATTTCTGAAAATCAAAATTTTAAAAGCGACATTTTATTGAAATTTTAGTCAAATTAAATACATTTTAAGCGATTTTTTAAAGAAGGGCTGGGAAGTAAAATGGCATTTTCTGTCATGTAGTTTTCAATAATGTCTGTAATCCAGTAAAATGTTGGTAATCTTAAAAATTAAAATCTATATTTGACTTGCACCGTGGTGAAGTGGTAAGAATACTTGCTACACCACACATGAGGTCGTGGGTTCAATCCCCACTGTCCTCATGCTGTAGCGCCCTTAAACCGGGCAATTATAATCTATAATATCCCAAACTGCCAAAGGCAACTCGAGACTGGGCCGGAGTAACTTTTGTTACTCTATGTTTAAGTCGTGCATCCAAATTTCCCACAACGAGGATAAAAATAAATACAAAAAACAAAAATGTTTAGATTTTAAAATGTTGGCAAATTTTAAAGTTAATCAAAATTTCTTTCATTTATTTTTTTAAGTTGTAAAAATCTAAAAATTTTGATTTTTTAAGAAGAAGTTTTAAAGTCTTCGGACTCAACAGAATTAGAAGGAAAGGAAGAAAACATTGCCCAGAAAAAAGTAAAAGTTTTGTTAAATCAAAATCTTAATAATTGTTGTTTTTTCCTTTTGTTTTCCGATTAAATTTTTTTAAATTAAATTTCTTATATTTTTATAAAGATTTCCTTTTTACAGTTTAAACATTTAATTAAGATTTTTAATTACAATCTTAATTAACAATTTTTTTTTAACTATAAAACATTAATTTAAATTATTTTCAGGCCCCAACCAAACCCCCTCGAACTAGGGTCAAAAGTTCAGAGGTCATTAAAGAACCCTTGACTCTTTCCCCCCTCTCGATATCCAACGAGGACACAAAGATTGCCCCACCTCCCACACAAGAGTAAGTTTGTCCTCGATTTTGTATTTTTTAAATTTTGTCCTCAATTTTGAGATGTAATTTTATATCTGTCCCCAATATAGGAGGTTTTATAATTCAATTTATCCCCAATTTTGCACAATTCCAATTCAATTTATCCCCAATTTGGGACAGTTTAAATTAAATTTATCCCCAATTTGGGACAGTTTAAATTAAATTTATCCCCAATTTGGGACAGTTTAAATTAAATTTATCCCCAATTTGGGACAGTTTCAATTGAATTTACCCTCATTTTAGAACAGTTTCAATTTATTTTATCCTCAATTTAGAATATTCACTTTAAAGTTTTTTTCGAAACATATTTAAATTTTAAATACATTTGTCCTCAATTTGGAATATGTTTTTTTAATGAAGTTTATCCCAAGTTAAGATTAAGTAAATAAATTAATCACCATTCTAACCTAAAATTAAATTTAAAATATTTTTTTTAAATATCATATTTTTTATGTCTTTTTTAAATTAAATTTTTTTTATTTTCACAGCACTTCAAGCACCAAAACAAAATTACAAGATAATATCAGGGAACTAAAAAACAAAAATACCCAACTTTCACGCTTGAACGGCGACCTTCAGCAATCCTTGAAGGACGTTATGGAAACGAGGATAACCATCGAAATGAATATTCATCAGATGCGACCTTTCACCCAGTGACCCCAAAAACTTTTGTCTCCAAAAATCAAAAATCTTGAAAATTTTTCAAAATTGACAAAAAGCTTCAAAAAAGGTTATTTTTAAGCTTTTCTTTAAACAAAATATTAAAAAGATGGATTTAATATTTTTAGAAATTAAATTTCAAGTTCATATCTTTACAAAACTAAAAAAAATTTTACTATTATCCAAAATTATTGGTAATTAAAAACGGTTATTTATTAGTCTTAAAGTTTTTTTCCTTTTTTTATGAAACAAAAAATAGTATATTTAACCCAATTATTATTATTATTATGAATTTAAAATAGTATCTTTCAAAAAATATTTTCTATAAAAAGTACAACAGTTTCTAAAAACTTCAAAAAACAATGTTTTTTACACCCTAGTTAAAAAACATTTAATCATTTATACTTCTTAAATAATATCACACTTTTTTTCTTGAGCTTACATCTTATTTAAAAAACTCAAAATTTTTTTTCTGTGTTGAATTTAAACCAAGTTTCTTTATGAGATATCAAACATGTCTATGTGACAACATAATCTTAAATCAGACGAGTATATCTTGATGACGATTTTAACTCAAAAAATAATTTAATATCACTTACCCAAAATTAACTCTAAACAAAACAAATTTAACAGTTTGTTTAATTCAGCAACAATTTTCTAATTAGCAAACTTTAATATCAATCCTTACATATTGCTTCACAGCATTAGGTTCTAACATTTAGGTGCAAAAAACAGAACATTTTTGGGTTTTAATTCTGCCTTAACTGGTCTTTTTAGAGTAAAAACTAGGATATAAATTGAATTAATTTGTGTTATTTTCTGCTTATTATTGCCATTTTTTATTAGAGAATATTGTAATGTTTTTGTAAAGTTTAAAATGAGTTAAAAATATAAAAATTGTTGAAGAAATTTTTATTAATTTATGTTTTTTTGGTGTTTGGATAATGTTTGAGTTTGTTAAGTTCACATTGGTTGACGCAAGATTTGCAATTTATCCTCAGAGCTGCCCTTATTGTGTACATATAAATAATTTTGCATGGTGATAATATATTTTTATGTTATAATCATTAATAATGTTGTTGCATTGAATAAATACAATGTGTAGTTTAAAAACTAGATTTTTTTATATATTTTTAGTCCGAGTTAACAGTTAAGGATATTATTATAATTAACCAATAATTAAGAGCTGGCTCAGCAGGAGTTCGTACCGTTTATAGCACCTTACTCAAGGGCGCTACAGCATGAGATCAGTGGGGATTGAACCCACGACCTCATAGTGGTGTAGAAAGTGTTCTTACCACTACACCTTGCTGCAATTGCTTTTAATTCAAAGAAAATATCAAAATACTCATAAAAAGGTTTATTAGAAACTAAAATAATTATAACCAGTGATATAAAAATTAAAACATAGAATATATTAAATTTTTATGATTATATATTAATGTATGTCTAATTTAAAGGCCTTTAAAATATAAACACAATTTTTAATGCGCAAGCAAATTTTGTTATGAACACACCAGGCAAGAGATCTAATAGTAATCTCATAAAAGGAAAAAATGCAGCTTGTAAGGCGTATTTTTGTACCACCAGATTTAGTGATTGAATTAAAAAATTACTTTAAACACAATTAACTCCCATTTAAGAAAAAAATTTCACATTATTTTTTGCAACCATTTAAAAATTATAAAATAAAAAAACTAGGTAAAAATTTGCATACAATTAAACACCATAGAAATCTTATAAATCTCGTGCATCAGTGATTTCTCGAGGTAAAGTGACGACCATTCCTTCCATGTTTTTGTCCAACAAAACCTGACAACCCAACCGTGACCTGAACATTTTTAAGTTATTGTTTATCCTCAATGTGAAAACTTTTTAACTTGTTGATTAATATAAGTAGAAGTAAGCATAAGCTCCAGCGTAACATGACAACAGTGGAGATTAAACCTAAGGCTTCATGTAGAATAGTGATTTTAGCAAGACAGTTTTTTAGAGTGATAACATTATTTCAATTACACATTTACTATTATGTTAACTAGTAGTTACTAATCCATAGTCTGCCCTATAGTTGACAAATACTTTTTTATATCTATTTATCCTTGATGTAAAAAGGTTGAATTCACGACCTAAACATAGAGTAACATCAGTTACCCCAACCCAGTCTCAAGTTGCCCTTAGCAATTTGGGATATTATTGGATATAATTCCCTGATAATTAATCTGCAGATCAAGTGTTGACTCAGCAGGAGCTCAAACCATTTATAGTGCCTAAATGTCACTACATCATAAAAGCAGTGGGGATCAAACCCAGGACAATTTTATATTTAAATTCGAATCCATAATAATTCAAGATTTAAATAACTCACGTTTCTGTGAGACCACATGCAAGATCCAACATATCATTTTCATCCATAAGGGGTTCTTCCATCTGGTCAAAAACCTCCCTGTCAAATATGACATGGCAAGTAGAACAGGCTATTGTACCCCCGCATACACCTGAAAAAATTAAATTACAACAATTTTTATCTCCTAAGTGAAAAGCGCCTTACTCAAAGGTGCTACAGCATGAGATCAGTGGGGATTAAACCCACGACCTCATGTGTGGTGTAGCAAGTGTTCTTACAACTACACCATGCTGCCGGTTCTTTTAAAACTAAACAAATAGAATTACATTTAAATATACATTAGACCCATTTATATACATTACAATTTCATATATATTAGTGAAATGTTAATTAACTACCAACCAGATATTAAAATGAATATTTACCATAATTTTCAAATTGTAAATCATTATCGATGACAACTTCTAATATAGAATCTCCAACACAACCACTTGTTAAATGTTTTTTCCCCTTTCGATCTATGATTGTTATATTCACCCTTAAAAACAGAATTAAAATTTTTAGAGCAACTTTACAACAGAAGGCTAACCTTTTTATGGTTAGGTACTATAAATGGCAGCCAGAAACCTATCAACAGAATAATTATCAGGTAATTATGATCAATTTTTTTTTCTGTATATATCTTTATCCTCGATGTGGGAAAGTCGAATGCGCGACTTAAACATAAAGTAACATCAGTTACTCTGACCCAGTCTTAAGTTGCCTGTAGCAGTTTGGGAGATTATAGATTATAATTGCCCGATAATAATGCTGCTGATTAGGTGCTGGCTCAGCAGGAGTTTGTACCGTTTATAGCGCCTTGTTCAAGGGCGCTACAGCATGAGGGCAGTGGGGATTAAACCCACGACCTCAAGCGTGGTGTAGCAAGTGTTCTTACCACTACATCACGCTGCCGGGATGTATGTGTCTTCATTTAAGCCAAATTTTAACAATATAAGTTGCCCAAATAAAATTAAAATGTTGTTATATGCACAAATTGATAACATTTAAACTTACGTATCATTAAACAATTTAGAAGAAATAGAAAGATTTTTTTTCGGTTGAAAGTTTGCTAAAAGTATATTTTTCTTTAAACTTTTCGCCAAGATTATATTGGAGTTATTTAAATTATATGAAAATGCTCTCAAATTTGGTAATAAATAATTTATTTTTGATCGTAACATTTTGTTGAATCAAGTTTATTTTTGTTTACAAACATTCTCTCGTTTTTCCGGTTCTCTCATTTCACTTTTTTCGAAATTACGCTTCAGTAAGTTCCTTTTATTTTTTTGTATATTTTTATCCTCTATGTGGGTAGACATTTTTTCCTATACACTAGTATCCGTTTTAGTTTAAAGTTACTTTAGCAGTTTGGTATTTAATTGATTAATTGTACAAAAATTAATCTGCTGATTGTTTTTAAGGAGTTTATACTGTTTATATCGCCTTACTTAAGAGCTATACAATACAATATTGAAGCAGTTGAAATCGATCCCAGGACCTCATGTAGTATAACAAAAGTTCAAAAACTGGCAGCGTGGTGTAGTGGTAAGAACACTTGCTACACCACACATGAGATCGTGGGTTCAATCCCCACTGTTCTCATGCTGTAACACCCTTTAGTAAGGTGCTATAAACGGTACGAACTTCTGCTGAGCCAGCACTTAATCAGCAGCATAATTATCGGGCAATTATAATCTATAATATCCCAAACTACTAAAGGCAACTCGAGACTGGGTCGGAGTAACTGATGTTACTCTATGTTTAGGTCGCACATTCGACTTTCCCACATCGAGGATAAAGATATATACAAAAAAAATCTGTGCTTTGCTGCCAGCATAAAGTCTTAATTTAATATATTAGCTAAAAACAATAACAACAAATGTTTACTATCAATTTTATTAGTGATATATATATATATATATATACAGGCTCATTTAAATTGAATACTTCAGAAACCTTTTTTTTAATAATTTTACATAACGACGATAACAATGTTTACAATACAAGTATAGGCCTACTAAAAAAGCTATTTATATTCAAGCTTGTAAAAACGTTTACTTTTTTAATTAAATAAAGATTTTTAGCATCGAAATCTTTTACGTTGTGCATTTCTTCTATTCGAGATCTCATTAGGGTCATAAAAGTCGATTGGATAATCGCTGTTTTGTATTATGATGTAACTATGACTAATTGTGTTGACTGGTAAAGAAGGACCACTTTTGTTCTAGACAAAATATTAAAAAGACAACTTTATTTTAAACATAAGCTTTATATTTATGCCTAAAATTTAACATCTGTAATACAAGTTAATAACCTACCCTACAGTCAGATTTTAAAGTACAAATTTGACATTTGACATACAAAAAAATATATCGTGCATAAGCTTCATTCTATATTTTAAAGATAAAAAGTAGATCAGGACTGGTCGCACCAATGCCAGCACACTATTCGCCTTTTAGCCCGGCGTTTACGGATAGCTCAAATACACTAAAAGGTTTGGGGTTCGAATCGCACCAATGCCAGCACACTATTCGCCCTTTAGCCCGGCGTTTACGGATAGCTTAAATACACTAAAAGGTTTGGGGTTCGAATCGCACCAATGCCAGCACACTATTCGCCTTTTAGCCCGGCGTTTAGGGATAGCTTAAATACACTAAAAGGTTTGGGGTTCGAATCGCACCAATGCCAGCACACTATTCGCCCTTTAGCCCGGCGTTTACAAATAGCTCAAATACACTAAAAAGTTTGGGGTTCGAACCGCACCAATGCCACATTATTTACCCTTTAGCCCGGCGTTTACGAATAGCTTAAATACACTAAAAGGTTTCGAGTTCGAGCCGCACCAATGCCAGCACACTATTCGCCCTTTAGCCCGGCGTTTACGGATAGCTTAAACACGCTACAACAGCACACCATTTCCGAATAAAAATATTACAACCCATCCACTTAAAGGGATATGAAAAAAAGTATTTGCTGGGTTTTTACCTGCATGATTCTGTCAATTAATGTGTCAAACACTCTTTCCACTCCCTCTCCCGTTTTCGAACTAACCTGAACCAGCGAGGTGTTTAACTCGTTGGCCAGCTTTAATACAATTTTTGTTAGTTTTGATAAATTCTTACTTAAAAAAAGGAAAGTTTTTGTGTAGTTTTACTAAAAATTACCAAGTTGTTTTAGGAAGCTAGTTATATGGACATTGGAAAATACGATTAATACGACATAGTAACGTCATAATACAAGATAGTTACGTCATACCACGACAGTGATACGTCACAATTCATTAGAGAAGGCTCACAATAGTGTTTTTTTCATTAGGTTTTATAGAACGCATGTTAGGAGTTTTTGCTTAGAGTTATAATATTTAGGACTATGTTTGAGTAGCGCATTCGGCTTTCCCACATCGAGGATAAAAATATATAAAAAAATAGGTCCTAACATTATTTAATGCGAGCAGTCTTTACCTGAGCTCCTTTATTGAAAGACTCTGCCAGAGTTTCAAGGTCACATTTTGTTGCTGCAATTACGAAAGAAACTTTTCCATCGTCGTTCATTTTCTAATTTCAAATTTTTGATATTTAAATATACTAGTTAATAGCCCGCCCTACAGTCAGGTTTTTAATTGTTGTAATAGGCAGCTTGGTGTAGTGGTAAGGACACTTGCTACACCACACATTAGTTTGTGGGTTTAATCGCCACTGCTCTCATGCTTTAGCGCCCATGAGTAAGGTGCTATAAACGGTATGAACTCCTGCTGAGCCAGCATTTAATCAGCAGCATAATTACCGGGCAATTATAATCTATATTATTACAAACTGCCACAGGCAATTTGAGACTGGGCAAGGGTAACTGTTGTTACTCTAAGCTTAAGTCGCGCATTCGACTATCCCACATCGAGGATAAAGATATATACAAAAAAAAACTTTTAGCAAAATGTTAGACAGTAATTTAGTTTAATTTAAAAAAATTTAAACCAATTTACCTTAACTTCATTTTTCCAGTATGAAACGTCTTTTAAACTTTTTTCATCATTTAATGAAAATGCTAAAATAACTCCGTCCAAGTTTCTTAACTGTTGTTTAACTACAGATCTAAATCTTTCGCTACCAGCAGTGTCTCTGCAAAGTTGAAATAAAATCAGAAAACGTGACAATTAGTTGTTTTCAACTAATTATATAACAATTCTGCAATTTATCTTAACAAAAACATATTTAAAATAGGTTTTAAGTTTAAGTAGTTATTGAGTTTTTTTTTATATATATCTTTATCCTTGATGTGGGAAAGTCGAATGCGCGACTTAAACATAGAGTAACATCAGTTACTCCGACCCAGTCTCGAGTGGCGTTTTTAGCAGTTTGGGATGTTATAGATTATAATTATCCAGTAATTAAGCTGCTGATTAAGTGCTGGCTCAGCAGGAGTTTATACCGTTTATAGCGCCTTACTCAAGGGCGCTACAGCATGAACTCAGTGGGAAATGAACCCACGACCTCATGTGTTCTTACCACTACACCACGCTGCCGGTTTAGTTATTTACCTTATTTCTAAACGTATTTGTTTGCAGCCACGAGATATAATCTTGTTGTGGAAACAAAACCCTAAAATAAATTAAAATTTATTTAAAAAAAAACTTTAGTTTAGAAATCTGTTTCGAAATAAGATTTAATTTTTTTAAAGAGGTCCTAGGCTCGATTCTCACTGTTCTTATGCTTTAGAGGCCTTAAGTTAAAAGAAATAAATTATATAAACTTCTACTGAGCCAGCACTTAATCAGTAGCTTTATTATTTTATGTTTAATAATATCTCGAACTGTCATAGGCGACTTAAAGACTGGGTAATTGATGTTATTTTGTATATTAGTAGCAGTAATGCTGAATTTGCATAAGTGGAATTATTTTTGAGTGTGACATAATTTTCTAAAAATAAAAATATTTAAAGAGATGGTTCGGTCGCAGAGTTTCTTTTTTAATTACGTTGGAAATTTTTTTTTTTTAATTTTTTTTTTAATTTTTTTAAGTAAAAAAATTATTTAAAATTATTTTTTAAGCAGTTAAAATTTTTTAAATACAGCCTACCCAATTAAAAATACTTTGAAAGTAAAAATTATGTTATAGAATATGGCTAAATATTGCTTTTTATGTAAAGTTTGTTTTCTGCAAAAAAAATTTAAAAAAAGTACAACAAACGGGTCAGAGAGGACAAAATAAGGTTATTTTCCTATGTCTGCCAGCGTATGAACTTAAGCAATGACGTCGTGCGTCACGTGACTCGCGAGCGTTGGGACTTTCCTTATTTACAATATTTACCTTCAAATCCCGATATCTCAAAAACTACTTGACCAATTTTTAAAATAATCGTATCCTCGTGCAAGTTGGAAAAATTCCATCATAATTAAAAAAGAAACTCTACGACCGAACTATCTATTTAAGTAAACTTACCAATGGTTGACGATACATTTTCACTAGAATATCCTCTTACATAATAATTAGCCAATGATGTTTTACCAATGTCTGCATTGCCCAAAATTGTAATCGTATATTTTTCCATTATTTAAAACTAAAAATAACCTAAAAACATATCCTAAACGGTTTCTAACTTTAAAGGACTGTTAACTACAAGTTATACTCTAAAAATTTCTAAAAATTTAATTATGATTTACGATATTATCCCTTATCAAAGTTGAAATACATAATTATCTTATTGTCTAAGAAGTCAATATTTGATTATGACATCACGATACCGCTACTTGTATTTAAACAATCACAAAACAATACAAATACAATCCTTTCTACTCAAATTTACACAACAATAAACACAGTAAATATAAGAAATCATCAAAAAAGCGAAAATATGAAAAACTTTTTACGTTCTTGGGTTTTTTTCTTTTCATAGGTGAGTAAACTTAATATTCTATTACATACAATTATTGAATGGGAATAAAAAAACTTTATTTTTCGAAAATTGATTTAATTTTTGTTTTTTGAACCTGAATAAAAATATCCGAAAATTTTTTTAAAAATTGTCAAAATTAACAAATTTTAATTTCTTAACAAAAAATTTTAAAATTAATTAACAAAAAATTTAAGATTTAAGTATTTGAATTTCTTTTGTAGAATGTGTAAACGCGACAAAAAGCATGCGCCAAGTTACGCAACCACTTAAATGACGTAACATTTGGTGATATGACGTAATAAAGAGAAATCGCAACAACGCGCACGACCTTGTAATAATAATCAGTCGTCGTAGAATCGCTTCATCATTTAACACATATGGTGTTAGTTTTTTGACAAGGCATATTTTTGTCTGTACTTTTAGACAATTTAGATTAAGTTAAATTAAGTATAACTTGAAAAAATATAACTTAAAAAGGGCCAATGTGTATACAGTAGCTTTATGTATATATTGCAAATATATTGTAATGTTCATAGTAGGTAGTATATAACAGATTTATATAGTATAGCTCCCTCAATAAAAGATATACAATAAATATTACATTATGCGACGAAAAAAAATGGCAAAATTATTTTAATGATTTAAAAAATGCTATAAATATTGTTGTTTACATAAAGGTTTTATAGTATAATATGGCATGGTCAGCTAATTTAAAAAAGCTATTTTTTCTAGGACTTAAATATTGATTTAAAACACATGTTAACCTAATTTAAATTTTTTGTTTTAGTAAACAAATCGTAATTTTATATACAGTTGATTTGTTGTTCGCTGTATTATGTGACGTGATAAAGCCGTTTATTATCACTTCCGACAAACAGCTGATATCGGCCAAGCGAAACGAAATTTGTAATAGAAAAAGGTTGTTTATATCGAAAGTTACTTTGACATTTTAGTTGATTAAAAGCATGTTTAGTCGAGTTATTTTTAAAGTTTCGCTTTAACTTAAGATAAAACAACAAAGCTAATGTTCTAAGTAAAAGAAAAGTGGATTTCGAAGTTGATTTTTCTTTCATTTACTTAAATCAAAGTGTATAAAATAGCTAAGTTACAAAATAGACTTCTTTTAGATTTAAAAATTAAGTTAAAATGGAGGTTAATATAATTTACACCGAACAAGACAAGCCAGCGGTCGATACGATGGAAAACAACAACGTTAAAAGCAACCCAGTGAAAAAGAAAGGCTGTAAACGCTACTTGGGACTTATGTTTGCCATGTTTTCATCGATATTCTTCGCTTTTAATGGAATATTTGTAAAACTGTCGAAAACGCCGTACAAAATCCAAGTCTCGGTTATTCTATTTGTCGTAGAATATATTTCTCTTCTGCCTCTTCTCACTAAAAGAAAAGAGCTAATCGTGCCCTCTGATAGGTCCACTTTTCTCTTCCTTCTCATGAGAGGAGTGCTAGGGAGCACAGCTCTTATTTGCATTATGATGTCATATGCTTTCATTGATGTCGGCGACAGTCTGGCAATCACCAACTCAAATACAGTTTTTGTTGGAATCTTTGCTTGTATTTTTCTTAAAGGTTGGTTTAATTTAAAAAAATTTAAAACTTATGTTTTTTTCAAGAGCGTGGTGTAGTGGTAAAAACACTTGCTACATCACATGAGGTCGTGGGTTTAATCCTTACTGCTCTCATGCTGTAGCGCCCTTAAGTAAGGCGCTTTAAACGGTATGAACGCCTACTGAGCCAACACTTAATCAGCAGCTTAATTATCGGCCAATTATAATCTATAATATCCCAAACTGCCAAAGTCAACTCAGACTGGATGGGGTAACAAATGTTACTCAATGTTTAGGTCGTAAATTCGACCCTTTCGAATATGAATAAATAAAAATATAAAATAATCGATTTAATTTTTTAGAACCGTGTAAAATTATGGACATACTTGTCACCGCTTTTACGCTAGTTGGCGTAGTTTTCATCGCCCAACCTCCGTTTATATTCGGTGGGGAATCGTCTTTCGGTATCGTGGGAGTCGCACTGGCTGTTTCCGCATCGATTTTCTCAGCATCTGCGTTTGTATCCATCCGAAAACTCGGCTCAAAAATTCATTTTAGCCACTCACTGTTCTACTTCGCATGGATAGGGACAGTTGTTTCAGGAACGTACATGGTTATTACATCACAAACAAACCAGCCATGCTCTATGGCGCTGTTTTACATGTTTTTAGCGGGTATTTTTATATTTTTTGGCCAAATTTGCATGACTGTAGCTTTGCAACACGAAAGAGCTGGTCCGTGTACTTTAATAAAAACTTCACAAGCTGCTTTCGCTTTCATTCTTGAGTACTTAGTTTTTGGAATCGTGCCAACTGTGTATACTATAATTGGTTCTGTTTTGATTTTTGTTTGTGCTTTATTTTTAATTATCAGAAATATTCGTAGACCTGTTTAAAATTTACACTGTTTTGCACTTAAATTTACCTTCGGACTTCGTACGTTTTTAGTACCGTTTACACTAAAGTTCGTTTGTATTTATATATAACGCTTTTTGTATTATAATTTATATTGCATTGTGACTTTTTCAATCATTTTTCGGATTTTTTATTATTTATTTTATAAACTATTTATAACTAGCATAATTTTACACATTATTCATAGTTTTAAACGTACAGTTGCTTTTGTTTGAGGATAAATAAATATTGTAATATGAAAATACGCCTCCAGTGTTTTCAAGCATGCTTACAATATTTTTTGTAACTTTACTCGACTTGTTTTGACTTGAGTGAAGTTTCTGGTACTTTTTGAGTTTATTAAAAGTTGAAAAGACTTAGTAAAAGAAGTAACACTCTGTGACGTAATAATCGAATAACAAAGAAAATGTCGGACCATGAAGATGAATACGATGGGTAATACTGATAGTTTTATATTTTGATTTAAAATTATTTTTATTTAGAAGTTGCCACTATCTGACTATTTCATTTTAAAGTAAGTTGGCTTTCAGTTAAAATACCTTAGACTTAATATTTGATGCAATGTTAGGACCTAAATCTAACATCATGACATTACCCATAACAAACAGACAAAAGGGTTTGATTCCTCTTTTTAATGTTAAATCATTTATTGTACATCATTCTGTCTGTCATCTTAAATAAAACCTTTACTTTTTGCTTTTACATTTACTTTTCATATCAACCTTTTAATTTCAATTATGTACAATTTACAATTACCTTAACAAAGCAACCCTTAAAGTTAAATTAGTTTTACTTTTTTTTTGTATATAAATTTATCCTCGATGTGGGAAAGTCGAATGCGCGACCTAAACATAGAGTAACATCAGTTACTCCGACCCAGTCTCGAGTTGTCTGTGGCAGTTTGGGATAATATAGAATATAATTGCCCGGTAATTATGCCGCTGATTAAGTGCTGGCTCAGCAGGAGTTAATACCGTTTATAGCGCGTTACTCAAGGGCGCTACAGCATGAGAGCAGTGGGGATTGAACCCACGACTTCATGTGTGATGTAGCAAGTGTTCTTACCACTACACCACGCTGCCGGTTTAAAAGATAAATTAATAAAAAGTATTTTCAGGTTTGAAGATGCAGGTGATATCGAAGAAGGGGGGGAAACAGGGGATTTGGGGGATGGAAACGAGGAAAATGGAACGGAAATCCTTAATGCCAACGGTAAGGAATCGAAATATGATTTATTGAATATATTGCAACTTTTAGTAACTTAGCTTAGTCTAAAGTTTATTTGACTAAGTTTGATGACCATTGTTTTTAAGTTGTGGTTTCTTTAAGTTATTGCTTTAAAAGGTATGAACTCCTGATAAATTTAAAAATCAGCAGTTTAAATGTTGTGGAATTATAATCAAAAATTTTTTAAACTGCTAAAGTTAATTTCAGACTACGCCAGGGTAGCAAATGTTTTTCCTAATGTGAAGGTTGAGGAGTTGAAATTCACACATAAAGAATAAATAAATATAAAAAATATTGGCTGTTTAGTAACAAAAGAATTGGTGACACTTGATCTTACTATAATACAGTTCTTAAAAAAAATATAAACTTTTTTACAACATCTCTTAAACATGACATTTTATCTTTTTTATCAAAATATTTTTTTTATATTTAATCAAAATAGTATTAAACATGTTGATTAGCCAACTTCTACTTTTTTAAAACTAATCCAGGCCTGGTGATAATTTTGTTGTATATAATATATTAACAATATTTTTATGTTTAGAAGTTGGAGCTATCCCAACTGGACAACGAATCACAACTCCTTACCTCACCAAATATGAGAGAGCGAGAGTTTTAGGAACACGGGCTTTGCAAATATCGTGAGTTGTTGACATTTTGGGTTTAATTCTTTTGTATATATTTTTATCCTCGATGTGGGAAAGTCGAATGCACAGCCTAAACATAGAGTAACATCGGTTATTTCGACCTAGTCTTGAGTTGCTTGTGGCAGTTTGTGATATTATAGATTATAATTGCCCGATAATTATGCTGCTGATCAAGTGCTGGCTCAGCAGGAGTTCATACCGTTTATAACGCCTTACTTAAGGCCGCTACAGCATGAGATCACTCGGGATCGAACTCAGGATCTCATGTAGTGTAGGAAGTGTTCTGACCAATACACCACGCGGCTGACCTTTTTTTTTTTCTCTTTTTTCTAAAATTTTTAATAAAACCTATTGTTACTAACAATTTTCTCTTTGTTACCATCAATGTGTTATTGTTTAGTATGAATGCTCCTGTTATGGTTGAATTAGAAGGAGAAACTGATCCTCTACAAATCGCAATGAAAGAATTAAAGTTAGTTTAAACTTTTATTTAAATTATTTGTTTTGTTTTAACCGACAATGATGTGTAGTTGTAAGAACACTTGCTACACCACACATGAGGTTGTGGGTTCAATCTCTACTGCTCTCATGCTGTGGCACCCTTGAGTAAGGCGCTATAAACGGTATGAACTCCTACTGAGCCAGCACTTAATCAGCAGTATATTTATCGGACAATTATAATCTATAATATCCAAAACTGCCACAGGCAACTCGAGACTGGGTTGGGGTAACTTATGTTACTCTATGTTTAAGTCGCACATTAGACTTTCCCATAAAGAGAATAAGGATATATACAAAAAAAATAATTTAACAGATTTTGTTATTTTTGGAATTTAGTTTAGGAATACAAAAAAAATAGATTTCGAAATTCATCTGCTAGACTTTAATTATCGTAATTTAAAATATAAATATTTTTAGAGCTAAAAAAATTCCTATAATAATTCGTCGATATATGCCTGATGGAAGTTATGAAGATTGGTCGATTGACGAACTAATTATTGAGTAAAACTTGAGAATTAGTTGGGAACACTGAAATGTTTATGACGTCATGAAATGGGGGTTGTGACGTAAAGTTGGAATTTTTGCCACTTTTTTGTTTATTATAAAAAGGCTAAAAATGGATTTTATTTTTAATAAATTTTTTTAATTTTTTGAAACTATTGTGTTTTTAGAATGTCGAACATTCTGCCATTATTCGTGTTAAGGCCTGTTCACACGACAAGGTAACGTAGCGTTGCGCTGCGTTGCGTTACGTAACTTTACAATTTCTAGGGATTTCTTTTTAAAATTTTAATAAACAATACCTAATAAAAGTATACCGCTTACGAAATCTAAATTTCGCTTCGGCTACAAAACTTTACGAAATCTTAGGTAACTTTCGCAAACTTTCGTACGTGTGAACGACTCTGTTCATTTTAAATGGTTGCGAAATCTTGCATTACATTGCGTTGCGTACGCCGTGTAAACGGGCTTTTAAGTGAACACGTTTGTCGTGCTTAAAAAACGATGTATGTGATATGTTAATAGTTGTTTTATTTTTAAAGTGGTTATGCTAAATGTTTTGCCATTTTAAGAATGGTTCTTAGTTGGCAGGATTGTTTGGGTCGTGTGAAAATGAGGAAACGAATATTGAATGAAAGCGAAAACGGAGAAGCGGAATCTTAAATCATAAAACGCGGAAATTCCGTTTGCTGTTTATTTAAAGATGCTGTCATTTATTTAAAAACCAAATACCGACATAGGGGCTTTTTTATAAACTCCAGCTTACCCTAACCCTCTTTTGGGTAATGCAGTTTAATTTCTAAAATAATATTGATCTAAATACAAATAAACATTCAACCCATTTTCCGCGTTTTTATTTTTTAAGATTCCGTCTCTCCTTTTTTCCATTTCTTCAAAGTTAGCATCCTCGATTAATTTACACAAGTACGATAACCGTTTTTGTAAAATTTTTTTCGAAATAAATCAGATTCGACTAAAATAAAGATTAAGATTGTGTATATATACGGTTTTAAATTAAGGTGGTTTAATAATTTACGTAGAAAAATAATTAACGAATTCCCCAAAAAAATTGGTTTGTTTTTTCTCATTGTGGAAACTTGACTTTAAACATAGAGTAACTGACCCAGGCCCGAATTATATTAAAATTGATCTAAATTAAGATTGTGCCGGTTATATATTCACACACTCCTGTCTTAAATTATGGTGGTTGGGTTAACAAAATATTAAACAATATAAAAATCTACGAATTATAAAAAAAATTGTATTTCTTTACTCTTAGCGTTTAACATAGGGTAACATTTGTTACCCCTATACCCAGTCTCGAGTTGACTTTACCAGTTTGGAATAATATTGATTATAATTGCCCGATAATTAAACTGCTAATAAAGTATTAGCTCAGCAGAAGTTTATACCGTTTATAGCGCCTTACTTAAGGACACTACAGCATGGGAGCAGTGGGAATTAAACCCACGACCCCTTGTAGTGCAGTCAGTGTTTTGACCACTATACCACGCTGTCATTTTTTTTTAATATTTTTGTTTTTAACCAATAAATCAATATTGTTTTTTATATTTCTTTATCCTCGATGTGGGAAGGTCGATTTTAAGGGTTCTATAACGTGTCAATAATAATTAAAATTCGTTGTTAATTTTAGATTTAAATAATAATAAACAAGCAAAAAACATAAATTATTATAACTTACTAATTAATAATAAATAAATGTGTTCAGTTTATTTATTTTTTTGCAAATATAAAGTATAACTGCCAAATGCTTTACAAATTTTAATTAAAATATTCAAACTACGTCATATCTTTATTTGCCTTTTTTCGGGCTCTTATGTTCTAATTGGTGAAGTTAGTCACTTCCTTTAACTTTAATCAAACCAAAAAGCAATGGAGTCCTGGGTTCAATATGGCTACTTTAAAGGTAATATTGTAAATATTAAATAAAGTTGAACTATTAGCAGGTACTGGGTTATGTAAGTTAGATAATTAATATAGTTGTATAATAATCGTGTTTGTTTAATTACCTATGACGTCATAAGTTTGTATAATTTTAAAACAAAGAACCTTTGTTTAGTTAAGTTACTCAGAATTGTCAGGTATAAATAGGTAAAAATAAATATTGTTTTAAAAAAAAGAAAAAAAAGTAAGTTTTTAGAATATAAAAAGTGATTCATTTTTTTATACAAGTTTTGAGGGTTGGAAAGCGAGACTGTAGCATGTAAATTAGTTTTTTTTAAATGCAAAATTGCACAAATTTCAATGTTTTAAATATTTTTAAGGTAGTTTTTAGCTACTAAAGACTGAAGGCCTATTTTTTTAATTTTTCTTTTTAAAATGAAGGAATACAGTGTAGCTAGAATAAAGATGTTTTGTTTTTTCGCACATTGATAAAAGTAAATAATAAATACGATTTACAATTAATATTACAACAATGCGACGGGAAAAAATGACAAAATCAATTTAATGATTTAAAACATGCCTTGAATATTAATGTTTACATAAAGATTTTAAGTATATTATGGCATGGTCACCAAACCTAATGTTGTAAGATTAGAAGAAATGACGAAAATATGCTGTTAATAACATTATTTTAATTTACTTTTTGTTTGTACACCTTTGTAGTACTAAGTCGAATTCTATAACTCAACTCAAGAATTATAATTAATTACTAAATAGTTTGAAAACACAAGAAACAGTTTAATTTGGATTTTATTTAACTGCATACACTTTATTTAATAACAATATTATAGCTTATTAGTGTTTTATATTGTATTATTATTATGAGGACAAAAAGCTTACAAAAATTTTATAACACGTTTAAAGAGGAAATTATTAAAAACTTTACGCCAACCTGGTCACGTGACCGCACTAAACGAATATCGGAAACACGTGACCACGTGACGTCATAATCGCATACAAGGCACAGCTTTGTAGAATCGGAAATCAGTTTAGTTTTGTTTTGTAGAAAAAACTGTTTTTAGTAAAATTTGAGACAAAAATGTTTAGTTTAAACTATTAGTATAAAAGGGTTTTGATATTTTTTATTAATTAGACAATTAAATAGTTAGTTAATTAGTTATTTAGTTAAATGATTTAAGAAGCACACAGTTTAAAAAAAATAAATTTAAATTTTGTTTTTAATTTTAAATTTTTGCTTATTTTGCAAAACCGTTTTTGTAATTGTTATATGATTGTTGTAAGACAACCAGGTTTGAATAATGCAACTTCCTATTCTGACTATGACGTCACAAGTAGTAGTTGTTGTTTGTTTTGAATGTCTAGTCACAAGAGAGAATATAAAATAAATTGTGTTTTAAATATTCAGAAAAATTGATTTTAGATTTTTTAAAGAAAATAGTGAGTAAATAAGGAATTTAAAATTAGATTAAAGTTAAGGAAGTTGTTGAATTTAAAAGGAAGAGATTTGGTTAAAAGACTTGCTTGCGTATTAGGTTGAAATAACAAAATTTTTTTAACCTTAATCTTGATTTTGAAATCAAATCTAAAAAAGTTAATTAAAAACTGTTATATGTTAATTAAGTTAGAATCGGTATTTTTAGACAATTAGTAATTAGTGTATCGTTAAATTTTGTAATTTAACATACTAATAGCCTTATAAAATGTCCTAGTTTAAAAGTTTAAAAATAGCGACGAATAAAATTGATTTTAATTTAATTTAAAATGAAAACTCTTAATCAACTTACGATAATAAATAATTTATTATGACGTAGGTTGCCTATAATCGATTTCTTTCAACTTTATCGCGATTCTGGGACCGTAGCGAATCACAAGACAAACAAGAAGAACTCCAAATAAAAGAAAAACAAGAACAAACACAAGAAGAAGACATACAATCAACTTCTGTTGACCCACCCACCCTTAAAAGAAGACCCAACTTTTTACGTGCGAATAGAAACCGCTTATCCGTGCCTCGCCCTCTCAGCTTAAACCTGAGCCCCAAATTCACTTTAAAATCTTTGAGAACCCCCAAATCCCCTAAACTGACCCCGAAATTGACCCCGAAAAAGTTAGCAAATACCTTGCGATTTTCAAGCAGTGACCCCTTGTTTTGGACAGGGAAATACCCTAAGTTTTTTCAACGTGATAAATCACCTAGCAAGATGACGTCATCGTCGATTAATTTAAGTGAATCGAAGACGATGTTGACGTGAGTATTGTGACGTCATAATCAATGTTTTTTAACAAAACGTTTATTTTAAAAAAAAAATTCTTTGAAATTATAAAATCAATAAAGGAGTAAAAAAAATTTTGAAATTTTTTTTTTCAAAATTTTGAAATTTTTTACCCAAAAAACAGCTAAAAAATATTTATATTTTCCATCTCTTCTTAAGAGGATGTTTTTGATATTTTTATTGGGTGAGGGTGTAATATTGGTCTATGTTTAAGCTATCCGTAAACGCTGGGCCAAAGGGCGAATACTGTGACATTGGTGCGACTCGAGCCGAAACTTTTTGGCTCGTACTCAGACATCATGACCGGTTTGCCACACTCAGATTTAAAAAAAATAAGTTTGTTAAAAATAAATTTAGAGAGAATTTTTTGCCCCGTTTGAACGACTACAACACTTATTTTAACGAGAAACCCGAACAATTAAGATCCAGACATACTAAGAAAGGAGATTTAGTTGTAGATGGACTTCTTAATATTTACTGGGGACTCAAGACTTCAATCAGGCTACAGGTAAAAATATAAAATATTGTTTTTAAGTTAAACACAAAAAAAATTGTTAAAATTTTTAAAATAGAAATTCCTAATTAAATAAATTGTTTTTTTTTGGCTTTTTAAGTTAAATATAAAACAATTCTGTTAAAAGAATCTTACAAAAATTGTTTTTTTGGGTTCAATTTTCTCTTTTGGGTTCAAATCTTTTATTTATTATAATTGTTTAATGTATCTAAGAAAGACAAAAATCGATTTTTGAAAGTTTAATTTGGACGTTTGTGTTTTACATAATTATCATAATTTTTTTTAAAATAGTTTGAACTACTTTTAACCCCATTTAAATTTTTTAAGTTAACAGAAACCAATTCTGTTAAAAAATAAAATAAAATTAATCTATTAAGTCCAATTTTGTTTTTATTTATTATAATTGTTTGATGTATTACTAAGAAAACAAAAAAACTAAGTTTTGCAGTTTTAAATTAGATTTTTTGTTTGAACAATACTAAAGTACGGGATGCGGGATAGTGCGGAATCGTGCGTAAACGTTAACAAAAATTCGCGGAATGCGGGACGAAACAGCATTTTTGTATTTTACTTCATGATGAATGCGGTATTTACCTAAAGAGCTGAGGGATGATGCTAGATCGACTACAAAGCGCAAGGGATAATTTGGAAAGAGTATAAAAATCCCGTCCTTTTCCTCATTCAGCGATTTTTTGTTAACTTTTACACACGGCCTCGGTATTTCACGCACCTCGCAACTTCCCGCATCACGTAGTTTAGTACTGCTCTTTTGATTCACCAAATTCGTAAATAAATTATGAATAATTTGAAACTCATTCAAACCTTATTCAAAATGTTCAAAGCCAAAATTTCTAAATTTAAACAATTTGTCAAATCCGCCGGAAAATAAAATCTTAAACCCGGAAATAATTTAACAAATTACTTTCCATTAAACAATTGTGTTTATGACGTCATAGGTAGCTGATGATGACGTTAAGATTCGACCCAAGGTAGCAGGAGATGAATATGGACAGTAAGTTAAACGTTCGAATTAATTTTATAAATAATGACGTCATAATAGTTATTAATTACGTCATTTTTAATTTCAGAAATTTTGGAAATCGACTTTCTGTTCCAGATAGCGAAGGTAATTTATTTTATTTTAATGACGTCACAATCTAAATCGATTACGTCACATTTACTTAACTATAAATGACATCGTACATTTTAATTAAACTTAACTATTACGTCACACAGGTGGAGTTGTTGAGTTCGATAACGCGGTTTGGGGGAAAACCCGTCAACGAAAAGGAGATATTCGAAGAAAGGCGATGAGGTTGAAAGTTTCTGACATCAAGAATGGAACGATAGGTGACGTCACAATTCTGTTTGTTAATTAACAATTCTTGTAAAGTTGTTGTAGTTTGAAAATTATTGTTATTATGTAAATGTATAATAATGAACAACAACCTACCAATAACAATGCAACAATGAGTTGTAGTGTTCACCGATAAATAACAATGGAATAACCATGCAGAACGCGAAGAAGCGCTCGTGGTGAGCGATAGTTTAAAACACACCAAGAGCGTCATCATGCGGAAGAAAGGGTCAAAGAATTTAAAACATCGAGCTTCGATTAACGGACACTTCTACAATCACAAGGTATGACGTCATAAAGCTTTATATCATAGCGCATGTCCAATGTTGTGTTGCGTCACAGTATATAGTAGTGCGTCAAAAAAGCTAGGTTGTATTACGTCACACCTAAATAGTATTGTGTCACAAAATAGACAAAAAATAATTATTAATTTTTTTTAAAATATTTATCTTGTTTTTTTTTTTCTTTATCAGACCTCGGTGTTTACGCCAGCTTTGGGTTCGGTGACAAAAGTTCGAGTGACGTCACTTAACGACGCGCACACCGTCATCAGCAAACTCCTGGCCAAGTTTCGAGTCGAAAATCCCCCCGAAGATTTCTCTCTTTATGTTGTTAAAGAAACACAAGGTAAATATGACGTCATATTAAAGCGGTTATGGTAATATGACGTCATAGTTATTTGGTTATCGTAGGTTTTTTTAATGTAGAATAGTTGTTTACAACAGTTTAACTTAAGTACGATAACCAAGCTTTAAAAAAAAACAATGATCATGTTACAAATTTTTTTTAGAACGTCGTGAATTGTCACGTGACGAATTTCCGCTCCTAAATCGAGTTCTGATTGGTCCTAACGAAAAACTCGGAAAAATATTTTTAATGGAACGAAAAATGCATCACGAAATAACACCTGAGGTAGGACGTCATAATTAACATAAAGCATGACGTCACAAGGTTATGTTTTAGGTGTTTTTAATTATTATTTTATGTCACAGGTGGCGCAATATATTAAATTGGATAGCAGCATCCTGGAAGTTTTTGTGAAGAAATTTAACGAAGAAGAAGATCGAGAAATACACAAGATGAAAAAAAGGTGACGTAGACAAGTATATTTGTGACGTCATAAGTAACAAACGTGGTCCTATTTTAAGCCTAACAGTAATGGTAAAACTATTAAAGTACCCACCCTACGGGCTGCATTTTAAATATAGTGATATGGCTGCAACCTTCAACTAACATTTTCTGGTAATAATTTACCTGCATAAGCTGTATGTTATTCAATTACGAGCCGAAAGATTCTGTGTTCGAGCGTCACTAATGCCACATTATTAACCCTTAAGCCCGGAGTTTACAGTTGGCTTAAACACACCAAAAGTTTTCGGGTTCGAGTCGCACTAATGCCACATTATTCACCCTTCGGTCTAGCGTTTACAGATAGCTTAAACACACCAAAAGTTTTCGGGTTTGAGTCGCACTAATGCCACATTATTCACCCTAAAGCCTGGCGTTTACAGTTAGCTTAAACACGTCCCAACAGCACCACCCATTCCTAATAACATAAAAGGGTTATATGTAAAACTCAGCCTCTAAATTTTTCACCGTTTTTTTCTGACGTCATTTTATTACATAGAATTCATTTGTGACGTCAACAAATAAACTTAAAAACAATTTTATTTTAGATTTGCTTTTTACAAAAAAATGTTAAAGAAAGAAATTTCGGAACAGGAATCATGACGTTATATGACGTCATCTTAAACATAAACTTTTTCGGGACTTCTATCATACGTGTAAGTGACGTCATCAGTTTGGTGACGTGATGAACATATCAACAACAAAGCGGAAAGAATCCAAATCAACCCAAAAGCTGCCGATATCTGTGACGTCAAAAACATTAAATTCGTTTTAGATTATGACATCATAGTATTCTTGTCCTAATTTACGTCTTTATGACGTCACATACCTGAGGAGCTTCGTGAACAGCAGAGTGAACGGGGTTTCCCCTTGGGTCGAGAAAGGGCTGTGAAGTCACTGTGTCGAAGATAAACCAAAACGAGGATAAAGTCACGGAAATTGCTAAAAATTTAATTAGGACGTCATCAAAGGGGATTTTATTATAAGCATTGTGACGTTATTTAGAATTTAATTTCCATTTTTTTTACGTTTTTTTGTTTCATTTTTGTTTCACGAAAGAGATTTATTAAATAGTTTTTATCATTGAATTTGTTTTTGGATATATCTTTATCCTCGATGTGGGAAGGTCGACTTCACGGCCTAAACATAGAGCAACATCAGTTACTCCGACCCAGTCTCGAGTTGCCTGTGGCAGTTTGAGATATTATATAGATTATAATTGCCTGATAATTATGCTGCTAATTAAGTGCTGGCTCAGCAGAAGTTTATACCGTTTATAGAGCCTTACTCAGTGGGAATTGAACCCACGACCTCATGTGTGGTGTAGCAAGTGTTCTTACCACTACACCACGCTGCCGGTAATTGATTTAAAATGTAAATTATAACGTCATAGAGTGAATTGTTTAAATTAAGAAGTAAATATTACGTCACAAAATACCTGAAACAAGAAACACGAGTCCGCAAACGAAGCAAATTTTTCTTTTTTGATTGACAGTTTGTGGACCAATCAGCGTGAAGCTGAACCCAGTAAGACATAAAGCTCCGCCCACAAAGCTAAAAATGATTGACAGGAGGAAGGAAAGTCGACAAACAAGAAAAACGACTAAAAAAAAATGTAAACGCGTCATATCTAATATATAACATTATGTGATGTCTAAATTAACGAACAATGACGGCTTATGACGTCATAATATTATTTCGATAATTCATTTTTGCATAATCTGGATAATATCTAGTTCAATCAAGCGTTATGTCTCCCATAGTGGGATTATGACGTCATAAATCGGGTTGTTTTGTTTGTGGGAGAAAAAAAATATTAATTTGAAAAATAGCAGACTTTTAGAATTTACGAGTTTGAAAATATTCGAAAACAAAATTAAAAAAACATTTTAAAATATAAAAAAAAAAAAATTAAAAAATTTAAACTAATTTACATACTCGGTACTTCCCCCCAATCCGTGCCCCAACATTGGGTTTGTCCAGTTGGGTAAGTTTGGCACGTTACCCACAGACCCTCGGTGTTGGTGACCGAGTCGAGGACGGAACCGTGGATTCCGTTTAAACTATTTTTCCGCCATTTTCTCGACAAAATCACCCCCAAAGTAGCTCCCCAGCAACTCATGCACAACAACCAAGCTAAAAATCAGGAAAAAATTGATTTATTTTATAAATATTAAAAAAAAATTACTTTTAAAACTCTTTTGTAAGAAAAGTCAAACAAAATTAAATTTATAATGTTTTTTTTACTTTTTTTTTTTGTATATATCTTAACCCCTTGATGTGGTAAGGTCGACTTCACGACCTAAACATAAAGTAACATTTCTTGCCCCGACCTAGTCTCGAGTTGCCTGTTGGCAGTTTGGGATATTATAGAGATTATAATTGCCCGATAATTATACTGCTGATTAAGTGCTGGCTTAGCAGGAGTTTGTACCGTTTATAGCGCCTTACCCAAGGGCGCTACAACATGAGAGCAGTGGGGATTGAACCCACGACCTCATGGTGGTGTAGGAAGTGTTCTTACCACTACACCACGCTGCTGGGTTAACTTGCAAGTTAAAGATAAAAAGATAAAATAATTCATAAAGTAGATTTTATTTTACAAATAATTTTCTTAAAAATATAACTTAAACTGGGGAATAAAATTTAAGTAAACATTCTATTAAAAAAATTTTATATTAAAAAACAAATCAATTACGGTTTAATTAAGTTCTATTTTTAGAATACGCTACGTAAATTATTACGTCACAATATTTCAATTACTTCTTAAAACACTTTATTTCGTCATAATATAAATATTTAGATAATCGATTTATTTAAACAACCAATTATCAATTACCTAGTCATTAATCGAACTACTATGTTGTAATAATGACATAATTAATGACGTCACAATTAATTAAAACAATTTACCTATCACTTGAACTGTTGTACCCATGTTTCTTTTATTTTAAAATTTAAGATTTTTAAAATTCAAATATTTTAAAATTTAGAAATATTTTGAAAAATAAATTTGCAATCGAATTATTATACTTAAGTATTTTTTCTCTTTTCTTGGTTTGCCTTTTTTGTTATTTTATTTAATCTCTTTAAATATGGTATTTTGTATCTTTATGTTTTTTTTTATTTTGTTTTGTTTTTTTGCGCATTGATAATGGTAAATAATAAATACGATTTACAATTAATATTACAACAATGCGACGAAAAAAATGACAAAATCAATTTTATGATTTAAAATATGTCAAAAGAAATAATGTTTATATAAAGATTTTAAGTATGTTATGGCATATATGGTTTATAATGCAACACAAAAATAAATTTATCAGCAGCGTAAATTTAATAAATTTTTTTTGTTATTAAGTAAATTCGGCGCCATTAACAATTAATATTTGCCCATAAGTAGAAACGTATACGGGTTTACAAAGCGTTTACTGAACTTTTTAATATATGAACTATGATAAAGTATTTAGGTATTGATTTTTTTTAAAGAATATTGTCCCATTTTTTTTATATATTACCATCTTCAAGGTGGACCAAAAATGAAATAACAAAACATTTAATAAATGGTATTTGTAAACAAAATTTATGTTTTTTTTAAAGCAACTGGTTTTTATTGTGTGATTTATAAATAAAAAACCAATAAAATTGTATACGGTTATTTATCATTTTCTAAATAAACTGGGAACGTGTTGTAGTGGTAAGAACACTTGCTATACCACCATGAGGCCGTGGCCTCAATCCCCACTGATCTCATGCTGTAGCGCTCTTGAGTAAGGCGCTATAAACGGTATGAACCCCCTGCTGAGCCAACAGTTAATCAGCAGCATGGTTATCGGGCAATTATAATTAATAATATTTCAAACTGCTAAAGGCAACTAACACAGACAATTCGATACTGGGTCGGAGTAACTGATGTTACTCTATGTTTAAGTCGCGCATATGACATTCCCACATCGAGGATAAAGATATATACAAAAAAAATTACCAGCCTCGTGACGTGCCATACGTCGGTCACGACCTCTATTTACTTTGTCTTTTATTTATGTTTATCTCGAATTGGTTCAGCCCAAGGAAGTGATTAAAACAAAAGTCGTGAATTTGATCATCCTTAGCTCTTGTTTACATTAGGGTTTGGTTATAACATTTAACTTAACATTAAACTTGAGATTAAAATTGATTCAATTGGAAATAGATTTTTTTTTTTTCTTTTAGAACTTCATCAAATATGCCGGGCTGCCGAGTTAAAAAATGTATATTTTTAGTTGTTTAGGTTAGACGATTTGGCAAATGTTTATAATAATACAGTTTTAGTTTTACAGATAATTTAGTTATCAATTTTACGTTAAAATAATGGCAACTGTTAGAATAATTTAACTAGTGTGATATTGCCTAAATTTAGTTTACATATATAATAACAAACAGGACAGACTGGCAAATATTTTATTTTTTAATTGATTGTATTATTATAAGTAAATGGATAAACAATTAGGTTGTTTGTTATTTACAATTATTTAATTGTTGTATTATTTAAATGATTGTTGAAATATATAAATCCTAGTTGTTTATGACAAAACAATTACTTTATTAAATAAACAATCTGACAATTGGATAACTTTTTAAAAAAATCTGTTTTTGTGATAATTGAAATCAAAAACAGTTCTTTAATTTAAATTTCAGATTTTAAGTTTTTAAGTTTGATTAAAAATGAAGTAATACAACATTTTAACTTTAAATTGTGAAACAAAATCTTTAAAATGGCTGATTTGGAAGCAGTGTTAGCAGATGTTTCGTACTTGATGGCGATGGAGAAGAGCAAGGGAGCTCCAGCAGCAAGAGCCGTCAAACGAATGCAACTTCCAGACCCAAGGTATTCTTGATTCCCTTTTTTTTATTTCGTTTTTCATGTCGGTCTAGAAAGAAAGGGGCAGTTTTAGACGAGATCTCGTGCGTGGTACTGTATAACAAAGCACTTGCACCAAAATTAACAACCAATGCGGGCAGGTGTGATTTTTTTTCGCGTATTTATTAAAGTTTTTTAGACACCAAGCATGAAACACTAATTTTAGATGTGTGTTTGTTTAAACACAAAAACCTTGTGCATGCACACTGCCTTACTTTTCAAAGTAACGCTGCTTTACTTCAATAAAGGTAAATAAAACTTTACACGATAAATATTACAACAATGCGACGGCAAAAAATGACAAAATCAATTTAATGATTGAAAACATGCCATAAATATTAATGTTTATACAAAGATTTTAGGTATGTTATGGCATGGTCACCAAACCCATTTAAAACACATTTTAAGGAATATTTTGTGGTGTGAAATTGCTGGTATATCCTAAGCTGTTGGTTTTAAGCTTAGAGCTTTATTTAACTGCAGTGTTAATATCATTAAGTCAAACACAACAAAGTTTTCTACTTTTATAACCAAACTTGACAAAAAAAATATTCTGTTAAATTTTTTTTATGTAAAAAATCATTTTAAAAAGTTTTCTGAATAATTTTATTTTAATATTAATACACCAGGCTGAAATATATTAATATAGAGATTTTGTTAATTAACATTTTAATATTTGATGGTAAGCAAGAAATGAATCCAATTGAATATTAATTTTTCATACTGGATGATAGAAAATTCATGTAAAAAAATTTCACAAAATTTTTTTTTTAAGTTTTGTAATTTTGAACAAAATAATTTTTTAATTTTATTTTTTTAGCATCCGATGTTTAATGTTGAAGTATTTGACAGAAAGGGAATTAGTTGAATTCGAAGAAATATTTGGCCAAGAAATTGGTAAGTTTATGTTTTAAATTGTTTTAATAAATCTCCTTATTAAGGTTACACTTTTTAATGATTGAAAAATAAAAAAAATTGATTAAAGTATTTGTAAATTTGTTTGTTAACTTTTGTTTTAATGTTTACCTTTAAATAGGGTATAATGCTTAAAAAAACTTTAATATAACTTCACCATCTTCTTAATTTAAACACTTTTGTCTTTAAAATTCATTATTTTAGATAAGCTTACATCTTTTAGTTTAAACCCTTCTACTATACACCCCAAACCCCAAATTGAGTCTCCCAATTTTTTAACCCCAATACTTCTAGTTTAACTACCCATACTGTTTGTCAACCTAACACCAATTTTTCCTTTACTCCACCCTTTTTTCCTTTAACCAAAACAATTTGTATAATAATATTGACCCAGTATTGATAAATGTGTTGAAATACAATTGAAATAATGTGACATTAATACTAACATAAAGATTAACATTGATTATACAGCTGGGTTGTATTTAGACTGTGGTATTCTATTATTTGCTTAGTTCTAATATGTTTTTTTAAGTCTTTTTTGTATTATTTTACTTTTAAAACAACTAAACTAAACTATATAAATATATATATATATAATTCTATATTAATGTTATATATATTGATATGGTTAGTTACATTATCTAGTAATAAATCTTTTTGCATTTATTTATTGATTAAATCTGTTTTTGGGATTGATTTTATGATATGGTTTATAGAATGCTAATTAAAAGCGCATTAATGCAATTATGTTTTTATTACTTTCTAGGATATCGTCTGTTCAAAGAGTTTTGTACCCAATCTGAACTTCCAATTCCACAGTTACTTTTCTATGAGGAGGTAAGTGAAGATTTTAACATAAATTAAAGTTTAAATTTTTCAGTTTCTTTTTTGAGTTTTAATTTATGGTTAGTCAATATTATTAATCCCATAAAGAATATAAGTTTCGGTTATTAAAAGTCTTGTTTTGTTGTATAAAATATAAAATTCTGGTTAGTTTTTTTGGGGGAGTGACATTTTAAATTGAAACCATTCTCGAACGTTACATGATAACTAAACAATTAACTTGCAAAAAAGGTTTTTGTTTTTTTTATAAAATATAAACATATTTTTAGACACTGACAAAACAAATTGAGAAAATTAAAAACATTTTTTTCTGTTATAATTAGAAACAAATTTTACAAACTTTTTTTAGGATTTATTTATTTTGGTTTTTCGCAAATCAATGACAGTGAATAATAAAATATATATATACAATTAATATTACATCAATGCGACGGGAAAAAATGAAAAAATTAATTTAATGATTTAAAACATGCCATAAGTATTAATGTTTACACAAAGATTTTAAGTATGTTATGGCATGGTCACCAAACCCAATATAAATTAAATCAATTATAATTACGATAAAATAAAATAAAATTTAAAGAAATACAAACCAAAAAATCAAATAAAGAAGTAAAAAATATATTTTAGTTTTTTAAATATTACATAAATATATATCTGTTGTGAACAACTGAATTAATTTTTGTTATAATCTTTAAATAGAATGGTGCTGGTTGAAATATAATTAACAGGATATGCCAGTCATGTTTCAACAGGTTTTTGATTAACTTCTATTCTAATTTAACCTACCCTTACATTTTAACATCTAACCAGGCTGTGGTTGTTATTCCAATTAAAAATTAATATTTTCCCTTTTTTTTTAATTTGTTATTTGCATTTTTATTCTTTTTATTTCCTTAAACCCTTAAATAAATGTTATCTTATAAGATTTTCCATAAGGCATCTTTTTTAAAACTTATTTTTATGTACTATTATTGTTCTTGTAATATATAGATTTATATTTAATTGATTTTATATCTAAAGTGCTTATGTTATAATCTTTAAAAAGGTTTTCAAATTTTAATTTTTAAGAATGTTTAAGTTTAGAGAATTGTTTGTATAGCTATTTTAGACTTAAGTTATTTTTAAACCTTAAAGTGGTTGAAGAAAATCATCATTGAAAAATAGCTGCCTGAAAATTTATAAATAAGAAATTGTCATTATATATATAAGTAAAAAATTATCTGTAAAAATTAAACAAGATCTTTAAAAGCTTTGATTTAAAGACAATTTAATTTTCTTGATTTTTATAATCTTTTTTTTTCTTATTTAGTAAACCACATACTGACAATATTACCAACACGGTATTATTATCCGCAATTACTTTGAATTATTTATTGATAGACGCTGTTTTTAAATTATTGATTTCTTCAGCACAAGGTTTAATGTTCATTATACAATTCAGTCACTACAATATTTTTAAATAAACAACTTGCATTATCAAGCATTTGTTTGTCTGGATTATCGTCATTTTCCCGAATACCATTTAATTATTGAGACATTTACCAAGAACTATCTACTGAAAAGCATTCTACCGACCATGAGACATTTTATACTAACTTACCGTTACCAAATCTTCCCCTGTAAAATGCCTTTTTAATTTTTAAAGAATTTTAACCAAAATTTTAGTAAAATGACATTTTTTAAAAGTTAGATTTCTCAGAAATGCGTCTATTTAATAAAAAATTTTTTTTATGATACCTAACTATCAATTTTAAGAAGGTTCCTATTTTTACTCTATAGTAACAAGTGGATGTTTACCTATACTATATTAAATCTTATTTCTGTTTTTGACAAATCGTTGTAAAGCTTTAAACTACAATCATCTTAGTACTGACAATTAAACTTTAACTGTTTTAATATTCCAGATTTTAACTTATCAGAGTATTGATATTGAAGCAGAAAGAGCGGACCAAGCTAAAATGGTATTTGATCGGTTTATTATGCCCGGGTTACTTCGTTGTATCCCTGATGTAAGTTAAACTTTGGCAATTTTTATAATTTAGGAACATTTGCACACCATACAACACAGAACCGTGTTTTTTGTCTGTAAAAAATGCCTTTATATGACTTAAAGTGTTGCATTATGTTACATCTTATGTAGAAATAACTTTTAAAATTTTTTTTTTATTTAATAATATATTTTTAGACAATTTTTTATTTTCAATCAAATTATGAAATTTGATATCCTGTTTATTTGTATATAAGGCTGAACCTTAATATATAAAAACAAAAATAATTTCAAAAAATATAAATCATAATTTAATATAACATAAATAAATAAATTCATAAAAAATGAGCATAATATGTGATTATAAATGTTATAATAATATATCAACATATGGATGGGAATAGCAAGGTTTTTGAATAAAAATAGATACATTTATAATAGAGGTCTGACATTTAAATATTGATTTTATTCCAATTTTTGGAATTTAATTGGATATATATTTCTACAACTGTCATTTTATTTTTGTTTTAAATATTTTTTTTTATAATTTTGTCAGTTTTAAAATTTATATTTTAAGAAAAATAAGATTACATTTGTTATAACATTTAATACTAAAATAAATTTAAAATTTAATACTAAAATAAAAACCTGTGGTTTTAAAGTTAAATAACTTTAAAAATATGTGCGGTTATATAAAATGTTTGTTTTTTTAACAATTTTTAATTATTTTTGACAATTTTTTATTAATTTTTCCAAATTTTTAGGAATTCTCTAAAAGTGTAACGGACAAAATTAAAGCAAAAATTCAGAAGAAACTTTTTACGATCGATCTTTTTCAGGTCATTATTATTAACTTTTATAAAATCTTCAATTTGCCAAAAACAAATTTTATTCAAGAACTATGCTATGTATTTTTTCTATCTAGGAAATAAAATGGTTTTAACCAATCTAAAATTGGAAAAAAAACTTTTTATATAAATATTAAATTATTGTTTTTTTGTAACAAAAAATAACTTAAAAAAAAATGTTTTACATTCATTTATTACATATTCAGATTAAAATTTATATGGTTAATACTTAATCTTTATAAAATCTTTAATTTGCCAAAAAAAAACACTTTTTTGTATGTATGAGTGGAACTTTTCCTTTTCCATTTATGAATTTAAATAATTTAAAACCGGTATTTAAAAAAAAAAATTTTTTTATAAATATTAAATTATTGGTTCAAATTAAATATTTTTATAATGCAAACTTTTAATTAAAAGTAAAAAAAAATTAAAACTTATTTTTTACAAGTTTAGCTTAAAATTAAAGTTTTAATTCTTCAATAACTTTTTATAATGTTTTATTTAGATTTATATTCCTGAGGTGAAAACAAGTTTAAAAGTTTCATTTTTTGATGCTTTTCTACAAAGGTAATTTTGTTCAATTTTTATTTTAAAGTGTTTTTTTTAAACCAAATTATTATTGTTAACATTTTTTTTGCAAGCTAATGAAGTCAAAAAAGTTTTTAATAAACATTGTTTATTTTTAAATAAAAAAGTCTTTAAAAGGCTTGTTACAGTTTCCGTTTTAAAATAAACTTTTTGTTTTCAAATTTATTCATGGTAAAAAACTGTATTAAAACTAAAAAATAAATTTTAACTTTAATTTTCGTTTTACACAAAAAAAAAAAAAAAAAATTTAACTTCGTTTTACACAAAAAAAAATTAAAAATTGTTGCAACAGCTTTTTGGTGAAAAATAATTTTGACACTTTAACGTCATTTATTTAAAACTAAACTAAAATATTTGACAATTTCTATTTTATTGAATGTGTTTTAATGTAAAAGGAAATGCCAATCTAACAAAATCAGGCCTTAGGGCATCTTGTATTTTAGTTAACACTACGTATGTTAGCATTAATATTTGTGTTTTTTTTTCAACTTTAATTTTAAAAAATTTCAAGTTTGTTTTGAAGATTAAAATTGATTAATTCTTGTTCGTTATCAATTTTTTTTCGATAATTAAAAGTATAAATAAAAATAATCTTAAATAAAAGTCACGTCGATAAATGTTCAATTATCGGATTTTGGTGATTTTTTTATTTTTTTATAAATATTTAACAGATGTTTTAAATCTTGGTTTTTTATCACTTAAATCGTCCCTTACATTTATTAAATCTCTTTTCATTCATTATTCATGAATATATTTTAATAAAAAGTCAGATTTAATATTTTAATATTTTTTGTATTACTGCAAAATTCAATTTTATTAAATTTTTAATGTGTTTAGAACAAAAAAATTAGATTTTTATTTTTTTATGGATAAATTTTTAAACAAATTTTTAGATTTTAGAAAAAAACTTTTATTAACTTTTGTTTTTATTATTTAGTGATCAATTTACCAGATATCTTCAGTGGAAAAACTTAGAACTCAGCCTAAAGGTAAAAATTTTAAGTATTATTAAGAATTAATGCTTCTATGCACATCACTTATTTAATATGATTTGTGTTTTTAAGATAAATATTTTTTGAGATTTTCTAAATTATTTTTTGATTTTGTTTAAATGTGTTATTTTTCAACTTTTGTGTAAATGAAATAAAAACTGATTTAAAATGCTTGAAATATTTTCAAAAATTTTGTGAGAATCATTATTATCATTATATTGTTAAATTATATTTTTACGAAATGTTAATTAGGACTAATTATCAGACATTTGCGACTGAATTGTAATTATCTCCTAATTGAAACTGAAAATAAATGTTTTTACTGATCAGTTTGTATCCTTACTGTATTAAATTTATTTGTGATGTCATAACATCTGTTTATTATGTCATATTGGCTTATGTCAAGTGAAAATTCTTTAATCTTGGCTAATCTATAGATACATTTAAAATAGGACCACCGTGATTTTCTTTTGTTTATTTCTTTATTTAATATTTGGAATTTTTAAATTTATATTAATGTGTTCTATTTATGGGCACTAATTTACCAAATTTTTGTAATTTTTTTGTAAAAAATTGAGCTATAATTATCTTAAAAATACTAATTAATGAATAAGAAAAACAAATTAATTTTATTTTAAAACTTTTTCTTTGATTTCCAGTTGACCATGAATGACTTTAGTGTGCACCGAATTATCGGGAGAGGGGGTTTTGGGGAGGTTTATGGGTGCAGGAAAGCAGACACTGGGACAATGTAAGTTTATCCTCAATTTGGGTTCATTTTTCATAAGTTTATTTTTGATTAATCTAGAGTAAAGGGGGTAATTCCTTAATTAAGTTTTCATTACATTGGTTAAATGAATTTTTAAAACTTGAGTTTATTAAAATTGTTTTATTTTAGGTATGCAATGAAGTGTTTGGATAAAAAGAGGATAAAGTTAAAACAAGGAGAATCGTTGTCGTTAAACGAGAGAAAAATGCTGCAGATGGTGAGTGTGAGACTAAAATATAACCATTTAGCAAAAAAAATTAAGCAAAAAAAAAAAAAACAGAACAAAAAATGTAGAAGAAAAATTAAGAAAATTAAAAATAATAATTTAAAAATGTTTTACAGATTTTACCGTAAACAATTTATGAATTTTTATAAATTTAATTCTAACAAATTATAAATAACATTTCCGTAATCTTTTTTAAATAGGTTTTTTTGTATTTTATTGATTTATTCTGACGTTAAAACTAATTTCCAGTTTCAGAATTCTTTAATTCAATTTATTTTAATTTCGTTAAAACATTTCAATTCTTAAAAGAGGGTTTTAAATTATTCTTTTAATAAATAATATTCTTTTAATTCTTTTAATAAATAATATTTTTTGACTTGATTTAAAAAAAATTTTGAAATTAGGAAACTTAAGCATGTTTAAATATTTAAAATGCAAATAAATGAGAGGAAATGATGTCATAATTAACGTCATTGTGTCAGTTGTTACCTCATATATTTGCTTTTGCAGATTTTACTTAACTACAAAAAAGGAAAATTTTTTCAACATGTTATTACTAATATTTTACCTTTTTTTTAAACTGTTTAAACTATTCACATAATTAATTGTATTACCAATCCTTTTAAACATTAACAACTTTAATAAACAATTAAATCCTAATGTTTTAAATGCATTAAACATAAATTGTTTACAAATTATGCATTTGAATTAATTATTAAATAACTTGTTAAAATTAGAATAAAATATTAATATCAGTAACTATATTATTTATATTTAAATGTTCATTATATTTTTTAAATCGTCTTTTTATTGTTTAAATTTTAAAAATATTTTATTTTTAGGTTGATTCTCCGTTTATTGTTTGTATTTCTTATGCTTTTCAATCTCCGGATAAATTGTGCTTTGTCCTCGATTTAATGAACGGTAAATAAAAAGTCTTTTTCAAATAATAAAAGTTAAATATTTAAAGTTAAAAATTTTAACAATATTATAAATGGTAAAATGACTTAAAGCTGTATTTTTTTATTTCAAATTGCTAATTTAAAAATAGAAATAGATTTAAAATAAAGCAAACTTATTGAAATTAACCCTTTTTATTTTCAACCATTTGTGTATTTTGTTCCCGTAATTTGAAATGTTTAAATGAACTCATCCAAGTTAGAAAAACTTTTGTTCTATTTATAAAAAGTCTAATTTTTTCCTAGAATTTTCTGCACTAAAGATTTTGATTTGTTGCTGTATTTAGAACTTGTTTTTTTTTGTGGTCCTTTAAATTATTTGTTCCTAGTATTTTATGCTTTAAATAGTTTAAAATTTATGTTTTTTTAAAAAAAATTTATTTGAAATGACATTTTTAATATAAAATCAAAATATTTCTTTTATTATGACATCATACTAGGCTAAATATGACATAACAACAATTATAGTGACAACATAATTAACCTACAATGTTATTATGACATCACAGGTGGAGATTTACATTATCAACTTACACAGAGAGGAACTTTCACCGAGAACGAAGTTCGATTTTACGCTTCGGAAATTTTGCTCGGACTTGACCACATGCACATGCAGGGGATTGTTTACAGAGACCTCAAGGTTTGTGGTTCAATTCCAAGTAAATGTAATTTTAAAATATATTACGTTTTTTTGGATTTATATACTAAATGGTGGATATAAAATATTTAAAATATAAGTAAACATAATGATATAAATAACAAGCAAATAACGCAATAATGATATTACTATATATATAAACTAAAAAATAGTTTTAATTTTATTTCCCTTTCATATATTATTCAGCATTTTTCAAAATTAAGCTTTAAAATTTGTTTTTGACAGTTTAAAATCTTCCTCTATATATCCGCCTACAAAATATTTGCTTTAGTTCCTGCAGTTAAATTTACGACCCTTTTTATTTACATAAAGTTATCATAAAACCCTTAGAAGGATATGAGTAATAATATGCTTACAATAAACAAAAAAAAACAAAGTTAAGCAAAATTTAAAACAAAAAAGTTGAATTTTTGATTGAAATCTTTACAATGACTTTTAAATTTCAGTATCAATGTTATAGACCTATAAATTTCTATTATATCAATGTTGATATTATAAAAAAAAAACAATCCGAAGATTTAACTTTATTGAATTTTTATTTATATTCATATTTTGACAGCCTGCCAATATATTACTGGATGAAAAAGGCCACACTAAGATTAGTGACCTTGGATTAGCTTGCGATTTATCCAAGAAAAGCCCCCATGCCAGCGTGTAAGTAAAACTTTTAGTATTTTGACAAATTTTAAAGATGTTTTTCGTTGTTTGCATATTAAATATTTTTTAGATTGCATATTTGTTTACATCCATTTTTTTAATTTTTCTTATTTGTAAGTTGAAATTAACATAGCAACAAATATTGATAGTGACTTTTATTATTTCAAGAACATTTTTAAGTAGTTTAAGTTTGGTTTGTGTTTGATTACTTTTCACTTAAAACACTTATTTTTAAGTGTATTAAACTGAATTTTTTGATTAAATTTCTGTGTTTTTAAAAACTTAAATAAGCAAAGCAACATTAATGGCAGCTTCTATGCTTTTTAGTGTAGATTGTAATTTTAAAATACATTAAATATTGTTTTGCTAAAACTTTTTATTTTACCAAAAACTAAATATAAACTTGTGCATTATACCAGTATCTTACCGCTAAAAATAACTTGTTTTTTTCCACGTTATTTTTAGCTTAGACTTCTTTGTGTTTGTTGTCATAATTTTCACATTGTTTTGCATGAATGCACATTTATAAAGGTAAAAATACAAGCTAGACTGGTGGCTTGAATGACATTTTTTATATAATTTTTTGGGGGGTTTGAAATTAAAGTTTTGATTTTTTTGATCAAGGTTGTTTAGTTAACTCATCTTTTAATTTGAATTTTTTAAACATTGCATTTTGTATTATAAAAGGTTTTGGTAATACTTATTTTCCCTTTTTAAGCATCTATGAGACTTATTATATTATAGGATAATATTTATGTTTAAATAATATAAAGCTTTTGAAGTTTGGGTTAATATAGATTGTAATTACTTCTTAGCAGAAGTTTTTGCAATTATAGCACCTTACTTAAAAGGCCACAGTCACGTAGAAAGTAGAAATCAAACCTGAGACCTTATGTAGTAAAGCCAAGTGTTTTAACCCTTGCACCTATTATGTTTATATATCTTGTAGCCCAAGTTTTTTAGATATTTTATTTTCAATCAAGAAGTGGGGGTCAAACCTAAGACCTTATACGGTTAAGCCAAGTGTTTTAACCCTTGCACTATTCATGTTTTTTTCCCCCTCAAGTTTTTTTATGTATTCCAACAATACTAAAAGCCCTTCTATTTATTAACTAATACAATCCCTATTCCTTATTACAGTGGGACTCACGGTTACATCGCCCCCGAAGTTTTAATCAGAGGGATGAGTTACGGGGTCGGGGCTGATTGGTTTTCATACGGGTGTACCCTGTACAAACTACTCCGGGGACATTCCCCTTTCCGCAACCATAAGACCAAGGACAAAGCTGAGATTGATAAGATGACCATGACAATGGTAATTGTTATTCATTGTTACATCAATAGTCTTCATTGTTATGCAGTTATATTTAATTACAATTCTAATTGTTTTGTGAACTTTTGAATAAAGTTCAAATTTAAAATGATTAATCTATTTTAGGTTATAAAAATTAATAATTACCACTAAATTTAAGTTTTAAGAAACAATTAAAAGTTTATTTTAGTTTGTTTTCACAAACTTGTTAATTTTAACAGGAAGTAAAAATGCCCGACTCGTTCTCCAGCGAAGTTTCTTTGTTCCTCACCGAACTTTTAATAAAAGACCCGAACGATCGAATTGGGTGCAGAGGAAGAGGGTTAGAATATTTGTCTTATTTTTGTTGAAGTTTCACTCACAATAACATTGTTAATTTAACTTTATTAATAGTCTGGTTAACTGTGAAAAGCACTTAAAACAGAAATTATCATTAATTGGTTTTCATTGCTGCTGCATCTAAAAACCAATCAGCAGGTTGATTAACCAACAATAAAGGGTCAAAAATTTTAAAATAGTCAAGATTTTTTAATGGTAAAAAATGCCTTTCAACTGTGATGTTGGTCTCAATAAAAAAGATGATTTATATAAAAATGAACATAAGTGACAAAAGTTTTTCCCTATTAAATTAAAGTAAATGTTTTTAAATTGTTTAAACAGAGGTCAGGAACTGAAGGATCACATTTTCTTTCAAGACGTGGATTGGGACCAAGTTGAAAGACAAAAAGTAAAATGTTGAAAAAAAATTTTTTTTTTTATTAAATATTTTTAACATAACAATAACTAAACTTATGACATCACAGTACCTACCCCCTCTTACGCCCCCACGTGGTGAAGTGAATGCAGCTGATGCCTTTGACATCGGAAATTTCGATGATGATGAAACAAAAGGAGTGAAAATCACCGAACAAGACCAGGAATTGTACAAAAATTTTGACCTCATTGTCTCCACTAGGTGGCAGAAAGAGATCTGTGGTGAGAACAAACTATATTATTTAAAAAACACTTTATTTAAGATTTAATAATAACCAAGTAATAAAAATGTGTGCACAGTCTAATTATACTAAACTAACTTTTTTAATTATTATTGTTAAAATGTTGTTTAATTAACAGACACGGTGTTTGACATGGTCAATCATGAAACCGACAAATTAGAAGCAAAGAGAAAATCAAAACATAAACTTCTGGAAGCAGGTTAGTTTAATTTTGTTAAACTAAACATAAAACTAGTAGCATGGTGTACGTAAAACTTGTAGCTAAACACTTGGTTTTACTACTTAAAGCCCTGTGTCAATTCCCACTGCTTTTATGCTGTAGTGCCTTCGGGTAGTTGCCATAAATGTTATAAAATTTAGCATAATTAATCTGCTAAAAAAAAAAATTAACTCGAGACTTGGCTAAGTAACAAATTTTCTCTATGAATAAAAATAATTATACGAACATTAGTCTTATGTTACCATCATCCATAATAGTTTGCTTATCTAAAAAAATGTTTTTAATTAACAGAGAATCTGGAAGGTGATTTTGTACTTCATGGGGTAATGTACAAACTTGGAGGTCCGCTTACTCTGTCAACTTGGCAGAAGAGATATTTTTATCTCTATCCAAACAGGCTTGAGTGGAAAGACATGGACACTTCGGTAGGCACTTTTTAAGTGGTTTTTGTAACAATTTTGTTATAAGTTTTGTTTAAAAGAAACAGTTGTTTACCTAAAAATAAAAATCTGTATTTGTTCTAAATATTTAGCATTGTGTAAGCTCTTGTTTAATAGTTGAACCCATCAGGAATTGTTTCAATGTTTGGTCAATTTTGTTGAATTTTAGGAAATAAATCGAACAAACACGAGTTTAAATTGTAGTGCAATTGTTTCTACAATACGGACGCGGGTATAAAACTTTATTGTGGTGTTGCCAATTAATTATATTAAAGTTTTTGCAGTGTTGCCAGATAGTTTTAAATTTGTTGATGATGTAACGACTAACATAACCAAGTTGTGTTTAAAATAATGAAATTGAATTTGCTTGTTTTTAAAAGAATGTTTTGGTATTTTAATTAGTTCCAAGTTTTTACGAAACTAATTTTTGATTTTGTATTTCTTAATTTTATTAAACTTTTGTATTTTTGAATGGGTAATAAATGAATTTGTGGTTTGTTAAGTATTAGGGTTTTGTTTAGACTTAATAAGCAGATATCTACATTTAATTAATTGTATATTAACAATAAGTTATGAAATGTTTAAAATAAGTTAAGTTTATATATTATATTCTCATCACATATTAACAGGGTTTCCAAAAGATAAATAACTTTACTTGTTTTTTATTCTCAGAAAAACCTGGTTGTGTTTGAATCAGTGTCAATGATAAAGGAAGGACAAGCAAAAGGAATGAAATATTGCTTGTTTATCACCACTAGAGACAGTAGTAAGGATATTATTGTCAGATGTGAGGTTAGTCTAAATTTCTCTATGTTTTGTTATAAATTTTCCAACCTAAACATAGATTAATTTTGTTACCCAACCCAGTCTTGAGTTGCCTTTGACAGTTTGGGATATTAAGATTATCATTGTCAAATAATTGAGCTGCTGATTGAGTGCTTGGTCAGTAGGAGTTCTTACTGTTTATAGCACCTTACTCAAGGGCGCAATGGCATAAAGCAGTGAGAGTCGAACCGAGGACCTCATGTAATGAGGCCAAGTGTTCTAACTATTAAATTATGTATAAATATAAAAAAAATTCTCCTTTGCTTATTAAAATTTGCATAAGTTAACAAAACTATTTAAATTATCCCTTGTAGTTGTTACTCATACAATCTTATTTTCACACAGACTGAGGTTGAGTTTAAACAGTGGTCACAAGATTTGATCAAAACCTGGTGCCAAGCAAAAAGAGTTATGAAGAAAGGTCCGAAGCTAATTAGCATGCAACGCTCAGTAGCAGAAGACGCAAACTACAACAAGGTTGGTAATATTTTTAAATCTGCGTAACAAGTAAAGTTTAACCATCTAGTATTTATTCGTAAAATTTGAATTTGTAGTAAATGAATAAAAATTCTTATTTGAAAATGTTTATTAACATTATGGATAGATTTTCAGTATTTTAAAATACAGAACAAAAAAAAATTTGTTTGTTTTTACAGTTTTTGTAAAAAAAATAATTTTTTGTTGTATTAGTAAAATTGGTAAAAGTTTAAATTATTTCAAAATGTTTGGTAAAATTTCATTTGTAAAAATGTCAGTGTTTCCATTAATATTTGTGTGCTTGAAATAAGTACCAGTGTTTCCATTAATATTATATTCCACTAGATGAAACGAAGAGCTACTTTTCCAGGATTTTTCCTCAAATGAGAGTTTGGTAAAATATTGTTTTGTCATCACACCCAAATTTTTGCACGATTCACTTTTTCTGGTTTAAGTTTTCAAAATATTTTTTGTATTGCCATTGCTAGAAAAAAAACAAAAACCCCAAAAAAATTTAAAATTAATTTTTTCTGCAATGGCAATAATTGAATTTTGGTGAGGAGTTTTTATTTTGTGGTAGTCACGGTAACCGAATCTTGAGTTTTATTCACGAATGATTGGTTTTAGATTAGTTAAAATTTTGGTTCAGTATTTTTATTAAATATCTTGTTTATAAAACCTGGTTCAGATGTTAATTTATAAAATAATTTGTTTTATCATCTGGTGATATCTTGGTTGTTTAATTAGCTTGGCACGTCATAGAACCTCAGCCAATTAATTAAAGACACCACAACATAAGGTTCTGGGTTTAATTACCACAGGTTACATGCCAAAGTCATGAGTAAAATGTCACGACCTTAGCCCATTGGTTAAGAGCATAACAACATGAGGTTGTGGGTTCAATTGCCATTGCTTCCATGCCAAAGTCATAAGTATATGTTACCCGGCTTTTTTTTATATATTTGCTAAACTTAAAAACCTAATGACAGACTATTAAGCTGGCAAAGGCAACTAAAGACTGAATCATGGTAGTTAATTTAGGCTGTAAAATCACTTTAAATAATGAGGATAAATACTTAAACTTGTTTTTAGGCGATACTGGCTGCGCAAACCCGTTCTCTGCACAGCAATTCGTTGAACCCGGTTGGTCCAACTTTCCGCCATAAACTTGTCCTCGTCGACCAAACTTCCACCGAAACTTGTGACTCAACTTAAACATCACACCACAACAGTGCGAGGATAAACTTATTGCACAGTTTTAGTGAATTTTATCATTGTGATGTCATAGTTATGACGTCATGTTCTTGCAGTTGTTGTCTAATAGAACTCTGAACTATTATGTAGGTACTTACCATGACACAGCATTATTGTTACCTCGTGAATGAGGTTTTGTTACGAAAAGTTTTTTTTGTCGTTTGAACTTAACAGAAATTGATCTTTTAATTGTTTTTGATCTAAACTTATCATAGCAATATTCGACTTTAAACTTTTCTTATTCTGTCGTATTTTGTGGCACTTATACTAACTACCGCAGTATTGGTGGTTGTGATGTCATACTTATTAGTGACGTGGTTATTGGTGACGTCATAGTGTCTAGTATTCCCCCTCATGTTTAAAACCACAACGTTTATGCTGCACTTTTATTTTTTCTTGCACAAAGTTTTTTGTTGTGATTTTTGTAAATAACAAGGATTTATGTGGAGTTTTATCAAAACTGTTTATTTTTTTGGTTTAGGTTAAATTAAGCTAATTAAAATTTAAGTCCAAACTCCTGCTGAGCTAGCACTTAATCAGCAGCATAATTATCGAGCAATTATAATCAATAATTCCCCAAACTTCCACAGGAAACTCGAGACTGGGTCGGGGTAATTGATGTTACTCTATGTTTAGGTCGTGCATTCGACCTTCCCACATTGAGGATAAAGATAAATACATAGAAAAAAAATAAAGAATAAAATTAGAAATTAATGTTTATTGTGTGCTCGATTTAAACATTTTAATGGGCCTGACTTAACAGAGTTTTTAGGTAGTTTTATGTTAAAAAATCATTTTTGGTTTAAATATTGTTAATTTTTGCTTGGTTTTTGCAAGGCCGTGAAAAGATTCAAGAGTAATGGAAGATCAATCTCAAAACAAAAATGAAAATCGTTTGGTAAATTTGTTTTGTAAAATTTGTTGTTTTTAGTTTATATTGCTTTTTAGTACATTTATTTATCCTAAATGTAGGCAAGTCGTTTTTAAAGCTTAAACATAAAGTATCATAAGTTACCTCGACCCAATCTTGAGTTGCCTTTGACAGTTAAGAATGTTATTAAATATAATTGTCCAAAAACAAAAAAATTAAACTTCTGAATGGTTTTAGCTTGCATAATGTAATGTTTATATCATTTTTATCGTCTTTCTTAAACGTTACAGAATAAAAGAAGTGGGAATCGAACCCAGAATTTTATGTAGTAAAACCAAGTATTCTAACCACCCAGTCTGGAAAGTATGGTAGCGTGCACGCACGAGATTTTTTTCAGTGAAAAAAATGCATGCCTGAAACTAGCGTTTTGTAGCGGCCCCTTAGGGACACGTGATTTTGCCTGATAAGAAGTTTGGGCTACAGTCTTATTTTTTGCCTTTTTTTGTATTATGTTGTGTTTTATAAACCGACTACCAATTCATTACTTACTTAACTGTTTTCGCTTAACTGAATTATAAATTATATTGTTACAATTTATATACGCCGAAGTTTTGCACATCTGGTTTTAAAAATAATTTTTCTTTTGGTTAACAAAGACTAAAAGAGATTTATGGTAATCAAAAGTATATATATATTAAGTTTTTTTAAAAGATTAATTTGCGGTTGAGGCAATCTGGTGGTTGTTCATAAATATGATTATTAACATTATTGGAACTATTTAGATTTGACTTTATATCACAACTCTTGTAAAAGATTTAAGAGATTACCCTTAAAAAGTTTGCTGCCCAGAATCTTTTTTACATAAAAAAAATTATTGCCTATAGCTTTTTTGTAAATATAATAAATTTTCAGTTGTTATGAACTTAGTTCAAATAATTAAATATTTGTTAATTTTAGGTACAACCGCAAGATCTACACTCTCCTGAAATACTTGCTAGAATAGGAAAAATTGTAACTGGTGCTGAAGGTGAATTTGTTTTATTGTTTGGCTTAAACTGAAAAGTACTTACAAGAGGAAAATTATATGGGAATGTAGGATTAAATTTTGAAAACTTGTTTATTTATTTTTGGTTTAATATTTTAGCTCCAGTTTCTTTTCAAATCAATTTATATGATCATCGACAAACTCACAATGTTCAACATCATGTGGGGCAAATGGTGGCAAGGCAGACCAATGTACAGGAGCAAACTAATGTTGAACAACAAACTAATGTTGAACAGCTGACCGAAATACAACACCAAGATAAGACTGAGGTCCAGCATCAACACAACATTACTGGTGCAAATATACAACATCTTGGAGACACATATGGAAATACTGCCGGTAAAATTTCCTTTTTTTAACATTTTAGATTTTTCTTTTTTTATTATTATTGGTTAGTGGACAAATTGTTTTTATTTGGTTTTTTAGATATGGAATTTAAACCCCCTCAAAACCAACCTAAAACCAAACCAAATTTTGAACTCTCTAAAAACACCATTCCCCCAAAACCAGCTGATACCAAACCAAATGTTGAACCCCTAATAAACACCATTCCCCGCATACCAGCTCCAAAAAAACCCAATAATGAACCTCCAAAAAACACCATTTTCCAAAAACCAGCTGAAACCGAACTGAATATTGAACACTCTAAAGACATAGCTTCAAAAACCAAACAAAATCTTGAATCTCAGTCAAATTCTCAATCAACTGTTTTTTTTAGATGGTTTAAGGTAAACTTTACCTAAAATAAATACTTGTTTTGCCAACCACTTGTGTTTAAAAGGCAAATTTAAAAAAAAAATTTTAACTTAAACTTTATTTTAATATATTAGTATATCAATAGAGTTCATTAACTTTTGCAAATATTGTTTGTTTTTACCGACTGGAATAGGTTTCTTAAATGTAGTTTATTAGCAACCTTTCTTGTCATTACATAAATCATTACATATTGTTTTAATAGAGAAAAAAAAATATTTCAATTATCACACTCCAGTTGACTGGTTTGCTTGCTGTTGAAACTAAATGCCACTTTGCTGAAGGACACTGGAGCACTGATCCTGGAAAGCTAGTGTCTGGCCTACTTGATGTTGTAACAAATGGGGTGCTTGAAATATTTACTAGTAAAATAAGCGGGAAGCCATTAATTATTGAAATTGTGGCTGAAAATCAGAGTGTTCTGAATGATTTTTTAATTAGTCATTCTGTGGGTCAATTGTTTAACAATTTGGTTGTTTTTTTGAAAAACTATTCAATCGAAAATAGGTTTTCTGAAAGTAAATTAAAACTAGATTCAATTAAAATAATTAAAGTAGAAAAAGCTATGGTTACTGAAGTTGAATTGAAAGAAATGAAATGAAAAGCTAAGGAAGAAATTCACAACTTAGTGCGGCCAAACACAAAGGTAAAATTGTTCAATTTTTTTTATGGCTTTATATTTAAACTTAAAGATAGTCAGTCTTACAGTTATTTATAAAAACAATTTTATACTTATTTAAGTATGTTATCCTGTATTTATTGTTATTTAAATAAAATATAGAAATTATATTTGTTGAGATAAATTCTTGTAACAATAAACTAAACTTGTTTTATATTAGTTACTTATAATGGGAGGAACTTGTTTTGCACACGATGTTTTATTGTTTGACATTGATACAAAAAAATGGAAACGGATGCCAGTAAGTCAGTGTACTGTTAGCAACAATGTAAAATAAATTTTATCAAAAATAGGAATTTTATTTTAGTAATTATTAAAATATATCTAACATTGTCTTATGCTTATAGATGGTTAAATTCATTATGGTTTTAAATAAATAGTTATTTCTATTAAACCTTATTAATAAACAATTTATTAATTTTATTAATTAAAACTTTAATTTATCAGTTTTAAAAATAAAAGTTTTTAAAAACTTTAAATATTTTAATTTATTCAATATTTTGGTCTATTAGAAATAACTATTAGGTTCTAAATATTTAATGTTAACTTAAACAGAATATATTTGTAGAAATTAAATGAAGGAAGGGAAGGAGCTTCATCTGCTGTTGTCAACAAACGAGTTTTTATCATGGGAGGGTTGGATCCATTATATATTTGGAGGTTAAGCTCTGTTGAGAGTTTAGGGTTAGATGTATTTTCACAATGGAGTAAGGAATGTGAAATGAAACAAGGTCGACATCGTGCATCGTCAGCGGTCATAAATGGTAATAGCATTAATTAGGGCTATTTTTTTGGGGCAATAACTCTTTGTTTAAAAGTGCTAGAGGATTAAGTTTCTTACATGTTGTTAATTATCGTAAATGACAGCTTAAGTTTATTCATCAAGTTTTGGTGATTGTTATTTACGAAACAATCGCTTGTTTATTAAATCGATCGCATTTTATATTGATTCAAAGTTTTTTAAACTAGCGTTTGTGGTGCACACAATCTGGAGTATAGGAAAAGACTTGCAAACGAATTTTCACCATGGATTAAAATGCAGCTAATAGGGAGTTTCTCAATAGTTGTTGCAAAATATGGCTTTAATTTGTTTATTAAGTTCAATGATCAATAATTAGTAAATCATGATATGTTAACTTTAATTTTATATCTATCGTATTCGTTAAGGAAATGTCGTTGTAAATTTGCTTCTGCATATTTTGAGCTCAAAGGTTATGTACGGTTCTTTTTAATTTATTTATCGATGTCATGATATCATTTATTAGAAATCAATATTTACTAAATGTATCGCAAACGTCATGTGAAATACTATCATTGCTGGAAATTGGTGATGTGTGTTTACATGTAAAAGCGATATTAAATTTTCTAAACAATCAAAATATAAGTTTAGTGAATGGTTTTACCAGTGTCAATAATCAAATTATCTTTAAAAGATTTCGAACCATCATTTATTTGTCAACCATCTAGTTTAAAACAATTTTTTATTGTTTTTTCAAGGGTTTTTAGTTCAAATGTGGTATATATTTGTAAAATAAAGTTTTTAAATATTAAATTTTTACAGGGTAAAATTATTAAATTAATATTAGTGGTTTATAAATGTTTTAGATTGTATTTACACAACTGGAGGCATAGGTCAAAAAGGTGAAACTTTATCAAGTGGGGAATTCTTAAATGTGAGGACAAATGTAAGAGAAAATATCCCTGACATGATTATTCCAAGAATGGGCCATGCATTACTTGCTGCAGGAGTTAAAGTTTTAATGTTAAACAAAATTCAGTTAACAAAACTGGTATTTTTTAATAATTTATTGTTTTTGTACAAAGTTATGTAACTGATAAAAAGATTTAATTTATTAGCATTGAAAATAGAACATGTTAAAATTGTTTAAGCTATATTTAAAACTTTAACTGTAAAATGTAATAGGTTCCAAAACAAATTTAAACGAACTGTTATTAACCCTTGCTATTACTTAAATACTTTAATAAGGTTAAAATGTTTTTTTTGGGTTAGGTAAATTATTTGCTATTGGGGAAAGTGATAACAAGAAGATGAGATCTGAATACTTTGATGTTAACGAACAAAAGTGGTATCTTATTTCTTCGATGGGGAGTTATATTCATGACCATGTAGCTGTTGTTTTGGACGACTATATATTTGTTATTGGTAAGTAACATTAGTAGTCTACCTAAAATATAATCTATTTGTCAAATAAATTTAAAGGATTACTTAATTAAATTAATAACAATTTTTGTTTTGTTAAAAATACACAAATAAGTTTTTGAGATGCAAATTTATTAGCGCTTCAGTCAATAATAAATATAATTTAATCTAAGGTGGAAAAAATTTTTCAACCCCAGTTTCATCAGTGATCAAATACAACATTTTAACTGATACATGGTTCGATGTTGCACCAATGAACAAGGCTCGATATGGTCACTGTGCCTCAGTTGTAGATGGCAAGATTTATGTTGTTGGGGGCAAGGATAATTGGTAAGTTAAACAAAATATTTAGTTTGTGATAATTTATTAACTCTGGTTTATTGTTTTATTATTTAGTTCTTCAGTTAATTCCATTGAAGTATTTGATCCCATGAACAACGAGTGGACAATCATTGCTGAAACAAATAGGCAAATATTAGATGCAACTGTGGCAAGCGCTTAATTCTTAACCGCTTTCCAACGGGTTAAGTTCATACGAGTTCACCGAGCCGACACGTCTTCAAAGTTGGTTCGGGCGTCAAGAAATTAGCGGCAAATGACGACGTTTTACCGGTCAGGCCATAAACAATACAATTTAACAGGCCAAACAACGCAATTTATCGGAACAATGCCAGCAATCAGACTTCTAACCGCTCCAGGCCGGTTCTAAAACGTCATCGCAATAGAAGAAACCAAGAAAAGGACGACTCGTATAACTTTCCCGACGCCACCTTGTTTTTATAATTATCCCGCCTTTTGGGTATATAAGCTTGTATTTTATTTTATAAAATCATTTACTCTCTGACGCTCTGACTCTTACGCTCTTACTCTTACTCTCACGCTCTCTTATTTAGTGTTTATGCGATCTGAAGTTTAGACAACAGCAGTCAAGTCTGGCCTTATGGCCAGACGCATTAATATAAAAATGTAATGTCAGTTTTAATTTAGTATCGCGCATTTAGTGTAATCAAGTACTTGTTTTATATTATTCGTGTGTGCAATATAACTCGCAATCCTTAGTTAAAAGTTTGTTATTATCAAATTAAATTAATCAGAAAGCTAAGGTGCAATTCAAGTTAAACGGAGTCTTGAATCTTAAACAATTTATTAATTAAATAGTCAGGTTTATCATAGACTTTAGTAATAAAGGCTATGATAGAACCTGTGGTGACCCCAAATTAGACAACTAACAATCCACAACTCAAATTCAATAAACCATCACAACCACCCCCCTCTAATATTATTAAAATTAATTAAAACGTTAAGAAAACCCTACACAAATAGTGACTTCCCGGTGTGATTAACGGTTAAATAAATGGTCAGTAGGTCCTGTTTAACCTAGAATACGCAAACCTTCCGATTTAAAAGTTATCAAATAAAAGTCAGACAATCAAAACCAAGCAAAAGTTAAAAACGCTAGGTGTAACGATTACGACGCTTGCAGAATAATTTAGACATTTTTTTAGAATAGAATACTTATAGAAACTTTATAGGCAGTATCAATAACAAACTTTTATTACAGCATAGGTTAAATTAAATCTGTTTAAATTTTGATAAGTGTATAAAGCTATATTTTGGTAATTTATTACCGACAAGATTTTTTTTCCTATTTTTTTTTATATTTATTTTTTTTAAACCTTAAACATTAATTAATAAACGATTCACGTTTATTTTACCTAGTTGTTTAATCGTTTTAATTGGAATCCGTTACTTCTGAAATAATTTCTTTACTCTTTTTATTTTTGTAAACACGACAAGCTATTTTAAATACTTTATCATTGATAACATAACTAACAATTCGTGTACTTATTTTTTCTGAAATAATTTGTTAAATAAGATCATAGATATTTTGTGCGTCATTTTGAGATATGAATTCTGATTTAGTCGACAAATCAGTTGTTAATATCGAAAAAGATACCGTTTCGCAATTCATGGGTAAAAATAATTTTTATGGCGTGAGCGTTTCACAGAAATTCACAACACCACATTTTAATATAACAACCACAACAACCTCTCATAATTCATGCTTTCCTACTTTTTCTCACTTAAATTCACGGTCTGCCGTGATTAATACGTTAAAACGCTGCTCTATTTCGCTTCCAACATTTTACGAAGAAGATGTTCAATTATGGTTCAAGTTAGTAGACCAGATTTTTAAGGAAGCCAATATTATTCAACAAGATTCTAAATATGTTTTGTGTTTACAAAACTTCAATAGCACGTTATTTGATAGAATAGCTTTCATCTTGCATGACATTGATAAAAATGCGCCTTACGACAACTTTAAAACACAGATGATAGAGTTATTTTCTGAAAGTCAATCTTCTCTTTTTAACACTCTTCTTCATAAATTAAAACTTGGCGACAACAAACCTTCGTTTCTTTTAAAAGAAATGCTCAAATGCATAAATTATAAACAGGACAACACAAGTATAAGCCTCATTCGCTTCTTGTTGTTACGAAATTTGCCGCCTCAAATTTCATTAATTCTTTCGTCCAAAACGGAACTATCTTTAGAAAAATTAGCTGACATGGCCGACAACGCAATGCCTTTCTTACACTCCATAAAAGACCAAACAACATTAAAAAGCAACAGACAAGCTCTTATTAATAACGTGTTAGCAAAACAGATAGCAGATTTAACGCAAGAAATAAAAATACTTGGGTTAAAACGACATGCACCAGTTAGTTTTTAGTTGGTTTTTGGGTTAAAACTTTGGGTTAAAACGACATGCACCAGTTAACAATGGTGGTTGTTCAATGCCAAAGAAGGTGTATTAGATTTTATTAGCTGTAATAGATTTTAATATTTAGAAATAGCTTTAACTTAAAACACGATTTTGTGGATTTATTGGCTAAATATGTTGGTAATAATATACCGTGTTTACTTTTTCAAAAAGTTAAGTTCATGATAAAAAAGTACATATCAAAAAACAAAGGAATGTTAGAAATAAATAACAACATATTTATTTTTTTACATTACAGTGACTTACTTTGGTAGTTACTGACTGTTAGAAAAATCAACTTCAATAACGGGTGTTCCGTTAATTAAATCGTGAACTTCGATAAAACTAAACCGTTACCTAAATACGAATGTATCGGAAGTTACCAAGAACGCTATAAAGACTACTGTCAGGCTGTCGACTGTACTATTAAACGTAAAAGTCTTAATAACCAGGCGTACAATTATGGCGCAATAAGAATGAAATAAAAACTAAAGCAAATTGCGCCACATTCGTCACATTTTGTAATTTGTTACCCCACCGTTTACGATGTAAGTATATATTGAGTCTTTAAAAGGTAACTTCGTTAATCAACGATTAACGGTTTGGTGCCCACCTTTGCCCATTTTACATAAAATTATGCGTTGAATATATTTAAAAACTGCATAATATTGTATTTAAATTTCTATATTAAAAACCGACCTCGAATTAATTTACTTTTGTTGTGCTACAATACCAGTTGCTTAAAAAAGTTTTTTGTATTCATAATTCATGCGTGTAAACTTTACCATAAGTGGTTGCTTAATCGTGTGTTGTATATGCAATGTAAACATGCATTTATATTTATTTTATTTTAGCGTTTTAATAATTTTTTTTGTGTTGCACTTAATTTTTTTTTTAATTTCTTCATTATTTGTAATTCAATATTACTGTGTTACCTTAATTATGCAATTGAATCCAAAATATATGCAAATAATTTATCATTTTCACAATAAATCATAGTTTTTGTTATATTTTTTACAGGCTTCATTAGCTCATCCTTTAATTCTTAAGTTAAAATATTTAAATTTTACTAAACTATCTTTATTATTTAAAACTCGACCTTTTTAAAATTGAAAAATACAAGTTACGTTCATATTACTGAAAACATATTAAAAACTTGTATTTGGTTAAAATAGCGTTTTCGGGCTTTAGATTTTTGGTCAAACGGCCCTTCTATTATAAGCAGTTAGTTTTGTAATTATACAAAATTACTTTTTAAACGTGAATAATTTTTACAACAACAATAATTACGTTTGTTAAGCTCCGCACAAATAGGTTTGTTAAAACAATAATTAATCCTTGAATATTTTAGAAATAGATTTGTGAGAATTTTTTTTTATATCTTTATATCTTTATCCTCGATGTGGGAAAGTCAAATGCGCGACTTAAACATAGAGTAACATAAGTTACTCCAACCCAGTCTCGAGTTGCCTGTGGCAGTTTGGGATATTATATAGTCTCTAATTGCCCGGTAATTATGCTGCTGATTAAGTGCTGGCTCAGCAGGAGTTTATACCGTTCATAACGCCTTACTCATGGGCGCTACAGCATGAGATCAGTGGGGATTGAACCCTCGACCTCATGTGTGGTGTAGCAAGTGTTCTTACCAAAGTATATATATAAACACATATATACTTTGGTTCTTACCACTTCACCACGCTGCCGGACAATGTAAATCATGTCATCTGCGTTGGTTTATATAATTACACTAGTTATTGTCGTAGTTGCTTTAATAAAATTATAAAATAATTTTTTGGCCGTCATTATTACCTAAGACTATATTATCATCAGTTATATCTAGTTTAGGCATCAACTAAGCATACGTTATGGCAGTGATTTTAAATCAATAATATAATGTGTTCAAAATAAAACGTAAGGACTAAACAATTTCACGTGGTATTTCGAACCTTAAAAACTTTAGCACAGACTATACAGTATCTTACCTACAAAAAAAAGTATTTTGCAACGCAAGTTTAGCTAGTTAGTTAAACTTAAATTTAGCTGGTTAGTTGAAGCTATTTTTAAATGTGGTTAGAAAATAAAAACAAAAAATATTTCAAAATTTAAGAATGGTAAAACTTTAAACTAAATTAATTAAAAAAAACATTAATTAAAAAAAAATTGGTTTTAACTAGATTTTTGTTGTTGCTTAGTACATGATAATTATTTGATATTAAATTTAATATTCATTTAAAATGTTTAACGTTTTTTGCCTGCCACAACATGATCAAGACTCTTGTTGATTATTTAAAATTTAAGTTTTTCGGAAGTTTGGTTGAAAAAATATTTTATGCAAATTATTTAATTAATTGTAAAGTTAAATGGTGTTAGAATCTGTAAATAACATGTTTATTAAACAGACACGACAAATTGTCATTACAAAATAATTTTGTAGTTAACTTACAATTGCCCAGTTTGTCAGTCTGCCGGTACTTCTGTACTTATAACCAAATTTGCCGAATTGGCAGATTGGGGATTGATTTTTGCATAGCAGCTTAGCCAGTTAGTTTGTTAGTAGGAGTTTAAGCGCTTTACTCGTGGGCCACACAGCATGGAAGCAACGGTGATCGAACTTAGGACATCATACCAATTATAGCGCCTTACTCAAGGGCGCTACAGCATTAGATCAGTGGGGATTGAACCCACGACTTTATGTGTGGTGTAGCAAGTGTTCTTACCACTACACCACGCTACTGGTCATATATATACAATATAGTGCTAAAACTTTTTAAGAACTATCAGACTATGTACCAACCTGATCTGCTGATGGGTTGTATTTGTAACTACCAAATTATTTGAATATTGTTTTTAAATTTTGGGTAAGAGTTCGGCAAAGTTAAAAGAATGTATATGGATTTTTTTTAGTTTTTTGTTTACGGCAATATTATTACTGTTTTAATAGATTTAAATATTAATTTAAAAATGTCAGCTGCAGATGAAGATACAGAATTGCGAGATCTTTTGCTCCAAACTCTGGATAAAAATGGAGTTTTAGGAAAAATTAAAGTAAGATGTTAGCTTTGTAATAGTCTTAAAAGAATTATTAAAGTTTGAATTTTTTAGAATTTACATATATATAATACTTTAACTTATTTTTTTTTTGTATAATTAGCGCAATCTATTTTAGGTTCAAATTTTGCAAAAAAAAATTTAAAAACAAAAATTTAATTATTTTTAGGCCGAACTTCGAGCCAGTATATTTCTTGCTTTGGAGGCCCATGATCAAAATAAGGTTATTCTTGAGCAATTTTACAGTTATAACATTTTTATGTTAACAGTCCATTTTACATTTTTTTTTAAATGCCTTTTCTTTGTAAGATCAAATATATATAATAGGCCTATTCATTTAAAAACACTAAATTTATGTTTTAAATGTTTAAAAACCTTTTTTTATGCTTAAAATAATTTGGAAAATTCTTCTAAAATTTGACCAAAAATATTTTAATTCAACAGTTTATTTTTACAACTTATTCCGCAGAATTCCAAAAGTTTAAGCAACCCGAAATTACAGAAGTTTCTGGCAGATAAAAACGGACAAATTTGTGTGGAGCTAATTCAAGAATTCCTCGATCATTTTCACCTGGATTACACTGCTGCTGTTTTCAATCCTGAAGTTTCAAGGGTTTGTATTGAAATTTATTAAAAGTAACAATTTAACATCAAATACCAATTTAAGTGTGATAGCCTATTAATTTTAGTATTAATTATTCAATACTAAATTGGGTCGGCAGCATGGTGTAGTGGTAAGAATACTTGCTACACCATGAGGTCATGGGTTCAATTCTTACTGCTCTCATGCCCTTGAGTAAGGCTCTATAAACGGTACGAACTCCTGCCGAGCCAGCACTTAATCAGCAGCATAATTATCGGGCAATTATAATCTATAATATCCCAAACTGGCACATGCAACTCGAGACTTGGTCGGAGTAACTGATGTTACTCTATGTTTAGGTCGTGCATTCGACCTTTCCACGAGGATAAATAAATATAAAATAAAGATTAAGTTCAATACTAAGCTAATGTAGTAAAGTTTAAGCATTTAAGGGTTGTTATTTTTTGCAAATAATTTAATTGGAATTTTTTTTTTAAATTTTTTAATTTTTTTTTAATTTAAACTTTAAAATTTAACATCAAAATGGCAGATTAAAAAAGACTAGTACTTACTAGTCAAATTTTGATAAATTTATATAGGCAAGATTAAATGTTTTTTATAAAATATACAAAATCATTTATAAAACATAACAGTAACATCAATATGTAAAATAAATTAATAAAAACAACGATAAACCACAAATAACTTGGTGGAAACAATGAAGTGGGAGGTTAATACAAATAAACTAAATTGTTTCACAAATATTTTTATGTCTACTTATGTATATAATGTATTTAATTTTTAAATATAAATCGCCTTTTGCCTGTCCTAAGATTGTATTTAACAAGAGCTAACATAAGTTTTTTTTGCAAGTTTTATACATAACATTTTTTGCAATTTTTGTTTATTTAGGTTTTTCACACATTAATGAAAGTAAATAAAAAGTTATATATACAATAAATATTACAACAATGCGACGGGAAAAAATGACAAAATTAATTTAATGATTTAAAACATGCCAAAAGTATTAATGTTTACACGAAGATTCTGTAGTATGTTATGGTATGGTCACAAACCTAAAATTTGTTACCATTAAAACATTATGTCTCTACAATTTAAAACGATTAATTTTTTTTTTTAATTATTATTTCTATTTCAAATATTAATTAATATATTATGTTCAAATATTATGTTTTAATTTCTAGCAAGGTAACAGTTCTCGTGAAAGCTTGAGTGAAAAATTAAAAGTTGATATTGAAGAAAATCAACCGATTCTTAGCTGTTTGCTCTCACAAAACAAAAACAAACCCAATAATGTAAATTATTTATAAATTTTAAAATATTTAAAATATTTATATAAATAAACAGTTTTTTTTATATATTTTAATTTTTTTTTCATAAAATTTTGCTATTTAAAATAAACAAATTTTTGTTTTTTAATTGACTTATTTTTTGTATAAATTTAAATTCATTTATTTTTTTATTTTTTTATTTTTTAGTCTCTTCCTTCATCTGAACAAATGGAAAAAGTGGAAGAGTGTTTTTCCCTTCACGAAGACAATGGTTTTATTGTTTCCACATCAGCCAATCAGGTTCTAGCTTCACTTTGTCCTCGATTTCCTGATTTCATGCTCCAGCGATTTCTCGATGAGGAATTACTAAACTACCAACAAAGTAAAAAAATTAAATAATCTTTTTTTTTATTTTGCATTTTAGCAAATTTAAATCTATTTTAACTTTATACATATATACACTTTATTCATGTACCCTTTTTGTATATATCTTTATCCTTGATGTGGGAAGGTCGAATGCTTGACCTAAACATAGAGTAACATCAGTTACATCGACCCGGTCCCGAGTTAACTTTGCCATTTTGAGATATTATATAGATTATAATTGCCCGATAATTAAGCTGCTGATAAGTGCTGGCTCAGCAGGAGTTCATGCTGTTTATAGCGCATTACTCAAGGGCGCTACAGAGTGGGATTACTGGGGATCGAACACAGGACCTCATGTAGTGTAGCAAGTGTCCTGACCACTACACCACACTGCCTGGTCAACTTCTTTTTAAACATTTTGTTGTTTTAAAATATTAAAATTTTTTAGATTTAAATTTACATGATGTCATGAGTTTGTACCAAAAATTACACGAAATATGTTACAACGTGGTCAGTCCTGGTTCTCCTAACAACTCAATAAATATCAATGATTTCACTTCAGTAAGGATGCAAAACTCAAAAGTAAGTTGATTTGTCTCCATATTTATTTATACTCGATGTGGGAAGGTCGACTTAATGACCCAAACAAAGAGTAACATTTGTTACCCTGACCCAATCTCTAGTTGACTTCAACAGTTTGGAATATTTTTAAACTAGTCCCATTAAAACTTAACTAAACAATCTACCTGTAGTGGGAATCAAACACAGAACCCCAGAATACAATTAATAAAACATCCTAATTTTTGTTTTTTTTTAAACATTTTTTCTGTTGTTAATTTTTATAAATTTTGTTTCAGAATGAAAGAAATATTTCTCCTTTATCTAAAAGTTTAACAGAACCAAAAGTTTCAGAAAATCAAGGTGAAAATTTTTATTAAATTTATTTTGTGACATTTTATAAATTATATATGTGAGTAATTTAACTAAATTTTAATTTGTTTGATAACTGACTTTTTAAACCAATTTTTAAGTTTTTACTAAATATATTCAAACAAATTTAGGTTTATCTGAAGATTATTTAAAACCAACCCAAGTTGAAGAAATGGAAAGTTCCGACAACTTTTTTGATGACGACGTTTACACATCAACTAAACCTGCTAGGTTCGTTTAATATTTTGATTTATCCTCGATGTAGGATTTGCCAACAACAAAATATTGAATTAGTTTTAATATTTCAACTTTCTCGATTGTTTGTTTATTAAACTAATTATTAGTTTATTGACTTAGCAGGAATTACTTTAAGGGCTAAAAGTTATTGCCTAACAATATATCAATCAATTTGTTTTTAGCAAATTACCCCCACTTACCCCATCCCAATCAACAAGCAACCCAACCATTTCAAACTGGCAGGGTAAGTTGAAACCTACAACTACTAATATTATTTTACAAACTAAATAAAGACAATTATTATAAGCCAAAAAGTGTATATTTTAAGATTCTAATTTAAATATTTGACAATATTTTAATAAACATGCACATATTTATTTGTTAAATGATGCTTATTGATTAATGTGTTAATGCTTTGTATGTCCGATTAAACAGCCGTCAAAATAAATAAAAACTGCCAGTTGTGGTGCACGGGTAAATTATCACAGGCATATATGTTAGTTGAGAGTTGTAACCATATGATGACAATTAAAATGCCGACCAAAGCACCGAGAATCAAAGGATCAACTAGTTTTGTTGATAAAACTTTACCAATATCATCACCCTAATAATAATAATATTTTATACCTTTAGAATAAAACTTATACTGGTAACAATATTGTCAATAAAACTCTAATATCAATAAGGTTTATAGTTAATTTATTTTAATTTGTAGCTGGTAGAAAACAACCCGATTATGAAGATGATTTTAACAGTGCGAGTCATCAAACTGCAAGTATTAGTGAAGATATACAGGTAACATTTTGTTTACATTTATGTTAAGAATATATTTCTTTATGTAAAATTATTCTGTATTTTTTTAGTAAGCTGGTTTTATTATTTATAATTTTTTGGTCTTTAAATTTACTTTGACCTAATGGTTCTCACTGAATTGTTTTATTAATTTAAATGTTACTTAAAATATATTTATGTACCCGGTCCTACTAATTACCACACAGGGTTATATAGGACAATACATTTACTGCACAAGATATAAAATAAAATCACGAAGACTGTTTATTTTATATTAGGGCAACTCGGGGCATTTAGTAAAAGAGAGTTAGGGCAAGGTTTAACAAAAAGTGTATTATTGTCGGTACCTGGCTTTTAATAAATGACAGTAAAAACAGTCAACGCGTCCTGTGTAGTTCTGTGCAGTAAATAGTTGCTTTTGTTTGGTAATTAGTTGGATCTTTTATTTTCCCTTGCCCCTATATATACCCTTCATAACTCTATAGTCACTACTTATCCAATGATTGGTTATTACTTTAATATTATTGCAATAATTAAATAATATTGTTCTCAATATTTTTTCTGTTTCAAAATCTCATTACTTTTTAGGGTCCAAAAAATTAAGTTGTTCAAACTGAAAAAAAAATTAAATATTTAAAAAAATATTTTATTTAACCCACTCACTTACATTAAAGGCAGGCGACAGTGTAATGAGTAGCACTCAGAGTTCAATGATTGACCTCACTGAAGATCACTCAATTGGAGAGAAACAACCTCGAAGGATGGACTACATGGAGGAAGTAAAATAAAAGGGAAACACTGAAATTTTGAGTCGTAAGAAGTGTTTTTTGTAACAAGTTTTGTACGAATTTACTTTGTTTATATACCTAAAGCAAAACCCTGTGTTTTAAGCTTAAATTTTTGGTTCTATTGTTGGATTTTTAAGTTTGTAAACTTTTGTTAACTGTTTGAGTTTTTAAATTTGTTAAAAAATGTTTTTTGGATTTGATTGAAAAACCAACCCCTGAAAAACCAACAAGTAAAAAAATATTATTTAGTTACCTATTATACCATATGTGAGAATTACTTGCCCCGTAAACTTTTAAACAATGTTTTAAAATTAATTTTAGATCATAAAGTAGATTTTTTGACTAAACCTCAAATTTTTTTTATAAATGCGAAAACAAAAGACAATAATTTGTATAAATAAAAATAAAAAAACAATTTAATATAATTTTAAAAATAAAAACCTTTTTCTTTACATATAGTTTGTTACTGTAACAAAATTTTGGGCATCATTTTTACACTTTTTTTAATCTTCTTTTATCTGTAAATTTCATATTTTCAAGTTCTTATCTTTTAACTCCAAAAAACAGTTTTTTGAAGTTTTTAGATTCAGTCCCCAATCATAATTTTCTGTGTAGTTGCTGCTAGTTGTGTAACAAAGTTTTACTTCTTTTAAAAATGAAACAATCCGATTTTTGTAACTTTTTTGTGGTTTTTTAATTTACAAGTTGACCAGGTACGATCACAAAAAAACTTCCATTTTTATAATTATTCCAATATCTAAAACAAAATTTAAAATTATTTACTAATAGTGTTTAAGAGTTAATACTGCCACAACATTTTTAGACCAAAGGTCTTAAGTTTAATCCCACTACTGTCTTATTTAAGTAGGGCACCAATGTTTAACAATAAAAATAAGGCTTTTTAAGAGAGTTAGGCTTAATCTTATAAGCCTAACTCTCTTAAAAAGCCTTATTTTTATTGTTAAACCCCATTATCTGTTTTTTATTACCTAAATTTCAATTTGTTTGCAAAGATTTTTACCAATCTAAAGGTTACTAGGAATTAAGTAGCCCCAAACTATATTAACACATGTTAAACTCAAGTTACAAACAGTAGGCATTTATTTTACCTGATTTGCATATAAATTGTAATAAAATGATATCGATACCAATCTGCTAAAGAATACCAAACTTCACGAGCAGTATGTATAAAATTTGCTAGTCCTGAGTTGTCCTAAAAATTAAAAAAATGAAGTTAGTTCTTTAAAAAAGGCTTTAAGTTTAGAAGATTTCTAGTAAAATGTCCAAGCACCTGAAGTTTAATTGGCAGTGTTGGTGTAGTGGTCAAAACACTTGGCTACAAAACATGAGGTCGTGGGTTCGATCCTCACTGCTTTCATGCTGTAGTGCCCTTGAGTAAGGCACTATAAACGTTATAAACTCCTGCTGATCCAACACTTAATTTGCAGCATAATTATTGGACAATTACGATCTATATTAACCCAAACTGCTAAAGGCAACTTAAGACTGGGTTGAGGTAACTGATGTTACTCTATGTTTAGGGCATGAGGTCGACCTACCAACATCAAGGATAAAGATGTACACAAAAAATATTTTTGGCGTAGTGCCCTTAAGTTAGGTACTACAAACGATATGAGGTCCAATTCAGCCAAAAATCAATATATACCTGCCAGTGTAGTACAAGTAATAAATATTGAATAGAAAATGTGGCCAGAAATCCAAAACTTAGACTTGATATTGCTAGAAGAATAATTCGTAGAATACTAAAAAAACAAAATTTTTATTTGTTGTATTTAAAATTTAAATTATCTATAATAAAGAAGATAACTTCACATTTTGATTACCACAATCATTTATTTAATAAACTAATTTAATCTTGGCAACAGCGGTAATCAAACCCATGACCTTAAGGCAAAAATTATAAAAACGATTACACATTGTAGCCCGATTTAAGTTACGTTATACTTACAATATAATTCTCCTAAAACTTAATTTCATTTGATGGCTAATGACTGTTGAGTCTGTCATAAACTAAAAATATTAAAATTCATTTATTTTTTGTCCATTTTATTTTCCTAAAATTTACGAAATCAAAACAATAAAAATCAGCTGATTTGTTGACAATAAAGTTTATGACCGTAATGTGACTTCAAATAAAAATCAATTATTATTATTTTTGTAATTAACAAATAAAAAATTATTTTTACTGAAATTTAATTAATTATAAACTACGTATTGTTAATTATGATCTAAACTTGATCGTGACGTCATTGGCAATAACAAGTGACGTCACACTAGTTCTTGTGTACGATTTGTAAACACCACTGTCATTCTGCTAGAATTTTTTTTTTTTTTAATCCTAGCAGAACTCCGCATTTTTCCGCGTAAGTGCATGTTGATATAAATTGGTAAATCGGTAATACAAAAAACTAAACATGATAAATTATTTATTGTTACATGAATGTTAATATTATTCTCTTTGTTTATTCCGATGTCGACTCGGATAATAATCCAGGCAATTTTGCAAAATGCAGATTTTGCGGTAGCGCAAATTATCGACCTTTTAAATAATATTAAATAAACAATATTGAAAGTTATATTAAAGTCAAAAAACAATAAAGAAACAAGATTTCGCTCCGACCCAATTAAAAATACTTTCCGAAATTTAACATCATATTAAACGAATTTTAATAAAAGTGTATGTTAGTTTTCAAAATGAACAAACTTAGTTTACGCGAACTATTGGCCGAAAACTGTTTTTTTGCGTTTTCGCTTATTATCGACATTTTAAATACTATAAAAGAAACAATATCCCGCTCCTTTAGGCGAAAAACGAATCCCACTCTCCAGCAGAAACTACCTTTCCAAAAAAATATACGAGCCAAATTTTATTTATAAATAAGTAATTGTAAATTAAAATTGCAAGCAAAGTTTAAAGCGAAAAAACATTTGTTTGCAAAAGTTATAGTAATTTCAAAAAACAATGAAGAAACAAGATTTCGCTCCGACCCAATTAAAAATACTTTCCGACATTATGAAATTTAAAAAAATTTAACATCATATTAACCGAATTAAAAAGAAGGTGTATGTTAATTTTTAAAATGAACAAATTTCGTTTACGCGAACTATCGACCGAAAACTGTTAACAAATATGTCGAAAATTCGACAAATCTTTTTATTTCCGAGTTATTTTAAAATACTTTCCGACATTATGAAGTTCAAAAAAATTTAATCACAGCTAGGTTCTGCAATTATCTAAAAGTTTGCGCAGTTTTAAGTTGCACATTTTGCGTTTTCGCTAATTATCGACATTTTAAATACTATAAAAGAAACAATAACCCGCTCCTTTAGGCGAAAAACGAATCCCACTCTCCAGCAGAAACTACTTTCCCAAAAAAATATACGAGCCAAATTTTATTTATAAATAAGTAATTGTAAATTAAAGTTGCAAGCATAGTTTAAAGCGAAACAACCTTTGTTTGCAAAAGTTATAGTAATTTCAAAAAACAATGAAGAAACAAGATTTCGCTCCGACCCAATTAAAAATACTTTCCGACATTATGAAATTTAAAAAAAATTAACATCATATTAACCGAATTAAAAAGAAGGTGTATGTTAATTTTTGAAATGAACAAATTTCGTTTACGCGAACTATCGACCGAAAACTGATAACAAATATGTCGAAAATTCGGCAAATCTTTTTATTTCCGAGTTATTTTAAAATACTTTCCGACATTATGAAGTTCAAAAAAATTTAATCACAGCTAGGTTCTGCAATTATCTAAAAGTTTGCGCAGTTTTAAGTTGCACATTTTGCGTTTTCGCTAATTATCGACATTTTAAATACTTTAAAAGAAACAATAACCCGCTCCTTTAGGCGAAAAACGAATCCCACTCTCCAGCAGAAACTACTTTCCCAAAAAAATATACGAGCCAAATTTTATTTATAAATAAGTAATTGTAAATTAAAGTTGCAAGCAAAGTTTAAAGCGAAACAACCTTTGTTTGCAAAAGTTATAGTAATTTCAAAAAACAATGAAGAAACAAGATTTCGCTCCGACCCAATTAAAAATACTTTCCGACATTATGAAATTTAAAAAAATGTAACATCATATTAACCGAATTAAAAAGAAGGTGTATGTTAATTTTTAAAATGAACAAATTTCGTTTACGCGAACTATCGACCGAAAACTGTTAACAAATATGTCGAAAATTCGACAAATCTTTTTATTTCCGAGTTATTTTAAAATACTTTCCGACATTATGAAGTTCAAAAAAATTTAATCACAGCTAGGTTCTGCAATTATCTAAAAGTTTGCGCAGTTTTAAGTTGCACATTTTGCGTTTTCGCTAATTATCGACATTTTAATTACTATGAAAGAAACAATAACCCGCTCCTTTAGGCGAAAAACGAATCCCACTCTCCAGCAGAAACTACTTTCCCAAAAAAATATACGAGCCAAATTTTATTTATAAATAAGTAATTGTAAATTAAAATTGCAAGCAAAGTTTAAAGCGAAACAACCTTTGTTTGCAAAAGTTATAGTAATTTCAAAAAACAATGAAGAAACAAGATTTCGCTCCGACCCAATTAAAAATACTTTCCGACATTATGAAATTTAAAAAAAATTAACATCATATTAACCGAATTAAAAAGAAGGTGTATGTTAATTTTTGAAATGAACAAATTTCGTTTACGCGAACTATCGACCGAAAACTGATAACAAATATGTCGAAAATTCGGCAAATCTTTTTATTTCCGAGTTATTTTAAAATACTTTCCGACATTATGAAGTTCAAAAAAATTTAATCACAGCTAGGTTCTGCAATTATCTAAAAGTTTGCGCAGTTTTAAGTTGCACATTTTGCGTTTTCGCTAATTATCGACATTTTAAATACTATAAAAGAAACAATAACCCGCTCCTTTAGGCGAAAAACGAATCCCACAACAGCGTAAAGATTAACCCACAGGAATAGGTATTTTTTGTAAGCATATAAACGCTTCCGGTTAATCCTTACACTAATTGCCTTGACCAAACCGTGATTTTTTTAAATGAAATAAAAATGACTTTAATTAATATTCCCATAAATTTAACATTCGCAGCACTAAATTTTACCTTTCAATATTTAAAGATACCTGCAGTTACACCCAAACCGAAGCAGGTTATTACAGACGATGAGCACTTTGACTGTGGCAATCTCCCATCCGGAGATTGCAACATTGATCAACGCGGTAGAACACCATCGTCGTATCGTAGAAAAAAAATGAACCTAATTTTCAAACAAATTGCTGAGTATTTGGTAGCTAATAATATTGTTGATTTTAGGAATATAAAACATCTAGACAACTTTTTGAAAAAATCTAACTTCTATAGAGCTAGTAATCCGACAATACGACGCACTAAAATCTTAAACTTATGTAAATTGTATAGAAACGAAATAGATATAATTATGCAGAAATCTTCGCGATTGAAAAACTCGTTACTTCATCCAACTAATCTGTTTGAAGCTATTGCTACGCACTACCAAACGTTTCCGCAAGTATCGCTTTCTTGGTCCTGTGTTAAATTTTATATGCAACTTAATAAGGCAAAACCATCGCAAAAAAATATAATTAAAATTCGAAGAGAGTGGGGTGTAAATTATATTTTAAGAAAACAAATCGAAAAAATGTTTTCAAATATTGACACTATTTCACCAGTTTCATGTTCAACCACGAGCGTTCGAGAAGTATCATTGCCCCCTCTTATTATTACATGTAGTCCGACGACCGAATATTTTACAATAAAATGCACTCATTGCGGGAATTTATTCGACCCTAACAATATATTTCCATGCGGTCATCTTGGCAGGCTATTAACAAAAGATCAATGGAAGTTATGTCGTTTAACTTGTGATATTTTTAAAAATTCGGCAAATCTCCACCAAAATAATAATTACTTGTCGTTAAACCACAAAACTTTAAAAAGCGATCTTAATTTACCCTCGTCCGATAAATCTAATGTTTCAAGTGATTGGGAAAATTCATTTTGTGTGGATGACGTGTTTTGCTTGTGTAAAAATATTTGGATTGCTGGGGAGCTTATGGTTGCGTGTGAAAGTTGTAATGAATGGTTTCACCCTTGCTGTGTTTTCGATAAACAACACATTGCCCTTACATTAACTGAGGAACAATGGAAAGTGTGTGGTTTGGTTTGCGAAAATGAAAGTGTTTACATAACCAATCGCACAGTGGTAAGACACTGTGTTACGCCAACTTTTTGTAGTCATTTTTTGTCAAAAAAACTATCACCTCCCAAAACTGTATCAGGCGCGTTAGATTTAAAATGTAATTTTTCCACCTCCCAAAACTGTATCAGGCGCGTTAGATTTAAAATGTAATTTTTCCACCCCCAAAACTATCTCAGGCGCGTTAGATTTAAAATGTAATTTTTCCACCCCCAAAACTGTATCAGGCGCGTTAGATTTAAAATGTAATTTTTCCACCCCCAAAACTATCTCAGGCGCGTTGGATTTAAAAAGTAATTTTTCCACCCCAAAAACTGTATCACGCGAATTAGATTTAAAAAGTAATTTTACCACCTCAAAAACTGTATCACGCGCATTAAATTTGAAAAGTAATTTTTCCACCCCCAAAACTATATCAGGCGCATTAGAGTTGGAAAGTAATTTTTCCACCCCCGAAACTGTATCAGGCGAATTAGAGTTGGAAAGTAATTTTTCCACCCCCGAAACTGTATCAGGCGCATTAGAGTTGGAAAGTAATTTTTCCACCCCCAAAACTATATCAGGCGCATTAGAGTTGGAAAGTAATTTTTCCACCCCCAAAACTATATTCAAAGAACTAAAAACATCAGAATTAAAATCCGATTTTTTGCTACTTGATACCGACGCGAGTTCTAAGCTATTTTTTTCAAATAAATCTTTAGAGAGTCTAGCCTACATGAATGAATCCATTGCAGACAAGAAAAAGAATAAAAATGTAGTAGTTAACATCGATTCGTCTTTTGTTTTATCTAACGCACAATGGAAAAAAATGATTCACAACCGTGGTGAAATACATTTTGGAAATCTTATTTACAAGCATGTTGTAATTGAAGGTGTTCATGCTATTTACGACGGTTGCGTACCATGCATTCGTAATAATTATTTAAAAAGGGTTGGTAATGTTTTAAACATTAAATCTTCGACTGAGAGTTACGAAGAAGGATGTGTTACCACGTATTGCGCGCACGCGAAATGCTGTGGTTGTAAAGTACAAACCACAGTTACACTAAACTCTACGATCAAAGAGGTAGTAGCGAAGGTTAAGGTTTATGGAAAACGATCGCATAAACCATCATGTATAAAAAGTAGACGCGTCTCCGGAATTCAGGCACAAGAACTAAACGACGTTCTTCGTAATCGCACCGCAGCGCAAGCAAAACGCCATTTAAACAGAAAATTAACTGAAACCGAGCGCTACCTTGGATCTTATACGTTCGCACCATCCCAATCTGTTTTACGAAATTTTAAAGCTAAAGGTAATTTAACAGAGCGTTATACTAGCAACTGTAGCTATAATTTAGAGCTTTTGCGCCTTGAATATATTAGGTTAGGACAAGACTGTATTCGGCAAATTACTGCGCATGAGCAAGGAGTAATAATGTACTCGCTTGGGCAAATTGGGCGTTTTGTGATTTATCAACTAGGGACGTAGTTTATTTTGATGCAACTGGAAGTGTAATTCAGCACACCGAAAACAAAAGCGATTTTCAAATATATACTTTGTTAGTAAGGAATCCTAATGAAGGTGAAATCGCATTACCGGTTGCAAGTAACATTACGCGATCTCATAGTGGAGTTAGCATTAGTCATTTTCTTGAAAAATTTTTATTCGACAAGCTTAAATTTTGCAACAACTCTAAAATGCCTGTTATGGTTATGATCGACGGTAGTATGGCTATGTGGAATGCGGTTCTTAAAGCGTTTTGTAGGGAGAATAGAGTTGAATATTATCAGCGGTGTTGGCGTATTGTTAAAGGAAAGGCGAAGTCTAGCGATATGACGACAACTTTTGTTCATAATTGTTTAAGTCATGCGATGCGTGCTGCGAAGCGAATTGTAATTAAACATTATAAAAGTTCGGCGACGCGTCTTTGCGTTATGTATTGGATATCTTTACTTTTTTCTTCGACGACTTTAGAACAATTGGATAAAGTAATGCAAAGCATAATTATTATGACTAATTGTAAAAATACTTCGGATTTAGTTAAAGCGCATTTTGAGAGTTTAAAACAAATGTCGGACAATATTGAGCACACAACAAATCTGGATTTTGATTTTAGCCAAAGTGATTCGGGTTTATCTTCGGATGAAAGTGAATCCGAGGAAATAAATTTTTTTGTTAGTAAAAGTTCAGACAAAAAACAGGAACAAAATTCACCTTTTTTTATTCACTATAAACGGCTTCACTGTAAATTTTTGGATAGTGTTGTAAAAATAAATCACGAAATTGATGATTCGATTGGGCCTAACAAATATTGTAATATAAATTTTTGCACCAATATAATTAAAGTTATATTAAGTAGGATTTCAACTACATCCCAATTACTGCTGGGGGATTTATCCAGGCATCAACAATCAGTTAACAAAAAAAATTTTGTATTTTATCAAAACCAATCCGAATTTATAAAATCTCTTAATTCGTTGAACTTGCAATCTGTTAACGTAAACAATTTAACTCAAGGTATAATAGAGCAACATTTTAGAGAGCTCAAACTTACATATTTAAAAGGTAAAAGATTTAATAGACTAGATAACTTTGTTGAAGAATTTCAAAAGGAAATTGTAGAAACAGAAAAACAATTTGCATATTCAATTATTCATTCTAAAAATGCCAAAAAAAGTAGTGATCCAAAAAAAAAACGTTAGTTGATTCCGAAATTTACGCTTCGCCAACGCAAAAAAATACGTCCGCGAAAAAAGGAACCCCAGTTGTGGTGTCGTCCTTTAAAAAAAGAAAGCGTCGCAATAAAGGATTTTACACGTCGAAAGGTGCGTCAAAAGTATTACGCTACGTTAACTTGGTTGAACCCAAAATACCTGAAAGAAAAACATCTAAAATCACGGTAATAATAGACACATCAACTAAACAACCTTTGGTCTCCCCTTCCCCTGTTGTTATTGATGTGGATTCATTACCATATAAAGAAATAACCAAACCTTTAATGATATCTAAATTATTCACACCCAGTTGTTATGTTTTACTTGATTTAAATTTGTGGAAACTTAACAAAATAGAAAACTTTGCCAAACAAATTTGGAATGCAGTACCAACAGGCTTAAATATCAAAACGTTAGCTTTAAATACTTTTGACGAACACAAAATTAAGTGGGTGGATTTGGCAACAGTAAACGTGGACCCGTCGTTAGAGATACAACGCTCAATTCGCATTTTTTATAAGGAATATATGAACGGTTGGTTTTCAACAACAATAGTTGACGCTTACGTTTCGTCCGTCGTGCGCCATCGCAACAGCTTTAAAAATTGTTTACACTTCGGAGCTGTAGATTGCGACGTAACTTATAAAATTGTAGAGGGTAAGTGTAAATTTGAACGCTATCGACGTTGTTTTACAAGCATATTGCAGGAAGATGGACAGCTTAGAGATAACGTCATTTTTCCTATACTGTGGAAAAATCATTTTTTGTTAATTGCGTTTGTTAAAAGTAAAGGTCACGTAACTTTATATGACTCGGCGGATGGTAGTAATTATTCACTTATTAATCTTATTAAGACCAACATGATTTCCTTGCTTAACGACTTAGGTTTCACCGATGACGTAAGTTTTTCGCAGCGTACGCTTATTATACAGCGCGATGGTTATAATTGCGGAGCTTGTGTTTGTCTTACAACAGACATTTTATGCGAAAATACTAAAATTAAAAATGTTTTTTTTCAGGATTTAGATTTATACAGGTGTTGGGTTGTTTTTACTTTGTTTAAAATTGCGACAAACTTTAATTCTGGCATACAAGCTATTGTATCAAATGCACACTTGCATTTCACAGGTTTATTAAATAGTGACAACATTTGTTGGTTTAATTCAGTTATGCATGCTCTAATGCCAATAGTTGAACCATTTTTCATAACCGAAACCATGATAAATACTATAAATTCAGATTGGCTTAATCTTTTTCAATTAATTCATACAATTAGTTTAAACGATAACGTTGATAATCAATTTCATTTAGAAACCGTAAAAAAAGTTTGTATGATTTATAATTTTCAATTCGGAAATCAACAGGACGCAAGCGATTTTTTTGTAAAAAGTAATGATTTTTGTGACTTGTTAAATTTGATCGGTTGTGACACAGAAATTTTATGTAGTTCGGTTTTAACTTGCGAATCGTGTAATTTGGTTCGTCCCGCAAACTTTCAAATAACCCCTAATATAATGTTAATTCCGATCAACCCTACAATTAAAGATAGTAAATTATCAAGTTATATTTCTAATTATTTTAAAGCAATTAATGAACCCGATAACTGCCAGGAATGCAACTGCAAAAATATCAATAATTGCAATTTTATTAATACCCCAAGTTTATTAGTAATATCCTTACTTAGAGCAGGCGAGCTGCAAAAAATTCAAACTCCAATATGTCCCGACAAACATTTAGAATTCTTTAATTCCGATTCTAATACTCAAAAAACTTATAAGTTAAGGTCTGTCGTAGTGCATTTGGGCGCATCTCTTGTTTCTGGTCATTACGTAACTTATAACATTTTGGACAATGGCAAAAATATATATAAATGCGACGACACTGCTGCAACAATAATTAAAACTGTTAATCATGAAACGGCTTACGACGACATTAATAAAAACGGCTATTTATTTTTTTATACGTTAGTTGGTACTACAATACTTGGTGACGATGATAATAGTTGTGATGTTCCCGAGAAAAATGTAATTTTACCCACAGAAAGTCATAAAACAGAAGCGAAGAACATTATAAATACTGATCTTAAATCGACCTTAAATAAGCAGGTAGATGGCGGCGACAATTTACTTGGATGTAAAACTTTCGATAATAATGATTATAAGTCTTTACATAAACTTAAGACTTTCTTTATGGACTGTAGTTACAATTACGTAAAGGATGTTTCTTGGCCAGAAACAAGTAGCCCGTTGTTACAAAATGTACAAAAACAAATTTTAACTATCATAACATTGCCATTTGATAAATCAAAAAACACTGTATATGGTTATCGTCATTTTTTATTTTTAAAGGGTAGAAATTACAAACTTAGTCAACACAATATGTTTAGTTGCCCTGTCACTGAAAATATTTATCGCAACTTAACTTTTTTTATCAAAAACCAATTTTGTCTGGAACAGCATACAGAGCATTCCACAAAAAAAATCGGTGACCTCGTTATTCCACCCAGAATTCGTTTATTGTTTAAACCATCTATCTTAAATTACAAACATGATCTTTATCATTATCTTTTAAGTTGCGAAAATGAAGAGCAACCCCTTGTCGTGGGATCCGGGCTTTTAAACTAAGATTGCTCAATAATTAACTTTGAAATTTTAATCGCCATGGTTGATATCAGTTTTCGGTCGATAGTTCGCGTAAACGAAATTTGTTCATTTTAAAAATTAACATACACTTTCTTTTTAATTCGTTTAATATGATTTGAAATTTATTTTAATTTCATAATGTCGGAAAATATTTTAAAATAACTCGGAAATAAAAAGATTTGCCGAATTTTCGACATATTTGTTATCAGTTTTCGGTCGATAGTTCGCGTAAACGAAATTTGTTCATTTTAAAAATTAACATACACCTTCTTTTTAATTCGGTTAATATGATGTTAAATTTTTTTAAATTTCATAATGTCGGAAAGTATTTTTAATTGGGTCGGAGCGAAATCTTGTTTCTTCATTGTTTTTTGAAATTACTATAACTTTTGCAAACAAAGGTTGTTTCGCTTTAAACTTTGCTTGCAACTTTAATTTACAATTACTTATTTATAAATAAAATTTGGCTCGTATATTTTTTTGGGAAAGTAGTTTCTGCTGGAGAGTGGGATTCGTTTTTCGCCTAAAGGAGCGGGTTATTGTTTCTTTTATAGTATTTAAAATGTCGATAATTAGCGAAAACGCAAAATGTGCAACTTAAAACTGCGCAAACTTTTAGATAATTGCAGAACCTAGCTGTGATTAAATTTTTTTGAACTTCATAATGTCGGAAAGTATTTTAAAATAACTCGGAAATAAAAAGATTTGCCGAATTTTCGACATATTTGTTATCAGTTTTCGGTCGATAGTTCGCGTAAACGAAATTTGTTCATTTTAAAAATTAACATACACCTTCTTTTTAATTCGGTTAATATGATGTTAAATTTTTTTAAATTTCATAATGTCGGAAAGTATTTTTAATTGGGTCGGAGCGAAATCTTGTTTCTTCATTGTTTTTTGAAATTACTATAACTTTTGCAAACAAAGGTTGTTTCGCTTTAAACTTTGCTTGCAACTTTAATTTACAATTACTTATTTATAAATAAAATTTGGCTCGTATATTTTTTTGGGAAAGTAGTTTCTGCTGGAGAGTGGGATTCGTTTTTCGCCTAAAGGAGCGGGTTATTGTTTCTTTTATAGTATTTAAAATGTCGATAATTAGCGAAAACGCAAAATGTGCAACTTAAAACTGCGCAAACTTTTAGATAATTGCAGAACCTAGCTGTGATTAAATTTTTTTGAACTTCATAATGTCGGAAAGTATTTTAAAATAACTCGGAAATAAAAAGATTTGCCGAATTTTCGACATATTTGTTATCAGTTTTCGGTCGATAGTTCGCGTAAACGAAATTTGTTCATTTTAAAAATTAACATACACCTTCTTTTTAATTCGGTTAATATGATGTTAAATTTTTTTAAATTTCATAATGTCGGAAAGTATTTTTAATTGGGTCGGAGCAAAATCTTGTTTCTTCATTGTTTTTTGAAATTACTATAACTTTTGCAAACAAAGGTTGTTTCGCTTTAAACTTTGCTTGCAACTTTAATTTACAATTACTTATTTATAAATAAAATTTGGCTCGTATATTTTTTTGGGAAAGTAGTTTCTGCTGGAGAGTGGGATTCGTTTTTCGCCTAAAGGAGCGGGTTATTGTTTCTTTTATAGTATTTAAAATGTCGATAATTAGCGAAAACGCAAAATGTGCAACTTAAAACTGCGCAAACTTTTAGATAATTGCAGAACCTAGCTGTGATTAAATTTTTTTGAACTTCATAATGTCGGAAAGTATTTTAAAATAACTCGGAAATAAAAAGATTTGCCGAATTTTCGACATATTTGTTATCAGTTTTCGGTCGATAGTTCGCGTAAACGAAATTTGTTCATTTCAAAAATTAACATACACCTTCTTTTTAATTCGGTTAATATGATGTTAAATTTTTTTAAATTTCATAATGTCGGAAAGTATTTTTAATTGGGTCGGAGCGAAATCTTGTTTCTTCATTGTTTTTTGAAATTACTATAACTTTTGCAAACAAAGGTTGTTTCGCTTTAAACTTTGCTTGCAACTTTAATTTACAATTACTTATTTATAAATAAAATTTGGCTCGTATATTTTTTTGGGAAAGTAGTTTCTGCTGGAGAGTGGGATTCGTTTTTCGCCTAAAGGAGCGGGTTATTGTTTCTTTTATAGTATTTAAAATGTCGATAATTAGCGAAAACGCAAAATGTGCAACTTAAAACTGCGCAAACTTTTAGATAATTGCAGAACCTAGCTGTGATTAAATTTTTTTGAACTTCATAATGTCGGAAAGTATTTTAAAATAACTCGGAAATAAAAAGATTTGCCGAATTTTCGACATATTTGTTATCAGTTTTCGGTCGATAGTTCGCGTAAACGAAATTTGTTCATTTTAAAAATTAACATACACCTTCTTTTTAATTCGGTTAATATGATGTTAAATTTTTTTAAATTTCATAATGTCGGAAAGTATTTTTAATTGGGTCGGAGCGAAATCTTGTTTCTTCATTGTTTTTTGAAATTACTATAACTTTTGCAAACAAAGGTTGTTTCGCTTTAAACTTTGCTTGCAACTTTAATTTACAATTACTTATTTATAAATAAAATTTGGCTCGTATATTTTTTTGGGAAAGTAGTTTCTGCTGGAGAGTGGGATTCGTTTTTCGCCTAAAGGAGCGGGTTATTGTTTCTTTTATAGTATTTAAAATGTCGATAATTAGCGAAAACGCAAAATGTGCAACTTAAAACTGCGCAAACTTTTAGATAATTGCAGAACCTAGCTGTGATTAAATTTTTTTGAACTTCATAATGTCGGAAAGTATTTTAAAATAACTCGGAAATAAAAAGATTTGCCGAATTTTCGACATATTTGTTATCAGTTTTCGGTCGATAGTTCGCGTAAACGAAATTTGTTCATTTCAAAAATTAACATACACCTTCTTTTTAATTCGGTTAATATGATGTTAAATTTTTTTAAATTTCATAATGTCGGAAAGTATTTTTAATTGGGTCGGAGCGAAATCTTGTTTCTTCATTGTTTTTTGAAATTACTATAACTTTTGCAAACAAAGGTTGTTTCGCTTTAAACTTTGCTTGCAACTTTAATTTACAATTACTTATTTATAAATAAAATTTGGCTCGTATATTTTTTTGGGAAAGTAGTTTCTGCTGGAGAGTGGGATTCGTTTTTCGCCTAAAGGAGCGGGTTATTGTTTCTTTTATAGTATTTAAAATGTCGATAATTAGCGAAAACGCAAAATGTGCAACTTAAAACTGCGCAAACTTTTAGATAATTGCAGAACCTAGCTGTGATTAAATTTTTTTGAACTTCATAATGTCGGAAAGTATTTTAAAATAACTCGGAAATAAAAAGATTTGCCGAATTTTCGACATATTTGTTATCAGTTTTCGGTCGATAGTTCGCGTAAACGAAATTTGTTCATTTCAAAAATTAACATACACCTTCTTTTTAATTCGGTTAATATGATGTTAAATTTTTTTAAATTTCATAATGTCGGAAAGTATTTTTAATTGGGTCGGAGCGAAATCTTGTTTCTTCATTGTTTTTTGAAATTACTATAACTTTTGCAAACAAAGGTTGTTTCGCTTTAAACTTTGCTTGCAACTTTAATTTACAATTACTTATTTATAAATAAAATTTGGCTCGTATATTTTTTTGGGAAAGTAGTTTCTGCTGGAGAGTGGGATTCGTTTTTCGCCTAAAGGAGCGGGTTATTGTTTCTTTTATAGTATTTAAAATGTCGATAATTAGCGAAAACGCAAAATGTGCAACTTAAAACTGCGCAAACTTTTAGATAATTGCAGAACCTAGCTGTGATTAAATTTTTTTGAACTTCATAATGTCGGAAAGTATTTTAAAATAACTCGGAAATAAAAAGATTTGCCGAATTTTCGACATATTTGTTATCAGTTTTCGGTCGATAGTTCGCGTAAACGAAATTTGTTCATTTCAAAAATTAACATACATTTTTTTTATAATTCGTTTAATATGATGTTAAATGTCGGAAAGTATTTTTAATTGGGTCGGAGCGAAATCTTGTTTCTTTATTGTTTTTTGACTTTAATATAACTTTCAATATTGTTTATTTAATATTATTTAAAAGGTCGATAATTTGCGCTACCGCAAAATCTGCATTTTGCAAAATTGCCTGGTTTATTATCCGAGTCGACATCGGAATAAACAAAGAGAATAATATTAACATTCATGTAACAATAATTAATTTATCATGTTTAGTTTTTTGTATTACCGATTTACCAATTTATATCAACATGCACTTACGCGGAAAAATGCGGAGTTCTGCTAGGATTAAAAAAAAAAAAAATTCTAGCAGAATGACAGTGGTTTGTAAACACGCTGCATGATAATACAAAATTTTTTTACAAAGTTAAAGTAAATTTATCATTTTCTTCTTAAAATATTGAAAAAATTAGAACGCTATTCAATAAGGTTTACAACTTGATATAATATTTTATTAAAAATTTAACATTTGTCTGCAGATAAATAAAGATAAAGTTAAAATGAATCAAAAAATATTGGTCAACTGCGCTTTTAAGTTTATGTCGATAACTTTACGAAGAAATACAACAAAAGTTTTAGTTAATGGAGGTTCAATTTTACAAACCTCTCCATATAAAACTTATCCAAATATATCTTTATATACAAGATCATATTCTACTGATGATAGTAAGTTTTAAATTTAAAATAAAAACGTTTTTCAATATTTTAATAAATTAACTTTTGCAGTTAATAAAGTTCAGTTAATGAAATTAAGCGAGGATCAGAAAAAGCGAATGGTTATGTTTGGAAAGTTTAAGAAAATTGAGGATGTTCCAGATGAAGTATCGTAAGTTTTTTTGTTTTCTATTTTTTATTGTTTTTGTAAAAAGGTTGAATTTTTAATACTCTATAGGCTAAATTACAAGGCAGCGTGATGTAGTGGTCAGAACACTTTCTACACTACATGAGGTCGTGGGTTCAATCCCCACTGATCTCATGCTGTAGCGCCCTTGAGTAAGTAGCTATAAATGGTATGAACTTCTACTGAGCCAGCACTTAATCATAAGCTGAATCATCGGGCAATTATAATTTATAATATCCCAAACTGCCACAGGCAACTCGAGACTGTGTCGGAGTAACTGATGTTACTCTATGTTTAGGTCGCACATTCGACCTTTCCAAATTGAAGATAAATTTACATACAAAAAAAACTTTTAATACGTTACTAAATCAAAAAATATCACAAAGGCACAACAACTGGAATTAGAAATAAGATTTTAGGCCATAGGAAATTAAACTGGTACTTCAATTTCTTAACATATGTTACTGATAGCACTTAGTTTTATTGCATAAGGTTTGATTCCCACTGCTGGCGATATATACCATATTGATTCTGCTAGAACTAAAACCAATTACTAGTTTTCTTATCAGGAAAAAAATAAACAAAAATATCCCAAACTGTCAAAGTTAAATTAAGACTGGGTAACAAATGTTACTTAAAGTTAGACCATGAAGGTGACCTTCAAACATCAAGAGTAAATAAATACAAAAAATATTTAATATTTAATTTATTATGTTTTAAATGATAGAAATGAATTTTATGAGAGTTATTTATGGATTGTTCGAATAAGGTATATGATGGTTGGAATAGTTTGTTGGTTCATCGGAGTTCTTTGTCTGATGTTGTATTGGAATAAGGTAAACCTAAATCTAAGTTTTTTCTCAAGTATTTTATTTGTTTACAGTAACCCAGGTTTTTTTTATATCTTTATTCTTGTTGTGGCAAGGTCAACTTCACGACTTAAACATAGAGTAACATCAGTTACCCCAACCAAGCCTCGAGTTACCTGTGGCAATTTTTTGGAAAATTATAAATTATAATTGCCTGATAATTATACTGCTGATTAAGTATTGTCACAGCAGAAGTTTATACCGTTTATAGCGCTTTACTCAAGGGCGCTACAGCATGAGAGCAGTGGGGATTGAACCCACGACCTTAAGTAGTGTAGCAAGTGTTCTTTCCACTACACCACACTACGCTGCCGGTTCAAAAATGAGTCAAAATTTTGTAAAAAGGCAGGAAAAATAAAATATTGTATAAGCCAATAAACACATTTTAAAATATTTTGGTATCTTATTAAAGATTGTATTAAACATTTTAGTTTAATAATATTTTTTTTTTCTTTTTTTAACACAGTACTTTGTTTATAAGATGATTTTATCATAAATTATGGCAATTTTAATATAAACAAATATCTTCTTTTAATTTTCATGTCTGTTATTATAGTCCAAGGAGAACGAGCATCACAAACTTATGCACGAACAATTTACTGATTATATGAGTGACAAAGACAAGGAAGCTTACCTATCTCAGTTTGAGAAAAAAAAATAAATTCTTTACAAATATTTTTTATATATACAAAGTTCAATATTATTTCTAATTGATGTCTAGTCTGACAGAACTATATACAACTATTGTCATCTAAGGGTCTTAAGTTAAATACTTTTTATTTGTGGATACTTTAATATTTTTTCTTCTTTTTATAAACATCATTGGAAGACTCTTTGTTGTTCTAGAATATATTTGTCTGTTACAGGATTTTTGCTTTATACTAATTAGCTTAAGCTTTTAATATAAATTATATATATATAGCAAAGCTTATATTTTTAGGCCTTTTTGGATATCTTTATATTTATTACGATTTTTTAATTTTTTTTATACACAGCAAAGAATTAAATAATATTTTAACTTTTAGTCCCAAAATGAACTTAATTTTACATACATGCAAATCTGTTTTGCCGATGAACCAAGCATTTAAAATTTGGTTGAAAAGTTTAAACTGTATTTTTTTATTTAAACTTTATTGAGTAAAGTGTTGGACCTCTGTAAGGAAAAGTTAAAACACTGTGCTAACTTCTATATCTTGTGCTTCTAACTTTATATTCTTTGCATATGTGTCATAATAAACTGAGAGAGGAAGTAAAATACCTATTTTAAAATAAGGAGTACAGTTATAATTCCAGCTTTTTTAGGTTCGAAAATTATACAAAAATGCAACAAGATACAACAACAAATTCTACGACATTTTTAAACTTGTGCCGCTTTCTTTTTAGCGACTTTTTGCTTTACGTCCCAATTGTAAAGTCGAGCCATTGTAACCTCAGTGGTTGTGAATTGATCGCGAAGGTAATCAAGGTCGTTGTTTATTGTTTCCAAGTTGACAATAGCTGAGCTGTAATTTTTAGTGAGAAGATCTAATGCTTCTTGGGTGGTATAAGTTAACATCACATTTGCCTGTAAAAAATAAGTTAACCATTAAGGGAGGCTTGGCTTTATTAAACTATTAACCCCCTTTTTAATTTTTGTTTTGGATGTGACCCACCTTTATAACTCCAACTCAGTCTCAAGTTTATTTTTAGTTTGAAATTTAGTTAATTCTAGTTGGTCAATAAGTATGTTGATTGGTTTTTAGATTGGCATTAATTTATACCATCTATATCATTTTGCTTAAGGGTGCTACAGCATAAGAGCAGACCTGTGACTGTATGTAGTCAAGCCAGGTGTTTTACCTAAGACACCATGCCATTTGTTCAATACAATTTTAAAAACCAGTGTTAAAAAAAATTTAACATGTTTTTCTTTATACAAATTTGTGGCTTAGAACTTAATTTAAAGCTACATTACCAACTTACCCCTAACCATAAACCCACTTCATTGGTCGGTGGAATTTTAGCTTTTGCATGAACTGCCCCCGACAACAAAAATCTTGTTGATATTTCTTCCTTAGAATCCTGTAATATTGGGATTAATTAGTTTGCTTGTAGTTTAAGGATGTTGTTGGTTCTACTTTGATTATACACCGAATTAGCTTTTATAGATATTGTATATAAAAACTTGAGGTGTTTTGTTTACAATGTTTGGATCATTTTAAGTTTACAGTTTTCATACAGTCAGGAGCTGTATAAGTGGTAGGAAATTTGTATTTTATGGCACTAAAATGTCCTATTACAAATATCGTGAAAAATGAGTACATATATATATTTAAAAGCTGTAAAAATAACATAATTTTAATTTTAGTATTTAGTTGTGAAATCAACTGATTTAAGGGGGTTTGTGAAACATTGAAATAAAGAATCTGGGTAAAAATAAAGATTGTATTCCAAGGTTAAAATCACCTTTTTACTATGCAGATGTTTAACAATATCCAAAGTTGATTTTAACTCGGGCAATTGTTGTTTTAGTCTTCTTTTCTTTTGCACCAAATTGACTTCATAAAGTTTATATTTCTGGTAATTTTCATCAAGTTTTTGAAGCATTGCTTCAGCTGACGACATGTTATTTTCCTTCATGTAAGTTTCAACGTCATCTAGAAATATTGCTTCTGGAATCCCAGAATGAGGTTTCACTTCTTTACTGTCCCCCATTTTTAAAACTTAAATTATTTTAAACAACAAATATTTTGTCAATATCTAATTTTTTACAAGCTTAAAGAAAAAGTAAATTTTTAGACATTCAATTAGGTAAAAATAGTTAATATATAACTTTGTTCAACTTTAAAAAAACTTGACTTTACGGCCTAAACAGTAAACATTAAGTAATATTTGTTACCCCGACCCATTCTTAAGTTATCTTTAGTAGTTAAAAAAAATAATGATTTTAATTATCTAATAATCTTATAATTATTAATTAGTTTTTTTTTTGGTTTTTAGCACATTGATAAAAGTAAATAATAAATACGATATACAATTAATATTACAACAATGCGACGGAAAAAATAACAAAATCAATTTAATGATTTAAACGCTTGAGTTGTTGTGCCTTTATTATAGTGCCTTACACAAGAACGCAAATAATTAAATTTATATTCGCCAAAATTGCCACTTTTGTTTCTTCTTATTATTGCACATTTTTACTTCGTTGTTTGCATTTAAATAAAACGTGATAATTTTGCCTGGGTTTAAATGCGTGAGAAATGAAACGGGAATTTACCAGTGTTTCCCTTTTACAATATTTTTTTTCACGGAAACCCTACAACCACCCTTTGTCATAGAAATACTAAATATTTCAAAATACATAACTAATTTAATTTAAAAATTGGAAATTAAAAAAAACACTGTCTTTTGTATGTCAATGTGAACCCCTATATTTAAATTTAATTAAATCTACTTTTATTTTATTAAAACAAAAAAAGTTAAAATATCGACAAAAAATTAAGGAAGAAAAACTAACTATCTACAGAAAAAGAGCAAAACTAACTGAAGTGTATTAAGATCAGTATTTTTAAACTACAGACAAGTATAGTTAGTTGTTCAAGCATAAGACCATATCTCAAACAAGCAACCAGCTGAATGCATTCGAAAGAAAATACTCAAAGGTCGACAAATCATTAAAATCGTCGTCCATGCGCTACTACCATAGAACAAAAACTGGTACGAATGAGTTACAAACGCTGTTCCGTTTAGCGATAAAAACATCCACATGCTGGCGTTAGAGAGCAACAGGAACATTATCACACCGCGTAACCATAACCTAAGGTTATCAGGTCTTGCTATGCGAGTTTCGGAAACGATTTTAAGTAAAGCCTCTTTGCCTAAAACTTCAAGGCTAGCGTTTGATACTTTGTCGTCGGGGATATTATCGTCTCTTTGTTCGTTCACAGCTAAATTCACTTCGATATTGTTCTGGTTGGCTTCATCTTCGTTTAAGTTATCGTTATTTTCATCGGTGACAATTATCTGTGGCGTGGTCACAATTTTATCATTACCCCCGTTTTCTATTAAGTTAACATCGTTAGCATGTAACTCAGATGTGTGGTAAGGTTGAGGGTGGGCGAGTGCTGAAACTACTGACGTAATAGAACCACGACGACTACGTAAAAATGTCTTATTGTCGTGAGCTTCTTTCCCGAAGTAACCAGCGCCTTCGTCTTTATCAGGAGCGTAACTGCGTCCTAGTTGTTGGGCTATGCTGTAAAGCAAAAAATATCATTTTGTTTTTTTATGCTTATTATATATTCTCGATGTGGGAAGGACGACTTCACGACCTAAACGTAGAGTTACATTAGTTACCCCAACCCAGTCTCGAGCTGCTTTTAGCAGTCTGGGATATAACTCAAGGGCGCTACAGCATTAGAGCAGTGGGTATCAACCTCAGGACCTCATGTAGTAAAGCTAAGTGTTCTGACCACTACATCATGCTGTCATTGATGCTTTGACCTACATCATGCTGTCATTGACTACGTCATGCTGTCATTGATGCTTTATTAATAAAGGTTACGAATGTTTATGTTTACTTTCAAGATTAATTTAACTTTTTTAAAGTAAAACACATTGCAAACCTTCTTCGTAGATTTTCAGCTGTTTCTTTTGAGTTTGCAGATAGGATTGGTTCGCGTTGTAGTCCGTACAAGATTAAAATCAACTAAATGACATAAAATGTGATTTATTTAACTAATACTAGAAGTTTTTTTGTCCCAAAAAGCAGAATAAAATTCAATTTTTTAGATTCAAAAAGTTAGCGCGCACTAGATTTTAATGTTAAATCAATTCGTTTTTTTTTTAAATAAATAGCTAATGCATTTAAATGTTGAGCCTATTTAATTGTCTATCAAATTAAATCATAATTTAAAACAGCGTATGTTACCAATATTACGTTATACTGCCGATATATTCACCTGTACTAAGCATTGTATAATATCAGCTAACGGGGCACCAAGTGCTAGCACCCATCCCGACACTTTGTTATCAGTCCCCGCAATTACTGCCACCATAGAGAATATACCGAGAGTTAAGGGTCCAATGATGCAGATGAATAACAAAACGTTGTCCAAGGCTGATGTGGATTCTATAGGACGAGGTATTCGGTGGTAGAAATAAAAACCAACAAAGCAACCAATCAGCATACAAGTTTCTAGAATAATCTAACAAAAGAATTTAAATTATAAAGCCATTCAAAAAAAATAATTAAACAAAACAGTTTTTTTTTCTGTAAAAAATAACAAAATCAATTTCATGAATTAACACATGCTGTAAATATTAAGGTTTACATTAATATTTTACAGCATATATTTTTTATAGTAAATATTACTATATTTTTTTACCATAAATGAGTCTAATACAATATTTTGGGATGTCTCTGTGAAATAATTCTCCTCGCCAGGTGGGGCTTCGGAGGGCAGTGTTGCCAAAATAATCATTATAATTACTGTAAAAAATAAGGCTGCTAGACCAAGACCTCCACCTAAAAATATAATTTAAAATTGTTAAAAATTTTGTATTTATTTAAAAAAATAAAATTTCTTTTGGCTTATGCTATTTCTTTGGTAAAAATGTGTAATTTTTTGGCAGTTAAGTCGACCTTTACATTTGGTGTACATAAAAGGATATTTTATTCAAAATTCTTATTTCAGTAAGATACAAAAAACCTACCTCCATAAGAATTATAAAACTTGTAACTTGGTTTCGTTACGCCCTCACATGGCGGTGGTTTCTTCCCAATATTGGTCCATGTTACATACAGAACAGTCGAAGCTACCAAACTAAACTCCACCAAAAATGGAAATAAAAATTTCTCGGCCGCGTGAACGGTTGTACAAAACTCAGAATGGCATTCGCAGGGGTCACCATGGTCTTCTATTTAATTAAATAAATTCATTAACAGCAAAAATTTAATTTAAATTTTATCTTAAAATTATTTTTAACTGTCTATTAAAAAAATGTTTGGCGCCATATTAAGTATTCATAAGCACCATTTAATTTCGTTTAAAGTGACGTCATAAGTGGAATAGTTTACAAACAAAGACTAACCTGAACTGGCGTAATGACTTTTTGTAGAATTTAGGCTCGAATAAGTTGTAGTTTCTAAGAAATATTTAAAAAATGTGAATAAGATTTGAAAAAAAACATAAAACGTTATTACTAATAAATACCGGCATCGTGGTGTAGTGAACAGAACACTTGCTACACCACCATGAGGTCGTGGGTTCAATTCCTACTGCTCTTATACTGTAGCACCCTTGAGTAAAGCGCTTTAAATGGTATAAACTCCTGTCGAGCTAGCACTTAATCAGCAGCAAAGTCATCGGGCATTCATAATCTAAAATATTCTAAACTGTCAAAGGCAACTTGAGACTGGTTCGGAGTAACTAATGTTACTCTATGTATAGGTCGCACATTCGACCTTTCCACATCGTGGATAAACATTTGTATAAAAAAAATTAATTTACCACCACTTCCATGCGGTTCGGTTGCATCCACAGTCGTAGAATGAATTTCTAAAGCGATTAAAGTTTCATCCACTATTGAAGCTATCCATATTGATAAGTTAACTGCTATTATAAACATCAACCCTGTTCTGTAATAAACAAAAACTGTTACGTAATAATAACAGTTATTTCGATCATAAAACACTAGTTAAACTTCACAAATGTTACCTTGAGCCTATAGAGCAGTTTCTGATGTAAACTTTAGAGTAGCGAGCAATATAAGTTACTTGTCCGATAACAAAAGCTGCATGGACGATTGACATAGCTGCCTTTATTTTATTTTCATGACAGACGCTGCTGTCGCTTAGTAATTGGGCTAAAAATTCAAGGCCATCTTTTAAGATAATAGCCAGACCAAAAATTCCGATGACACCTAAAATAATAACAAAATTTGAAGTAAAATTTATTTAAAAGTCCGTATTGGATTTTAAAGTGTTTATTTTAGGTTTAATTTCTATACTACCTCCTTTTTGGCAGCTTAATTATCAAGTAATTATAATTAATAATAACCCAAACTGCCAAAGTCAACTTAAGACTGGGTCGGGGTAACAAATTTTACTCTATGTTTAGACTGTAAATTTCATTGTCCCACATCGAGGTTAAAACAACAAAATATTTAAAATACAAAAACTAATTTTTACCTTTTAACCAACGGTTGCTACTTTGGTTATTTTTAAGAAACAAAATTTGTTTTTTGAATAATCTTCCCCTAAATAAGAAGTAAATAAGCCACAAATATGCCATTGAATAAAGGGCCAACATGTATTCGCTTTCTATTATCGAAGTTATCTGTAACAATATAACAATTATTTCTTATTTAAATAAATAGTTTAATAAAATGTGTTTTTAATAAACATGTTAACACAATTTTGAACGAAAAATGAACAATTAAGATAATAATTTAAGATAATTAGCGATTAAAAACTAATAGATCACGTGTACTTTACAATCTTCAAAAAAATAAAATTGTGAAGTTAAAGAAAGAATTATGAAGGACTGTAAAGTACGAAAGAGAATCAGTTAGGATCGTAAAGTACAAAAGAGAATTAGCGAGGACTGTAAAGTACGAGAAAGAATTATGGAGGACTGTAAAGTATAAGAGATAATTATGGAGGACTGTAAAGTAAAGGAGAGAATTAGCGAGGACTGTAAAGTACAAGAGAGAATTAGCAAGGACTGTAAAGTATGAGAGAGAATTATGGAGGACTGTAAAGTATAAGGGAGAATTATGAAGGATTGTAAAGTACAAGAGAGAATTAGCGAGGACTGTAAAGTACAAGAGAGAATTAGTGAGGACTGTAAAAGACAAGAGAGAATTAGTAAGGACTGTAAAGTACAATAAAGAATTAGCGAGGACCATAAAGTACGAAAGAGAATCAATTAGGGCCGTAAAGTACAAAAGAGAATCAGTTAGCATCGTAAAGTACAAGTGATCCTAAAAAAATTTAGTTTTTTCAGGTAATCTTTATTTAACCAACCGTTTCAGTTAGAGCAGCAGATAGTTTAATAACCAGAGTAATTAAAAACATAATCAAGGCTAATATTCCTGACAAAAGAGTAATCAAACTTTGACTGTTCGCTTCATTTTCTTCAAATTTCTGACTCGCGTCACCCCCTAGTGTTCTAAAATTATAAATAATTTAAATATTAAAAAAGCCAAAAAACGTTGTTTATACCATATTTATGCAAAAATATGCAATTTCTAAACGACAATATATTTGCTTTAAAATTTATAAAACTGCATACAGAAAATAATTTTTATAACCATTCACAAAAAATATAATTTAAATATCAACAAACAGAGTTTTAACAAAAAATTTCATTTCTGAAAGTTTGTTTTTTTAAATTTTAAATACTATATTCAATCACTATAAATATTGACAAATTTGGGGCAATATTTAACAAATAAAGATAGAATGTTGTACTTAAAAATATTAAATAAACAACTACTGTTTGCCAACATGATAAACTATTTTTAAACTCACGCTAACCACTAAATAAACATCGGTAAAATACAGGTAGATTTTAAGCACTGTTTAAACAAGTTTTATTTGAAAAATTAATCATTTTTATCTTTTTGTTTGTTAATATTGCACAACCACAATGCAATTTTACACTTATAATAGTTGAATTTTAGTTTAGCGAACACATATAAATTGAAAGCCTCTGCCAAACCGGGCCGAAACACATAGTAAAATAAATTTACTCACTGAACGTGAACCTCGGTCAAACTGCGTCAAAACGCATAGTAAAACAATTTTTTTACTGAACGTGCTTGGTCAAATCACGTCAAAACGCATAACAATTTTTTTACTGAACGTGCTCGGTCAAACCGCGTCGGAACCGATAGTAACACAAAATTACTTACTGGACATGAACCTCGGTCGAACCGCGTCGAAACACATAATGATTTTCTTCGACTTTTTCGATTGGTTGATCGATGTGGAGAACTTCTCCGGTAGCAAACGACACCGATTTTGAGGCACTACTTTCATCATAAACCTGAGTGCCTTATACAAAATTTAAGGTATACAAAAGTAAGTCCTATTGTGTATTATATAGTCAAAGATTTTGGGTAATTTAAAATCATTGGTACAGTCTAAAATTATTAAATTTCAAAATGGATCTTTTGTAAAATAAACACAATCTAATACAGCAAAATATAAAGTAAATATAAAGTAATAATGTGGCTAACAATATAATTAGCCAGATAATACGTATAAATTTGAAAATATGTTAATTTGAGTATTAGACTTAACAAAAAATCAATTTTAGATTAAATTTAAAATAAATTTTATTTAATAAAAACTTACTTTCAGTTGTCCTTGTGGTTCCGGTTGAAATTGATGTCATTTCCGCATTTTTATCGATTTTATTTTCTGCTTTATTATCGTCGGTCATTTTTAGTATATTGAAAAAATTTCTAAACGACAAATATTTAAATGGTAAATTTAAAAATGTAATTTTTGCGTTTTTAGTTTTAAATAAACAGTCTTGTAAAAGACCTAAACTGAATGTCATTTAAAAGGCTAACCTACTAAATTTAAAATAAAACTGTCCTTAATTCGATTAAGTTTTAAATTAGGTTTTAAATTTGCTTGTGTTTCTCTAAATGATTAAAACCTTACAAAGCAGTATTTTAATACATGAAGCCTTAGGCAAATGATTAACCAATTTAAGTTTAAATATACCGTCTTGGCTCGAAAGAAAATTGGCAAACATATTTTATTATGTTAAATAGAATGCTGGGTAATTGTGTAAATATTTTTACAGTATATTTCTTGAAAATGTGCATTGAAATTTTGCAGTATCATTATGACACTAAGAATTGTTAGTTTATTTTATTTAAAAACTTTTTTTATTAAAGCAAAGTTGGTTTTAGTTCATAAGTTGTTGCGTAATTTTAAATCTGTTAACTACGCTTGCTAAGGTTGTCACCCAAATATTACGAAAATACACATAAGAAAAATAAAATGCTTAGGAAAATAAAATGTTTAACACAAAATTGTGCGTAATAATGTGTACAAAATTTGCTGCTTGTAAATATAAGCTCTAAAGATAAATATTTTTAAGTAAATAAATAATTTATGCAATTAATAGAAGTTAATTTTTGTGTTAGTTAAATTTAAATAAGAATAAAAAATATTTTGGCGCTACATTTGATGATCGTTTAGTTGTTTTTAATTGTAAAATTTTAAAAGAGTGACGGGTTTTAATATTAAATTTGCGATGTCATAGTTCCGTAATTCACAACGATTCAATAAAAATATGAGGATAAACTATCTTTTATTGAAATATTTTAACGAACGTGTGGAAGTAGATAAAATAAATACATTCGGTTTAATTTTTTTCGTAGATTTAACTAAGTAACTAAAAGGATTAAATAGTATGTAGTAATTATTTAACATTCTATAGGTTGACGTTACTATTAGTAGTCTTATTTTTTACTATTGATAAATGTATAAATTTAAAAAAAACGTCAAACAAACAGACAAAATTAAAATTAAATTTTTATTTATTTATTTTGGTTTTTCACACGTTGATAAAAGTAAATAATAAATACAATATACAATTAATATTACAACAATGCGACGGGAAAAAATGACAAAATCAATTTAATGATTTAAAACATGCCAAAAGTATTAATGTTTACATAAAGAAAATGTTTTAACTTTTTTATCATCACTATTAACGTTACTCTTTATAGTTACATTATAAACTAACAAATGAATTCTTAGTTATTTATATTTAATTACATTTATATTTTCAGCTATAGGTAAATTAAGCTAAAAACCTAAAAACAAATTTAAGATGCCGGACTATTTGGGAAATGATCAACGAAAAGTAAAAGATGATGAGGAAAAAGATAAACCCATCCAAGCTCTTGATGAGGGGGACATCGCTCTTCTTAAAACTTATGGACAAGGAGCTTATGCCAAGCAAATAAAAGCTGTGGAGGAAGATATTGTAGCAATCACGAAGAGAGTTAATGAATTAAGTGGCATTAAGGAATCTGATACAGGTTTAATATTACAATAAGTTGTTTTTACATAGTTTATGTTCTTTAAAAAGGTTGATAAATCATGGTCTAGAATAGAAAAAAAAAAGTTTTATACTTAGATTTACAAACCTTATAACAATGGCCGGCAGCGTGGTGTAGTGGTAAGAACACTTGCCACACCAACATGAGGGCGTTGGTTCGATCCCCACCGCTCTTATGCTGTAGCGCCCTTGAGTAAGGTGCTATAAACGGTATGAACTCTTGCTGAGCCAACACTTAATCAGCAGCCTAATTATTAGGCAATTATAATTTATAATATCCCAAACTGCCACAGGCAACTCGAGACTGGGTCGATATTGTTGGGTTAGATTGTCCAGTTTTAAGTAGTCTTCTGGGTTACATGGTTATCCAAAAAAATATTTAATGTCTATATAAAAAAAAATTTCAAGGTTTTTTTAAAACATAAAAATATTTTGTTGTTGTAATAACTTTATCCATCTTACCATTGTTAATGTAGTGGGGTTGGAAAACTTAAAGTGTTGGTAGGTTTTGCTTTGATATTAAAATTATTTTTTATAGAGATGTTAACAGTATAAGTTTATAAACAAATTTAATGTTCAAATTGTATCTGATAACTTGCAATATAAGAAAATAAATTTAACAGAATGTATTTAAAAACAAATTCGTAAAAACACATCTAAATCGTTAATATAGGCTATATAGTTAACTTGGCAATTAAAATATTTATAAAAAGCCAAGTATAAAAAAGTTGCTCAAGTAATAAATATAATAAAACAATCTAGTGTAGAAAATCTGAATGTAAATTAATCTCAAAAGTAAATTACCTAAAATACAAATTAAAACTGAAATTATTTCAGGACTTGCTCCACCGGCATTATGGGACCTTGCTGCCGACAAACAAACTTTACAAAGCGAACAACCCCTTCAAGTGGCCAGATGTACTAAGATTATCGATGCAGACAGCGACAATGCAAAGTACATCATCAACGTGAAACAATTTGCTAAATTTGTAGTGGAGTTGGGGGACCAAGTTGCCCCAACCGACATAGAAGAAGGAATGAGGGTCGGAGTGGATCGGAATAAATATCAAATTCACATCCCACTTCCTCCAAAGATTGATCCAACTGTGACCATGATGCAGGTTTGGATCTTGATAAAAAATTTAAATAAATTGATCGGCAATGTGTGTAGTGGTTAGAACACTTGTCGTCACTAAATTAGGTCTTGGGTTCACTCCCCACTGCTTCCATGTCTTACTCTTAATTAAGGCAATATAAATGATATAAACTTCCCCTGAGCCATTGATTAATTAACAGCTTAAATTTTTGGCAATTATAACTAAAAATATCCCAAACTGAAAAAAAAATATATATGTCTGTTTATTGACTCTTAACTTAAAATAATTTTTTAATTAAATAATCTTAAAATTGTAAAAAAAGTATTTTATTATTATAAATTTTTATTAAAATTGTTTGACCTCTTATTTTTTTCGTCAAGGTTGAAGAAAAACCTGATGTGACTTACTCCGATGTTGGAGGTTGCAAGGAGCAGATCCAGAAGCTCCGAGAAGTTGTGGAAACTCCTCTCCTGCATCCCGAGAGGTTTGTCAACCTTGGGATTGATCCTCCAAAAGGTGAGTGCTTCTTAGTTCAGGATTTTGAGTTATAAACGTAAATTTTAAACCAAGTTTTTAGTTCGATTGTGCTTTAATATGGTATAATAGTCATGAAATTGGACTATGAGCCAAAAAGGTTCCTGGGTTCGAGTCGCACCAATGCCACACTATTTGCTTTTGAGCTCGTTGTTTATGGATAGCTCAAACATGTCACAACAGCACCTATTTTTAATAAATATAAACAAAACTATTGCCATACTTCTTAAATATATGTGTAAAAAAATGTTGCATATTACTGTAAATGTACCAGTAACAAAACCTTTTTTTAAATTTATTTTTTTATTTTGGTTTTCGCACATTGATAAAAGTAAATAATAAATACGATATACAATTAATATTACAACAATGCGACGGGGAAAATGACAAAATTAATTTAATGATTTAAAACATGCCAAAAGTAATAATGTTTACATAAAGATTTTAAGTATGTTATGGCATGGTCACCAAACCCAGAATTTTTTGTTATTAGAACGTATTTTCGATACAAAAATGGACACAAACTCCAAAATTAAAATATTTTGTTTTGTATTTAAGGTGTGTTATTATTTGGACCACCAGGGACTGGTAAAACATTATGTGCCAGAGCTGTTGCCAACCGCACAGATGCTTGTTTTATTAGAGTGATCGGGTCGGAACTTGTACAAAAATATGTCGGTGAAGGAGCAAGGATGGTGAGAGAGTTGTTTGAGATGGCGAGGACTAAGAAAGCTTGTTTGATCTTCTTTGATGAAATTGACGCAATTGGGGGAGCTCGGTAAGAATTTATAAAAAAAACTTTTGTTACGAATAAAAAATGTTAAAAAACTTTTTTGTTTAATTTTATTAATTTCGAAAAAAAAGTTAAAATTTTCATTTTAACATTAAAACTTACTAATTTTTAATGTTTCATTAGAAAAGTTTGTTTATTTTTAAATGGTATATATTTTTTAGGGTAGGGCCTTTAATAACTTAAGTTATATTACTTCTGGAAACTAAGCATTGCTCCAACTATGTAAAAAATCTCATATTTAATTAAAAGCTTAGCTAATTTTCAATTGTTTTTTTGTTAGGGTAAGGTTTTAAAGTCAGTAAAAAATCATTTTTTTATAGAAACTAAACATTGCTCTAATTCTAACCTATTATAAACTTGTACAGATGGTCTTACTAAATTCTCTTTAAATGTTTACAGGTTCGATGATGGAGCAGGTGGAGACAATGAAGTTCAACGAACCATGCTGGAGCTAATCAACCAACTTGATGGATTTGATCCTAGAGGAAACATTAAGGTGAGGTTTAAATTATTTTTTCTTTTATTTGATGCACTATTGTAGGCATTATAGTTGTCATAATAAATAGGGACATTTTTATAATTGTCATAAATCACCACAAATAGCAGTTTTATTTAGTTTGTAGGCCAATAATTGGATATACATAAATAAATGGTTCACTAAGCTTCATTATATACATATATATATATATATAAAATATATATATGTATTTTTATATAAATCTTTCTTTGTTGGCTTTAGATTAGAATTTGGTGCTTTGACTTTTAATTTCTTTTTAAGTCTTTCTTATTATTGACCAAAAAGGGTTTCTTTTTTCTAAATTTATTTTTAACAGCATTTATTAAAAAATATCTTAACTCCAAAATCAGTAAAATTTTAGGTTTATTTGTACCTTACCATTCTTGACAAACTCACGTACTTAAAGGTACTCGTCAAGTCTTTCTTATACTAAACAATCCATTTTTTCCAGGGACAAAATATGAAAGTGATATAAATATAATTTTAAATATTTTCTAACAAATTTTGATTCTAACTAACTCCTTTTATCCAGGTACTCATGGCCACCAATCGACCTGACACCTTAGATCCAGCGTTGATGCGACCAGGAAGAATGGATCGAAAGGTCGAGTTTGGTTTACCCGATCTTGAAGGACGAACGAAAATATTTAAAATCCACGCGAGGTCGATGTCAGTAGAACGTGATATTAGGTACGAGTTGTTGGGTAGGTTGTGTCCCAACAGCACAGGGGCTGAGATTCGAAGTGTTTGCACAGAAGCTGGGATGTATGCTATCAGAGCTCGTCGTAAAATTGCCACTGAAAAAGATTTCTTAGATGCAGTGAACAAAGTGATTAAATCGTACGCTAAGTTCAGTTCAACCCCACGATATATGACTTACAATTAGAAAACTTTTTGCTGTTTTTTTCTGCTCAGAATAAAAGTAAAGTTCATTTATATCCTCAAGTTTTTTTTGATTTTGGGACACAGTATGTCCTTTAAAATTTCTAAATAAAGTAAATGTGATTTCTACAACATGAACCAAATTTTAAAGTCGTTTTCGTTTAAATAGTGAAAAAGAATTATTTTTACTTGCTTGGTAATTTAAAAATATTTCCGTACCCGTTATTTAAATGTCTTTGGTATTTACAATACACCAAGTTTGTTATGTATTTGTTAAATCTATGAAAGTTGAGATAAAAATGTTAAAGCATTAAACATAGATAATTAGAAAACAAACTTATGAACTATTAGGTGTAATATACGTACTCTGGTAGCTCGAAAATGTAAAAGGATGTACAAACTCTTGATAAAAGGTGTTAAGTTTATATTTTCGCTTGCAAAACTTTACTAAAAATTTTTGATTTAAAATTCACCATAAAAGAAATTTCTTGTTTCTTTATCTTAAAATGTAAAGAAAGAGGTAGTGCGCTTATACCCTAACACAACTAAAGTTTTGTTACTTTAACTTAGTATTAAGCTGCGATTTGTTCTTAATTTTGCTGATTATAACTGTGTGTAAGTATATTTAGTTTAAATTGACAATAGCACCATTATACAAAAATAACATTTGTGAACAGTAGAATCAACCTAACCAGCAGCACAGTAAAGTGATTCAACACTTGATTTCACTACATGAAGTCCTGGGTTTAATCCCTACTGCTTTCGCGCTGTAGCGTCCTTAAGTGTTGTTTGAAAGCATATTTATGTTAAATATTATGCAATAATTTCTGGCATTTTTGGATTAAATTTTTAACAAATGCTAAAAGCCTTTTAGTGAAGATTTTTTAATATTGATTATTGTGTAAAGTTAATGTAAATAATTAGACTTTAAAATTACACTGATAATTATTGTGTCTTGATAATTTGTTTATGATTATAAATTGTTAATATTATAACTATTATGTATACGTGCAATTGATTGCCTTTCTATTAAAACTATGTGATATGTAATAATACAATAAAACAAAGTAACTTGTATAAATAATGTTAATGTCCTACAACCAGAAAGTGCTAATGTGCTCACTTACATATAAAAAAAATTACCAAAAATTGTACGATTTTTCAAAAACTTAGGACGGTAGAAGTAAAAACAAATGTATTGGTTATCAACAATATGTATTAAATAAGACGTTGTTTTCTTGTGGTTTTTGTGTAATCGGTTAAAAAGTTATGCTAAAGTACCAACACAGTGTTTATAAACGGCCATTTTTGCCCGTTTGACAGGTTACCATTAAAAACGGTCGTGCCTTTCTAAAAGTTGTTTAGTTTTTGTTGTTTAGTTTTTTCTATTGCTGTTAAAATTTTTCGACAAAACTAGATTTGTGACGTCATATGTTGACAAAATAATTTTAATTTTGGTGATTTTAATAAGTAATTAACAACCACAAAACTACATTTTTTTAATTAAACAAAAATACGAATGAATAATATAATTTACTATTATAAAACTAGGTCTGTTGTAAAGCATAGGAACTTTAAAATTTTCCATTAAGCGAGGCGCGAGGAATGTTACGTCATAATTAGTGCGCTTCTCTGAGAAGCGCCGCCCCGAGAAATCCTTTAACACGAGATCCCGGGTTGTTGCATCATGATAAGAAATTTCTTTATCGAATGTTGCGAAATAATGCGCATTGTTAACGCACGTCGTGGTTGTTATGTCATAATTAAAGATGTTAATTGTTACAAATATTAATTAAAAAGTAAATAAAGATTGAGATATTATATCAAGTTATTAGTTAATGTTGTTATATTAACATTTTAATATTTTGTTTAAAAGATTTAAGCAGATATATTTTGATTGACAGTTTGGGTAACGCTTTGCAGTGTAAGCGCATCGTGCAAGCACACACGTCACCTCACGTGACTGTGGCGTAGTGCTTCGTGGCAAATTTGAATTGAAATCGGAATTCTAGTTATTCTGGATGAACTTCTAAGGTGAGTTGACGTTTTTTTTAGTCCTTTTTAATTTAGTTTTTAAAGTTTATTGTTCATAGTATTAAGTGTGGCATATTATAAGCAAATTTTAAATAAATATTTTTTAATTTATGATAAAAATCTCCTTAATATTTATGTAACAAACCTAAATTAATATAGTTTTTATTAGTGCAACAGTTGGTACAATATATAAATTTTAAAATAAAATTTTTATTTTAGAAAGTTATGAAGTTGAACTTGCTCTGGTGTGACATTTTGCGACCAAGTTATTTCAAACTGTTTCAGGTTAGTTAACTTTATTTAAAGTGAAAAATCTTTTTTTTTAGTTTTAAGACATTTTTGAAAAAGTAAAATGATTAAAAATATTAAAAATAGAAACAATCAAACTATTTAAATTTTTATTTTATTATAATTAAAAATTTATGAACCTTATTAAACCTGTGTTGATGCGCAGGTACTTTCACAAAGTAGTTAACGGAGGTATTTAAACCATAAGTTAACTATATATTTGGCATAATTTAAAATATCTGGCATTCTAAATTTTAAATCGGCATAATTATCATTGGCACAAATAATTTATAAAAATGACATAAATTAAAAAATTTGGCACAAATTAATGTATTTTATATTTCTGTATTAGCCATTCGTAAAAATCATTTGTTTAATTAAAGTAGGGTTTAGTGTCTTCTACCTTTTTTCTAAACAATATTTTCTATATAGAAAAAGTGGATTATATTTGGATTATTATTGGATTATATAATTGGAGGAAAAAGATAATGGCAGAAATTGGAGGAATGGAAAATGGAAGGAATCATTATAAGTCTCCTTTGCAACTGGCAAAGGAGAAGTTAAGTTAAAAAAACTCGGGACCCGAAGACAACTTCGGAATGAATTAGATTATTTTTGAACTCAAAAAAAGTCTCAGGACCTCACTTCATTCAACCTGACAAACTCAAAAAAAACTCAGGACCTTTAATATTATATTTAATAATAAGATCAGGTCTGTAGGGTCTGTAGGTTTTCACGTGACTATTTTCTTTTTATTTGTGAATAATAATCAACTCATAATCAAGCGCTTAAAAATTTAACGGGTTAAAAGTTTTTTCACGTGTCTACTTTTTTTTTTATTTTGTGACTGGTTAAAAACTCATAATTTTGCGCAATAAATGTTGATAGTTGACACAGTCCCAAGTGTGTTTAGGTTTCTGTGTGTTCATAATTATATTAAACGGGACTGTTTAATGGGTTTTTAGATGTTTTAGCGCAAATATATATTCAATATAGAATAGGTTTTTTTAAAGAACTAGGCCTAAGTGTGGGTTATTTATATTATTTATGTGTGTATTTTATGCAATTTACTGTATTTTTTTCGCCCTATGTTATATTTATGCAAACCTTAAGATAGTTGGAGACTGTATAGTAGTATAGAATCACGTGCTTATTCTTTCTATTTTATGACTGGTTAAAAAATCTTAATAAAGCGCGGTAGTTTTTAAGTGCAAAATAGAAAACTAGGCCTAAATGTGTGTAAGCTAAGTGTATTTTATGCAATTTACTGTGTTTTATTTGCCTTATGTAAGATTTATGTACTTAACTTAAGTGTGTGGGTGGGTTGGAACCCAACATAACTAATTTAACTTTGTGGGCGAAGCCCGATATAAAGCAATATATAATTTAGTGGATGGAAATCCAAACTAAAATAAAATTCACTTTCGTGGGTTGGAACCCAAAATAACATAGCAGCAATAGAGTTAAGACTTAAAACAACTTTAAAATATTTCCGTTTTCTACTCTCTTATTTTTTACAGGCTAATCTTATTTTCTTCTGCTTTCAAAGCTCTGTCAAATTAACTTATCTTCTACCACAGCAGCCATTAAAATTGTCCATTTCTAATTTTTTACAGGGGCGTATTACTAACCAAATTATTATATTTTACACAGGGGCCTTCAAAATTTACTAATTTTTTTTTACAGGGGCATTACTAACCAAATTTTTATATTTTACACAGGGGCCTTTAAAATCTACTAATTTTTTTTTACAGGGGCATTACTAACCAAATTTTTATATTTTACACAGGGGCCTTTAAAATCTACTAATTTTTTTACAGGGGCGCATTTCTAACCAAATTATTATATTTTACACAGGAGCCTTTAAAATCTACTAATAACTAAATTTTTATATTTTACACAGGGGCCTTTAAAATCTACTAATTTTTTTTACAGGGGCGCATCACTAACCAAATTAACCATTTTTACAGTTTTTTTTCAGGTTAGATTACCACAAACAAATATTAACATTCTGTTCTTTATTTTTAGATTCTGGTTGAATATGTACGAAGAGCTCGTCGATTTGTTTTTGGCCAATTTTAATTTGTTCTTTATTTTTAGAGTTCCTGTTACAAGAAAATTCGATCTAACATTTTTTTTCCGCATTTTTTACGCATTATCATAAACAAATACTAACTTTGTTCTTTATTTTTAGATTCTGGTTGTCAAGCAAAAGAGTTTGTATATAACCATTTTTCTATTCTTTAACTTTGTTTTACCAACCAACACAAAACATTTAACTTTATTGATAAATTACAGTAAACAACATTATCACAATCAAGTAATCATAAGCACATTGTTTAAATTTTTGTAAACAAATTTTTAATCTTTATTTTATTACAGGAAAAGAGATGGGCAACTTACTTAACCATATTTGCGGAGGTCACCAACATTTTTTGCCGAGTAATCGAACTTTTCAAAAGGTTATCTAATGTACTGTTTAATATAAACAGTATCAACTATTAAAGACAATTACTATGCACAAGTTTTAAACTGTAAAACCCAGTTTGTACAACTAATACTTGACATTTTTTGCATACTATATGCTATTTACTGTTTTGCAATAATTTTCTACATTTAAAATCAAAAAAGTCTTGAAATTTGTGTGTGTATTTATTTCTATTTATGTATGTATACTTCTAATGTTCATTTTTACCTGCCGTTTATATCTTGTAATTTTTAATGCTTTACCCAATTGTACTCATACTCTTAATTGTAATTTATCTCGTTACTCGTGCATTATGTTAATTCTTGTGCATTGCCTTTTTTTTTAATAATTCTTTTTTCATTTGTTTAACCTTACGCAATTTTATCATTCTTTTATTGCACAATGCCTTATTTTTTAATTTTTTTAACTTACAAATTATTAGTCCTTATTAGATTAATGCATCTTAAAATATTTTTTTTATTTTATATTTTTCTACTCACCTTATTTGTATTTTTATTGTGTTTTGCTTTTAGTGTTTGTGCTGGTAAATAAACATAAGAAACAATGTTTTTTGATGTTTATTCAACTTTAGGCCATCAACTCAACTTTTAAAAACCAAATTTTGTCACTATTATCCTAAATACCAATTTCGTAAAAAATAATTTAGATTTTGTAAATTACTATAATAAACAATTTATACTTCGTCATTTACTATAAAAATAATTAATACTTTGTCATCTACTGCAACAATATCTAAAATTGCGGTCTACTTTAATAAATAGTTAATATCGTGTCATCTACCATAAAAAATAATTAATACTTTATTGTCATTTACCATAAAAAATAAATAGTACTTGTCATCTACCATGAGAAATAAATAATACTCTGTCATATACCATAACAAATATTTAAGGTTTAGAGTTTGCCATATAATAAAGATTATTTTTTTACGATAAAGGCCAAGTTTTTATTAAGTATAATTATTACTTTAATGTTATATTCAATAAAAAACGGTACATGTTAAAATAAGTTATTTACACAATAAACAATACAATGATAATTACTTTTTAAATTAAAGCACTTTTAAATATTTTCACAAAGTACGGGCAAGCCAAATGATCAATTTGGTAAGAAAATGCGTTTTTACATAACGTTTCTAACTAAAGATAAGGTGTTAAAGAACAGCTTATACTAGCTGCATTACGTTTCGAAAAATGAGACAATAGTTGAAGCACAAATTTTATAAATACAAGAAAACAAGAATCATTTAAAAGTAATTAACTGCAGTATTTGTAGACAGGTGTATTAAAAAGGTGGATATTAATGTATTGATATAAATTATGTTTTAATTGGGATTTTATTGTAGTTTTGTAAATGAATAATTTTAAAATTTAAATGGAGGTATTATGTTTAATGAGCCGTATAAGCTTAATTTTTTGATTATCTTCTATATTTTGATTTTTAGGAAATAATAAAATCACCACATATTTAAAGTAAATAATAATATAAAAGCTTAATTTAACAAAAATTTGTAGAAACTATTAAATATTTGCAAAAAATACCGCAATAATGATTTAAAAGCTATATAAAGTTTGCTCGAAAATTCGTGACGTCACCAATTCACGCTTGCTTTCTTAAAAAAAATAATATTCATATAAGTTATGATACTTTTTCTAAAAATGTATGAAATTTCAAAACTTAAAATAACATATTTTATCAGACGCGCACTGTGCTAATTAACATTCAAGATAAAACATTTCGCGAAAATATTCAGTAGAATAAAAATTTGAGCTAATTTATATTTCGGGTATTAATAAATCACGTGACTTTTTTCGACCAATAATATTGTACATACAAATTTAAAAAAAAAATTAAAAAATTTTAAACTGAAAAATATTTGTTTTATCAGAACTGCACAAGTCTTAATAATATGTTTACAAAATATTTATAAAAAAAATTAATATTCATATAAGTTATGATACTTTTTCTAAAAATGTACGAAATTTCAAAACTTAAAATAACATTTAAAAATTTTAAATCGAAAAATAATTGTTGTGTTAGAACCGCACAGGTCCAATTACCGTGTTTACAAAACATTTTTCGAAAATACTAATATTTATAAAAGTTATGAAATTTTTATTAAAAATTTATGAAATCTCAAAACCTAAAATTTTGTATTTTATTAGACGCGCATTGGCCTAACTAACATTCAAGATAAAACATTTCGCGAAAATTTTCAGTAAAACAAAAGTTTGAGGTAATTTTTATTTTGGGTTTAATTAGGTCACGTAATATTTTTGGCCAATGATATTGCATACAAATTTTTTGAAAAAAAATAAAAAATTTTAAATCGAAAAATAATTGTTGTGTTAGAACCGCACAGGTCCAATTACCGTGTTTACAAAATATTTTTTGAAAATATTAATATTCATAAAAGTTATGAAACTTTTAATAAAAATTTATGAAATCTCAAAACCTAAAATTTTGTATTTTATTAGACGCACATTGGCCTAAATAACATTCAAAATAAAACATTTCGCAAAAATTTTCAGTAAAACAAAAGTTTGAAGTAATTTTTATTTTGGGTTTAATTAGGTCACGTGATATTTTTGGCCAATGATATTGCATACAAATTTTTTGAAAAAAAATAAAAAATTTTAAATCGAAAAATAATTGTTGTGTTAGAACCACACAGGTCCAATTACCGTGTTTACAATTATTGGACAAAAATATCACGTGACCTAATTAAACCCAAAATAAAAATTACCTCAAACTTTTGTTTTCCTGAAAATTTCGCAAAATGTTTTATCTTGAATGTTAGTTAGGCCAATGCGCGTCTAATTAAATACAAAATTTTAGGTTTTGAGATTTCATAAATTTTTAATAAAAGTATCATAACTTTTATGAATATTAATATTTTTGAAAAATATTATGTAAACACGGTAATCGGACCTGTGCGGTTCTAACACAACAATTATTTTTCGATTTAAAATTTTTTATTTTTTTTCAAAAAATTTGTATGCAATATCATTGGCCAAAAATATCACGTGACCTAATGAAAACCAAAATAAAAATTACCTCAAATTTTTGTTTTACTAAAAATTTTTGCGAAATGTTTTATCTTGAATGTTAGTTAGGCCAATGCGCGTCTAATAAAATACAAAATTTTAGGTTTTGAGATTTCATAAATTTTTAATAAAAGTATCATAATTTTTATGAATATTAATATTTTCGAAAAATATTTTGTAAACACGGTAATTGGTCCTGTGCGGTTCTAACACAACAATTATTTTTCGATTTAAAATTTTTTATTTTTTTTTAAAAATTTGTATGCAATATCATTGGCCAAAAATATCACGTGACCTAATTAAACCCAAAATAAAAATTACCTCAAACTTTTGTTTTCCTGAAAAATTTCGCGAAATGTTTTATCTTGAATGTTAGTTAGGCCAATGCGCGTCTAATAAAATACAAAATTTTAGGTTTTGAGATTTCATAAATTTTTAATAAAAGTATCATAACTTTTATGAATATTAATATTTTCGAAAAATATTATGTAAACACGGCAATCGGACTTGTGCGGTTCTAACACAACAATTATTTTTCGATTTAAAAATTTTTATTTTTTTTCAAAAAATTTGCATGCAATATCATTGGCCAAAAATATCACGTGACCTAATGAAACCCAAAATAAAAATTACCTCAAACTTTTGTTTTACTGTAAATTTTCGCAAATGTTTTATCTTGAATGTTAGTTAGGCCAATGCGCGTGTAATAAAATACAAAATTTTAGGTTTTAAGATTTCATAAATTTTTAATAAAAGTTTCATAACTTTTATGAATATTAATATTTTTAAAAAATATTTCGTAAACACGGTAATTGGACCTGTGCGGTTCTAACACAACATTTATTTTTTGATTTAAAATTTTTTATTTTTTTTCAAAAAATTTGTATGCAATATCATTGGCCAAAAATATCACGTGACCTAATGAAAATCAAAATAAAAATTACCTCAAACTTTTGTTTTACTGAAAATTTTCGCGAAATGTTTTATCTTGAATGTTAGTTAGGCTAATGCGCGTCTAATAAAATACAAAACTTTAAGTTTTGAGATTTCATAACTTTTTAATAAAAGTTTCATAACTTTTATGAATATTAATATTTTCGAAAAATATTTTGTAAACACGGTAATTGGACCTGTGCGGTTCTAACACAACAATTATTTTTCGATTTAAAATTTTTTATTTTTTTTCAAAAAATTTGTATGCAATATCATTGGCCAAAAATATCACGTGACCTAATGAAAATCAAAATAAAAATTACCTCAAACTTTTGTTTTACTGAAAATTTTCGCGAAATGTTTTATCTTGAATGTTAGTTAGGCCAATGCGCGTGTAATTAAATACAAAATTTTAGGTTTTGAGATTTCATAAATTTTTAATAAAAGTTTCATAACTTTTATGAATATTAATATTTTCGAAAAATATTTTGTAAACACGGTAATTGGTCCTGTGCGGTTCTAACACAACAATTATTTTTCGATTTAAAATTTTTTATTTATTTTTTTAAATTTGTATGCAATATCATTGGCCAAAAATATCACGTGACCTAATTAAAACCAAAATAAAAATTACCTCAAACTTTTGTTTTACTGAAAATTTTTGCGAAATGTTTTATTTTGAATGTTAGTTAGGCCAATGCGCGTCTAATTAAATATAAAATTTTAAGTTTTGAGATTTTGTCAATTTTTAATAAAAGTTTCATAACTTTTATGAATATTAATATTTTTGAAAAATATTTTGTAAACACGATAATTGGACCTGTGCGGTTCTAACACAACAATTATTTTTCGATTTAAAATTTTTTATTTTTTTTTAATAAAATTTGTATGCAATATTATTGACCAAAAATATCACGTGACCTAATTAAACCCAAAATAAAAATTACCTCAAACTTTTGTTTTCCGGAAAAATTTCGCGAAATGTTTTATCTTGAATGTTAGTTAGGCCAATGCGCGTCTAATAAAATACAAAATTTTAGGTTTTGAGATTTCATAAATTTTTAATAAAAGTATCATAACTTTTATGAATATTAATATTTTCGAAAAATATTATGTAAACACGGCAATCGGACTTGTGCGGTTCTAACACAACAATTATTTTTCGATTTATTATTTTTTAAAATTTGTATGCAATATCATTGGCCAAAAATATCACGTGACCTAATAAAAACCAAAATAAAAATTACCTCAAACTTTTGTTTTACTGAAAATTTTCGCGAAATGTTTTATCTTGAATGTTAGTTAGGCCAATGCGCGTCTAATAAAATACAAAATTTTAGGTTTTGAGATTTCATAAATTTTTAATAAAAGTTTCATAACTTTTATGAATATTAATATTTTCGAAAAATATTTTGTAAACACGGTAATTGGTCCTGTGCGGTTCTAACACAACAATTATTTTTCGATTTAAAATTTTTTATTTATTTTTTTAAATTTGTATGCAATATCATTGGCCAAAAATATCACGTGACCTAATTAAAACCAAAATAAAAATTACCTCAAACTTTTGTTTTACTGAAAATTTTCGCGAAATGTTTTATCTTGAATGTTAGTTAGGCCAATGCGCGTCTAATTAAATATAAAATTTTAGGTTTTGAGATTTTGTCAATTTTTAATAAAAGTTTCATAACTTTTATGAATATTAATATTTTTGAAAAATATTTTGTCAACACGGTAATCGGACCTGTGCGGTTCTAACACAACAATTATTTTTCGATTTAAAATTTTTTATTTTTTTTTAAAAATTTGTATGCAATATCATTGGCCAAAAATATCACGTGACCTAATGAAAATCAAAATAAAAATTACCTCAAACTTTTGTTTTACTGAAAATTTTCGCGAAATGTTTTATCTTGAATGTTAGTTAGGCCAATGCGCGTCTAATAAAATACAAAATTTTAGGTTTTGAGATTTCATAAATTTTTAATAAAAGTATCATAACTTTTATGAATATTAATATTTTCGAAAAATATTATGTAAACACGGCAATCGGACTTGTGCGGTTCTAACACAACAATTATTTTTCGATTTAAAATTTTTTATTTTTTTTCAAAAAATTTGCATGCAATATCATTAGCCAAAAATATCACGTGACCTAATTAAACCCAAAATAAAAATTACCTCAAACTTTTGTTTTACTGAAAATTTTCGCGAAATGTTTTATCTTGAATGTTAGTTAGGCCAATGTGCATCTAATTAAATATAAAATTTTAAGTTTTAAGATTTTGTCAATTTTTAATAAAAGTTTCATAACTTTTATTAATATTAATATTTTTGAAAAATATTTTGTAAACACGGTAATTGGACCTGTGCGGTTCTAACACAACAATTATTTTTCGATTTAAAATTTTTTATTTTTTTTCAAAAAATTTGTATGCAATATCATTGGCCAAAAATATCACGTGACCTAATGAAAACCAAAATAAAAATTACCTCAAACTTTTGTTTTACTGAAAATTTTCGCGAAATGTTTTATCTTGAATGTTAGTTAGGCCAATGCGCGTCTAATTAAATATAAAATTTTAGGTTTTGAGATTTTGTCAATTTTTAATAAAAGTTTCATAACTTTTATGAATATTAATATTTTCGAAAAATATTATGTAAACACGGTAATCGGACCTGTGCGGTTCTAACACAACAATTATTTTTCGATTTAAAATTTTTTATTTTTTTTCAAAAAATTTGTATGCAATATCATTGGCCAAAAATATCACGTGACCTAATGAAAACCAAAATAAAAATTACCTCAAACTTTTGTTTTACTAAAAATTTTTGCGAAATGTTTTATCTTGAATGTTAGTTAGGCCAATGCGCGTCTAATAAAATACAAAATTTTAGGTTTTCAGATTTCATAAATTTTTAATAAAAGTATCATAATTTTTATGAATATTAATATTTTCGAAAAATATTTTGTAAACACGGTAATTGGTCCTGTGCGGTTCTAACACAACAATTATTTTTCGATTTAAAATTTTTTATTTTTTTTTAAAAATTTGTATGCAATATCATTGGCCAAAAATATCACGTGACCTAATTAAACCCAAAATAAAAATTACCTCAAACTTTTGTTTTCCTTAAAAATTTCGCGAAATGTTTTATCTTGAATGTTAGTTAGGCCAATGCGCGTCTAATAAAATACAAAATTTTAGGTTTTGAGATTTCATAAATTTTTAATAAAAGTATCATAACTTTTATGAATATTAATATTTTCGAAAAATATTATGTAAACACGGCAATCGGACTTGTGCGGTTCTAACACAACAATTATTTTTCGATTTAAAAAATTTTATTTTTTTTCAAAAAATTTGCATGCAATATCATTGGCCAAAAATATCACGTGACCTAATTAAACCCAAAATAAAAATTACCTCAAACTTTTGTTTTACTGTAAATTTTCGCGAAATGTTTTATCTTGAATGTTAGTTAGGCCAATGCGCGTGTAATAAAATACAAAATTTTAGGTTTTAAGATTTCATAAATTTTTAATAAAAGTTTCATAACTTTTATGAATATTAATATTTTTAAAAAATATTTTGTAAACACGGTAATTGGACCTGTGCGGTTCTAACACAACATTTATTTTTCGATTTAAAATTTTTTATTTTTTTTCCAAAAATTTGTATGCAATATCATTGGCCAAAAATATCACGTGACCTAATGAAAATCAAAATAAAAATTACCTCAAATTTTGTTTTACTGAAAATTTTCGCGAAATGTTTTATCTTGAATGTTAGTTAGGCTAATGCGCGTCTAATAAAATACAAAATTTTAAGTTTTGAGATTTCATAACTTTTTAATAAAAGTTTCATAACTTTTATGAATATTAATATTTTCGAAAAATATTTTGTAAACACGGTAATTGGACCTGTGCGGTTCTAACACAACAATTATTTTTCGATTTAAAATTTTTTATTTTTTTTCAAAAAATTTGTATGCAATATCATTGGCCAAAAATATCACGTGACCTAATGAAAATCAAAATAAAAATTACCTCAAACTTTTGTTTTACTGAAAATTTTCGCGAAATGTTTTATCTTGAATGTTAGTTAGGCCAATGCGCGTGTAATTAAATACAAAATTTTAGGTTTTAAGATTTCATAAATTTTTAATAAAAGTTTCATAACTTTTATGAATATTAATATTTTTGAAAAATATTTTGTAAACACGGTAATTGGACCTGTGCGGTTCTAACACAACATTTATTTTTCGATTTAAAATTTTTTATTTTTTTTTAAAAATTTGTATGCAATATCATTGGCCAAAAATATCACGTGACCTAATTAAACCCAAAATAAAAATTACCTCAAACTTTTGTTTTCCTGAAAAATTTCGCGAAATGTTTTATCTTGAATGTTAGTTAGGCCAATGCGCGTCTAATAAAATACAAAATTTTAGGTTTTGAGATTTCATAAATTTTTAATAAAAGTATCATAACTTTTATGAATATTAATATTTTCGAAAAATATTATGTAAACACGGCAATCGGACTTGTGCGGTTCTAACACAACAATTATTTTTCGATTTAAAAAATTTTATTTTTTTTCAAAAAATTTGCATGCAATATCATTGGCCAAAAATATCACGTGACCTAATTAAACCCAAAATAAAAATTACCTCAAACTTTTGTTTTACTGTAAATTTTCGCGAAATGTTTTATCTTGAATGTTAGTTAGGCCAATGCGCGTGTAATAAAATACAAAATTTTAGGTTTTAAGATTTCATAAATTTTTAATAAAAGTTTCATAACTTTTATGAATATTAATATTTTTAAAAAATATTTTGTAAACACGGTAATTGGACCTGTGCGGTTCTAACACAACATTTATTTTTCGATTTAAAATTTTTTATTTTTTTTCCAAAAATTTGTATGCAATATCATTGGCCAAAAATATCACGTGACCTAATGAAAATCAAAATAAAAATTACCTCAAATTTTGTTTTACTGAAAATTTTCGCGAAATGTTTTATCTTGAATGTTAGTTAGGCTAATGCGCGTCTAATAAAATACAAAATTTTAAGTTTTGAGATTTCATAACTTTTTAATAAAAGTTTCATAACTTTTATGAATATTAATATTTTCGAAAAATATTTTGTAAACACGGTAATTGGACCTGTGCGGTTCTAACACAACAATTATTTTTCGATTTAAAATTTTTTATTTTTTTTCAAAAAATTTGTATGCAATATCATTGGCCAAAAATATCACGTGACCTAATGAAAATCAAAATAAAAATTACCTCAAACTTTTGTTTTACTGAAAATTTTCGCGAAATGTTTTATCTTGAATGTTAGTTAGGCCAATGCGCGTGTAATTAAATACAAAATTTTAGGTTTTAAGATTTCATAAATTTTTAATAAAAGTTTCATAACTTTTATGAATATTAATATTTTTGAAAAATATTTTGTAAACACGGTAATTGGACCTGTGCGGTTCTAACACAACATTTATTTTTCGATTTAAAATTTTTTATTTTTTTTCCAAAAATTTGTATGCAATATCATTGGCCAAAAATATCACGTGACCTAATGAAAATCAAAATAAAAATTACCTCAAACTTTTGTTTTACTGAAAATTTTCGCGAAATGTTTTATCTTGAATGTTAGTTAGGCTAATGCGCATCTAATAAAATACAAAATTTTAAGTTTTGAGATTTCATAACTTTTTAATAAAAGTTTCATAACTTTTATGAATATTAATATTTTTGAAAAATATTTTGTAAACACGGTAATTGGACCTGTGCGGTTCTAACACAACAATTATTTTTCGATTTAAAATTTTTTATTTTTTTTTAATAAAATTTGTATGCAATATTATTGACCAAAAATATCACGTGACCTAATTAAACCCAAAATAAAATTACCTCAAACTTTTGTTTTACTGAAAATTTTCGCGAAATGTTTTATTTTGAATGTTAGTTAGGCCAATGCGCGTCTAATTAAATATAAAATTTTCAGTTTTGAGGTTTTGTCAATTTTTAATAAAAGTATCATTGGCCAAAAATATCACGTGACCTAATTAAACCCAAAATAAAAATTACCTCAAACTTTTGTTTTACTGTAAATTTTCGCAAATGTTTTATCTTGAATGTTAGTTAGGCCAATGCGCGTGTAATAAAATACAAAATTTTAGGTTTTAAGATTTCATAAATTTTTAATAAAAGTTTCATAACTTTTATGAATATTAATATTTTTAAAAAATATTTTGTAAACACGGTAATTGGACCTGTGCGGTTCTAACACAACATTTATTTTTTGATTTAAAATTTTTTATTTTTTTCCAAAAATTTGTATGCAATATCATTGGCCAAAAATATCACGTGACCTAATGAAAATCAAAATAAAAATTACCTCAAACTTTTGTTTTACTGAAAATTTTCGCGAAATGTTTTATTTTGAATGTTAGTTAGGCTAATGCGCGTCTAATAAAATACAAAATTTTAAGTTTTGAGATTTCATAACTTTTTAATAAAAGTTTCATAACTTTTATGAATATTAATATTTTCGAAAAATATTTTGTAAACACGGTAATTGGACCTGTGCGGTTCTAACACAACAATTATTTTTCGATTTAAAATTTTTTATTTTTTTTCAAAAAATTTGTATGCAATATCATTGGCCAAAAATATCACGTGACCTAATGAAAATCAAAATAAAAATTACCTCAAACTTTTGTTTTACTGAAAATTTTCGCGAAATGTTTTATCTTGAATGTTAGTTAGGCCAATGCGCGTGTAATTAAATACAAAATTTTAGGTTTTGAGATTTCATAAATTTTTAATAAAAGTTTCATAACTTTTATGAATATTAATATTTTCGAAAAATATTTTGTAAACACGGTAATTGGTCCTGTGCGGTTCTAACACAACAATTATTTTTCGATTTAAAATTTTTTATTTATTTTTTTAAATTTGTATGTAATATCATTGGCCAAAAATATCACGTGACCTAATTAAAACCAAAATAAAAATTACCTCAAACTTTTGTTTTACTGAAAATTTTCGCGAAATGTTTTATTTTGAATGTTAGTTAGGCCAATGCGCGTCTAATTAAATATAAAATTTTAAGTTTTGAGATTTTGTCAATTTTTAATAAAAGTTTCATAACTTTTATGAATATTAATATTTTTGAAAAATATTTTGTAAACACGATAATTGGACCTGTGCGGTTCTAACACAACAATTATTTTTCGATTTAAAATTTTTTATTTTTTTTTAATAAAATTTGTATGCAATATTATTGACCAAAAATATCACGTGACCTAATTAAACCCAAAATAAAAATTACCTCAAACTTTTGTTTTCCGGAAAAATTTCGCGAAATGTTTTATCTTGAATGTTAGTTAGGCCAATGCGCGTCTAATAAAATACAAAATTTTAGGTTTTGAGATTTCATAAATTTTTAATAAAAGTATCATAACTTTTATGAATATTAATATTTTCGAAAAATATTATGTAAACACGGCAATCGGACTTGTGCGGTTCTAACACAACAATTATTTTTCGATTTAAAATTTTTTATTTTTTAAAATTTGTATGCAATATCATTGGCCAAAAATATCACGTGACCTAATAAAAACCAAAATAAAAATTACCTCAAACTTTTGTTTTACTGAAAATTTTCGCGAAATGTTTTATCTTGAATGTTAGTTAGGCCAATGCGCGTCTAATAAAATACAAAATTTTAGGTTTTGAGATTTCATAAATTTTTAATAAAAGTTTCATAACTTTTATGAATATTAATATTTTCGAAAAATATTTTGTAAACACGGTAATTGGTCCTGTGCGGTTCTAACACAACAATTATTTTTCGATTTAAAATTTTTTATTTATTTTTTTAAATTTGTATGCAATATCATTGACCAAAAATATCACGTGACCTAATTAAACCCAAAATAAAAATTACCTCAAACTTTTGTTTTCCAGAAAAATTTCGCGAAATGTTTTATCTTGAATGTTAGTTAGGCCAATGCGCGTCTAATAAAATACAAAATTTTAGGTTTTGAGATTTCATAAATTTTTAATAAAAGTATCATAACTTTTATGAATGTTAATATTTTCGAAAAATATTATGTAAACACGGCAATCGGACTTGTGCGGTTCTAACACAACAATTATTTTTCGATTTAAAATTTTTTATTTTTTTTCAAAAAATTTGCATGCAATATCATTAGCCAAAAATATCACGTGACCTAATTAAACCCAAAATAAAAATTACCTCAAACTTTTGTTTTACTGAAAATTTTCGCGAAATGTTTTATCTTGAATGTTAGTTAGGCCAATGTGCATCTAATTAAATATAAAATTTTAAGTTTTAAGATTTTGTCAATTTTTAATAAAAGTTTCATAACTTTTATTAATATTAATATTTTTGAAAAATATTTTGTAAACACGGTAATTGGACCTGTGCGGTTCTAACACAACAATTATTTTTCGATTTAAAATTTTTTATTTTTTTTCAAAAAATTTGTATGCAATATCATTGGCCAAAAATATCACGTGACCTAATGAAAACCAAAATAAAAATTACCTCAAACTTTTGTTTTACTGAAAATTTTCGCGAAATGTTTTATCTTGAATGTTAGTTAGGCCAATGCGCGTCTAATTAAATATAAAATTTTAGGTTTTGAGATTTTGTCAATTTTTAATAAAAGTTTCATAACTTTTATGAATATTAATATTTTTGAAAAATATTTTGTCAACACGGTAATTGGACCTGTGCGGTTCTAACACAACAATTATTTTTCGATTTAAAATTTTTTATTTTTTTTTAAAAATTTGTATGCAATATCATTGGCCAAAAATATCACGTGACCTAATGAAAATCAAAATAAAAATTACCTCAAACTTTTGTTTTACTGAAAATTTTCGCGAAATGTTTTATCTTGAATGTTAGTTAGGCCAATGCGCGTGTAATTAAATACAAAATTTTAGGTTTTAAGATTTCATAAATTTTTAATAAAAGTTTTATAACTTTTATGAATATTAATATTTTCGAAAAATATTTTGTAAACACGGTAATTGGTCCTGTGCGGTTCTAACACAACAATTATTTTTCGATTTAAAATTTTTTATTTATTTTTTTAAATTTGTATGTAATATCATTGGCCAAAAATATCACGTGACCTAATTAAAACCAAAATAAAAATTACCTCAAACTTTTGTTTTACTGAAAATTTTCGCGAAATGTTTTATTTTGAATGTTAGTTAGGCCAATGCGCGTCTAATTAAATATAAAATTTTAAGTTTTGAGATTTTGTCAATTTTTAATAAAAGTTTCATAACTTTTATGAATATTAATATTTTTGAAAAATATTTTGTAAACACGATAATTGGACCTGTGCGGTTCTAACACAACAATTATTTTTCGATTTAAAATTTTTTATTTTTTTTTAATAAAATTTGTATGCAATATTATTGACCAAAAATATCACGTGACCTAATTAAACCCAAAATAAAAATTACCTCAAACTTTTGTTTTCCGGAAAAATTTCGCGAAATGTTTTATCTTGAATGTTAGTTAGGCCAATGCGCGTCTAATAAAATACAAAATTTTAGGTTTTGAGATTTCATAAATTTTTAATAAAAGTATCATAACTTTTATGAATATTAATATTTTCGAAAAATATTATGTAAACACGGCAATCGGACTTGTGCGGTTCTAACACAACAATTATTTTTCGATTTAAAATTTTTTATTTTTTAAAATTTGTATGCAATATCATTGGCCAAAAATATCACGTGACCTAATAAAAACCAAAATAAAAATTACCTCAAACTTTTGTTTTACTGAAAATTTTCGCGAAATGTTTTATCTTGAATGTTAGTTAGGCCAATGCGCGTCTAATAAAATACAAAATTTTAGGTTTTGAGATTTCATAAATTTTTAATAAAAGTTTCATAACTTTTATGAATATTAATATTTTCGAAAAATATTTTGTAAACACGGTAATTGGTCCTGTGCGGTTCTAACACAACAATTATTTTTCGATTTAAAATTTTTTATTTATTTTTTTAAATTTGTATGCAATATCATTGGCCAAAAATATCACGTGACCTAATTAAAACCAAAATAAAAATTACCTCAAACTTTTGTTTTACTGAAAATTTTCGCGAAATGTTTTATTTTGAATGTTAGTTAGGCCAATGCGCGTCTAATTAAATATAAAATTTTAAGTTTTGAGATTTTGTCAATTTTTAATAAAAGTTTCATAACTTTTATGAATATTAATATTTTTGAAAAATATTTTGTAAACACGGTAATTGGACCTGTGCGGTTCTAACACAACAATTATTTTTCGATTTAAAATTTTTTATTTTTTTTTAATAAAATTTGTATGCAATATTATTGACCAAAAATATCACGTGACCTAATTAAACCCAAAATAAAAATTACCTCAAACTTTTGTTTTCCGGAAAAATTTCGCGAAATGTTTTATCTTGAATGTTAGTTAGGCCAATGCGCGTCTAATAAAATACAAAATTTTAGGTTTTGAGATTTCATAAATTTTTAATAAAAGTATCATAACTTTTATGAATATTAATATTTTCGAAAAATATTATGTAAACACGGCAATCGGACTTGTGCGGTTCTAACACAACAATTATTTTTCGATTTAAAATTTTTTATTTTTTTTCAAAAAATTTGCATGCAATATCATTAGCCAAAAATATCACGTGACCTAATTAAACCCAAAATAAAAATTACCTCAAACTTTTGTTTTACTGAAAATTTTCGCGAAATGTTTTATCTTGAATGTTAGTTAGGCCAATGTGCATCTAATTAAATATAAAATTTTAAGTTTTAAGATTTTGTCAATTTTTAATAAAAGTTTCATAACTTTTATTAATATTAATATTTTTGAAAAATATTTTGTAAACACGGTAATTGGACCTGTGCGGTTCTAACACAACAATTATTTTTCGATTTAAAATTTTTTATTTTTTTTCAAAAAATTTGTATGCAATATCATTGGCCAAAAATATCACGTGACCTAATGAAAACCAAAATAAAAATTACCTCAAACTTTTGTTTTACTGAAAATTTTCGCGAAATGTTTTATCTTGAATGTTAGTTAGGCCAATGCGCGTCTAATTAAATATAAAATTTTAGGTTTTGAGATTTTGTCAATTTTTAATAAAAGTTTCATAACTTTTATGAATATTAATATTTTTGAAAAATATTATGTAAACACGGTAATCGGACCTGTGCGGTTCTAACACAACAATTATTTTTCGATTTAAAATTTTTTATTTTTTTTCAAAAAATTTGTATGCAATATCATTGGCCAAAAATATCACGTGACCTAATGAAAACCAAAATAAAAATTACCTCAAACTTTTGTTTTACTAAAAATTTTTGCGAAATGTTTTATCTTGAATGTTAGTTAGGCCAATGCGCGTCTAATAAAATACAAAATTTTAGGTTTTCAGATTTCATAAATTTTTAATAAAAGTATCATAATTTTTATGAATATTAATATTTTCGAAAAATATTTTGTAAACACGGTAATTGGTCCTGTGCGGTTCTAACACAACAATTATTTTTCGATTTAAAATTTTTTATTTTTTTTTAAAAATTTGTATGCAATATCATTGGCCAAAAATATCACGTGACCTAATTAAACCCAAAATAAAAATTACCTCAAACTTTTGTTTTCCTGAAAAATTTCGCGAAATGTTTTATCTTGAATGTTAGTTAGGCCAATGCGCGTCTAATAAAATACAAAATTTTAGGTTTTGAGATTTCATAAATTTTTAATAAAAGTATCATAACTTTTATGAATATTAATATTTTCGAAAAATATTATGTAAACACGGCAATCGGACTTGTGCGGTTCTAACACAACAATTATTTTTCGATTTAAAAATTTTTATTTTTTTTCAAAAAATTTGCATGCAATATCATTGGCCAAAAATATCACGTGACCTAATTAAACCCAAAATAAAAATTACCTCAAACTTTTGTTTTACTGTAAATTTTCGCGAAATGTTTTATCTTGAATGTTAGTTAGGCCAATGCGCGTGTAATAAAATACAAAATTTTAGGTTTTAAGATTTCATAAATTTTTAATAAAAGTTTCATAACTTTTATGAATATTAATATTTTTAAAAAATATTTTGTAAACACGGTAATTGGACCTGTGCGGTTCTAACACAACATTTATTTTTCGATTTAAAATTTTTTATTTTTTTTCAAAAAATTTGTATGCAATATCATTGGCCAAAAATATCACGTGACCTAATGAAAATCAAAATAAAAATTACCTCAAACTTTTGTTTTACTGAAAATTTTCGCGAAATGTTTTATCTTGAATGTTAGTTAGGCTAATGCGCGTCTAATAAAATACAAAATTTTAAGTTTTGAGATTTCATAACTTTTTAATAAAAGTTTCATAACTTTTATGAATATTAATATTTTCGAAAAATATTTTGTAAACACGGTAATTGGACCTGTGCGGTTCTAACACAACAATTATTTTTTGATTTAAAATTTTTTATTTTTTTTCAAAAAATTTGTATGCAATATCATTGGCCAAAAATATCACGTGACCTAATGAAAATCAAAATAAAAATTACCTCAAACTTTTGTTTTACTGAAAATTTTCGCGAAATGTTTTATCTTGAATGTTAGTTAGGCCAATGCGCGTGTAATTAAATACAAAATTTTAGGTTTTAAGATTTCATAAATTTTTAATAAAAGTTTTATAACTTTTATGAATATTAATATTTTTGAAAAATATTTTGTAAACACGGTAATTGGACCTGTGCGGTTCTAACACAACATTTATTTTTCGATTTAAAATTTTTTATTTTTTTTCCAAAAATTTGTATGCAATATCATTGGCCAAAAATATCACGTAACCTAATGAAAATCAAAATAAAAATTACCTCAAACTTTTGTTTTACTGAAAATTTTCGCGAAATGTTTTTACTTGAATGTTAGTTAGGCTAATGCGCATCTAATAAAATACAAAATTTTAAGTTTTGAGATTTCATAACTTTTTAATAAAAGTTTCATAACTTTTATGAATATTAATATTTTCGAAAAATATTTTGTAAACACGGTAATTGGACCTGTGCGGTTCTAACACAACAATTATTTTTCGATTTAAAATTTTTTATTTTTTTTCAAAAAATTTGTATGCAATATCATTGGCCAAAAATATCACGTGACCTAATAAAAATCAAAATAAAAATTACCTCAAACTTTTGTTTTACTGAAAATTTTCGCGAAATGTTTTATCTTGAACGTTAGTTAGGCCAATGCGCGTCTAATAAAATACAAAATTTTAGGTTTTGAGATTTCATAAATTTTTAATAAAAGTATCATAACTTTTATGAATATTAAAATTTTCAAAAAATATTATGTAAACACGGCAATCGGACTTGTGCGGTTCTAACACAACAATTATTTTTCGATTTAAAATTTTTTATTTTTTTTCAAAAAATTTGCATGCAATATCATTGGCCAAAAATATCACGTGACCTAATGAAAACCAAAATAAAAATTACCTCAAACTTTTGTTTTACTGAAAATTTTCGCGAAATGTTTTATCTTGAATGTTAGTTAGGCCAATGCTCGTGTGATAAAATACAAAATTTTAGGTTTTGAGATTTCATAAATTTTTAATAAAAGTTTCATAACTTTTATGAATATTAATATTTTTGAAAAATATTTTGTAAACACGGTAATTGGACTTGTGCGGTTCTAACACAACAATTATTTTTCGATTTAAAATTTTTTATTTTTTAAAATTTGTATGCAATATCATTGGCCAAAAATATCACGTGACCTAATGAAAACCAAAATAAAAATTACCTCAAACTTTTGTTTTACTGAAAATTTTCGCGAAATGTTTTATCTTGAATGTTAGTTAGGCCAATGCGCGTCTAATAAAATACAAAATTTTAGGTTTTGAGATTTCATAAATTTTTAATAAAAGTTTCATAACTTTTATGAATATTAATATTTTCGAAAAATATTTTGTAAACACGGTAATTGGTCCTGTGCGGTTCTAACACAACAATTATTTTTCGATTTAAAATTTTTTATTTATTTTTTTAAATTTGTATGCAATATCATTGGCCAAAAATATCACGTGACCTAATGAAAACCAAAATAAAAATTACCTCAAACTTTTGTTTTACTGAAAATTTTCGCGAAATGTTTTATCTTGAATGTTAGTTAGGCCAATGCGCGTCTAATTAAATATAAAATTTTAGGTTTTGAGATTTTGTCAATTTTTAATAAAAGTTTCATAACTTTTATGAATATTAATATTTTTGAAAAATATTTTGTCAACACGGTAATTGGACCTGTGCGGTTCTAACACAACAATTATTTTTCGATTTAAAATTTTTTATTTTTTTTTAAAAATTTGTATGCAATATCATTGGCCAAAAATATCACGTGACCTAATGAAAATCAAAATAAAAATTACCTCAAACTTTTGTTTTACTGAAAATTTTCGCGAAATGTTTTATCTTGAATGTTAGTTAGGCCAATGCGCGTGTAATTAAATACAAAATTTTAGGTTTTGAGATTTCATAAATTTTTAATAAAAGTTTCATAACTTTTATGAATATTAATATTTTCGAAAAATATTTTGTAAACACGGTAATTGGTCCTGTGCGGTTCTAACACAACAATTATTTTTCGATTTAAAATTTTTTATTTATTTTTTTAAATTTGTATGCAATATCATTGGCCAAAAATATCACGTGACCTAATTAAAACCAAAATAAAAATTACCTCAAACTTTTGTTTTACTGAAAATTTTTGCGAAATGTTTTATTTTGAATGTTAGTTAGGCCAATGCGCGTCTAATTAAATATAAAATTTTAAGTTTTGAGATTTTGTCAATTTTTAATAAAAGTTTCATAACTTTTATGAATATTAATATTTTTGAAAAATATTTTGTAAACACGATAATTGGACCTGTGCGGTTCTAACACAACAATTATTTTTCGATTTAAAATTTTTTATTTTTTTTTAATAAAATTTGTATGCAATATTATTGACCAAAAATATCACGTGACCTAATTAAACCCAAAATAAAAATTACCTCAAACTTTTGTTTTCCGGAAAAATTTCGCGAAATGTTTTATCTTGAATGTTAGTTAGGCCAATGCGCGTCTAATAAAATACAAAATTTTAGGTTTTGAGATTTCATAAATTTTTAATAAAAGTATCATAACTTTTATGAATATTAATATTTTCGAAAAATATTATGTAAACACGGCAATCGGACTTGTGCGGTTCTAACACAACAATTATTTTTCGATTTAAAATTTTTTATTTTTTAAAATTTGTATGCAATATCATTGGCCAAAAATATCACGTGACCTAATAAAAACCAAAATAAAAATTACCTCAAACTTTTGTTTTACTGAAAATTTTCGCGAAATGTTTTATCTTGAATGTTAGTTAGGCCAATGCGCGTCTAATAAAATACAACATTTTAGGTTTTGAGATTTCATAAATTTTTAATAAAAGTATCATAACTTTTATGAATATTAATATTTTCGAAAAATATTATGTAAACACGGCAATCGGACTTGTGCGGTTCTAACACAACAATTATTTTTCGATTTAAAATTTTTTATTTTTTAAAATTTGTATGCAATATCATTGGCCAAAAATATCACGTGACCTAATGAAAACCAAAATAAAAATTACCTCAAACTTTTGTTTTACTGAAAATTTTCGCGAAATGTTTTATCTTGAATGTTAGTTAGGCCAATGCGCGTCTAATAAAATACAAAATTTTAGGTTTTGAGATTTCATAAATTTTTAATAAAAGTTTCATAACTTTTATGAATATTAATATTTTCGAAAAATATTTTGTAAACACGGTAATTGGTCCTGTGCGGTTCTAACACAACAATTATTTTTCGATTTAAAATTTTTTATTTATTTTTTTAAATTTGTATGCAATATCATTGGCCAAAAATATCACGTGACCTAATTAAAACCAAAATAAAAATTACCTCAAACTTTTGTTTTACTGAAAATTTTCGCGAAATGTTTTATTTTGAATGTTAGTTAGGCCAATGCGCGTCTAATTAAATATAAAATTTTAAGTTTTGAGATTTTGTCAATTTTTAATAAAAGTTTCATAACTTTTATGAATATTAATATTTTTGAAAAATATTTTGTAAACACGGTAATTGGACCTGTGCGGTTCTAACACAACAATTATTTTTCGATTTAAAATTTTTTATTTTTTTTTAATAAAATTTGTATGCAATATTATTGACCAAAAATATCACGTGACCTAATTAAACCCAAAATAAAAATTACCTCAAACTTTTGTTTTCCGGAAAAATTTCGCGAAATGTTTTATCTTGAATGTTAGTTAGGCCAATGCGCGTCTAATAAAATACAAAATTTTAGGTTTTGAGATTTCATAAATTTTTAATAAAAGTATCATAACTTTTATGAATGTTAATATTTTCGAAAAATATTATGTAAACACGGCAATCGGACTTGTGCGGTTCTAACACAACAATTATTTTTCGATTTAAAATTTTTTATTTTTTTTCAAAAAATTTGCATGCAATATCATTAGCCAAAAATATCACGTGACCTAATTAAACCCAAAATAAAAATTACCTCAAACTTTTGTTTTACTGAAAATTTTCGCGAAATGTTTTATCTTGAATGTTAGTTAGGCCAATGTGCATCTAATTAAATATAAAATTTTAAGTTTTAAGATTTTGTCAATTTTTAATAAAAGTTTCATAACTTTTATTAATATTAATATTTTTGAAAAATATTTTGTAAACACGGTAATTGGACCTGTGCGGTTCTAACACAACAATTATTTTTCGATTTAAAATTTTTTATTTTTTTTCAAAAAATTTGTATGCAATATCATTGGCCAAAAATATCACGTGACCTAATGAAAACCAAAATAAAAATTACCTCAAACTTTTGTTTTACTGAAAATTTTCGCGAAATGTTTTATCTTGAATGTTAGTTAGGCCAATGCGCGTCTAATTAAATATAAAATTTTAGGTTTTGAAATTTTGTCAATTTTTAATAAAAGTTTCATAACTTTTATGAATATTAATATTTTTGAAAAATATTTTGTCAACACGGTAATTGGACCTGTGCGGTTCTAACACAACAATTATTTTTCGATTTAAAATTTTTTATTTTTTTTTAAAAATTTGTATGCAATATCATTGGCCAAAAATATCACGTGACCTAATGAAAATCAAAATAAAAATTACCTCAAACTTTTGTTTTACTGAAAATTTTCGCGAAATGTTTTATCTTGAATGTTAGTTAGGCCAATGCGCGTCTAATAAAATACAAAATTTTAGGTTTTGAGATTTCATAAATTTTTAATAAAAGTATCATAACTTTTATGAATATTAATATTTTTGAAAAATATTTTGTCAACACGGTAATTGGACCTGTGCGGTTCTAACACAACAATTATTTTTCGATTTAAAATTTTTTATTTTTTTTCAAAAAATTTGCATGCAATATCATTAGCCAAAAATATCACGTGACCTAATTAAACCCAAAATAAAAATTACCTCAAACTTTTGTTTTACTGAAAATTTTCGCGAAATGTTTTATCTTGAATGTTAGTTAGGCCAATGTGCATCTAATTAAATATAAAATTTTAGGTTTTGAGATTTTGTCAATTTTTAATAAAAGTTTCATAACTTTTATGAATATTAATATTTTTGAAAAATATTTTGTCAACACGGTAATTGGACCTGTGCAGTTCTAACACAACAATTATTTTTCGATTTAAAATTTTTTATTTTTTTTTAAAAATTTGTATGCAATATCATTGGCCAAAAATATCACGTGACCTAATGAAAATCAAAATAAAAATTACCTCAAACTTTTGTTTTACTGAAAATTTTCGCGAAATGTTTTATCTTGAATGTTAGTTAGGCCAATGCGCGTGTCATAAAATACAAAACTTTAGGTTTTGAGATTTCATAAATTTTTAATAAAAGTTTCATAACTTTTATGAATATAAATATTTTCGAAAAATATTTTGTAAACACGGTAATTGGACCTGTGCGGTTCTAACACAACAATTATTTTTCGATTTAAAATTTTTTATTTTTTTTCAAAAAATTTGCATGCAATATCATTGGCCAAAAATATCACGTGACCTAATGAAAACCAAAATAAAAATTACCTCAAACTTTTGTTTTACTGAAAATTTTTGCGAAATGTTTTATCTTGAATGTTAGTTAGGCCAATGTGCGTCTAATAAAATACAAAATTTTAGGTTTTGAGATTTCATAAATTTTTAATAAAAGTTTCATAATTTTTATGAATATTAATATTTTCGAAAAATATTTTGTAAACACGGTTATTGGTCCTGTGCGGTTCTAACACAACAATTATTTTTCGATTTAAAATTTTTTATTTTTTTTTAAAAATTTGTATGCAATATCATTGGCCAAAAATATCACGTGACCTAATGAAAATCAAAATAAAAATTACCTCAAACTTTTGTTTTACTGAAAATTTTCGCGAAATGTTTTATCTTGAATGTTAGTTAGGCCAATGCGCGTGTAATAAAATACGAAATTTTAGGTTTTGAGATTTCATAAATTTTTAATAAAAGTATCATAACTTTTATGAATATTAATATTTTCGAAAAATATTATGTAAACACGGCAATCGGACTTGTGCGGTTCTAACACAACAATTATTTTTCGATTTAAAATTTTTTATTTTTTTTTTAAAATTTGTATGCAATATCATTGGCCAAAAATATCACGTGACCTAATTAAACCCAAAATAAAAATTACCTCAAACTTTTATTTTACTAAAAATTTTCGCGAAATGTTTTATCTTGAATGTTAGTTAGGCCAATGCGCGTCTAATTAAATATAAAATTTTAAGTTTTGAGATTTTGTCAATTTTTAATAAAAGTTTCATAACTTTTAGGAATATTAATATTTTTGAAAAATATTTTGTAAACACGGGTAATTGGACCTGTGCGGTTCTAACACAACAATTATTTTTATAATTGACCTGTGCGGTTCTAACACAACAATTATTTTTCGATTTAAAATTTTTTATTTTTTTTCAAAAAATTTGTATGCAATATCATTGGCCAAAAATATCACGTGACCTAATGAAAACCAAAATAAAAATTACCTCAAACTTTTGTTTTACTGAAAATTTTCGCGAAATGTTTTATCTTGAATGTTAGTTAGATCAATGCGCGTCTAATTAAATATAAAATTTTAGGTTTTGGATTTTGTCAATTTTTAATAAAAGTTTCATAACTTTTATGAATATTAATATTTTTGAAAAATATTTTGTAAACACGGTAATTGGACCTGTGCGGTTCTAACAGAACAATTATTTTTCGATTTAAAATTTTTTATTTTTTTTTAAAAAATTTGTATGCAATATCATTGGCCAAAAATATCACGTGACCTAATGAAAATCAAAATCAAAATTACCTCAAACTTTTGTTTTACTGAAAATTTTCGCGAAATGTTTTATCTTGAATGTTAGTTAGGCCAATGCGCGTGTAATAAAATACAAAATTTTAGGTTTTGAGATTTCATAAATTTTTAATAAAAGTTTCATAACTTTTATGAATATTAATATTTTCGAAAAATATTTTGTAAACACGGTAATTAGTCCTGTGCAGTTCTAACACAACAATTATTTTTCGATTTAAAATTTTTTATTTTTTTCTAAAAAATTTGTATGCAATATCCTTGGCCAAAATTATCACGTGACCTAATGAAAATCAAAATAAAAATTACCTCAAACTTTTGTTTTACTGAAAATTTTTGCGAAATGTTTTATCTTGAATGTTAGTTAGGCCAATGCGCGTCTAATAAAATACAAAATTTTAAGTTTTGAAAATTCATAAATTTTTAATAAAAGTATCATAACTTTTATGAATATTAATATTTTCAAAAAATATTATGTAAACACGGCAATCGGACTTGTGCGGTTCTAACACAACAATTATTTTTCGATTAAAAATTTTTTATTTTTTTTCAAAAAATTTGCATGCAATATCATTGGCCAAAAATATCACGTGACCTAATGAAAACCAAAATAAAAATTACCTCAAACTTTTGTTTTACTGAAAATTTTCGCGAAATGTTTTATCTTGAATGTTAGTTAGGCCAATGCGCGTCTAATAAAATACAAAATTTTAGGTTTTGAGATTTCATAAATTTTTAATAAAAGTTTCATAATTTTTATGAATATTAATATTTTCGAAAAATATTTTGTAAACACGGTAATTTGTCCTGTGCGGTTCTAACACAACAATTATTTTTCGATTTAAAATTTTTTATTTTTTTTTTTAAATTTGTATGCAATATCATTGGCCAAAAATATCACGTGACCTAATTAAACCCAAAATAAAAATTACCTCAAACTTTTGTTTTACTGAAAATTTTCGCGAAATGTTTTATCTTGAATGTTAGTTAGGCCAATGTGCATCTAATTAAATATAAAATTTTAAGTTTTAAGATTTTGTCAATTTTTAATAAAAGTTTCATAACTTTTATTAATATTAATATTTTTGAAAAATATTTTGTAAACACGGTAATTGGACCTGTGCGGTTCTAACACAACAATTATTTTTCGATTTAAAATTTTTTATTTTTTTTCAAAAAATTTGTATGCAATATCATTGGCCAAAAATATCACGTGACCTAATGAAAACCAAAATAAAAATTACCTCAAACTTTTGTTTTACTGAAAATTTTCGCGAAATGTTTTATCTTGAATGTTAGTTAGGCCAATGCGCGTCTAATTAAATATAAAATTTTAGGTTTTGAGATTTTGTCAATTTTTAATAAAAGTTTCATAACTTTTATGAATATTAATATTTTTGAAAAATATTTTGTCAACACGGTAATTGGACCTGTGCGGTTCTAACACAACAATTATTTTTCGATTTAAAATTTTTTATTTTTTTTTAAAAATTTGTATGCAATATCATTGGCCAAAAATATCACGTGACCTAATGAAAATCAAAATAAAAATTACCTCAAACTTTTGTTTTACTGAAAATTTTTGCGAAATGTTTTATCTTGAATGTTAGTTAGGCCAATGCGCGTCTAATAAAATACAAAATTTTAGGTTTTGAGATTTCATAAATTTTTAATAAAAGTATCATAACTTTTATGAATATTAATATTTTCGAAAAATATTATGTAAACACGGCAATCGGACTTGTGCGGTTCTAACACAACAATTATTTTTCGATTTAAAATTTTTTATTTTTTTTCAAAAAATTTGCATGCAATATCATTAGCCAAAAATATCACGTGACCTAATTAAACCCAAAATAAAAATTACCTCAAACTTTTGTTTTACTGAAAATTTTCGCGAAATGTTTTATCTTGAATGTTAGTTAGGCCAATGTGCATCTAATTAAATATAAAATTTTAAGTTTTAAGATTTTGTCAATTTTTAATAAAAGTTTCATAACTTTTATTAATATTAATATTTTTGAAAAATATTTCGTAAACACGGTAATTGGACCTGTGCGGTTCTAACACAACAATTATTTTTCGATTTAAAATTTCTTATTTTTTTTCAAAAAATTTGTATGCAATATCATTGGCCAAAAATATCACGTGACCTAATGAAAACCAAAATAAAAATTACCTCAAACTTTTGTTTTACTGAAAATTTTCGCGAAATGTTTTATCTTGAATGTTAGTTAGGCCAATGCGCGTCTAATTAAATATAAAATTTTAGGTTTTGAGATTTTGTCAATTTTTAATAAAAGTTTCATAACTTTTATGAATATTAATATTTTTGAAAAATATTATGTAAACACGGTAATCGGACCTGTGCGGTTCTAACACAACAATTATTTTTCGATTTAAAATTTTTTATTTTTTTTCAAAAAATTTGTATGCAATATCATTGGCCAAAAATATCACGTGACCTAATGAAAACCAAAATAAAAATTACCTCAAACTTTTGTTTTACTAAAAATTTTTGCGAAATGTTTTATCTTGAATGTTAGTTAGGCCAATGCGCGTCTAATAAAATACAAAATTTTAGGTTTTCAGATTTCATAAATTTTTAATAAAAGTATCATAATTTTTATGAATATTAATATTTTCGAAAAATATTTTGTAAACACGGTAATTGGTCCTGTGCGGTTCTAACACAACAATTATTTTTCGATTTAAAATTTTTTATTTTTTTTTAAAAATTTGTATGCAATATCATTGGCCAAAAATATCACGTGACCTAATTAAACCCAAAATAAAAATTACCTCAAACTTTTGTTTTCCTGAAAAATTTCGCGAAATGTTTTATCTTGAATGTTAGTTAGGCCAATGCGCGTGTAATAAAATACAAAATTTTAGGTTTTAAGATTTCATAAATTTTTAATAAAAGTTTCATAACTTTTATGAATATTAATATTTTTAAAAAATATTTTGTAAACACGGTAATTGGACCTGTGCGGTTCTAACACAACATTTATTTTTCGATTTAAAATTTTTTATTTTTTTTTAAAAAATTTGTATGCAATATCATTGGCCAAAAATATCACGTGACCTAATGAAAATCAAAATAAAAATTACCTCAAACTTTTGTTTTACTGAAAATTTTCGCGAAATGTTTTATCTTGAATGTTAGTTAGGCTAATGCGCGTCTAATAAAATACAAAATTTTAAGTTTTGAGATTTCATAACTTTTTAATAAAAGTTTCATAACTTTTATGAATATTAATATTTTCGAAAAATATTTTGTAAACACGGTAATTGGACCTGTGCGGTTCTAACACAACAATTATTTTTCGATTTAAAATTTTTTATTTTTTTTCAAAAAATTTGTATGCAATATCATTGGCCAAAAATATCACGTGACCTAATGAAAATCAAAATAAAAATTACCTCAAACTTTTGTTTTACTGAAAATTTTCGCGAAATGTTTTATCTTGAATGTTAGTTAGGCCAATGCGCGTGTAATTAAATACAAAATTTTAGGTTTTAAGATTTCATAAATTTTTAATAAAAGTTTCATAACTTTTATGAATATTAATATTTTTGAAAAATATTTTGTAAACACGGTAATTGGACCTGTGCGGTTCTAACACAACATTTATTTTTCGATTTAAAATTTTTTATTTTTTTTCCAAAAATTTGTATGCAATATCATTGGCCAAAAATATCACGTGACCTAATGAAAATCAAAATAAAAATTACCTCAAACTTTTGTTTTACTGAAAATTTTCGCGAAATGTTTTATCTTGAATGTTAGTTAGGCTAATGCGCATCTAATTAAATACAAAATTTTAAGTTTTGAGATTTCATAACTTTTTAATAAAAGTTTCATAACTTTTATGAATATTAATATTTTCGAAAAATATTTTGTAAACACGGTAATTGGACCTGTGCGGTTCTAACACAACAATTATTTTTCGATTTAAAATTTTTTATTTTTTTTCAAAAAATTTGTATGCAATATCATTGGCCAAAAATATCACGTGACCTAATGAAAATCAAAATAAAAATTACCTCAAACTTTTGTTTTACTGAAAATTTTCGCGAAATGTTTTATCTTGAATGTTAGTTAGGCCAATGCGCGTCTAATAAAATACAAAATTTTAGGTTTTGAGATTTCATAAATTTTTAATAAAAGTATCATAACTTTTATGAATATTAATATTTTCAAAAAATATTATGTAAACACGGCAATCGGACTTGTGCGGTTCTAACACAACAATTATTTTTCGATTTAAAATTTTTTATTTTTTTTTAAAAATTTGTATGCAATATCATTGGCCAAAAATATCACGTGACCTAATTAAACCCAAAATAAAAATTACCTCAAACTTTTGTTTTCCTGAAAAATTTCGCGAAATGTTTTATCTTGAATGTTAGTTAGGCCAATGCGCGTGTAATAAAATACAAAATTTTAGGTTTTAAGATTTCATAAATTTTTAATAAAAGTTTCATAACTTTTATGAATATTAATATTTTTAAAAAATATTTTGTAAACACGGTAATTGGACCTGTGCGGTTCTAACACAACATTTATTTTTCGATTTAAAATTTTTTATTTTTTTTCAAAAAATTTGTATGCAATATCATTGGCCAAAAATATCACGTGACCTAATGAAAATCAAAATAAAAATTACCTCAAACTTTTGTTTTACTGAAAATTTTCGCGAAATGTTTTATCTTGAATGTTAGTTAGGCTAATGCGCGTCTAATAAAATACAAAATTTTAAGTTTTGAGATTTCATAACTTTTTAATAAAAGTTTCATAACTTTTATGAATATTAATATTTTCGAAAAATATTTTGTAAACACGGTAATTGGACCTGTGCGGTTCTAACACAACAATTATTTTTCGATTTAAAATTTTTTATTTTTTTTCAAAAAATTTGTATGCAATATCATTGGCCAAAAATATCACGTGACCTAATGAAAATCAAAATAAAAATTACCTCAAACTTTTGTTTTACTGAAAATTTTCGCGAAATGTTTTATCTTGAATGTTAGTTAGGCCAATGCGCGTGTAATTAAATACAAAATTTTAGGTTTTAAGATTTCATAAATTTTTAATAAAAGTTTCATAACTTTTATGAATATTAATATTTTTGAAAAATATTTTGTAAACACGGTAATTGGACCTGTGCGGTTCTAACACAACATTTATTTTTCGATTTAAAATTTTTTATTTTTTTTCCAAAAATTTGTATGCAATATCATTGGCCAAAAATATCACGTGACCTAATGAAAATCAAAATAAAAATTACCTCAAACTTTTGTTTTACTGAAAATTTTCGCGAAATGTTTTATCTTGAATGTTAGTTAGGCTAATGCGCATCTAATTAAATACAAAATTTTAAGTTTTGAGATTTCATAACTTTTTAATAAAAGTTTCATAACTTTTATGAATATTAATATTTTCGAAAAATATTTTGTAAACACGGTAATTGGACCTGTGCGGTTCTAACACAACAATTATTTTTCGATTTAAAATTTTTTATTTTTTTTCAAAAAATTTGTATGCAATATCATTGGCCAAAAATATCACGTGACCTAATGAAAATCAAAATAAAAATTACCTCAAACTTTTGTTTTACTGAAAATTTTCGCGAAATGTTTTATCTTGAATGTTAGTTAGGCCAATGCGCGTCTAATAAAATACAAAATTTTAGGTTTTGAGATTTCATAAATTTTTAATAAAAGTATCATAACTTTTATGAATATTAATATTTTCAAAAAATATTATGTAAACACGGCAATCGGACTTGTGCGGTTCTAACACAACAATTATTTTTCGATTTAAAATTTTTTATTTTTTTTCAAAAAATTTGTATGCAATATCATTGGCCAAAAATATCACGTGACCTAATGAAAACCAAAATAAAAATTACCTCAAACTTTTGTTTTACTGAAAATTTTCGCGAAATGTTTTATCTTGAATGTTAGTTAGGCCAATGCGCGTCTAATAAAATACAAAATTTTAGGTTTTGAGATTTCATAAATTTTTAATAAAAGTTTCATAATTTTTATGAATATTAATATTTTCGAAAAATATTTTGTAAACACGGTAATTGGTCCTGTGTGGTTCTAACACAACAATTATTTTTCGATTTAAAATTTTTTATTTATTTTTTTAAATTTGTATGCAATATCATTGGCCAAAAATATCACGTGACCTAATTAAAACCAAAATAAAAATTACCTCAAACTTTTGTTTTACTGAAAATTTTCGCGAAATGTTTTATTTTGAATGTTAGTTAGGCCAATGCGCGTCTAATTAAATATAAAATTTTAAGTTTTGAGATTTTGTCAATTTTTAATAAAAGTTTCATAACTTTTATGAATATTAATATTTTTGAAAAATATTTTGTAAACACGGTAATTGGACCTGTGCGGTTCTAACACAACAATTATTTTTCGATTTAAAATTTTTTATTTTTTTTTAATAAAATTTGTATGCAATATTATTGACAAAAAATATCACGTGACCTAATTAAACCCAAAATAAAAATTACCTCAAACTTTTGTTTTCCGGAAAAATTTTGCGAAATGTTTTATCTTGAATGTTAGTTAGGCCAATGCGCGTCTAATAAAATACAAAATTTTAGGTTTTGAGATTTCATAAATTTTTAATAAAAGTATCATAACTTTTATAAATGTTAATATTTTCGAAAAATATTATGTAAACACGGCAATCGAACTTGTGCGGTTCTAACACAACAATTATTTTTCGATTTAAAATTTTTTATTTTTTTTCAAAAAATTTGCATGCAATATCATTAGCCAAAAATATCACGTGACCTAATTAAACCCAATATAAAAATTACCTCAAACTTTTGTTTTACTGAAAATTTTCGCGAAATGTTTTATCTTGAATGTTAGTTAGGCCAATGTGCATCTAATTAAATATAAAATTTTAAGTTTTAAGATTTTGTCAATTTTTAATAAAAGTTTCATAACTTTTATTAATATTAATATTTTTGAAAAATATTTTGTAAACACGGTAATTGGACCTGTGCGGTTCTAACACAACAATTATTTTTCGATTTAAAATTTTTTATTTTTTTTCAAAAAATTTGTATGCAATATCATTGGCCAAAAATATCACGTGACCTAATGAAAACCAAAATAAAAATTACCTCAAACTTTTGTTTTACTGAAAATTTTCGCGAAATGTTTTATCTTGAATGTTAGTTAGGCCAATGCGCGTCTAATTAAATATAAAATTTTAGGTTTTGAGATTTTGTCAATTTTTAATAAAAGTTTCATAACTTTTATGAATATTAATATTTTTGAAAAATATTTTGTCAACACGGTAATTGGACCTGTGCGGTTCTAACACAACAATTATTTTTCGATTTAAAATTTTTTATTTTTTTTTAAAAATTTGTATGCAATATCATTGGCCAAAAATATCACGTGACCTAATGAAAATCAAAATAAAAATTACCTCAAACTTTTGTTTTACTGAAAATTTTTGCGAAATGTTTTATCTTGAATGTTAGTTAGGCCAATGCGCGTCTAATAAAATACAAAATTTTAGGTTTTGAGATTTCATAAATTTTTAATAAAAGTATCATAACTTTTATGAATATTAATATTTTCGAAAAATATTATGTAAACACGGCAATCGGACTTGTGCGGTTCTAACACAACAATTATTTTTCGATTTAAAATTTTTTATTTTTTTTCAAAAAATTTGCATGCAATATCATTAGCCAAAAATATCACGTGACCTAATTAAACCCAAAATAAAAATTACCTCAAACTTTTGTTTTACTGAAAATTTTCGCGAAATGTTTTATCTTGAATGTTAGTTAGGCCAATGTGCATCTAATTAAATATAAAATTTTAAGTTTTAAGATTTTGTCAATTTTTAATAAAAGTTTCATAACTTTTATTAATATTAATATTTTTGAAAAATATTTTGTAAACACGGTAATTGGACCTGTGCGGTTCTAACACAACAATTATTTTTCGATTTAAAATTTTTTATTTTTTTTCAAAAAATTTGTATGCAATATCATTGGCCAAAAATATCACGTGACCTAATGAAAACCAAAATAAAAATTGCCTCAAACTTTTGTTTTACTGAAAATTTTCGCGAAATGTTTTATCTTGAATGTTAGTTAGGCCAATGCGCGTCTAATTAAATATAAAATTTTAGGTTTTGAGATTTTGTCAATTTTTAATAAAAGTTTCATAACTTTTATGAATATTAATATTTTTGAAAAATATTTTGTCAACACGGTAATTGGACCTGTGCGGTTCTAACACAACAATTATTTTTCGATTTAAAATTTTTTATTTTTTTTTAAAAATTTGTATGCAATATCATTGGCCAAAAATATCACGTGACCTAATGAAAATCAAAATAAAAATTACCTCAAACTTTTGTTTTACTGAAAATTTTCGCGAAATGTTTTATCTTGAATGTTAGTTAGGCCAATGCGCGTCTAATAAAATACAAAATTTTAGGTTTTGAGATTTCATAAATTTTTAATAAAAGTATCATAACTTTTATGAATATTAATATTTTCGAAAAATATTATGTAAACACGGCAATCGGACTTGTGCGGTTCTAACACAACAATTATTTTTCGATTTAAAATTTTTTATTTTTTTTCAAAAAATTTGCATGCAATATCATTGGCCAAAAATATCACGTGACCTAATTAAACCCAAAATAAAAATTACCTCAAACTTTTGTTTTACTGAAAATTTTCGCGAAATGTTTTATCTTGAATGTTAGTTAGGCCAATGCGCGTGTCATAAAATACAAAACTTTAGGTTTTGAGATTTCATAAATTTTTAATAAAAGTTTCATAACTTTTATGAATATAAATATTTTCGAAAAATATTTTGTAAACACGGTAATTGGACCTGTGCGGTTCTAACACAACAATTATTTTTCGATTTAAAATTTTTTATTTTTTTTCCAAAAATTTGTATGCAATATCATTGGCCAAAATATCACGTGACCTAATGAAAATCAAAACAAAAATTACCTCAAACTTTTGTTTTACTGAAAATTTTCGCGAAATGTTTTATCTTGAATGTTAGTTAGGCCAATGTGCGTCTAATAAAATACAAAATTTTAGGTTTTGAGATTTCATAAATTTTTAATAAAAGTATCATAACTTTTATGAATATTAATATTTTCAAAAAATATTATGTAAACACGGCAATCGGACTTGTGCGGTTCTAACACAACAATTATTTTTCGATTTAAAATTTTTTATTTTTTTTCAAAAAATTTGCATGCAATATCATTGGCCAAAAATATCACGTGACCTAATGAAAACCAAAATAAAAATTACCTCAAACTTTTGTTTTACTGAAAATTTTTGCGAAATGTTTTATCTTGAATGTTAGTTAGGCCAATGTGCGTCTAATAAAATACAAAATTTTAGGTTTTGAGATTTCATAAATTTTTAATAAAAGTTTCATAATTTTTATGAATATTAATATTTTCGAAAAATATTTTGTACACACGGTTATTGGTCCTGTGCGGTTCTAACACAACAATTATTTTTCGATTTAAAATTTTTTATTTTTTTTCAAAAAATTTGCATGCAATATCATTGGCCAAAAATATCACGTGACCTAATGAAAATCAAAATAAAAATTACCTCAAACTTTTGTTTTACTGAAAATTTTCGCGAAATGTTTTATCTTGAATGTTAGTTAGGCCAATGCGCGTGTAATAAAATACAAAATTTTAGGTTTTGAGATTTCATAAATTTTTAATAAAAGTATCATAACTTTTATGAATATTAATATTTTCGAAAAATATTATGTAAACACGGCAATCGGACTTGTGCGGTTCTAACACAACAATTATTTTTCGATTTAAAATTTTTTATTTTTTTTCAAAAAATTTGCATGCAATATCATTGGATAAAAATATCACGTGACCTAATTAAACCCAAAATAAAAATTACCTCAAACTTTTGTTTTACTGAAAATTTTCGCGAAATGTTTTATCTTGAATGTTAGTTAGGCCAATGCGCGTGTCATAAAATACAAAATTTTATGTTTTGAGATTTCATAAATTTTTAATAAAAGTTTCATAACTTTTATGAATATAAATATTTTCGAAAAATATTTTGTAAACACGGTTATTGGTCCTGTGCGGTTCTAACACAACAATTATTTTTCGATTTAAAATTTTTTATTTTTTTTTTTAAATTTGTATGCAATATCATTGGCCAAAAATATCACGTGACCTAATTAAACCCAAAATAAAAATTACCTCAAACTTTTATTTTACTAAAAATTTTCGCGAAATGTTTTATCTTGAATGTTAGTTAGGCCAATGCGCGTCTAATTAAATATAAAATTTTAAGTTTTGAGATTTTGTCAATTTTTAATAAAAGTTTCATAACTTTTAGGAATATTAATATTTTTGAAAAATATTTTGTAAACACGGGTAATTGGACCTGTGCGGTTCTAACACAACAATTATTTTTATAATTGACCTGTGCGGTTCTAACACAACAATTATTTTTCGATTTAAAATTTTCTATTTTTTTTCAAAAAATTTGTATGCAATATCATTGGCCAAAAATATCACGTGACCTAATGAAAATCAAAATCAAAATTACCTCAAACTTTTGTTTTACTGAAAATTTTCGCGAAATGTTTTATCTTGAATGTTAGTTAGGCCAATGCGCGTGTAATAAAATACAAAATTTTAGGTTTTGAGATTTCATAAATTTTTAATAAAAGTATCATAACTTTTATGAATATTAATATTTTCAAAAAATATTATGTAAACACGGCAATCGGACTTGTGCGGTTCTAACACAACAATTATTTTTCGATTTAAAATTTTTTATTTTTTTTTTAAAATTTGTATGCAATATCATTGGCCAAAAATATCACGTGACCTAATTAAACCCAAAATAAAAATTACCTCAAACTTTTGTTTTACTAAAAATTTTCGCGAAATGTTTTATCTTGAATGTTAGTTAAGCCAATGCGCGTCTAATTAAATATAAAATTTTAAGTTTTGAGATTTTGTCAATTTTTAATAAAAGTTTCATAACTTTTATTAATATTAATATTTTTGAAAAATATTTTGTAAACACGGTAATTGGACCTGTGCGGTTTTAACACAACAATTATTTTTCGATTTAAAATTTTTTATTTTTTTTCAAAAAATTTGTATGCAATATCATTGGCCAAAAATATCACGTGACCTAATGAAAACCAAAATAAAAATTACCTCAAACTTTTGTTTTACTGAAAATTTTCGCGAAATGTTTTATCTTGAATGTTAGTTAGATCAATGCGCGTCTAATTAAATATAAAATTTTAGGTTTTGAGATTTTGTCAATTTTTAATAAAAGTTTCATAACTTTTATGAATATTAATATTTTTGAAAAATATTTTGTAAACACGGTAATTGGACCTGTGCGGTTCTAACACAACAATTATTTTTCGATTTAAAATTTTTTATTTTTTTTTCAAAAAATTTGTATGCAATATCATTGGCCAAAAATATCACGTGACCTAATGAAAATCAAAATAAAAATTACCTCAAACTTTTGTTTTACTGAAAATTTTCGCGAAATGTTTTATCTTGAATGTTAGTTAGGCCAATGCGCGTGTAATAAAATACAAAATTTTAGGTTTTGAGATTTCATAAATCTTTAATAAAAGTATCATAACTTTTATGAATATTAATATTTTCAAAAAATATTATGTAAACACGGCAATCGGACTTGTGCGGTTCTAACACAACAATTATTTTTCGATTAAAAATTTTTTATTTTTTTTCAAAAAATTTGCATGCAATATCATTGGCCAAAAATTTCACGTGACCTAATGAAAACCAATATAAAAATTACCTCAAACTTTTGTTTTACTGAAAATTTTCGCGAAATGTTTTATCTTGAATGTTAGTTAGGCCAATGCGCGTGTAATAAAATACAAAATTTTAGGTTTTGAGATTTCATAAATCTTTAATAAAAGTATCATAACTTTTATGAATATTAATATTTTCAAAAAATATTATGTAAACACGGCAATCGGACTTGTGCGGTTCTAACACAACAATTATTTTTCGATTAAAAATTTTTTATTTTTTTTCAAAAAATTTGTATGCAATATCATTGGCCAAAAATATCACGTGACCTAATGAAAATCAAAATAAAAATTACCTCAAACTTTTGTTTTACTGAAAATTTTCGCGAAATGTTTTATCTTGAATGTTAGTTAGGCTAATGCGCATCTAATTAAATACAAAATTTTAAGTTTTGAGATTTCATAACTTTTTAATAAAAGTTTCATAACTTTTATGAATATTAATATTTTCGAAAAATATTTTGTAAACACGGTAATTGGACCTGTGCGGTTCTAACACAACAATTATTTTTCGATTTAAAATTTTTTATTTTTTTTCAAAAAATTTGTATGCAATATCATTGGCCAAAAATATCACGTGACCTAATGAAAATCAAAATAAAAATTACCTCAAACTTTTGTTTTACTGAAAATTTTCGCGAAATGTTTTATCTTGAATGTTAGTTAGGCCAATGCGCGTCTAATAAAATACAAAATTTTAGGTTTTGAGATTTCATAAATTTTTAATAAAAGTATCATAACTTTTATGAATATTAATATTTTCAAAAAATATTATGTAAACACGGCAATCGGACTTGTGCGGTTCTAACACAACAATTATTTTTCGATTTAAAATTTTTTATTTTTTTTCAAAAAATTTGTATGCAATATCATTGGCCAAAAATATCACGTGACCTAATGAAAACCAAAATAAAAATTACCTCAAACTTTTGTTTTACTGAAAATTTTCGCGAAATGTTTTATCTTGAATGTTAGTTAGGCCAATGCGCGTCTAATAAAATACAAAATTTTAGGTTTTGAGATTTCATAAATTTTTAATAAAAGTTTCATAATTTTTATGAATATTAATATTTTCGAAAAATATTTTGTAAACACGGTAATTGGTCCTGTGTGGTTCTAACACAACAATTATTTTTCGATTTAAAATTTTTTATTTATTTTTTTAAATTTGTATGCAATATCATTGGCCAAAAATATCACGTGACCTAATTAAAACCAAAATAAAAATTACCTCAAACTTTTGTTTTACTGAAAATTTTCGCGAAATGTTTTATTTTGAATGTTAGTTAGGCCAATGCGCGTCTAATTAAATATAAAATTTTAAGTTTTGAGATTTTGTCAATTTTTAATAAAAGTTTCATAACTTTTATGAATATTAATATTTTTGAAAAATATTTTGTAAACACGGTAATTGGACCTGTGCGGTTCTAACACAACAATTATTTTTCGATTTAAAATTTTTTATTTTTTTTTAATAAAATTTGTATGCAATATTATTGACAAAAAATATCACGTGACCTAATTAAACCCAAAATAAAAATTACCTCAAACTTTTGTTTTCCGGAAAAATTTTGCGAAATGTTTTATCTTGAATGTTAGTTAGGCCAATGCGCGTCTAATAAAATACAAAATTTTAGGTTTTGAGATTTCATAAATTTTTAATAAAAGTATCATAACTTTTATGAATATTAATATTTTCAAAAAATATTATGTAAACACGGCAATCGAACTTGTGCGGTTCTAACACAACAATTATTTTTCGATTTAAAATTTTTTATTTTTTTTCAAAAAATTTGCATGCAATATCATTAGCCAAAAATATCACGTGACCTAATTAAACCCAATATAAAAATTACCTCAAACTTTTGTTTTACTGAAAATTTTCGCGAAATGTTTTATCTTGAATGTTAGTTAGGCCAATGTGCATCTAATTAAATATAAAATTTTAAGTTTTAAGATTTTGTCAATTTTTAATAAAAGTTTCATAACTTTTATTAATATTAATATTTTTGAAAAATATTTTGTAAACACGGTAATTGGACCTGTGCGGTTCTAACACAACAATTATTTTTCGATTTAAAATTTTTTATTTTTTTTCAAAAAATTTGTATGCAATATCATTGGCCAAAAATATCACGTGACCTAATGAAAACCAAAATAAAAATTACCTCAAACTTTTGTTTTACTGAAAATTTTTGCGAAATGTTTTATCTTGAATGTTAGTTAGGCCAATGCGCGTCTAATTAAATATAAAATTTTAGGTTTTGAGATTTTGTCAATTTTTAATAAAAGTTTCATAACTTTTATGAATATTAATATTTTTGAAAAATATTTTGTCAACACGGTAATTGGACCTGTGCGGTTCTAACACAACAATTATTTTTCGATTTAAAATTTTTTATTTTTTTTTAAAAATTTGTATGCAATATCATTGGCCAAAAATATCACGTGACCTAATGAAAATCAAAATAAAAATTACCTCAAACTTTTGTTTTACTGAAAATTTTTGCGAAATGTTTTATCTTGAATGTTAGTTAGGCCAATGCGCGTCTAATAAAATACAAAATTTTAGGTTTTGAGATTTCATAAATTTTTAATAAAAGTATCATAACTTTTATGAATATTAATATTTTTGAAAAATATTATGTAAACACGGCAATCGGACTTGTGCGGTTCTAACACAACAATTATTTTTCGATTTAAAATTTTTTATTTTTTTTCAAAAAATTTGCATGCAATATCAATAGCCAAAAATATCACGTGACCTAATTAAACCCAAAATAAAAATTACCTCAAACTTTTGTTTTACTGAAAATTTTCGCGAAATGTTTTATCTTGAATGTTAGTTAGGCCAATGTGCATCTAATTAAATATAAAATTTTAAGTTTTAAGATTTTGTCAATTTTTAATAAAAGTTTCATAACTTTTATTAATATTAATATTTTTGAAAAATATTTTGTAAACACGGTAATTGGACCTGTGCGGTTCTAACACAACAATTATTTTTCGATTTAAAATTTTTTATTTTTTTTCAAAAAATTTGTATGCAATATCATTGGCCAAAAATATCACGTGACCTAATGAAAACCAAAATAAAAATTGCCTCAAACTTTTGTTTTACTGAAAATTTTCGCGAAATGTTTTATCTTGAATGTTAGTTAGGCCAATGCGCGTCTAATTAAATATAAAATTTTAGGTTTTGAGATTTTGTCAATTTTTAATAAAAGTTTCATAACTTTTATGAATATTAATATTTTTGAAAAATATTTTGTCAACACGGTAATTGGACCTGTGCGGTTCTAACACAACAATTATTTTTCGATTTAAAATTTTTTATTTTTTTTTTAAAATTTGTATGCAATATCATTGGCCAAAAATATCACGTGACCTAATGAAAATCAAAATAAAAATTACCTCAAACTTTTGTTTTACTGAAAATTTTCGCGAAATGTTTTATCTTGAATGTTAGTTAGGCCAATGCGCGTCTAATAAAATACAAAATTTTAGGTTTTGAGATTTCATAAATTTTTAATAAAAGTATCATAACTTTTATGAATATTAATATTTTCGAAAAATATTATGTAAACACGGCAATCGGACTTGTGCGGTTCTAACACAACAATTATTTTTCGATTTAAAATTTTTTATTTTTTTTCAAAAAATTTGCATGCAATATCGTTGGCCAAAAATATCACGTGACCTAATTAAACCCAAAATAAAAATTACCTCAAACTTTTGTTTTACTGAAAATTTTCGCGAAATGTTTTATCTTGAATGTTAGTTAGGCCAATGCGCGTGTCATAAAATACAAAACTTTAGGTTTTGAGATTTCATAAATTTTTAATAAAAGTTTCATAACTTTTATGAATATAAATATTTTCGAAAAATATTTTGTAAACACGGTAATTGGACCTGTGCGGTTCTAACACAACAATTATTTTTCGATTTAAAATTTTTTATTTTTTTTCCAAAAATTTGTATGCAATATCATTGGCCAAAATATCACGTGACCTAATGAAAATCAAAACAAAAATTACCTCAAACTTTTGTTTTACTGAAAATTTTCGCGAAATGTTTTATCTTGAATGTTAGTTAGGCCAATGTGCGTCTAATAAAATACAAAATTTTAGGTTTTGAGATTTCATAAATTTTTAATAAAAGTATCATAACTTTTATGAATATTAATATTTTCAAAAAATATTATGTAAACACGGCAATCGGACTTGTGCGGTTCTAACACAACAATTATTTTTCGATTTAAAATTTTTTATTTTTTTTCAAAAAATTTGCATGCAATATCATTGGCCAAAAATATCACGTGACCTAATGAAAACCAAAATAAAAATTACCTCAAACTTTTGTTTTACTGAAAATTTTTGCGAAATGTTTTATCTTGAATGTTAGTTAGGCCAATGTGCGTCTAATAAAATACAAAATTTTAGGTTTTGAGATTTCATAAATTTTTAATAAAAGTTTCATAATTTTTATGAATATTAATATTTTCGAAAAATATTTTGTACACACGGTTATTGGTCCTGTGCGGTTCTAACACAACAATTATTTTTCGATTTAAAATTTTTTATTTTTTTTCAAAAAATTTGCATGCAATATCATTGGCCAAAAATATCACGTGACCTAATGAAAATCAAAATAAAAATTACCTCAAACTTTTGTTTTACTGAAAATTTTCGCGAAATGTTTTATCTTGAATGTTAGTTAGGCCAATGCGCGTGTAATAAAATACAAAATTTTAGGTTTTGAGATTTCATAAATTTTTAATAAAAGTATCATAACTTTTATGAATATTAATATTTTCGAAAAATATTATGTAAACACGGCAATCGGACTTGTGCGGTTCTAACACAACAATTATTTTTCGATTTAAAATTTTTTATTTTTTTTCAAAAAATTTGCATGCAATATCATTGGATAAAAATATCACGTGACCTAATTAAACTCAAAATAAAAATTACCTCAAACTTTTGTTTTACTGAAAATTTTCGCGAAATGTTTTATCTTGAATGTTAGTTAGGCCAATGCGCGTGTCATAAAATACAAAATTTTATGTTTTGAGATTTCATAAATTTTTAATAAAAGTTTCATAACTTTTATGAATATAAATATTTTCGAAAAATATTTTGTAAACACGGTTATTGGTCCTGTGCGGTTCTAACACAACAATTATTTTTCGATTTAAAATTTTTTATTTTTTTTTTTAAATTTGTATGCAATATCATTGGCCAAAAATATCACGTGACCTAATTAAACCCAAAATAAAAATTACCTCAAACTTTTATTTTACTAAAAATTTTCGCGAAATGTTTTATCTTGAATGTTAGTTAGGCCAATGCGCGTCTAATTAAATATAAAATTTTAAGTTTTGAGATTTTGTCAATTTTTAATAAAAGTTTCATAACTTTTAGGAATATTAATATTTTTGAAAAATATTTTGTAAACACGGGTAATTGGACCTGTGCGGTTCTAACACAACAATTATTTTTATAATTGACCTGTGCGGTTCTAACACAACAATTATTTTTCGATTTAAAATTTTCTATTTTTTTTCAAAAAATTTGTATGCAATATCATTGGCCAAAAATATCACGTGACCTAATGAAAATCAAAATCAAAATTACCTCAAACTTTTGTTTTACTGAAAATTTTCGCGAAATGTTTTATCTTGAATGTTAGTTAGGCCAATGCGCGTGTAATAAAATACAAAATTTTAGGTTTTGAGATTTCATAAATTTTTAATAAAAGTATCATAACTTTTATGAATATTAATATTTTCAAAAAATATTATGTAAACACGGCAATCGGACTTGTGCGGTTCTAACACAACAATTATTTTTCGATTTAAAATTTTTTATTTTTTTTTTAAAATTTGTATGCAATATCATTGGCCAAAAATATCACGTGACCTAATTAAACCCAAAATAAAAATTACCTCAAACTTTTGTTTTACTAAAAATTTTCGCGAAATGTTTTATCTTGAATGTTAGTTAAGCCAATGCGCGTCTAATTAAATATAAAATTTTAAGTTTTGAGATTTTGTCAATTTTTAATAAAAGTTTCATAACTTTTATTAATATTAATATTTTTGAAAAATATTTTGTAAACACGGTAATTGGACCTGTGCGGTTTTAACACAACAATTATTTTTCGATTTAAAATTTTTTATTTTTTTTCAAAAAATTTGTATGCAATATCAATAGCCAAAAATATCACGTGACCTAATTAAACCCAAAATAAAAATTACCTCAAACTTTTGTTTTACTGAAAATTTTCGCGAAATGTTTTATCTTGAATGTTAGTTAGGCCAATGTGCATCTAATTAAATATAAAATTTTAAGTTTTAAGATTTTGTCAATTTTTAATAAAAGTTTCATAACTTTTATTAATATTAATATTTTTGAAAAATATTTTGTAAACACGGTAATTGGACCTGTGCGGTTCTAACACAACAATTATTTTTCGATTTAAAATTTTTTATTTTTTTTCAAAAAATTTGTATGCAATATCATTGGCCAAAAATATCACGTGACCTAATGAAAACCAAAATAAAAATTGCCTCAAACTTTTGTTTTACTGAAAATTTTCGCGAAATGTTTTATCTTGAATGTTAGTTAGGCCAATGCGCGTCTAATTAAATATAAAATTTTAGGTTTTGAGATTTTGTCAATTTTTAATAAAAGTTTCATAACTTTTATGAATATTAATATTTTTGAAAAATATTTTGTCAACACGGTAATTGGACCTGTGCGGTTCTAACACAACAATTATTTTTCGATTTAAAATTTTTTATTTTTTTTTTAAAATTTGTATGCAATATCATTGGCCAAAAATATCACGTGACCTAATGAAAATCAAAATAAAAATTACCTCAAACTTTTGTTTTACTGAAAATTTTCGCGAAATGTTTTATCTTGAATGTTAGTTAGGCCAATGCGCGTCTAATAAAATACAAAATTTTAGGTTTTGAGATTTCATAAATTTTTAATAAAAGTATCATAACTTTTATGAATATTAATATTTTCGAAAAATATTATGTAAACACGGCAATCGGACTTGTGCGGTTCTAACACAACAATTATTTTTCGATTTAAAATTTTTTATTTTTTTTCAAAAAATTTGCATGCAATATCATTGGCCAAAAATATCACGTGACCTAATTAAACCCAAAATAAAAATTACCTCAAACTTTTGTTTTACTGAAAATTTTCGCGAAATGTTTTATCTTGAATGTTAGTTAGGCCAATGCGCGTGTCATAAAATACAAAACTTTAGGTTTTGAGATTTCATAAATTTTTAATAAAAGTTTCATAACTTTTATGAATATAAATATTTTCGAAAAATATTTTGTAAACACGGTAATTGGACCTGTGCGGTTCTAACACAACAATTATTTTTCGATTTAAAATTTTTTATTTTTTTTCCAAAAATTTGTATGCAATATCATTGGCCAAAATATCACGTGACCTAATGAAAATCAAAACAAAAATTACCTCAAACTTTTGTTTTACTGAAAATTTTCGCGAAATGTTTTATCTTGAATGTTAGTTAGGCCAATGTGCGTCTAATAAAATACAAAATTTTAGGTTTTGAGATTTCATAAATTTTTAATAAAAGTATCATAACTTTTATGAATATTAATATTTTCAAAAAATATTATGTAAACACGGCAATCGGACTTGTGCGGTTCTAACACAACAATTATTTTTCGATTTAAAATTTTTTATTTTTTTTCAAAAAATTTGCATGCAATATCATTGGCCAAAAATATCACGTGACCTAATGAAAACCAAAATAAAAATTACCTCAAACTTTTGTTTTACTGAAAATTTTTGCGAAATGTTTTATCTTGAATGTTAGTTAGGCCAATGTGCGTCTAATAAAATACAAAATTTTAGGTTTTGAGATTTCATAAATTTTTAATAAAAGTTTCATAATTTTTATGAATATTAATATTTTCGAAAAATATTTTGTACACACGGTTATTGGTCCTGTGCGGTTCTAACACAACAATTATTTTTCGATTTAAAATTTTTTATTTTTTTTCAAAAAATTTGCATGCAATATCATTGGCCAAAAATATCACGTGACCTAATGAAAATCAAAATAAAAATTACCTCAAACTTTTGTTTTACTGAAAATTTTCGCGAAATGTTTTATCTTGAATGTTAGTTAGGCCAATGCGCGTGTAATAAAATACAAAATTTTAGGTTTTGAGATTTCATAAATTTTTAATAAAAGTATCATAACTTTTATGAATATTAATATTTTCGAAAAATATTATGTAAACACGGCAATCGGACTTGTGCGGTTCTAACACAACAATTATTTTTCGATTTAAAATTTTTTATTTTTTTTCAAAAAATTTGCATGCAATATCATTGGATAAAAATATCACGTGACCTAATTAAACCCAAAATAAAAATTACCTCAAACTTTTGTTTTACTGAAAATTTTCGCGAAATGTTTTATCTTGAATGTTAGTTAGGCCAATGCGCGTGTCATAAAATACAAAATTTTATGTTTTGAGATTTCATAAATTTTTAATAAAAGTTTCATAACTTTTATGAATATAAATATTTTCGAAAAATATTTTGTAAACACGGTTATTGGTCCTGTGCGGTTCTAACACAACAATTATTTTTCGATTTAAAATTTTTTATTTTTTTTTTAAATTTGTATGCAATATCATTGGCCAAAAATATCACGTGACCTAATTAAACCCAAAATAAAAATTACCTCAAACTTTTATTTTACTAAAAATTTTCGCGAAATGTTTTATCTTGAATGTTAGTTAGGCCAATGCGCGTCTAATTAAATATAAAATTTTAAGTTTTGAGATTTTGTCAATTTTTAATAAAAGTTTCATAACTTTTAGGAATATTAATATTTTTGAAAAATATTTTGTAAACACGGGTAATTGGACCTGTGCGGTTCTAACACAACAATTATTTTTATAATTGACCTGTGCGGTTCTAACACAACAATTATTTTTCGATTTAAAATTTTCTATTTTTTTTCAAAAAATTTGTATGCAATATCATTGGCCAAAAATATCACGTGACCTAATGAAAATCAAAATCAAAATTACCTCAAACTTTTGTTTTACTGAAAATTTTCGCGAAATGTTTTATCTTGAATGTTAGTTAGGCCAATGCGCGTGTAATAAAATACAAAATTTTAGGTTTTGAGATTTCATAAATTTTTAATAAAAGTATCATAACTTTTATGAATATTAATATTTTCAAAAAATATTATGTAAACACGGCAATCGGACTTGTGCGGTTCTAACACAACAATTATTTTTCGATTTAAAATTTTTTATTTTTTTTTTAAAATTTGTATGCAATATCATTGGCCAAAAATATCACGTGACCTAATTAAACCCAAAATAAAAATTACCTCAAACTTTTGTTTTACTAAAAATTTTCGCGAAATGTTTTATCTTGAATGTTAGTTAAGCCAATGCGCGTCTAATTAAATATAAAATTTTAAGTTTTGAGATTTTGTCAATTTTTAATAAAAGTTTCATAACTTTTATTAATATTAATATTTTTGAAAAATATTTTGTAAACACGGTAATTGGACCTGTGCGGTTTTAACACAACAATTATTTTTCGATTTAAAATTTTTTATTTTTTTTCAAAAAATTTGTATGCAATATCATTGGCCAAAAATATCACGTGACCTAATGAAAACCAAAATAAAAATTACCTCAAACTTTTGTTTTACTGAAAATTTTCGCGAAATGTTTTATCTTGAATGTTAGTTAGATCAATGCGCGTCTAATTAAATATAAAATTTTAGGTTTTGAGATTTTGTCAATTTTTAATAAAAGTTTCATAACTTTTATGAATATTAATATTTTTGAAAAATATTTTGTAAACACGGTAATTGGACCTGTGCGGTTCTAACACAACAATTATTTTTCGATTTAAAATTTTTTATTTTTTTTTCAAAAAATTTGTATGCAATATCATTGGCCAAAAATATCACGTGACCTAATGAAAATCAAAATAAAAATTACCTCAAACTTTTGTTTTACTGAAAATTTTCGCGAAATGTTTTATCTTGAATGTTAGTTAGGCCAATGCGCGTGTAATAAAATACAAAATTTTAGGTTTTGAGATTTCATAAATCTTTAATAAAAGTATCATAACTTTTATGAATATTAATATTTTCAAAAAATATTATGTAAACACGGCAATCGGACTTGTGCGGTTCTAACACAACAATTATTTTTCGATTAAAAATTTTTTATTTTTTTTCAAAAAATTTGCATGCAATATCATTGGCCAAAAATTTCACGTGACCTAATGAAAACCAATATAAAAATTACCTCAAACTTTTGTTTTACTGAAAATTTTCGCGAAATGTTTTATCTTGAATGTTAGTTAGGCCAATGCGCGTCTAATAAAATACAAAATTTTAGGTTTTGAGATTTCATAAATTTTTAATAAAAGTTTCATAATTTTTATGAATATTAATATTTTCGAAAAATATTTTGTAAACACGGTAATTGGTCCTGTGCGGTTCTAACACAACAATTATTTTTCGATTTAAAATTGTTTATTTTTTTTCAAAAAATTTGTATGCAATATCATTGGCCAAAAATATCACGTGACCTAATTAAACCCAAAATAAAAATTACCTCAAACTTTTGTTTTACTGAAAATTTTCGCGAAATGTTTTATCTTGAATGTTAGTTAGGCCAATGCGCGTCTAATTAAATACAAAATTTTAGGTTTTGAGATTTCATAAATTTTTAATAAAAGTTTCATAACTTTTAGGAATATTAATATTTTTGAAAAATATTTTGTAAACACGGTAATTGGACCTGTGCGGTTCTAACACAACAATTATTTTTCGATTTAAAATTTTTTATTTTTTTTCAAAAAATTTGCATGCAATATCATTGGCCAAAAATATCACGTGACCTAATGAAAACCAAAATAAAAATTACCTCAAACTTTTGTTTTACTGTAAATTTTCGCGAAATGTTTTATCTTGAATGTTAGTTAGGCCAATGCGCGTCTAATAAAATATAAAATTTTAGGTTTTGAGATTTCATAAATTTTTAATAAAAGTTTCATAATTTTTATGAATATTAATATTTTCGAAAAATATTTTGTAAACACGGTAATTGGTCCTGTGCGGTTCTAACACAACAATTATTTTTCGATTTAAAATTTTTTATTTTTTTTTAAATTTGTATGCAATATCATTGGCCAAAAATATCACGTGACCTAATTAAACCCAAAATAAAAATTACCTCAAACTTTTGTTTTACTGAAAATTTTCGCGAAATGTTTTATTTTGAGTGTTAGTTAGACCATTGCGCGTCTAATTAAATATAAAATTTTAGGTTTTGAGATTTTGTCAATTTTTAATAAAAGTTTCATAACTTTTATGAATATTAATATTTTTGAAAAATATTTTGTAAACACGGTAATTGGACCTGTGCGGTTCTAACACAACAATTATTTTTCGATTTAAAATTTTTAATTTCTTTCAAAAAATTTGTTTGCAATATCATTGGCCAAAAATATCACGTGACCTAATGAAAACCAAAATAAAAATTACCTCAAACTTTTGTTTTACTGAAAATTTTTGCGAAATGTTTTATCTTGAATGTTAGTTAGGCCAATGTGCGTCTAATAAAATACAAAATTTTAGGTTTTGAGATTTCATAAATTTTTAATAAAAGTTTCATAACTTTTATGAATATTAATATTTTCGAAAAATATTTTGTGAACACGGTAATTGGACCTGTGCGGTTCTAACACAACAATTATTTTTCGATTTAAAATTTTTTATTTTTTTAAAAAAAATTTGTATGCAATATTATTGGCCAAAAATATCACGTGACCTAATTAAACCCAAAATAAAAATTACCTCAAACTTTTGTTTTCCTGAAAAATTTCGCGAAATGTTTTATCTTGAATGTTAGTTAGGCCAATGCGCGTCTAATTAAATATAAAAAAATTTTAAGTTTTGAGATTTTGTCAATTTTTAATAAAAGTTTCATAACTTTTATGAATATTAATATTTTTGAAAAATATTTTGTAAACACGGTAATTGGTCAACCAATTTTTTTGTATGCTCTACTTATATTTTTTGAAAACCCTAACCCTGGTTTTCTCTAACCCTAATCGAGATCAAGCCCTAGCTCATGCGATTTCCAAGAAAGCAAGCGTGAATTGGTGACGTCACGAATTTTCGAGCAAACTTTATATAGATTTTAAATCATTATTGCAGCATTTTCTGCAAATATTTGATAGTTTTTACAAATTTGTGTTAAATTAAGCTTTTATATTATTATTTACTTAAAAAAACATTTTCTGCAAATATTTGATAGTTTTTACAAATTTGTGTTAAATTAAGCTTTTATATTATTATTTACTTAAAATATGTGCTGATTTTATTATTTCCTAAAAATCAAAATATAGAGGATAAACAAAAAATTAGGCCTATACGGCTCATTGAACATAATACCTCCATTCAAATTTTAAAATTATCCATTTACAAAACTACAATAAAATCCCAATTTAAACATAATTTTTATCAAAGCATTTAAATCCACCTTTTTAATACACCTGTCTTTAAAGACTGCAGTTAATTACTTTCAAATGATTCTTGTTTTCTTGTATTTATAAAATTTGTGCTTCAACTATTGTCTCGTTTTTCGAAACGTAATGCAGCTAGTATAAGCTGTTCTTTAACACCTTATCTTTAGTTAGAAACGTTATGTAAAAACGCATTTTCTTACCAAATTGGCCATTTGGCTCGCCCGTACTTTGTGTAATTACTTAAGTGCTTTAATTTAAAAAGTAATTATCATTGTATTGTTTATTGTGTAAATAACTTATATATAACATGTACCATTTTTATTGAATATAACATTATAGTAATAAATATAATTAATAAAAACTTGGCCTTTATCATAAAAAATATTCTTTATTATATGGCAAACTCTAAACCTTAAATATTTGTTATGGTATATGACATTGTATTATAGTATTAATTATTTTTTATGGTAGATGACACGATATTAACTATTTATTAAAGTAGACCGCAGTAGATGACAAAGTATTAATTATTTTTTATAGTAAATGACGAAGTATAAAATGGTTATTATAGTAAATGACAAAATCGAAATTATTTTTTTGGAAAAATGACAAAAATTATTTTTTACAAAATTGGTGTTAAGGATAATAGTGACAAAATTTGTTTGTTAAAGGTTGAGTTGATGGCTTGAGGTTAAAAGAACATCAAAAAACATTTTTTATTATGTTTATTTACCGGCACAAACGCTAAAAGCAAAAAAACACAATTAAGATACAAATAAGACGAAGGGAAAAATACAAATAAATAAAAAAAAATATATTTCAAGATGCATCAATCTTAGAAGGCATAAAAAGCATTAGGTTAAACAAATGACAAAAGGATTATTAAAAAGAGATAATACATAATTGAATAACATTATACATGAGTAACAAAATAAGTTACAATTAAAGGTATTGTAAAGCATTAAAAATTGCGATAAAGTACAAAATATAAATGACAGTTAAAAAATTAACATGAGATATGTATAAATAGAAATACACATAAATTTTTTTTTAAGACTTTTTAAATTTAAAAATACAAAATTGTTGCAAAACAGTAAATAGCATATAGTATACAACAGAACTACTTGTTAAAAAAATATAAAAAATGTCTAGTTTTAGTTGCACAAGTTTGATTTACAGTTTAAAACTTGTGCACAGTAAATCTCTTTATTAGTTGGCACTGTTTACATTACACAGTACATTAGATAACCTTTTGAAAGGTTGGATTACTCGGCAAAAAATGTTGGTGACCTCCGCAAATATGGTTAAGCGAGTTGCCCATCTCTTTTCCTGTAATAAAATAAGGAATAAAAATTTGTTCACAAAAATTTAAACAATGTGCTTATGATTACTTGATTGTGGTAATGTTGTTTAATGTAATTTATTATTAAAGTTGAATGTTTTGTGTTGATCAAGTTTTTCATACAAACTTTTTTGCTCGACAACCAGAATCTAAAAATAAAGAACAAAGTTAGTATTTGTTTATGAAAATCTACCCTGCAGGAAAAATTAAAAAATGTTAGATTGGAGTTTTCTTGTAACAGGAACTCTAAAAATAAAGAACAAATTAAAATTGGCCAAAAACAAATCGACGAACTCTTCGTACATATTCAACCAGTATCTAAAAATAAAAAACAAAATGTTAATATTTGTTTGTGGTAATCTAACCTGAAAAAAAACTGTAAAAATGGTTAATTTGGTTAGTAATGCGCCTGTAAAAAAAATTAGTAGATTTTAAAGGCCCCTGTGTAAAATAAAAAAATTTGGTTAGTAATGCCCCTGTAAAAAAATTAGTAGATTTTAAAGGCACCTGTGTAAAATATAAAAATTTGGTTAGTAATGCGCACCTGTAAAAAAATTAGTAGATTTTAAAGGCCCCTGTGTAAAATATTATAATTTGGTTAAAACTGCGCCCCTGTAAAAAAAATTAGTAGATTTTAAAGGCCCCTGTATAAAAAATAATAATTTGGTTAGTAATGCCCCTGTAAAAGAAAATTAGATTTTAAAGGCCCCTGTGTAAAATATAAAAATTTGGTTAGTAATGCCACTGTAAAAAAATTAGTAGATTTTAAAGGCCCCTGTGTAAAATATAAAAATTTGGTTAGTAATGCCCCTGTAAAAAAAATTAGTAGATTTTAAAGGCCCCTGTGTAAAATATAAAAATTTGGTTAGTAATGCCCCTGTAAAAAAAATTAGTAGATTTTAAAGGCCCCTGTGTAAAATATAAGAATTTGGTTAGTAATGTCCCTGTAAAAAAAATTAGTAGATTTTAAAGGCCCCTGTGTAAAAATAATAATTTGGTTAGTAATGCCCCTGTAAAAATAGAAATGGACAATTTTAAAGGCTTCTGTGGTAGAAAATAAGTTAATTTGACAGAGCTTTGAAAGCAGAAGAAGATAAGATTAGCCTGTAAAAAATAAAAGAGTAGAAAACAGAAATATTTTAGAATTGTTTTATGTCTAAATCTCTATTGTTGCTATGTTATTTTGGGTTCCAACCCACGAAAGTAAATTTTATTTTAGTTTGGATTTCCATCCACTAAATTATATATTGCTTTATATCGGGCTCCGCCCACACAGTTAAATTAGTTATGTTGGGTTCCAACCCACTCACACTTAAGTTTAGTACATAAATTTTACATAAGGCAAATAAAACACAGTAAATTGCATAAAATACACTTAGTTTACACACATTTAGGCCTAGTTTTCTTTTCTACACTTAAAAACTACCATGCTTTATTAAGATTTTTTAACCAGTCATAAAATAGAAAGAATAAGCACGTGATTCTATGCTACTATACAGTCTTCAACTATCTTAAGGTTAGCATAAATATAACATAGGGCGAAAAAAATACAGTAAATTGCATAAAATACACACATAAATAATTATATACCACACATAGGCCTAGTTTAAAATAACCTATTCTATATTGACTGTATATTTGCGCCAAAACATCTAAAAACCCATTAAACAGTCCCGTTTAATATAATTATGAACACACAGAAACCTAAACACACTTGGGACTGTGTCAACTATCTACATTTATTGCGCAAAATTATGAGTTTTTAACCAGTCACAAAATAAAAAGAAAAGTAGACACGTGAAAAAACTTTTAACCCGTTAAATTTTTAAGCGCTTGATTATGAGTTGATTATTATTCACAAATAAAAAGAAAATAGTCACGTAAAAACCTATAGACCCTACAGACCTGATTTTAATATTAAATATAATAATAAAGGTCCTGAGTATTTCTTTGAGTTTGTTGAGTTAAACGAGGTCCTGAGACTTTTTTTGAGTTTGAAAAAAATCCATCTATTCCGAAGTTGTCTTTGGGTCCTGAGTTTTTTTAACTTAACTTCTCCTTTGCCAGTTGCAAAGGAGACTTATAATGATTCCTTCCATTTTCCATTCCTCCAATTCCTGCCATTATCTTTTTCCTCCAATTATATAATCCAATAATAATCCAAATATAATCCACTTTTTCTATATAGAAATTATTGTTTAGAAAAAAGGGTCGAAGACACTAAACCCTACTTTAAATAAACAAATGATTTTTATGAATGGCGAATACAGAAATACAAAATATATTAATTTGTGCCAAATTTTTTAATTTATGTTATTTTTATAAATTATTTGTGCCAATTATTTTAAGATGCCGATTTAAAATTTAGAATCCCAGATATTTTAAATTATGCCAAATTTATAGTTAATTTATGGTTTAAATACCTTTGTTAACTACTTTGTGGAAGTACCTGCGCATCAACACAGGTTTAATAATGTTCATAAATTTTTAATTAAATAAAAATTTAAATAGTTTGATTGTTTCTATTTTTAATCATTTCACTTTTTCAAAAATGTCTTGAAACTAAAAAAATGTATTTTTTACATTAAATAAAGTTAACTAACCTAAAACAGTTTGAAATAACTTGGTCGCAAGATGTCACACCAGAGCAAGTTCAACTTCATAACTTTCTAAAATAAAAATTTTATATTTAAAATTTATACATTGTACCAACTTTTGCGCTAATAAATCTAACTATATTAATTTAGGTTTATGACATAAATATTAAGTAGATTTTTAACAGAAATTAAAAAATATTTATTTAAAAACAGCTAATAATATGCCACACTTAATACTATGAACAATAAACTTAAAAAACTAAATTAAAAAGGACTAAAAAAAACGTCAACTCACCTTAGAAGTTCATCCAGAATAACTAGAATTCCGATTTCAATTCAAATTTGCCACGAAGCACTACGTCACAGTCACGTGAGGTGACGTGTGTGCTTGCACGATGCGCTTACACTGCAAAGCGTTACCCAAACTGTCAATCAAAATATATCTGCTTAAATCTTTTAAACAAAATGTTAATAAAACAACACTAACTAATAACTTGATATAATATCTTAATCTTTATTAATTTTTTAATTAATATTTGTAACAATTAACATCCCTAATTATGACAAAACAACCAAGACGTGCGTTAACAATGCGCATTATTTCGCAACACGTTTCGTTAAAGAAATTTCTTATCATGATGCAACAACCCGGAATCTCGTGTTAAAAGAATTTCTCGGGGCGGCGCTTCTCAGAGAAGCGCACTAATTATGACGTAACATTCCTCGCGCCTCGCTTAATGGAAAATTTTGAGGTCCCTATGCTTTATAACAGACCTAGTTTTGTAATAGTAAATTAAATCATCTTTGGTATTTTTGTTTAATTAAAAAATGTAGTTTTGTGGTTGTTAATTACCAATTAAAATTACCAAAATTAAAATATTTTTGCCAACCTATGACGTCACAAATCTAGTTTTGTTGAAGAATTTTAATATGCAGAAAAAACTAAACAACTTTTAGAAAGGCACGACCAATTTTTGATGGTAACCTGTCAAATGCGCAAAAATGGCCGTTTATAAACACTGTGTTGGTACTTTAGCATAACTTTTTAACCGATTACACAAAAACCACAAGAAAACAACGTCTTATTCAATACATATTGTTGATAACCAATACATTTGTTTTTACTTCTACCGTCCTAAATTTTTGAAAAATCGTACAATTTTTGGTAATTTTTTTTATATGTAAGTGAGCACATTAGCACTTTCTGGTTGTTGGACATTGATGTAATTTATAAGTTACTTTGTTTTATTTTATTATTACATATCACATAGTTTTAATAGAAAGGCAATCAATTGCACGTATACATAACAATTTAGAATCATAAACAAATTATCAAGACACAATAATTATCAGTGTAATTTTAAAGTCTAATTATTTACATTAACTTTACATAAAAATCAATAACAAAAATCTTTACTTAAAAGCTACTAGCATTTGTTAAAAATTGAATCCAAAAATGCCAGAAATTATTGCATAATATTTAACAAAAGTGAGCTTTTAAGCAGCTAAGTACGTAACAAATTAATAAATATTCTTGAATAAATATCACCACAACCCGAATTTACAGAAATTTTCTAATTTTATATCACACAAATAAATTTCAAAACGAATTTAATCAACAGGGTTTCAACCAAAATTGTTTAGAATTTTTGTGTACATTTTATATTAGTTAACAATAACACTTCTATCTTGTTACAAGATATTCAAATAAAATGTTATTTTATAAAGTGTTATACCTTGTTTATTTATTTAACAAACTTAAATTTCTAAATTCATGCTGTTGAAATTTTATGAATAAATTTGTTATATTTAAATTTAAATTTTTTTAAATATATTAAAAAGGAAAAATGCTTTTAACAAAGGAGAACATTATTAGAATTAAATAATTTTTTTAAAGATTACGTAAAATATTTTTCTGAAAATTTATGAAACTTTTTTTTAAAGATGTTTTTTCTTCCCAGCAACAAATATTTCTGAAAACCTTTTATGACATCACAATCACATTATCCATGACATCATCAACCTTCCAACATGTCTTCATCTTCCTCATTGTTTAAAGACATCATTGTGACATCATCGTCGTCATCGGGTTGTTCAAATGGATTTAAAGGTTTTCGGGAAGATTTAATTTTGACTTGAGGTATGAGTTTATCCTCAATTTTATCGGTTTCTGTGGTAACAACATTCATCGGAGGAGCAAACACCGGGTGGTCTGGGTCAAAAATTTAAAAAAAGTAATTTAGTTTAACTGGCATCTTAGGTAGTGGTTGGAACACTTAGCTTCACTACACGAGGTCCTGGGTTCGATTCCCACTACTTTCATGCTGTAGCGCCCTTGAGTAAGGCACTATAAACGGTATTAACTCCTTCTGAGCTAGCACTTGATCAGCAGCACAATTATCGGGCAATTATAATCTTTATAATAAATATCCTAAACTACCAAAGGCAACTCGAGACTGGGTCGGAGTAACTGATGTTACTCAATGTTTAGGTCGTGCATTCGACCTTCCCACATCGAGGATAAAGATATACAAAAAAATCTTAAATTCCAAAAACAATTGAATAAATTTAATTACTAATTATTGTTAATTTCTTTTACCATTAATTCCAGTTCCATGCAATCTTGATGTTGTTGCCAATAGCGACGTCTCCTCGTGCATGACATCATCATCAAAAAGGGAAGTCCCCTCTTCTTCTTCGTCATCCAAAATTCCTCTTCCACTCTGAGTTTAAAGTTAAAAAAATATAATTTAACCCAATAATTAAACTGCTGATTAAGTATTGGCTCAGCAGGAGTTTATACCGTTTATAGCGCCTTACTCAAGAGCGCTACAGCAAGAAAGCGGTAGGAATTGAACCCAGGACCTCATGTGGTGATGCCAAGTGTTTTAGTCACTACACCACGCTGCCGATTAGGTTAGTTTCACGGTTTATAAATTTTAAGCAGCAAAATTAAAAAATAAATCGCAGTTTAATACTTTAGTTGTGTTAGGGTATAAGCCTTAACATTAACCAATTAAAATTAATAAAAACTAATAGCAAAAAATAGTTAAAAACACTCACTGGTATATATCGATATTTATATGCATCTCCATAACACCTTCCGCACAAATTATTTCTGATCGAGCTTTTTATTCTCAATCGTCGATCTCTGTTATGTAAGACCAACACAAGCACACATACGACACCTAGTGTTACAAATATCCACACAACAGTGGATGCCGCACTACTGTGGTGCTGTTCAGAGGCGATTGTTATATTTTGGTTGTTGTTTATGGGTTGAGATGTTGGATCAGTAGGTTGTCTGTAAATATATATTTTATTTTAGAAGTTAAAAACAAAAAAAGTAAAATAAATATATATACAATTGAGCTTAGTGAACTATATAGTATATATTTGTATATTTAAATTGTGGGCCAAAAATATATATAAAACTGTGGTGAGCAGGTAAACTATTGCGGGCAAATATTAGTCGCAAGTTGCAACCATATTATGCGATTAAATGTCAACCATATGGTCGACTAGTTTGAACCATAGGCTTTAAAGCGAACTAAAATTCAAAGTGTGCCAATATTTGTCGCATTATTTCTTTTACACTATATAAATAACTAAAAAAAAATATGGATCACAAATGTTGTCCGGTTCTAGACAAAACATTGTTACAAAATGCTTCTCCTAAATTCTCTCGTCTGGATTACGGTGCAAGAGAATTCTCCCCTATGGTAAATGGCAGGTTGTTTTGTCTAGAACTGCACAACATATGTGACCCAAAAATATTTATATTTAAACACAATTTTTAATTTGAAATAAAGATAAACTTACACTAGATTAGTAGAAGGACACATAGCATTAGTATACCACTGGAATATATATCCACATTCATTTGATTCATACATAAAAGTTGGTTTACCAGGATCACTGCAACAACAACAAAAATATAATTTGTGAAACATTTTGAACAAAGATTTTTTTATAAATCTTTGCCTAAAATTTTTTTTTCTTTTTTTATAATTTTTATTTTTTAAATACCTGTAGTAGGAGCAATGCATTGAAATTAAAACATGACTTTTCTTGGTTTTATCTTTTCCACAAATATTATTCGAACTTAACTCAACTTCTAAGCTATCATCTAAAAATATTTAAAACAAAAATATATTAAAGTTATTTCTATACTTGCAATGGTTTAAGACATTAAAAAACTGAACTTAAGATGCTGGGTTTAACACCAAATGTAAGATAGTGCAAATCAGTAAGGGGAATGAAGTACCATATGAGGTTCTGGGTTCAATCCCCATTACTTCTATACTGTAGCGCCATTAAGTTAGGTGCTATAAAGGGTAAGAACACCTGCCGACTCAAAAAACTAATTAACTGACTGAATTATCGGGCAATTACATTCTATATAATATTCCAAACTGCCAAAGTCAACTCGAGACTGGGTTAGGTTAACTGATGTTACTCTATGTTTAGGTTGTAAAGTTGACTGCCAACATCGAGGATAAATGAATATAAAACAACTTAAAAATATTAAATGTTATTTTAAGAACCAACCAAAACTTAGCTTACCTGTCATAACATAACTTGGTGAATTATTTCCAATTTCTGCAATTTCTCTTGAAAATCCAGTTTGTGTTTTATATTGACAAACTACTGTTCCTAGCCCACATTTCAAGTTTTGACCCAACTTACTATAATCAGAGTTGCCGTTCAAATTTATTCCATATTTATAAAAACTTACTTCTTTGTTGGAAACTCTGGCCTCTTGGTCTGTTATCCAAGTCCTAAAGATAAAATAAAATATTTAAAAATTTTATTAAAACAAATTTGAAAATTCAGTTTTAAAAAAAAGTATTTTAAATATTTAATACTAAAACCTTAGGATGCAAATATTTTAATTAATATTGGCTTAAAATATTTAATCTACATTTATTTAAAAAAATTAATTAAATTATTGTGTTTTAGTTTAACTTAATCAGTAGCTGTTTTCTCACAAATAAAATCCCAATTTTAAAATTTTTACTTTTTTAAAATGTAATTAAAATTACAATTAACCTGTTGAAAATTGTGGAAAGGTCGATCTTCTGGTTTGTTTTTGGATCAATAATCACATTGCTTGAACTAACGTTAACTTTATGAGGTAAATCTTTACAAGCTATTCTACTTTTCCATATAAAGTGAAACACACAATCATCTTTCGATAACCTGGATTTAAATAAAATATTAAAATTGTTTTAAATAATAAATGTTTTTCTTTTCCATAAAATTAATAAATATTCCACCCTACAATTGGGATTTTAACTGCTGTTATATGTTTGCAACTATTAACTAATATTTGGTCGTGATAATTTACCTGCACACCACAAATGGCAGTTTTATATTAATTCAAAAGTCTATAAATTGGACATACATACATACATATATATATAACATAAATCCACTTAGCTCCATTATAAATAGATTAAAGATTGAATAAATTGCCTGCCTTACTTTTTTGTCATAAAATGGTGACAAATCTAAACTAATATTTGTCTGTGCACCACAAACACTGGCAGTGTGGTGTAGTGGTAAGAATGCTTGCTACACCACACATGAGGTCGTAGGTTAAATCCCCACTGATCTCATGCTGTAGCGCCCTTGAGTAAGGCGCTATAAACGGTATGAACTCCTGCTGAGCCAACACTTATTTAGCAGCATAATTACTGGGTAATTATAATCTATAATATCCCAAACTGCCACAGGCAACTCAAGACTGGGTCGGAGTAACTGATGTTACTCTATGTTTAAGTCGCGCATTCGACTTTCCCACATCGAGGATAAATATATATACAAAAAAAAACAACAGTTTTACGTATTTTGTAGGCACATAAATTAGACATACATATATATATATATATAATCAACCCCTTAGCTCCATCCCATACATATAATATTTACAATAGGTTAACCTGTATTTTTAAACAATTTACCCAAAAAAGTTTAAGAAATCCAATTAAGAATAATCATTTATTAGAACAAATAACTATTTATACAACAATGTATATCAAAAATATGTGAAAATATTAAAAATTTTAAAACTTTAAATATTCAAAAAATTTTAACAAACCTGTCAAATTGTGGTTTAGAATTTAATGAAGAGTCGCAAATTAAATGAATATAAGTTGAGGCCACAAAACTGTTACTACACAGCCCCGAGTCCCCTAACTTATAAACAACCCCAACTTCTTTGTTGTTTGCTGTTATACTTTGGCCTGGCAGTCGCCCTAAGTTATGAACCTTTAAATAAAACAAATAATTTAGTGATTAAAAAACAGGGATGTGTTTAAAAGAGATTGTGTAAAATTTAAATAAATATTTTTATTTATTTATCATTGATATGGGAAGGTTGATTTTACAACCTACACATAGAGTAACATATGTAACTCTGGCCCAGTCTCGAGTTGCCTTTGGCAGTTTAAAATATTATTGATTATAATTGTTCAATAAATAATTTGCTGATTTTTTGGCTCAGCAAAAGTTAATAGAGTTTTTAGCACCTTACTCAAGAGTGCTACAACATGAAAGCAGAAGTTTGTGTAGTAAATAAATCAATTGCACCTTAAAAAAGTTATTTTATATTTAATTTAAAACATATTAAATTTGAAAAGGCTGTATAAATAGTTGTATAAAAGTTTAACTGGTTAAGTTTTAATAACAGTATTATTTAAACAATTTTACAGTACAAAAATTGCTTTAAATTGATCAAAAATAATGAGTAAAAATTGTTTTTAAAAGTTTTTTTTTTTTAGTTTCACCTTTCCATTTGAATCAACTTTACAAACTGTTGCATCTTCCTTACAACCATGCAGTGGTGTGATTGGTCGACATAAATTGATGTAATAACTGAAATAAACAACTTGTGTGAGATAACAATGAGTTTAATTACATAACCGGCAGCGTAGTGTAGTGGTAAGAACACTGGCTACACCACACATGGGGTCATGGGTTCAATCCCCACTGATCTTATGCTGTAGCACCCTTGAGTAAGGCGATATAAATGGTATAAACTCCTGCTGAGTCAGCACTTAATCAGCAATATAATTATCGGGCAATTATAATCAATAATATCCAAACTGCCAGTTGTGCATCGACTTTCCCACATCGAGGATTAAGATATATACAAAAAAAAATATTCTTGGTTGATATTTTATTTAAATTCAAATATTATTACACAAAATGGGACTTAATAAAATGTTAAAGAAAACAAATTTTTTTAGACAAACCTGTTTTTATTGTTATCTTTAACTTCCCATGAATGTGAAATCGAGGATAAATGAGTTAAATCATAACTTGTTCCGCTATCTGGGTTCGTTGCCAAGCAACTATAACAAGTAAATTCAAAGATAAATAAAATTTAATAGTTAGTGATAAATATTTAAAAAATTTGACTAAAAAATAAACAAAAAAAAAAACTAAATCAAAAAAGTAGAAAATATATTTTTAAAAACTTACGATTTACTTAATGGAGGACAAACTACTGAAGTTGGCCAGTTCACAACAAAGTTACAACCCTCACCCATGTGGGTTATCGTGGGTTTTTGTTGATTACTTCGGTCGCAAATAAATAAAATTGTAGTTTTTTTGTTTCTATCTCCACTATACAATTCTAAAAATCAAAAAATTATTTTTTAAATTTATCCTTCAAGTGGGAAGGTCGAATTAAAATATTTTTCCTATGTTTATTTATCTCTAATGTGGAAAAGTTGACTCACGACCTTAACATAGAGGAACATTAGTTCCTCCAAACAAGTGTCAAGTTGTCTTTAAAAGTTTGGGGTATTATAGATTGTAAATGCTTGATAAATATGCTGCTGATTAGGTGTTGGCTCAGAGAAGTTTATAGTGATTTAGCATCTTACTCAAAAGTGCTACATCATGAGAGCAGTGGGGATAGAACCCAGAATTTCATGTAGTAAACCTAAGAGTTTTAACCACTACACCATGCTGCCATTATTTTATATTTTTTCTCAAAACTCCATTTTAATACAAATTTTAGAAATCATTTTTATTTTAAAGTCCTATTAGAGGTGTAAAAAATTCACATTTCTTGAACAAATTTTTATAAAATAAATAAAAATATCTTTTTAAACTTTTTTTACCTTTGGAACAGGGGCTTCCTCCGTCAAAAGTAACTTGCACCGGGACACTTGGTGTTGCTCCAGAGGTTATTTTCTTTGTTGATTTCTTACCAAGAGATGTCGAGTGTCCATTTGTGTCAGTTAGACACACGGCGGCACTCTCACACCCAGCAGGGTAAGCCCCTATTATGTTACAAGGTGAAATCTTGTAAGTCCCAAGGTCGTCTTTTAACTAAGGTCAAACAAAAAAAATTTTAATAAAAAAAATTGTAAAAATATTTGAAAATTTAGTAAGAGGTCCAGAAACAAAAACTCAAAATAAAATTAATTTATTGTATTTATTTATATATCCTTAATGTGGGAAAGTAGACTCACGACCTAAACATAAAGTAACATCAGTTCCCCTGATCCAGTCTCAAGTTAACTTTCACAGTTTTGGATATCATAGATTATAATTGCCTGATAATTAAGCTGCTGATTAAGTGCTGGCTCAGAAGGAGTTAATACCGTTTATAGCGCCTTACTCAAGGGCGCTACAGCATGAGAGCAGTAAAAATCAAACCTAGGACGTCATGTAATAAAACCAAGCGTGTCATTTACAACACCCTTACCCAAATGCGCTGCAGCATGGAAGCAAAGGGAATTGAACCCAGGATATCATGTAGTAAAGCCAAGTGTTCCAACCACTACACCAAGTAGTTGGATTAAAATATAATATATAAAATATTAAACTCACCTCCAATGTTTTCAGTGATGAAAAATCATAAGTTTGCCCTACACTGTGATCAGTATAAGAACAACCTGCTACTGGGTTCGTGGTTGTGTCAATTTGAGGACAAACTAACAAAGTTGGAAACTCGAAAATATAAACACAATCCGACGTAATCTTTGTTAATCTGGGAGTACCCTGTTTAAAAATATTATTTACACGATTAAGAATTTTTTTCGCTATGAAATTTATACACACCGGATTTTACTTAAAAAATTTAGAGTAATTAGAATTTTTAAATATTTATTTTACCATTATAAAATAATTAATTTAGATAAATTTTTTTTTACTAAAATTACTATAATATTTAATTAAGATTTGCAAATTTTTACTATTATTATAATATAAAAAAAAATATAAAAAAAAGTTTAAAAAAATATTTAAAAATTTTACCTTAATAGCTTCAGGTTTACAAGTGAAAATAATCCTCGTTGAAACATTCACGTTTACATGATTGTCACAAGCCCTGTTGCTCGAGTAATGAAGTATCACATTGTCTGTTTCAAGGTCATATTCTAACTGGGCTACATCAGGATTCACAAATCCCAGCGACTAAAAAAAATTTTAAATTTTAGTAATTTTTTGTCAAAGATTATTTAATAAAATTATTTTATTAATAATAAAACTTTTCAATTTCGATATTTTTTGAAAATTTTTTTTAAGTCTTTTAATAGTTTTTATTTTCACTGAAAAAATTAATTTGAAATCCTAAAAATTTATTTCCTTTTTTAGCAAATAACATTTAAAAAAGTTTTTTCTTGCAATATATTAAGGTTAAGTGTATAAAAAATAAAAGACATCTTCATATAACGAATCTTAGAAGACAATATATATAAATATGTGCAATTTAAAGGCCTACAATATAAATAAAACTTCCGTTTGTGGTGTGCGGGTAAATTATTGTGGGCAAATATTGATACCATGTTGTGACCATATTATAACAATTAAAATGCAACTCGTAGTTCAGGCAATCAAATAAACGAGTTTTATATAATAAAAATTTGTTGAGCACAAATATAAATTATTGCGAGCAAATATCGGTGACCATATCATATCAATTAAAATACCATACAGCATATCATATCTTAAAATAGCATATTTTACATTTTTTTAAAAGTAAAATAGAACTTTTTGTTTTTTAAACTATTTTACCTCAGGTTTATGATCTTGTCCAATCTCACAAGCTGCAGATCCAGGTGGACAATGAACGTTGTAAATGGGCTCTAGAGGGCGGCAGATGTTGATAAAATAAGATGTTTGTGGACCGGCTATATCACTTACTACTATGTAGTGACCATCTTCTGATATCAAGCTTGAAAATTCAAAGATGTGACCTTAAAATATTATTTTAAAAATTTGGTAAAAACTTTAACAGTTTGTATATCAAAAAATTGTTATTATTTTATCAAAGCAATACAATTGCTACACCACACATGAGGTCGTGGGTTCAATCCCCACTGCTCTTATGCTGTAGTGCCATTGAGTAAGGCGTTATGAACAGTATAAACCCCTACTGAGCCAGCACTTAATCAGCAGCATAATTACTGGGCAATTATAATCTATAATATCCCAAACTGCCACAGGCAACTCAAGACTGGGTCGGAGTAACCGATGTTACTCTATGGTTAGGTCGCACATTCAACCTTCCCACATCGAGGATAAAGATATATACAAAAAAAAAAATTAAAAATCATTTAAACCTTGTCTAAATTTGTCACTTCCTTGCAGGGGATATGCCACGGCACAAGGATAAGTGTGCTCACATGCCAGATTAGTGTGCCACGCAAAATAATACTGGCACGTGTCCGGGTCGGTGCCAGTGTAAACAGGTTTTTGTGCCGGCGTTGAAGGTTGGCTGACAAATAAATCGTTCGAACGTTTGCAGATAAAACTTAATTCTGTGCTGTACCTGTGGAATTGAAAAATTTATTTTCAAAGTCAAATTTTATTTTTTAAAATATTTTTTTAGTTGGGTAGGTTCGAGAAAAAAAAAGAAAAAATATGAAAAAAATAATCGAAAGACAATACAACATAGATTATAAAAATTTATTGTAAAAAAAAAAAAATTATTCACAAAATCATACAAAAAAATTAAAAAAACTTTAAAAATTAATATTTACATAGAAATACAAGTTACTTTATGTAAAAATTAAAAACTGCAAAAAAAATTTAAAAACTAGATAAAATTATCGACTGTAAGATAAAAAAAAATTAGATATTTAACAATTTTATTAACAAATACGAAAATGTCTTTCACATTTTTAAATTCAGATTAAACAAAAAAATTTTTAATTTGAATCAATTTTAAATTTTTAGGTTTTTAAAACTAACTTGTATTTGTTATCAGCTTCACAAACTTCACCATTCATATAAGTAAGCACCAACGCACCATCATTATAAATTAAATCCTCGCTAAAAGTGCCGACCGACTTTATCCTCCCATTTGGCTCATGCAAACAATTTCCTAAAATTAATAAAAAAAAATTTAAAAAATCTTTATATTTCAAAAATAAATAATTTACAATTTTTTGGGCAAACAAGTCTTGCGAATTAAATTTTTTTCTCATGTAGTCATATTTTTTATTTTTATACATATATCTTTACCTCGATGTGGAAAGGTCAAATGCGCGACTTAAACATAGAGTAACATCAGTTACTCCGACCCAGTCTCGAGTTGCCTGTGGTAGTTTGGGATATTATAGATTATAATTGCCTGATAATTATGCTACTGATTAAGTGCTGGCTTACCAGGAGTTTATATTGTTTATAGCGCCTTACTCAAGGGCGCTTTAGCATTAGCTTGCTGGGGGTTAAACCCAAGACCTCATGTAGTGTGAAAAGTGTTTTTTTTTATTCTTTTTTAAAATTTAAAAAAATTTGAACCTGAATTATTTGGACAATTTGTCTCCTTGACATTTTCACAAACATTCATGTGGAAAGTATTTCCATCCTGGGTTGTGACATCATAAAAGGTTTTTGATTTGAGTGAGGATAAATCAAATACGTGACCTGCAAATATTTAAAAAAATAGTAAAATTAAAACTTGATAAAAATAAAAAGAATAAAAAAAGTTTACAATATCAACCTCAAGTTATTAAAACAACGAAAAATGGCAAAAAATAACAGATCAAAAGTCAAAACCAGAAGACCAAAAACCAAACCAAAAAAAACAAAATTAGAAGACCAGAAACTAATTAAAAACAAACCAGTAGACCAGATAACAAAACCAGAATACTTTAAACACCAAAAGAATAACAACAAAAAACCAGATAACAATTTATGAAACCTAAAAAAGACCAGATAACAAACCAGAAGACCAGAAATCAAACCAAAAAAAAAAAAATTATAAGACCAGAAACTAATTAAAAACAAACCAGTAGACCAGATAACAAAACCAGAATACTATAAACACCAAAAGACCAAATAACAATTTTTAAAACCAGACTAAGACCAGATAACAAACCAGAAGACCAAATTGGGTGGATAACCCCCCAAAAAAAATTAACAAGAAACTCACCAGAGGGACTCGTCACCCGACAAGGATCAGTTGAGGTTTCACGCTTCAGTGGACATGCTGCTTTTGTGATCCATGTGAGCTCGATGATGCACGACCCGGAGTCGGTTGTCGTGACAATGGGAACCGTGGCAACCTGAGCTGAAGTGTCACAAACAAATGTGATCACGGTCGAGTAGTTTTGCGATGGATCGCTATGGCAACTCTCACCATGTGAATAAATTATTTTTAGTTTATCCTCAACAAATTGAGGTCCAGTTGTAAGCTGACCGAGATTTCGAAATCTAAAAATAAGAATTTTAATATTTTAAAAGCTAAGATTTATCTAAGCAATATTTTAATAAAAAAATTAAAAAATAAATACTTTGTTTAAAAATTAAAAATGGTGAAAAAATGTTTTATTGTATTTATTTATCCTCGGTGTGGGAAGGTCGACTTAACGACATAAACATAGAGTGACAACAGTTACTCCGACCCAGCTCGAGTTGCCTGTGGCAGTTTGGGATATTATAGAGATTATAATGTGCTGCTGATTAAGTGCTGGCTCAGCAGGAGTTTATAGCGCCTTACTTAAGGGCACTACAGCATGAGAGCAGTGGGGATTAAACCTACAACCTTACTTAGTAAAACTAAGTGTTTAACCCTTACACAAAACCACCCTTGAAAATAACTAATATTAAAGTAACACAAAAAACTCACGAGTCCGCAGAAACTTTAACACACGCAGCAGAGTTAGGGGGACAAGTCACCCCCTTGGAGTGTAGTAAAGTTCGACAAACATTGATAAAGTAAGACTGCCCTCCAGTGTCACCTTTTAACGAGGCTTGTAGGTTCATGGAGGGGGAGCTGAGGGGGGTGAGGTCATAGTTACGACCTTGACTATCTCTGTCAAGGTTAAATTAAAAATTTTTATACTTTTTTGATTTTTTTTTTAAATTATTGTTTTTTTAATTAACTTTAGTTGTTAATTAATTTTGTCGTTAATTTAATTAAAAATTAAATACCAATAAATTATTTTTATCAAAACTTATATTTAGAATTTACCTTTCCAAAATTCACAAAAGTTAAAACTTAATTAAACTAATTAATTAACAATTATTTAATCTTAAAATTTGTCATTAAAAATATCAACTCACTGAGCTGTGCATTGAATTGTTGAAACTGGAGGACAAACAACCGGGGTCGGCCAATTAAACAAATAATTACAATCAGACTCGTTAATAAAACTTGGTTTATCCTCAATGTGGGAGCAAATAAATTGAATTGTGGACTTCCTGGGTTGGTTGTTGTGAGGGCAAACTTCCCCTAATGAGAATAAAGTATTTTGGTTTAATTTTTGTTGAAAAAATATTTTAAGCCAACTTATATAAAGAAAAATAAACTGTCAAAATTAATGTTTTTATCATATTTTCTTAAGGGGATAGGTTTTTGATATTTTTATCGGGTAAGGGTTTGCGGTTTGGGACAAGTCTAAGCTATCCTCTAAAGCCGAGCTCAAGGGCGAATAGTGTGGCATTGGTGCAGCTCGAACCTGAAACCTTTCGGCCTGTAGTCCGACGCCATGACCGGTTCACCACACTACCGAACTGTTAAAACTAAATTTTTACCTATCCAATAATAATAGAGTTTAGTTAACAATATATTATAAATGAGTCCAATTTAAAAAGGCCTTCAAAGCAAGAAACTAAAGTTTGCGGTGCGGGTAAATTGGACAACATTTTTTGTAGCCAAATTACGATAAAAATTTGGTTTCAAAGACAATTAAAAAATAAGAAAACCTATAAATTAACTTAAATGTAATATATAATAAACTATAATTGGTCAATTTAATTAGTTCAACTTTATTTACTCAGTTCACTTAATATACCTACTAGTCCATATTTTTAAATTAAGAATAAATTGGACAACAATTTTTTAAAATCAAATTACAACAATTAAAATTTAAAAAAAAATCCCAAATGTTAACTTTTAATTTATGCTATGATAATCTATATTTGGCCGGCAAAAATAAACCAACTAAAATAACTTACTACACTTAATTTACCCAGTCAATATTTTTACATTAAAAAGAAATTAAAAAAATAACAAAAACAAACCATTCATATAAGTAAGTGATATAACACCGTCATTATATTCCAGTGTGGTATTTAATTCACCAGCGTTATGCATTTTGTTCGTGGGATCGGTCTTTGAAACCTTAAAACAATAAAATAATAGGTTTCAAATTCTAAAAAAATTAACACATTTTAATCAAAAATTTATAACATCTATATATAATAAAGCCTAGTGGACGGTATATAAATGTATGTTCAGTTTATAGGCCTACAAAATAAATAAAACTGCTGTTTTTGGTGCACGGGTAAATTATCATGGACAAATACTAGTTAAAAATTGCAACAATATTACGACAATTGAAATCCCGACTATAGGGTGGGTTATTGACTAGTTTATTAATAACGTTTAATTTTTTTAAGTGAAACACTTTTTTTTAAATTTTAGAATGGTTGAACAAATATTTTTATTATTACATCACAAGTACCTGACAAATGGAAGCAGATTTACAAGTTCCAAGCCCTTCTTTCAACTTGCTGCAAACATTCGCTTGAAATCTCCATTCAGTGTCTGTTAACAAAATTAAATAATTTAATCTAAGTTAGCAAAAAGTTAATATTTACAACATGATATTATGTGTTTATAAAACTCTAATTATAATTAAGCAATGTATAACAAGAAAGCATGAAAATTTAAACTACAAAACATCTCCGGTTCAACTCCCACTGATCTCATACTGTAATGCCCTTGAGTAAGGCGCTATAAATGGCATAACCTCCTGCTCAACCAACACTTAATCAGCAGCTTAATTACCGGGCAATTATAATCTATAATATCCCAAACTGCCACAGGCAACTCGAGACTGGGTTGGGGTAACAAATGTTACTCTATGTTTAGGTCATGTAGTTGACCTTCCCACATTGAGGATAAAAAAATATCACAAAAAATGTTAAATTATTTTACATGCAAAGTAATACCTGTATCAATAACATAATCAGTGTCCTTTGTTAGTTTTGTGATGTCATAAGTCAAGTGATAAAGTGGGTCAGTGACCTCACAGTTAGAATGAGTGACCTTTCTGATTGGGCAAGCTGAAGGGGTTTCCCAAATGAAATAAAATTCACACTGATTGGCGTTGTTTGGTTGAAATACTGGGATGTGGTTGTCCTCAGTTGAACATTGAAGTAAAATTCTGGATAGAAGAACAAAATTTATAAAACCACCAAGTTGCAGTTAATATTTTTATATTTTTGTCAACTTTAGCAAAATATCAAACAACTTGTTATATATTTGACCTTGATTTTCTTTTGACCTTTAAATATTTAAACTTGAATTGAGATACCTTTGACCAGTGTTTCCTCTAAGAAAAATCCTACAACATAGGTGCCCAAAAAATGGGTATACAGGTGCCCAACTTTTTAAACTATTAAGTGTCCCGAAAACATATTACCTTCTCTTTCCAGGCCTTACAAACATTATCATTTAATTTCACATTTTGTGTGTTTTATTAAAATAAAATTAATTTACTTTTTTTATATTTTACAATTTTGTTTTTGAACTTTACAACCCTTACGTGACATTTTCTTTAATTATATGTTAAGTATTAAACCCTTATCATAATTCGTCATGTTAATGGGTAGGCCTGCAATGTGAAAAAACGCTAGTACAAAATCACTGAGACGCATAAGTTTTTAATTGTGGTTTTACACCACTTTAGCATGGTCAAAAAATTAAACTTTAACACCAACCTTGTAGAATATCTTCTGGTTGGATCACTTTCACATTTGTCCCCGTTCATATAAGTAATGGTGATCGATGATGTGTGACCGTTGCTAGTAACGACAGGATTTGATTGGATAACTCCGATGTTTTTGCCGATTATTTGACCGTCGTTGGAATGAGTCAGCATACAACCTCCTGACATTTCATCTGTGAGAAAAAAAAATATTATAAATAAATTTATCCTCGATTTGGGAAGCTCAAATGCGCGACTTAAACATAGAATAACATCAGTTACTCCAACCCAGTCTCTAGTTGCCTTTAGCAGTTTGGGATATTATAGATTATATTTGCCCGATAAATATGCTTCTGATTAAGTGCTGGCTCAGCAGGAGTTTTTACTGTTTATGGCACTTTACACAAGGTGTGCTACAGCATAAGAGCAGTGGGGGCCAATCCCACAACCTCATATAGTAAAGACAAGTTCTCTGACCACTAGAGAACTTTTTACTGTTTATGGCACCTTACTCAAGGGTGCTACAGCATGAGATCAGTGGGGACCAATCCAACGACCTAATGTAGCCAAGTTAAGTGTTTTAACCACTACACCACCTTGTTTGTATCAAAAAATGAAAAATGTTTAAGATGGTGACGCAAGTTTATAAATAACAAAAAATATATTTTTTAATTCTTTAAATTAACTTACTTGTACAAGCAACTATTCCTGTTAATGGTTTACAAACACTCAACCGAAACGACCTTGCTTGACCTTGTCCATCATCTAATACTGTCCAGTAACGAGAGGTTAAAGGTGAAAGGTCAAAACGATTTCCAAGGTCATCTAAAGAAAGGTCAAACATATTTAAATCAGTTTTAATGGCCCATATTCAAAAAATGAACTCAAAAATACAAAAATTATTAAAAAAATAATTATTTTAATAAATTAATTAAAAAAAACCTAAATAATCTGATCAACCAAAAAAAAATTAATTAAAATTACCCAAAAATTCAAAATCACAAACTTACCAACTGCTGAGCATTGTACAGGTTGAGGTGAACAAGCTAACGAGGTTTTCATGTCAAAATTAACCAAACCCCCCTCAGCTGACCCCCCCAACTTGATTTGACCTTTAACCTGGGTTCGATCACAAGTCAAAGTGATCGAGTAAGTTTCAAAATTTCCGCCAGAGTTTCTGGTTGAGGATAAAAAATCATTTTTAAAAAAAATTGATTAGTAACAAATAATTTAACTGTGCACCACAAACAGCAGTTTTATTTGTTAGGTGGGTTACTATAAAATTGCTCGGCATAATAGGGGTTTGTTGCAAGCAGATTTATCTAGATTTTTCTTCCTTAAATTTGGTGGTAATAATTGATAGCCCGTCGTAAGGCTGGAATTTTAATTGTCACAATGTAGTCACAACTCTTAACTAATATTTGTTCACGATAATTTACCCGCACACCACAAATGGCAGTTTTATTTATTTTGTAGAACTCTAAATTAAACCCAAATAAATATTTACATATATAGGACTTCATATTTTAAATTAAACTTTTATTTAAAAAAAAACTTTGTGGTTATGTGGTATAAACAAAATTTACCCACACACCACAAACAGCAGTTTTTTTTATATTGCAGGACTATAAATTGTATTTAAATATATATATATATGAATATACTATCCAATAAATTATAAATTGTGTGTCAATTAAAAACAATTTAATTCATGATAACTTTTTATAAAGCAATCCTTCGTTTGGCAAGTTCAAAAACTAATTTAAAATGCATAAACAATTAACTTTTTTTCTTGTTTTCACAATAATTCCTACCTTTCGATACTCTGATATTTAAGGTTAATTTCCCCTTCATTAACATAAGTTAAAACCGAATCATTTCTAACTCTAAGATCAATATTATGAGATGAAGATTGCCTTCTACATCCACTGTTATATTGAGTTGAACTACCGCAAGAATCAACCGCACCACAGATGTTGATCTAAGATTAAAATAGGTTTTGATTAGTTTATGTTAAAATGTAGTTTACACTGACTTCAAGACCTCAACATAGAATAACAATTTTTAAACTGACCGAGAGTTTACTTTGCCAGTTTGAATTATTATTAATATAATTGTCTTATAATTAATTCGCAAATCGATTTTTGACTCATCAGTTATTCATGCTTTTTATAGCATCTTACTTGGGGAAGCCACAGCATAAAAGCATTAAAAATCGAATCCATAACCTCAGGTCTTACTTAAGGATGTTACAGCTATTAAAAATTTTACACAAAGATGTAACAACATGCCAGCAGTAGGAATCAAACCCAGGACCTTAGGTCTTACTTGAGGATGCTACAACAAGCCTGCAGTGAGAATCAAACCCAGAATTTTAGGTTTTACATAAGGATGCTACAAAATGCCTGCAGTGGGAATCAAACCCAGAATTTTAGGTTTTACATAAGGATGCTACAAAATACCTGCAGTGGGAATCAAACCCAGAATTTTAGGTTTTACATAAGAATGCTACAACATAGCAGCGGTGGGAATCAAATTAAGGACTTCAGGTCTTACTTAAGGATGCTTTAACATGCCAGCAGTGAGAATCAAACCAAAGATCACAAGTCTAACCCAAGGATGCTTCGACATGCCAGCAATAAGAATCAAACTGAGAATCAAACCAAGAATCTTAGTACTTAGTTAAGGTGCCTACAACATGCCCGCAGTAAAAATCAAACCAAAGACCATAATTTAATAGATGTATGCATTGTCTCAATATACATATGCTTAGATCAAAAAAACAATCATTAAAACAGTAACTTACATCATACACAAAACCATTTGTTCCATCCACGTTATAAGGTTGGTTGCTAGGATGAGTTAGTGGGGATAAATTATAAGTGAATTGTGAATTAGGATCAGTGACCTCACAAAGTTGATTGTTAACTTCATTGTTTGATTGTTTGTTTAATGGACAAGCTGATGCTGTGTTCCAAATAAATGAAATCACACAATTTTCACGAGATAGAAATCTAATAAAAATTTTTTATTAGAAAACAATCTTTTTAAATATTTTTATATTTATTTGTCCTTATGTGTGAAGGTCAACTTCATGACCTTAACATGGAGTAACATCAGTTATTCCAACCCAGTCCCAAGTTGCCTGTGGCAGTTTGGGATATTATAGATTATAATTGCCCGATAATTATGCTGCTGATTAAGCGTTGGCTCAGCAGGAGTTAATACCTTTCATAGCACCTTACAAGGGCACCACAGCATAAGAGCAGTGGGGATCGAACCCAGAACCTCATGCAGTAAAGACAAGTGCTCTGACCACTACACTACATTGCCGATAATACTATTTAAGATAAAAAAAAATTTGAAAATGTTCTAAGTTTTAAGAACTTAAACATAGTTGTTAATGTTTTTATAAATAAAAAATTCTTACCTTGGAACAGAGGTTGTTACTCCTTGAGCGCACACAAAATGAATTTTTGTGGAATAATTCACATTCCCTGTGCAAGTGTTTCCGTTGGGATATGTTAAAATTAAATTACCACTTTCTATAGTTGGACCACCAGAACTAGGTTGACCTAAGTTGGAAACACTGCTCACCTCCTAAAAAATAAAATATTTTTTGTTTTTTATTTGTCTTAAAATTAGGGGACATTACAAAGAGAATATGGTAATATAATGTGATGATACAGTAAGTATATTGTGCTTATTGCAAACCTAATATAATTACTCATAACCTTAACTTAAACCCTGCTTAAGGGATTGCTAATAGAAGTAATATAATTAGAGGTAGTAATAGCAGTATGGCCCTTGAGTAAAGTGCTATAAACGGCATAGGGCCCTAGGTTTGATCTTTACTGCTGATATACTGTGGCACCCTTGGGTAAGGCGTTAATATATAACATAAACTTTTGCTGAGCAAATACTTAATTCAGCAGTTTTTTAATTAGATCGTTCAACTATAATCAATAATATTCTAAACTGCCACAGCCAACTCGAGACTGGGTCAGAGTAACTTACGTTACTCTATGTTTAGGTCGCGCAAAATTTTGGCATAGCTTAATTTGGGATTTAACCAACTCAAATTGTTTAATTATTAAAGGGTTTAAAAATTAATTAAATCTTTTTTACTTTTCCATTTCCATCGATCAACACTTCGCAAGCTCCTGCTGAGTCAGCACAATTATTTGATGAGTCAGCAATATTAACAGCACGACAAATATTTAAATAATATTTTCGCTTGCCCTAAAAAAAAATTTAAATTAAAATCTGAATTAAAAAAATAAATTAAAATTTTTTTCTAAAAATATTTAAATATTGAGGTTAAACTTAACTAACCTGACCAGTGACATCATCACCTATGACCTCATAGTTTATGTTAGAGTCATCGATTGACCTTGCCAGGGGTGAAAGGTCATATTGTGACCCTGTTGAAGGGTCATCAACAAAACATTGAGTTGTTAAAGTTGGACAAACAAGAGAAGTATACCTGGAACAAAATTTCAAATTTGTTTTCAATTTTATTTTTAACTTAAATCAGCATAGTTGTACACCAATAATGGTAAAAACAAATTAAAATTTAGTGGAACCTATATGAAAAGGAAGCTCACTAAAAGGCCCCAACTGAAAAAAGCCCTCACTAAAAGGGTTTCAACCTAAAGGGTGCCTAACTAAATTAAAAAAAAACAAATTAAAATTTGGCGTAGCCTAACTAAAAGGGCCCAACTGAAAAGAACCCCAAATTAAAAAGGTCCCAATTCAACCCAAAGAGGGCCTAACTCAAAGGCTTCAATATGAAACAATTTTTCCAACTTAACACTAGTCAATAACTGGCCATACAGTTGGGAATTAATTGTTGTAATATGGTCACAAATCTCAACCAACATTGGCTGGCGACAATTTACCCGAACACCACGAATAGCAGTTTTATTTATTTTGTAGGGTTATAAATTGGACTTATATCTTCCAGTAAGCTCCATTATATATAGATAACTAAATATAACAACCGGCAGCATGGTGTAGTGGTTGGAACACTTGCCACACCACACTTGAAGTCATGGGTTCAATCCCTACTAATCTTATGTTGCAGCACCCTTGGGCAACTCGAGACTGGGTCGGAGTAACAGATGTTACTCTATGTTTAGGTCGCACATTTAACCTCTCCACATCGAGGATAAAGATATATAAAAAAAATGTCACATTTTTTTGTTAAACTCGCAATCAATCCATTTTTTAAAACAAACTCCTCACCAGTTAAACACATAAGCATGATCGGCCTCTTTCAAATAAGTGGGACTCCCTCTCCCTGCCTTCTCATCACACAAGAACGAAATTTGGGATTTCCTAGGAATGTGATTTCCATATGGAGTTCCATCAGTGTAGGTCAGGTTCACAAAACCATTATAATACGTTAAATTGCCTGAAAATAATTTTTTTTTAAATATATCTTTATCCTCGATTTGAAAAAGTCAAATGCATGACCTAAACATAGAGTAACATCAGTTACCCCGACCCAGTCTCGAGTTGTCTTTGTCAGTTTGGGATATTATAGATTATAATTGCCCGATGATTGTGCTGCTAATTAAGGCTTAGCAGGAGTTCATAATGTTTAGAGAGCCTTACCCATAGGCGCTACAGCAAGAAAATGCTATAAATGAACGAAAAAAATAAAGTTCTTTTAAATATGTGATAATAATAGTAAACATTATAATTATTTCTGTTGGATGAAAAGAAATTTGAAGTAATTTTATAAATAAACAAAATAAAAATAAAGTTTTTTTAATTGTGTGATATACAAAATGTTTTATTTGTAAAATAATATTTCTAATTCTTACAATTTTAGCAATCTTTGGCAACATATTAAAAATAAAATTCAACTCAATTTTTAAAATTTTTTTTACTTACTTGAAGGTCGACCAAGCGTGTAATGTCGCTGTTGACCTTCATCCTCAACCTGACAAATTCCTGCATTTTCACCACAAGGAGTGCCAGAGAGTGGGCCACAAACATTTAGGTTAAAAGTGTAACCAGAATCTTTAATCTAAAATTGTAAATAAATTACTTTTAAAATATGGTTAACATTAATATTTCTTTATCCTCAATTTGGGAAGGCTGACTTCACGGCCTAAGCATAGAGTAACAACAGTTACCCTGACCCAGTCCCAAGTTAACTGTGGCAGTTTGGGATATTATAGATTATAATTGCCCGATAATTACGCTGAAGATTGACTTTTGACTAAACAAGAGTTCATACCGCTTATAGCACCTAACTTAAAGGCAGCAAAACAAAAGAGCAGTGAAGATCGAACTCATAATCTTAAGTATTTGAGCCTTATACTGTGTTTCAACCACTACACTATGTAAATACACAAAGTCAAATTTTACCCATAACACCCAAAAATAAGATGAAATATTTTATTTATAAAATTAATTATTACCTCATACATTCCACTTGTTTTGGTCAATTGTGCAAGGTTGAATTCCATTCCTGATATGTTATCATTGACCTCACAGTTTGAACCTTGTATGACCTTGAGAGGACATGCGGCAGAAGTGTGCCACGTTAAATGTGCCACGCAAGTGTCAGGTGACACATATGTCATGACCGGTGAGTTTTCAGTGGCACCTAAATTGTAAAATTTTTTGTTTTATGTTTAAATTAAAAAAACAACAAATTAATAAAGATTTTAAAATTTTTTTTGTATATATCTTCATTCTCGATGTGGGAAGGTCGACTTCACAACTTAGAGTAACAACTGTTACTCCGACCCAGTTTAAAGTTGCCTGTGGCAGTTTGGAATATTATTGATTATAATTGCCCAATAATTAAGCTACTGATTAAGTGCTGGCTCAGTAGGAGTTAATGCTGTTGAGAGCATGAGAGCAGTGAAGATCGAACACAGGGCCTTATGTAGTGTGTACACAATGCTACCAGTGAATTTTAACTCCTATTTTTAATCTTATGTTACCAATTTGGTTTAAATGATAAAGTTAAACGTGTTAATTAATTATTTTTTATAATCTATTTGAACTTGATACCTGGTTTACAAAATAAAGTTATTTTTGTTGATTTTGTTTTCCCACTTCCACAATTATCACCACCTGAATACCATAACACCAAAGTATCTTGCTGAAAATTCAAAAAAATTGTTAAATTATTTTTAAAGTTGAACAATGATAAAATAAATAAGATGAAGCTTAATTTTTTTGTATATATCTTTATTCTTAATGTGGAAAGGTCAAATATGCAGCTTGAACATCAGTTACTTCGACCTAGTCTCGAGTTGCCTGTGGCAGTTTGGGATATTATAGATTATAATTGCCTGATAATTATGCTGCTGATTAAGTGCTGGCCCAGCAGGATTTTATACCGTTTATAGGGACTTACTCAAGGGATCGAACCCAGAACCTCATGTAGTGTAGGAAGTGTTCTGACCACTACACCACGCTGATGGTATATTCATATTTATATTTAATATATATTTGTGTGTGTGTGTGTGTCCAATGTATAGGCCTAAAATATTTAATAAAGTGCCATTAATGTGGTGTGTAGGTGAATTATCACAGGCAAATATTAAATAAGATTTGCAACCATATTATGACAATTAAAATCCTGACCATAGAGCCAACTAGTTAACCATGATGTAGAAAAATGTAAATTATTCTTAATGTGAAAAAATGTTAAATGTTTTCAATGTAGCAAATTTTTAAATTATTTCAATGTAAAAATGCTTCTATACAGTCCTTTTTTTATTATCTTAACTATGCTATGTTAAATGCCTGTTATTTTGCCTAAGCATTATTTGTCAATTGTTTTTTTAATTATGTTGGAGTCTTTACTTAAGAAAGCTACACCATGGTAGCAGTGGGAATTAAACCCTTAACTTTAAGGCTTAAAAAACATGTGTAATAGATCATTAAGATTTAACAGGTTTTACAGAAAATAATTCTTCACCCAAAATATAATTAAACATTTTACCGATAAGAAATTGACAAACAAAACGATATAAAAACTTTTTTATCCATTTGTTTAAAAAAGTTTCTGAAAAAAAAAATTTATTTTAAACTCACCACTTTAGTGAGGTTAAATTTTGAGGATAAACCAAAATTTTCGATGTTATTTCCGTTAATTTTACAAACTGCTGCTCCTGCCTGACACCCAGTGGCAACATTGTCGTGAATTAATTCCCTAAAAAAAGGGTTTTTAAATTAATAACATTCTACAATGTTGTTGAAAATTTTTTTTATTTATGTATTTATTTATCCTCGATGCGGGAAGGTCGACTTAACGACCTAAACATAGAGTAATATCAGTTACCCTAACCCAGTCTTTTGAGTTTTCTTTTGCCGTTTGAGATATTATTTAGTATAATTGTCCGATAATTAATCTGCTGATAAATTTTGAACTTAAAAAAGTTTGAAAAAAAAGTTTTATAGCATCTTACTCAAGGGTGCTACAGAATAAAAACCTGTAAGAATCAAATTAAAGACCTCATAAAATGAAGCCAATTGTCCCATCCACTACACAATGCTGCCAGTGTATACACTTTACACAATTTTATTAACATCTTACAATAAAATCAACAAACCCAACTTACCCACAAACATTAACAAAATATCGAGAACTTTCATCTTTTTTGTTGTTTATTATTTCCCAGTTTAATTTCTCTTCACCTGTTATTTAAAACAATGTTAGTAATAAAGGTAATGTATTTTAGTTAGATTTTTTTTGCATTAATAAATATTACACATCAGATTTATGACTTAAAACATGCCATTATATCTTCTGTTTGGTATAGCTTTATAATGACCTTAATTAAGATAAATTTTATTAATTAGTTAGGTTATAAAAGTTAAATAAGTTTTATTTAAATAAATTCAATTTAGGTAAAAAAATTTGAATTTACCGGCAACCCTGGTGAGGGAGGAGAGGTCGTAACTGATTCCATTAGAGTGAGTAATGTGACATGATGGTGGCGGTGCCACGCACACATGACTGGTGTGCCAGTCAAAGTAATAAGTGCAATGTAATTCATGGTTGAATACAGGGGCACCAATTCCTAAATTAAAATTTACAAGTTTTGAGATTATGTTTAATTAAGATTTTAATTTGAATAATTGAAGGTTTAAATAAAGTATAAAAGTTAGTGAAGCTGTTTTTACTTATATTTAATTGTCCTCGATGTGGAAAGGTCAACTTAATGACCTAAATATAAAGTAACATTTGTACTCCGACCCAGTCTCAAGTTGCCTGTGGCAGTTTGGGATATTATAGATTATAATTGCCTGATAATTAAACTGCTGATTAAGTGTTAGTTCAGCAGGAGTTTATACTGTTTATAGGGCCTTACTTAAGAGTACTACAGCATGAAAGCATTAGGAATCGAACCCAGGACCTCATGTTGTAAAGCCAAGTGTTCTAACCACTACCTATGTCATGTTTTTAAAAAGCAAAACTTTAATAATTTAATTTAAAATTGTAATAACCTGCAGTTTTGTTGCAATGAAATAAAATCACAGAATTTCTTTTCAATCCATTTCCACATTTCTGCCCATTTTTATAAATTAAAGTTAACTCATCATCGAAATATTTTAACTCAAATCCTTCTAGTTTTCCCGCAATTTTTCCTTTATCAGCATCATCTGTCAATCAAATTGAGGACAAACTATTAATATTAAATTTTATAATTTGTTGAAAAAATATTGACACTAATAAATTAAAAGTTAAAAAAGTTATTATAAAATATAAATATCAAAAAAATTAATTAAAAAACAACCTCTTATCTGACAGACAGAGTTCAAGTTTCCTTCAGTATCTGTTCCACACTTGATCCCAGTGTTTGAACAAATATTTATAAAATATTCTGTTTTTTCATCATCATGTGTGGATATCTTATCTGTAAAATATTAAAAATTTTTTGTATTAAGATTTAAACTATTTTTTTCCTATTGAATTATCCTTGATGTGGGAAGGTCAACTTCGCGACCCAAACTAGAGTAACATAAGTAACTCCGACCCAGTCTCGAGTTGCCTGTAGCAATTTGGGATATTATAGAATATAATTGCCCGATAATTATACTGCTGATTAAGTACTGGCTCAGCAGGAGTTCATACCGGTTATGATGTCTTACTCAAGGGTGCTACAGCATGAGATCAGTGGGGATTAAACCCATGACTTCATGTATGGTGTAGCAAACCCAGTCCAAAGTTTACTTTGAAAGTTTTGGGTATTTATTGCCCAAAAAGTTTATGCGGTTTATAGCACACTAATTGTGCTACAGCATAAAAGCAGTTGGGATCAAACTTAGGATCTCATGTAGTGAAGGCAAGTGTTCTGACCACATTAAAACTATTAATTAAATTAAATCATTTTAATTGTTTAATTTGTTATTCAATAACAACTGTTAATAATTATTAAAATTATTAACAATTTATTAATTAGATTTTTTAAAACTTTTCAAAAATTTAAAATCTTACAATTTTCGGTGCTGGTTAAAGGTGAAAGGTCAATGTCAACACCATGTCGATCAAGGTCAAGTTGGCAAGTATGACTCGTCAAAAATTCACTTGGACAAGCTGCTTCTGTCCACCACTCGATGGTGTATTGACAGTTGTCAGAACTCGTTAATATCGGTTGCCTGAAAACAACATTGTTATTATTTGATTTGGTTTTAATTTATATATTAAAAAAAATATTTAACAAATTAAAAGTTTTTTTTACATAAATTTAATTACTTTTTATTTTGAATTTTGTTAATTTACAAAAATAGAAACTCAACCTGAGTCAGTTGAAATATAATTAGTCTGTTATAAACAACACAATACAAACAATCAAAACTCTGTATTATTTCCTGACATATGCATTCTTTTAATTAGAACAATAAATTAAGGTTTTTTTAAACCAATATAATCCACAAAAGGCAATTAATAATTTTGAATACTCTGTTTCCCAACATCAAAAATTGTGTTTTTAAAATTATATTATTATTTACACCACCATAAGGTCGTGGGTTTAATCACCACTGCTCTTATGCTGTAGCGCCCTTGAGTAAGGCGCTATAAACAGTATAAACTCCTGCTGAGCCAGCACTTAATCAGCAGCATAATTACTTGGCAATTATAATCTATAATATTCTAAACTGCCACAGCAACTCGAGACTGGGTCGGAGTTAATGATGTTACTCTATGTTTAGGTCGCGCATTCGACTTTCCCACATCGAGGATAAAGATATATATAAACAAACAAACATTTATCTATAAAAACTAAGAAAAGACAACTTCAACAGTCTAATTAAAAAATAACTTTATTTTAGCAGTTCAAATTATACAGAGTTGACATTAAAATATTACCTGCTGATCTTATTTGCTTTAAACAAAAAAAGTATGTAAATACCTTTTTAAAGGCATCACAACAAAGCACCAACGAGAATCAAACACAAGGCCACTGGTCTTAAAAGGTAAGACACAATATTTTGCCTATAGCTGTGTATTGTTTTGTAACTACTATACTTTGCCAACTGTTATAAATTATGTAAATAAAAAAGTGCTTACTACGATAAATTATGAGTATAAAAAAGTGCCTACCTGCTACCTCCTCTATTCTTGCCAGGACAGACAAAAGTGATGATAACTTGTGGGTTGCTGCATCCTTCTGGCTTATTTGTGCCTGGCTCAGTTGTGTAGGTTATCATTAATCTAAATAAAGTAAACAATTTTTTTTAAATATCTATTTATCCTCGATGTGGAAAGATCGACTTCACAACCTAAACATAGAGTAACATTTGTTACTGTCCCAGTTCCGAGTTGATATTGGCAGTTTAAGATATTATAGATTATAGTTGCCCAATAATTATGCTGCTGATTAAGTGCTGGCTCAGCATGAGTTTATATTGTTTATATTGCCTTACTCAAGAACGCTACAGCATGAAAGCAGTGGGGATTGCCTCAGGACCTCGTGTAGTAAAGCCAAGTGTTCTGACCACTACAATATGTTACCAGTCAAGTTACAAAATAATACCAAGTCATATCTAAACATGACAATAAAGATTTTGGCATTACTTTTAAAAACACTTAACAACCAAACCTGTTTTCGTCTGTAATATTGACAGCTTGTGTAGCCACCCCAATGGAATAAGCATGACCACCTTGCAACAGACATGCAGCTGCATTGTCAGGACATTGGGATAAATAAGTATAAAGTTTCGAGGGGAATTCATTGTGGATATTCCGACAAACATTTATGTAAATGCCGTCATGTGATGTCGCTGATGGAGTCGTAGGGTCACCGATGTAGTAATACCCCTCCTAAAGATAAAGGTAACTTAAATTAAACAAATACCATTTAATATACAAATCCCACTATTTCTAACTTTCAAACCTGTTTTGCCAGAGTTTCCAAATCTCTTTTCTTCCCGTCATGATCGTAAACGTAACATTTAACTTGATCCTGAGCATCTGTGATCTTACAAGCGAGGTTGGTTTCCCATAGAATGTCAACAAAACATTCGTCCGATGAAATCACTTCAGGAGAACCCTGAAGATATTTAATATAAAAATGTAGAGAAAGTAATTTAAAGAAAAAAAAGAGTCAAAAGTAATCAAAAATTAAAATAAAAACTTTTACAGACACTTAAAAGTTACCAAAGTTGTTCCACAGTCAAAAGTGATGCTACTCCGATAAAAACTCGACTGAGAACATTTCTTTGTCGTGTTAAACTCGAGATAAAAACCAACAGAATCAACCGAGTCATAATTTATACTTGGTGAGATTGTGGATTCTCCATATGATAAATGGGTGTCTAAGAATGGTTTATTGTATGTTTAAACTTGTTTTTTATTAATATATTTTTATTGTTGATGTGGAAGGTCAATTTCACAACCTAAACATATAGTAACATCAGTTACTCCAACCCAGTCTCAAGTCGTCTTTAGCAGTTTGGAATATTATAGATTATAATTGCCTGGTAATTATGCTGCTGATTAAGTGCTGGCTCAGCAGGAGTTCGTAAAGATTATAGAGTCTTACTCAAGAAGGCTACAGCATGAAAGCAGTCCCAAGCCCAGGATCAAACCCAGGACCTTATGTAGTGTAACAAGTGTTCTGACCATTACACTACAAGTGTTGTGACCACTAAAATTTGTCGATATTTTAACCTATTGGTAATACCCTTTCCTTAAAAATACAAATAATTTAAAACAATAAACCAACCGGTTCCATGATTTTGAGTCAAACAAATTGAACTTCCGTCACAGCCATCCACATGCTGCAAACCATCACAAATATTGATTAAATAAACTTCTTTTATTCCTGAGTCTGTGTTGTAATGTGTCTCCCATGTTCTGTTTAATAATTTCATCATTAATTTTACACAAAACTAAATATTAGGTAACTTCTGTTGCTATGACCAAGTCTTAAGTTGTGTCAGTTTTGAATATTATTAATCTAGTGATATTGTTAAATTAATAACATCTTGTAAAAATGTTAAATCTTTAACATTCTGGTTAGCTTTGTTTTTTTGCAAAAGATCAACTAGAAGTAGCAGAAATCAAACCCAAGACCTCATGTGATGATGCCCAGTGCCTTGACTACTGTACCATCCCACTAGATTAACTAACTTGCCAGCAGCAAGAATTAAACTCAAAACATTAAGTTGTTGCCAGCATGTAAAAATATTAAAAAATGTTAATAAATATAAATAAACTTACCCGGATAATGAACTTAAATCATTTCCATAAACAGATTTACAATTCTCAAATTGTTCAGCGCGAGAAAAATTGAAGAGAAATACAATTTGAAGTAAAAATAAATGAGAAAAATTGACACAAAAATATTTTTTCATTTTTAATTTTGTTTCTATTTTAATTCTGGTGCATTTTTTATAAAAAAAGGTTTCTAAAAAAGTATATTTCAGTATTTAATACTTTTTTTTATATTATTAATAAAATTTTTATATTATTAATAAAATTTTTATATTATTAATAAAATTCTGACTGCAAAACTTTTTTTCCTTATATATCTATGCTAAAATTACTTAAAAATTGGCGTAAATTTTACTGAAATTGGAAAGTTGTGACCAGTCATATAGTTTAAACGCCATCAATTGCAAAAACTTTCGGTGGTTTAACATTTTGGCAAATGAAATTTAAGTTATGCTTGCTAAAAAATATTTTTTCTATTTTTATTCCATTACAATCAGACAAAAAATGAAACATAATTCATAATAATCTTCCAATATTTGCAATACTTTTAACATTGTATTACGAATAACACTAAACAAACCCTATTTAGTTTAATGTTTAAAGTTAACAAACTTTGTTTTATTATTTAGAAATTATTCTGATGACACTATCAGACTATTGTCACATGACTAATTTTTACGATTTGGCAGTTTCTACAAAATTGGCAGACGACATTGTCATACAAGTACGTTATTCCATATACGTTTATTAACTAAAATAAGTAAAATTTTAAATGTAAAAGCTAATGTTTAAAGTTTAAATTAAATTTATTTTAATTTAAATTAAGAAACGCTTTTTTAGCTGATGAACTAAAAGGTGTTTTCCCTTCAGGTGGTTACCCAAACTTTTGTGACATCATCTCGAGTCTTTTATCCTCATTTACTTATTCTGGTATTTCAAAATTTTTTATAAGATTTATTAAATTTGTTAAAATTTTTTAAGTTAAACACATTAAAAGCCTTAACTTACTTACACTAATTATTGTTAAATATCTAGTTGCTTAAATTAATAATACTTATCAAAATATGTCACATCAATATTAGGTGTGTGTATGTTTAATAAAGTTTTCGCCAGATCCTTTAAGTAAAAAAAAACGAGTTCAGTTACTCTTTAAAAATTAAAATATAATTAACAAACAGAAAATAAGTTAAAATAAAAAAAAATTGCTCACAAATGTTACTTGAAAATAGTTCCAATAATGGCTATAAAAAACTTGAAAAATACAATTCCAAAGATAATGTCTTATAATACATTATTTTACCATAATGCATAAAATATTTAAAACCATATGTTAAAAAGATAAAAATAAATTGAGTTAGGTTAACATTTCTTTACAATAAATTTTAAAATAAACGGCATGGCGTTACATCTTTCAATCCAATCTTGACAACACATATTCATATTTTGATCCTCATCAATTTGTTGGTAGATTTTAAGTAAAGTTTTGAAATCCGACAATGCTTCTTCATATTGACCAAGCTTATATTTGCACATGCCAATCATATATTGATAATAGGCAACAAGAACGCTTTCAGTTGAGCAGTCGTCAAATTGTTGGTGAATTTTAAGTGAATTCTGTAAATTGGTTAATGCTTCTTTGTATTTACTAAGCTCATATTTGCACAATCCAATCCAATAAAGATCATAAGCAACATCACTGCTTTTAACTGGATCGTCGTCAGTTTGTTGGTAAATTTCAAGTAAAGTTTGAAAAACAAATAATGCTTTTTGGCATTGACTGAGTTGATATTCACACAAACCAATCCAATAATGACAATCGGCAACATCACTGCTTTTAATTAGATCGTCATCAATATGTTGGTAAATTTTAAGTGAGATTTGTAAATCATATAATGATTTTTTGTATTGACCAAATTGATAGTTGCACAATCCAATCCAAAATTGACAATCAGCAACAATATTGCTCTTAGTTGGATCGTCAACAATTTGTTGGCAGATTCCGAGTGAAGTTTGGAAATTTATTAGTGCTTCTTTATGTTGACCTAACTTATATTTGCACAATCCAATCCAATAATGGTTTTCGGCAACGTCAATACTTTTATTTGGATCGTCATCAATTTGTTGGTTGATTCTAAGTGAACTTTTGAAATTAAATATTGCTTTTTGAAATTGGCCGAGCTTATACTTGGATAATCCAATCCAATAGTGTAGATTGGCAACGTCACTGCTTTTAATTAGATTGTCATCCGTCTGTTGGTGGATTTCAAGTGAAGTTTGAAAATCGGATATTGCTTCTTTGTATTGACCAAGCTTACATTTACTTCATCCAACATAGCAAAAATACCAGGAATTGTAAAATGTATCTTGTTTGTAAAAAGAACCATTTGTAGTTCTATTAAATTTTGTTTTATAAAGATAATGATTTGCCCAACATATAGCGTATTCATAGCTTTGTAAAAAATAACATATTCCAGAAACTAAATACATTTTTGGTTTTGGCATTTCATCTAAATTAAAAATAAAATCTTGAAATGTTGAAATTATCACAAAATATTCAACAAGACATTTTATTCCAACTGACTTTATAAATTTCTTTCGTATTTTTGATTGTTCATCCTGTGATTTCTTATCCATGTAAACTCTTAATCTTGTTTCACATGCAACAGCGATGGCAAATTTAAGATCACAACCAGTTTCTTTAGTCAATATGTTGTTTCGAATAAAATTTTGTAAAATATCAAAGCAACAACATTCTTTAATACCATGAATTTTTCCAACCGCTGAAACAAATAAAGTTGAACTTCTGTAAATCATTTTCTTAATGTTTAGATTATTACCATCAGTTAAATTATATAATTGAGTTAAAACATCAAAATCCTCTTTATTTTTATTAATTTGATTTTTAATTGTTAACTGATATTGTTTTATATTCAATAAAGAAATTTCATTATCAACAAGTTGATGAAATTGTTTGTATATTTGTTGACTGCCAGCAACAAAACATGACGTCATCAACATATCAGCTAAGTGGTAACCATTCTTTATATCTTCATCTGCCCCAATAAAACTTGCCATTTTGCTTACAGTTTGAGTAAGTTCAAGTGTAAATGATTTGTTTTCTGTTTCAACTTGTCTTCCTAGCGGAGATTTACAAGCATGTGGCATCATTCCATCAAAGGATAAGCCACGACATGTAACAGCATCGTAAAAGTTGAATTTAGTTGAATCTCCACTATTTAAACTTGTAATATTAACAGCAGGAAGAATAGTTTCTCCAAGATTAATCAAAATAATTTGAAAGATTACAGCAAACCACCTGAAGTATTCCTTTACTTTTTCTTGTTGTGTTTTAGACAATTCTGTGATTTTGTCATCTAAAACTATGACGTTTTCAAAATCAGAAAATGGAGTTATTTCCCTTCGTGAAAGTGATCCAAGTCCCACTAAAGCATACTCACATGGAGATTTTCCCATTATTTCTTCACAAAATCCAGCAAGAAGTTTCATGATCTTTATATAATCTTCACTTATTATATTCTGCAGGCTGTTTATGGCTTCAACCTTTTCACTTTTAAGTTTTGTGAATTCTTCGTTAAATATGTCTTCAGGAATCTGAGGAATGGTTTTAAGTATATCATTAACCTTGTTTCTCATTTCTGCAACATCTTTAGCAATTATTTTAGAATAATAAATCAAATCTGGTTCTTGGTTTGCTGCATTTGCAACTTTAAGTAATTCAGAGCAAAATTGACGAAGATCTTGTTTAATTTCTTCCACATTTTCAGGTTTTGTAACAATAGCTGCATTTAGTAAAGCTGCACTTTGAATTAACTTAATTTTGTCAGCCTGATGTAAACCTTCAGTTTTGTAAATTAAACCAAGTTTATAAAAAAATTTTGCAGATTGTTTTGGAAATTTTTTCTTTTCCATTTTTGCCACAAATCTGTTTAAGTTGTTCAATAATCTCATCTTCTGTATTCATTGTTATTTAATAAACTTTTTTCTGAACAATATATTTTCTATTTACTTAATAAAAAATATTTAGTGATAACAAATAACAAAAACATAAACTTATAAAGACCTTAAAAAGAATGTATAACGAACTTAATTTTCAATCGTAACTGCACTAATTCCGCCACAAAGATTTACAATGAAAATTTAACTTTATTTGCCAAAAATTGTCTACAAGACATATGTATATTAATGTTGCAATTAATAATGGTAGGATTTAAGATTTTTTATACAAAACCTTTTTGATTTAAAACCTAATATTTTATGTTAAATATTTGTTATTAAACCAAAATAAAGTTTTTAAATTTATGTTAGTAAATGCTATGCTTATAACACATACTTAGAAGTTAGCTTAAATCTTTTAATTTTATTTCACAAAAAGGTATTAAGCATTTCGCTGCATGACGATTTCTTATATTTCTTCCGCTTATTCAGGATATAACAAAGACTTCGTGATATTAGTTTTAACAAAGCGGGCACGATTTTTGACTCACAAGAGTTTTACACAACAACTTCGATAACAAATTGTAGAGTCCAAATATTAGGTTAATTTTTTTTTTATAAAGTTACTATAAAATACTAATATTATTCACACATATATTAAAATATTAATTATATCATGTAACAAAATATATGAAATCTATAACAAATCATAATTTAATCAAAAGAAGTCATTTTATTATTCCAATAAAGGGTTAAATTATTAGTTGTTTTTAGTTGTTATGAATATTTGAAAAGTTTAAACAAGTTCAAATTTTAATGCAAAATTTAATTTCGATTAAAAGTAAAATATATTCCCAGATCAATAAAATGTTTTATAATTAACATAATGTTAATAAGTCTATCATATTCGTAGTAATTATTTTAAACATTAAACATTAAAGTATTAGATAAGGTATTGGGTATTTCACGCATTGTTTAATGCTTTATAGTTGTCTTGTTAAAGACCTTTAAAATGTTTTAATTACATTTCTTTATAAAGTTTACAACAAGTTTTATGATGTTACTGTAGCAGTTCCAGATAGCAAACCAATTTAAATATTTTTAATTTAAATCCTAAAATTTTTAAAATATAAAATCAACATTAAATCAAATTTGTACAATTACTTAGGTTTAAGATTAATATACAAATATGCACAAAAATATATAACTTTGAGCTTAAAAAATAATCAAAACAAAAACTTGTAGACAATAGCTTAAACATAGTTATAAAATGTCAAAAAAACTTTTTAAATAAAATTGTCATACAAATAAAATGTTATAAAGCACAAATCAAAATTTGATTTAAAATACAAAAAAGGAAAGAAAAAAATTTTTTTTTGAACTTAATGAAGTTAAAAAGCTTATAATCTGTGCCCTAGCTTAACATTTCTTTACAACAAATTTTAAAATAAACGGCATGGCATCACATTTTTCAATCAAGTGACGGCAATCCCTAATCACCTTTTGATTCTCGCCAGTTTGTTGATACATTTCAAGTGAAATGTGGAAATTAAATATTGCCTCTTTGTATTGACCTAGTTTATATTTGGACTTTCCAATCCAATAATGATAATCAGCAACATCAAACATCCCAGTTGAATCGCTATCTATTTGTTGGTAGATTATAAGTGAAGTTTGGAAATCCGATAATGCTTCGTTATATTGACTTGGCTTATATTTGCATTTTCCAATCCAATAAAGAAGGTCAGAAACATCAAAGGTCCCAGTTGGATCGCCATTTATTTTTTGGTGGATTTTTAGTGAAGTTTGAAAATCGGATAATGCTTCTTTATATTGACCAAGCTCAAACTTGCATTTACCAACATAAAAATAAAAAATATCAACACAAGGTTTCGAGTTGTTAGTTAACTCAGTTGTGCATCTTTTCTGGTTACACCATTTTAGAGCAAAGTTATACGAACCTAAAATATAACATATTGCTGGAACCAAATTTATTTCAAATGTCGCTATTCGATCTAAGTCCAATACATTTAGTTGAAATTGATAAATTATTAAAATATATTCTAAAAGACATTTTATTCCAACCGTTTCATCTACAAATTTACTTTTTATCTCTGATTTTTGAACTGTATCGTCTTGTGATTTCATATCTATGTAAACTCTTAATCTTGTCTCACATGCAACAGCGATGGCAAATTTAAGATTACAACCAACTTCTTCTGTTAATTCGTTTTGTTGAATAAGACTTTCTAGTATGTCAAAGCAACAAGATTCTTTTATGCCATGAAATTTTCCGATTGCTGAAACAAATAAAGTTGAACTTCTGTAAATCATTTTTTTTATATTTAATTTTTTGCAATTCTCCAAGATATCTAATTGATTTAAAACATCAAAATCTTTTTTATTTTTATTGATTTGTTTTTCAACTGATATTTGATAATGTATTACATTTAGTAAAGACATTTCGTTATCAACAAATTTTTGAAATTGTTGATATATTTGTTGGTTTCCCGCGACAAAACATGACGTCATCATCATATCAGCCAAGTGGTAACCATTCTTTATATCTTCATCTGACCCAATAAAACTTGCCATTTTGCTTACAGGTTGAATTAGTTCAAGTGTAAATGGTTTGTTTTCTGTCTCAACTTGTCTTCCTAGTGGAGATTTGCAAGCATGTGGCATCATTCCATCAAAGGAAATGCCCAGGGGTGTAACAGCATCGTAAAAATTAAATTTAGTTGGATCTCCACTATTTAAACTTGGAATATGAACAGCAGGAAGAATAGTTTCTCCAAGATTAATCAAAATAATTTGAAAGATCACAGCAAACCATCTGAAGTATTCCTTTACTTTTTCTTGTTGTGTTTTAGACAATTCTGTGATTTTGTCATCTAAAACTATGACGTTTTCAAAATCAGAGTAAGGAGTTATTTCCTTTCGTGAAAGTGATCCAAGTCCCACTAAAGCATATTTACATGGAGAATTTCCCATTATTTCTTTACAAAATCCAGCAAGAAGTTTCATGATCTTTGTATAATCTTCACTTATTGTATTTTGCAGGCTGCTTATGGCTTCAACCTTTTCACTTTTAAGTTTTGTGAATTCCTTGTTAGATATGTCTTCAGGAATCTGAGAAATTTTTTTAAGTTTGTCATCAACCTTGTTTCTCATTTCTGCAACATCTTTAGCAATTGTTTTGAGATATTTAATTATATTTGCTTTTTGGTTTGCTGCATTTGCAATTTTAAGTAATTCAAAGCAAAATTTATGAAGATCTTGTTTAATTTCTTCCACATTTTCAGGTTTTCTAACAATAGCTGCATTTAGTAAAGCTGCACTTTGAATTAACTTAATTTTGTCAGCCTGATGTAAACCTTCAGTTTTGTAAATTAAACCAAGTTCATGAAAAAGTTTTGCAGATTGTTTTGGAAATTTTTCTTTTCCATATTTGTCACAAATTTGTTTAAGTTGTTCAATAATCTCACCTTCTGTATTCATTGTTATTTAATACCCTTTTTCCTGAACAGTATATTTTTTATTTGCTTAATAAAAATATTTAGTTATATAACAAATAATAAAAACATAAACTTATAAAGATTTAAAAAGGATGTATAACAAACTTAAATTACAATCTTAACTGCACTAACCCAGCCACAAATATTCACAATGAAAATTTAACTTTATTTGCCAAAAATTGTCTACAAGACATATATATATTAATGTTACAATTAATAATGGTAGGATTTCAGATTTTTTATACAAAACCGTTTTGATTTAAAAGCTAATATTTTATTTTAACTTTTCGTTATTAAACCAAAATAAAGTTTTTAAATTTAGGTACCTAGATCTTTATTTAAAATTAAAGACCTGGCTACTCAAAACAGATCTATTCTCTACCTTTACTAACTACCACATCTCTTCACATAATTTTCCAAATAAAAAATTTCTTGTTAGTAAATGCTATGCTTATAACACATACTTAAAAGTTAGCTTATATCTTTTAATTTTATTTCACAAAAAGGTGTTAAGCATTTCGCTGCATGACGTTTTCTTATATTTCTTCCGCTTATTCAGGATATAACAAAGACTTCGTGATATTAGTTTTAACAAAGCGGGCACGATTTTTGACTCGCAAGAGTTTCACGCAATAACTTCGATAACAAATTGTAGAGTCCAAATATTAGGTTAATTTTTTTTTTTTATAAAGTTACTATAAAATACTATTATTACTCACACATATATTAAAATAATAATTATATCACGTAACAAAATATATAAAATCTATAACAAATCATAATTTAATCAAAAAATGTCATTTTATTATTTTAAAAAAGGGTTAAATTATTAGTTGTTTTTAGTTGTTGTAAGTATTTGAATGGTTTAAACAAGTTCAAATTTGATACAAAACTTAATTTTGAATAAAAGTAAAATATATTCCCAGATCAATAAAACGTTTTATAAATTACAGAATGTTAATAAGTTTATCATATTCGTTGTAATTATTATTAATTTAAAACATTGACGTATTGGATATGGTATTAGGTGTATCACGCATTGTTTAATGCTTTATAGTTGTCTTGTTAATGATCTTAAGTCAAATTTGCTCGACTGTACATTTAGAGGAATACTAAAAAAGTAAAAATAAATATTTATGTTATTTTTTTTTGTATATATTTTTATCCTCGATGTGGGAAAGTTGAATGCGCGACTTAAACATAGAGTAACATCAGTTACTCCGACCCAGTCTCGAGTTGCCTGTGGTAGTTTGGGATATTAGAGATTATAATTGCTCGATAATTATGCTGCTGATCAAGTGCTGGCTCAGCAGGGGTTCATACCATTTATAGCGCCTTACTCAAGGGCGCTATAGCATGAGATCAGTGGGGATTAAACCCACGACCTCATGTGTAGTGTAGCAAGTGTTCTTACCAATGCACCACGCTGTGGGTTTAATTATTGTAGCCGAAGTTTTACTGTTATATTTTAAACCATGGGTACCTTTTAAGAAATATAAATTGATCTGGAATCATCAACTTAAGATATTTCGAGGCAATATGTTCTTCCAATTCTTTTTTAATGACTTTACCATTCGGAACAATAAAAGCTGTAACCTTTCGTTGTGACAACTCTCCTGTTACACTTAAAGCACATGCATTTACACTTGGGTGTTTTAAAAGTCAGATTTCAACAGCCTGTTAAATAAAAAATTAAAATTTATTAGTTTGTAACAAATTAGGAAAAATTAACAAACAAAAAAATAGTTATTTTATTAACTATATTGCATGTAAGGCATTTTTTAAATAAAAATTTTAACATACCATTATATAAAATCTTTGACAACAAAGTAAATACTTATAAAAAAATAATTTAAAACAGGGAGCAGTGGGAATCGAACATAGAACCTCATGTAGTAAAGCCAAATGTTCTGACCACTACTCAATGCTGCCAGTTCATATCAAGCAAAAAATTTAATAAAGATAACTGTGATGTGGTTTAACTGGCCAGGCATGCCAACAGGCACAGGTTGTTTAAGATCATCCAAAATGTAAACTGTGATCCCTGTTAAAGGTTTTCCAACAGGGCAGTACACACTGTCTGATACTCTGCCATTTTTAAAATAATCATTTAAACAAAATAGTGCAAAATTGTAAGCCTCTGAAAAATAGGCTATTATTTTTTCAAAGTTCAAATTATTTCTTTTCAGATATTTTAGTTTTTTTTTTTCAGTTTGTTTTAGACCATGTTTATTTATTTACAATGCTCACCTGCATTACTATACAGACTATACATTTTAATCCAAGGAAATGCTGCCAATAATCTTTTTGCCAATATTACGGTTACAACTTCTCCGCAAATCACAATATATCTTAAAAAATGCAAAATATTGAATATTTATGTTTTAAAAATTACAAGCATAAATTTATAAGATGTTGATAAAAATCAATTACTTAATGTTAAAATCTGTTTAAAAATAAAATTTAGAATAGCCTTTAGAATAGAAATCATAAGATGTCATAAGCCTTAATTCATAAGAAGTTGCTAAAAATTGATTACTATAAATAAATGTTAAAATCTGTTAAAAATAATATTAGAATAGCCTGATATAAACCAATCATTGTAACTGTTCTGCATCAAAAGTCAATCTTACCTCATCGATAAAAAGTCGTCAGGACAAAAATTAGGATCCATTAACATTTGCTCTAAATGTGATGGTGTAAATAACATTCTTGTTATTGACTTACGCTTGACACATTGTCCAAAGAATTGCTACAAAAACACATGGTAAATATATATATTTTATTCATATTACCTTAAGGTGATAAATTTTGTATTTTTATGAGGAAGAGTGTGTTGTTGTGATGTCTTAAAGCTATTCTAAATGCGGGCTCATGGGCGAATAGTGTGGTATTAGTGTGGCTCGAACCCAAAACTTTTGTTACTTAATTTAATACCATAACTGCTTAACCAGACTACCAAATCTATTTTAAATGAAGCTTAGTAGACAATATAAACGTATAAGCCTGAATGTCAAATTTATATTCTTATGATATAAGTAATACTGCCATTTGTGGTGTGCGGGTAAATTAACACAGACAAATATTAGGTAAGAGTTGCCACCATTTTATAACAATTTAAAATCACAATCGTGGGTGGGCTAATGACTTTTGTCAACAAATAGCTAGTGACTTTTAAAGTTGTTGTCAGTTAGAAATAACATAGAATCTAATTGCCCGATATTTACACTGTTGATTAGGACCAAGCAGGAGTTAATACCCTTTATAGCGGTTTACTTAAAGGCGCTACAGTATAAGAGCAGTGAGGTTCAAACTTACCACCTCATGTAGTGTAGCAACTGTTTTGAGCACTACACCACACTGCCAGTTTTAAAACATCGTACCTTTTGGTTTTCCGGTGTTGTGAGATGTATAAGCAACATGTGCATCATCATCTATCTCACGCTGAGGGAGTTCTATTTTTAAATCGCAATCAGAATTAAGAATTTGATTCATCCAGTCACCATCCAACACAAAGTAAGGTAGATTTACACCTGAAAACAATTTTCACTAACTGTTTACAACCTTTTGTGGTAAATTAATTATAATATTTATTAATTATAATATTTATATAGATAATAACGTTTTGTATAATAAGGAAACTTTGATTATTGTTTTTTTTGGGTACTTTTTAACTCTTACTTTATCATGTTCTCACATATTTAAAGTTAAAATATAACTATGTGATAATACAATTTACAAAATAAATGTGATTTTTGGTACAATTGCCGTTAAGCTGTTGGTATGTATTTACTGATGCTATAAGGCAGACTGGTTTACCAACCGTGCACATTTCTATAATTGCACCAGTGGTAGTTGTAGAAAACAAATTCATGAAAGCACCACCTACATAAAATTAATTGTAAACTTTAGTATCAAGTTGACTTTGGCAGTATGGTATATTATAGAATATAATTGCCCGATAATTATGGTGCTGAGAAAGTACTTACTCAGCAGGAGTTTATATCATTTATAGCACCTTACTTAGGGGTGCTACTGCATTACAGCAGTAGGAATCAAACCCAGGACTTTATGATGTAAAAACAAGTGTTTTAAACACTGCACTACGTTGCCGGTTTTAATTATAAATATAAATATTTGATATTTTAAACTAATTAAAATTAATATAATGACAGAAATTAAAAGGTTTACCTGATTTTATGATGGCAATGTTGCCACCACTTATTCAACAGATACTTCCATAAAATTGGAACAACAGAAGAATTTTTCATAACCCCAAAATTGACAATAAGATATTTGGCTAAACAGGTTGTTAAGTTATCCAACTCCCGAAAAGTGTAAGCTTTATTGTCATCTAATAAAGCTATTTTGTTAGGTGTTAAATTAACTTGATTTTGAAACCATTCGGACAACCCTTTATGCTTTGTATAGCTAAAAAATAAAATATATTTGTTTTGGGGTTTGATTAAATAACTCAATAAAAGTAAAATTGTGTATTCTTTAAGTAAAAAATTTACAACGCTTTGACTTACTGTAAATCCTTTATTTGGCAATTCATTTTGAATACTAGATCTACAGCAGTGAATCTCAACCTTTTTATTCTTGCAATCAGTGAAAAAAATCTTCACAGATTGGTTGCACAACATTGTAATTAACATAATTCACAAGCAAAAACAACAAAACAAAATTCCTGACTGCCTCAGTTGCTGAGTAAGCACCTTTATTTAACAAACAATAGATTGAGTTTGTAAGCATATATGTTCCTATGAAAAGCAATTATTTTTACAGCATAGGCTTTGTAATTTAATAGCATACAAACAAGTTTAAATTATACCTTTAACAACCAGCTAAAATTTGCTTGCGCCGGTTCATTTACCAATAGTTAAAAAACAACAACAACATTGGTAGCAGGTTTGTATGGCACATGTAGCAAAAAAATGTGTCAATCCTTCAAAATATGTGCAATTATAAAATTATGCTTATGTCAAAAATAAGCAATTTAAAAAAATATGCCAATCTAAAAACTTATTATTATTGCTATTTAAAAAATGTGCATATTTAAAAAAGTCCATTGAAATATCTAAATTTCAAAAAAACGTTAAATTTAAATTTGTGTTATTTGTATATAATCAAATTTGTGTTATTTGTATATAAGTTAGTTACGCTAAACTGAACATTAATAAACAACATCTAATGCGGAAAAGTATTTTAACTTAACTTTTCTGTAAGTTAACTTTAGGTACCTACATAAGTTTCTAACTTAAAACTTAATACGATGTAACACCAAAGCAAAAATAATAACATTCTAGCCTTAAAAAACTTATCATTTTTAAAAAAAACTATAATCAAAGTAAGTCATAATAAAACTGTAAAAATTTAATTTCATTAAACTGTTTATTTTTACAAATATTTTTTTAGGAACACAAATAAAGATATAATTAAGCTAGAAAGGGTTGTTTTTAAAATTTATAATGTCATTGTAGCAGTTCTGGATAAAAAAACATTTTTTGTATTTTTTAAATAAATCCTAATAGTTTCTGAAACATAAAACCATCATTAAAAAGTGTACAATCCATTAAGATTAAGGTTTACATACAAATATGCACTATAATATATAATTTGGTGTAAAAACCTGTTTTAATATAACTTTTAGCCTACAATAATAAACCATGATGCTAAAATATTAAAAAGCTATGTTAAATGTAATAGTTGTTTACAATTATATTGTTTTATAACACAAATCTGCATGCAATTAAAAAACTTTAAACCCAAACAAAAAGGGTGGAAACTTTATAACTTAATTTAATTTGTGTAGCTTAACATTTATTTACAACAAACTTTGTAATTAAAGGCATCGCATCACATTTTCCAATCCAATCTTGACAGTTTAGGACCATTTTTAGATTTTGGCCAGTTTGTTGGTAGATGTTAAGTAAAGTGTAAAACTTGAATAACGCTTCCTTATATTGACCAAGCTTATACTTGCACAAACCAATCGAATAATGCCGAGAAGCAACATTACTGCATGTAGTTAGATCGTCATCTATTGTTTGGTAGATTTCAAGTGAAGCTTGAAAGTCTGATAATGCTTCTTTATATTGATCGAGCTGATATTTGCACTTTCCAATTTGATAATGATAAAAAGCAACTTTACTGCTTTTAGTTAAATCGTCATCAATTTGTTGGTAAATTTTAAGTGAAGTTTGAAAATCAGCTAGTGCTTTTTTATATTGACCGAGCTTATATTCGCACAATCCAATTCTATAGTGACTATAAGCAACTTTACTGCTTTTACTTGGATCTTCATTAACTCGTTGGTGAATTACAAATGAAGTTTGAAAATCAGCTAATGCTTCTTTATATTGACCAAGCTTATATTTGCACAATCCAAAATAATAATAATGATTAACAACGTCAGTAATCTTAGTTGGATCATCATAAAATTGTTGGTGGATTACAAGTGAAGTTTGAAGATCAGATAATGCTTCTTTATATTGACTAAGCTGATATTTGCACAATCCAATCCAATGATAACGAACAGCAATGTTAATATTCTGAGTTGGAGCGTCATCAAATTTTTGGTAGATTGCAAGTGAAGTTTGGAAATCGGTTAATGCTTTTTCATATTGACCGAGCTTATAGTTGCACAATCCAACCCAATAATGAACATGAACAACATCAGTAATCTTAGTTGAATCATCAACAATTCGTTGGTGAATTTCAAGTGAGATTTGAAAATCAGACAATGCTTCTATATATTGACAGAGCTGATATTTGCACAAACCAATCCTATAATAACGACTAGCAACATTACTGCTTTTGGTTGGATCGTCATCAACGTGTTGGTGAATTACCATTGAAGTTTGAAAGTCTGACAATGCTTCTATATATTGACCGAGCTGATATTTGCACAATCCAATTCTATAATAACGACTAGCAACTTTACCGCTTTTAGTTGGATCATCATCAAATTGTTGATAGATTACAAATAAAGTTTGGAAATTAGATAATGCTTCTTTATATTGACCATGCTCATATTTACACATTGCAATCCAATAGCAACTATTAGCAATGTCGATAGTGTTAGTTGGATGGTCATCATATTGTTGGTGAATTTCAAGTGAAATTTGGAAATTATATAATGCTGCTTTATATTGACTAAGCTGATATTTGCACAATCCAATTCTATAATAACGATAAGCAACTTTAATGCTATTAGTTGGACTGTCATCAATTTGTTGTAGGATTTCAAGTGAAGTTTGAAAATCAGATAATGCTTCTTTATATTGAACAAGCTTATATTTGCCCAATCCAAGCCAATAATAACAGTTAGCAACTTTACTGCCTTTGGTTAGATCGTCATAAATCTGTAAGTGCATTTCAAGTGAAGTTTGAAAATCAGATAATGCTTTCTTATGTTGACCAAGCTCATATTGGCACCTTCCAATCCAATAATAACATTTAGCTCCATCATCCTCCAAGTTGTTAGTAAACTCAGTGTTGCATCTTTCCTGGTTCAACCATTTCGTAGCAAAGGTATATGAACCCAAAACATAACATATCAGTGGAACCAAATAAATATCAGGGCTTTTTATTCTATCTAAGTAGGATAATTTTTGTTGAAAAGCTGAAATTATTAAAAAATATTCCAAAAGACTTTTCATTCCAACTAAATCTATAAATTTACTTTGTATTTCTGATTGTTGAACCGTATCATCTTGTGATTTCTTATCCATGTAAACTCTTAATCTTGTCTCACATGCAACAGCGATGGCAAATTTTAAATTGCAACCAACTTCTTCAGTTAATTTAATATCTTGAACAAGACTTTCTAGAATGTCAAAGCAACAAGATTCTTTAATGCCATGAATTTTACCGATTGCTGAAACAAATAAAGTCGAACTTCTGTAAACCATTCTTTTTATGTTTAAATTTTTGCAATTCTTTGAATTATTCAATTGAGTGAAAACATTAAATTCTTTTTTATTTTTATTGATTTGTTCTTCAACTGATATTTGATATTGTTCTATGTTTAACAAAGACATTTCTTTATCAACCTTTTTTTGAAATTGTTGATATGTTTGTTGATTTCCAGCAACAAAACATGATGTTATCAACATATCAGCCAAGTGGTAACCATTTTTTATATCTTCATCTGATCCAATAAAACTTGCCATTTTGCTAACTGTTTGAATTAGTTCAAGTGTAAATGGTTTGTTTTCTGTTTCAACTTGTCTTCCTAGGGGAGATTTGCAAGCATGTGGAATCATTCCATCAAAGGAAATGCCACGGGGCGTAACAGCATCATAAAAATTAAATTTAGTTGGATCTTCACTATTTAAACTTGAAATATTAACAGCAGGAAGAATAGTTTCTCCAAGATTAATCAAAAAAACTTGAAAGATAACAGCAAGCCACCTAAAATATTCCTTTATTTTTTTCTGACATTGTTTAGACAATTTTGTGATATTGTCTTCTAAAACTATGACATTTTCAAAATCAGAGTAAGGAGTTATTTCTCTTCGTGAAAGTGATCCAAGTCCCACTAAAGCATATTCACATGGAGGATCTCCCATTATTTCATTACAAAATCCAGCAAGACGTTCCATAATCTTTGTATAATCTTTACTTATTATATTCTGTAGGTTGCTAATAGCTTCAACTTTTTCACTTTTAAGTTTTGTAAATTCCTCGTTAGATGTGTCTTCAGGAATCAAAGGAATGGTTTCAAGTATATTATTAACCTTGTTTCTCATTTTTGCAACATCTTCAACAATTATTTCAGAATATTTAATTAAATCTGCTTCTTGATTCGTTGCATTTGCAACTTTAAGTAATTCAAAGCAAAATTGACGAAGATCTTGTTTAATTTCTTCCAAATTTTCAGGATCTCGAACAATAGCTGCATTTAGTAAAGCTGCACTTTGAATTAATTTTATTTTGCCAGCATTTCCTATGTTCAATTTTTTAGTGGAAGGTTTTAATTTAAACCTTTTTATATTTAATTTTCTTTTTTTGTTTGTTCTTTTATTTAAACCATCAATTTTGTAAATTAAACCAAGTTTATGGAAAAGTTTCGCAGATCGTTTTGGAAATTTTTCTTTTCCATTTTGGTCACAAATTTGTTTAAGTTGTTCAATAATCTCATCTTCTGTATCCATTGTTAGGTTATAATTTTTGTTTTAAAGATGTGTCTTGTTTATTTGCTTTAATAAATTCTAAATTCAAAATAAAAAAAAAAACAAAAAAATTATTCGCATATACATTAAGTTACTTTATATAAATTTTAAACCGAATAATAAAAAGTCTTAATGAGCACAAAAAAAATAATGGCGTAACGAAAAAAATAATAACTTTAAATTAAATTAATAAAAGGAGTGCAGCCTTCTGCAGAATTATTGTAATAAAAAGCTTCAAGGCACTCCTTAATCTGAAATGTCGTTGCTCAACAGGTATTGCTAATGTAAAAAAGTTCTTTGAAGTTAGTGCAAATTACGACCTAAACCTTACATAAAATTTGCTCGTAAACCAATACTCGTTTTATTCTGAATTATACAAGTCTAATTTTAAAACCAATAAAATTTTATAGAGTTTTATACTATAAAGCTATTTCCATTAACTTATTATAGCTTTTATTGGAACGTTATTGTTTGCCCAAGTAGTAAAAAAAGTGCTAAGTTTACATTTACTCATTTATGGCCCAAATTTATAACTTCGTTTTACAGTTTGTTTTAATTCTTTACAAAAGTTCAGGTTACAAAGGGTTTATAAAATATAAAAAAATTAATTGGGTTAAGTGTAAGGACTTATGATTCCACACAAAAACGCTAAAATTATTGACAGTGCACAATATATAACTTTAATTTAACAAACGAAATTGGTATATTAAAACACTCACAACTGCGACTGTAATAAAATATTTTTACAACACAGTCCAATTATTTCACAGTTTTTTTATTTTATATATCGATTATTTAAATTTAGTAAAATTAAAAGTAAAACTGCAACCTCATGCTGCTAAAATTAATAAACATAAGCCTATGTGATGTTGCACAGGCTAATTCTATACACTGCCAACATACCAATAACAAAAAAAAATATTAGCAAATATTTGTGGTTTTATTAAGTTGTTCTGAGAAATAAGTTTTTATAACTATAAATCACTTTACTATTAAGTGATAAAAATCTCATTAAGTTGTTTCAGAACTACATTATTAGAAGTCATTTTAAACAACTTAAAATTTAGTGTTAATATTGACATTACTCGCTAAAATCAATGATGCCATTTAAAAAAATTATAAAAAACCTAACACATTTATAAGAAAAGTCAATAAATATGAGTTAATAAAATATTGTATATATTTTATAACCAAGAAAAGTCAATAAAATATAATTTGTAATAGAAAATGTAAAAAAAACTCAAAGAATGTGGAAAAAAAAACGTAAAAACAACAAACATAGAAACAAAAAAACATAGTAACAACAAATTTACTCCTGATCAATAACATTGCTTTTTTACCTCATTAGTCTATTTGTTTCTTTTGCGGTGTACAACCATGTTTTAAATTTCAATTAAAATATTTTATAAAAAACTGCGGTTTTTCTAAATGTTCTATTTTTAAAATGTTCTATTTTATATTTCATTTAATATTATGCTTTAAAAAAATTGGATGTGAATTTATTTATTGCAATTAGACAATTAGGAGTCAAAAAGTTAAAATCTTGTTCAAAACTGTTAAAAAGTAAAAAATATATCAATAAAAACCTACAGGACATGATGGCAAAACATTTTTAAGTGAAATCAGTTTTACCAACCTTTTTTTTAAAATAAACAATCAAATTAAATAAATTTGATCTTCTTCACTTATATTCTTCCAGATCTTACACATATCTGCATTCATTATTTTTACTATTTAGAAAAAAAATTTCTCAACAAAAAACAAATTTTTATTTGCAAAAAAACAAAATTTGATTTAAAAAAATAAAGTTTAAAATTGATTAAAAAAAAAACTAAATTTAATTTACAAATACCAAAATTTGATTTATTAAAAACAATTATTACAAGTTAAAAACTAATAACCTAGATTGTAAAAATTATATCTTTCTTGTTTTTAAAAGCCGTTTAAGCGACATATGACATATAAATAACTTTAAAATCATATTTTAATAAGGGTTTCAAGACACCTTTCTATTAATGGTTTGAATACTAGTATACAAGACATTGTAGTAATTATTTAGTTGTTATTATACAAAAAACAAGATTATTAAATTTAGTTTTAACTATGATAACACTGCAATACAAAACTAAACTGGTAACAAACGTAAATTTGCCATACACAAACTAAAAAAGTTAAATAAAAACAAGTAAACTGATCTGAACAGATATTGAAAAGTTCCTTTATTATAAGCCCAGCATTAACATATGTTAAGTCAACTGTACATTTTGCTAACTTTGAAATGATTATAAAAGTTTATTATATAGAAATATCTTTGTCGTAAAAACTATATCTTTTTTTTTTAAGAGCTGTATAAGCGAAATATAACGTATGAATCACATTAAAATTATATTTGAATAAAGGTTACAAAAACCCCTTCTATTAATGTTTAAATATATATACAAGACATTGCAGTAATTATGCAGTTGTTTTTGTTAAATTTAGTTTTAACTAAGACAACAAACAAACTGATATTGTATAATATATATCTTTATCCTTGATGTGGGAAAGTCGAATACGCGACTTAAACATAGAGTAACATCAGTTACTTCGATCGAGTTGCCTGTGAATAAAATATGGTTTTGCGTTAAAGGTATACGCGGGCTTAACGCTGCAGACTCCCCGCAGTTTAGTAAAAGGTTTCGCAAGCCGATAGCGATTAGTTGTTATCCGTTTAAAAAAAAGTTTTTGTAACATAAATCTTAAAAAAAATGAATATTCTAAAACCTAACATATGTCATTAACGTAACAACAAATTAAAACTTTTATATATACTGTACTTTATGCAAAATTTTATTTTAAATATCGGTAAAAGGTGGTCTTACGCTGACTTTATACACGGGAATTTTGTCGCCGACTCCCCGCCGTTTTTTTGCAATTTTTTGGCAACTCTTTAAACGTTTTATTCTTTGTGTTTTGGTATATAAATTATATACATTAACACGGACAATAACTAATAACATATTTAGGCACATTCTTTAGTGTAAAAAATGTTAAATTAATGCTTTTTTTAAATATTGTTTGAAAAGGCAGCACTATTTCGCAAAATACGTGATATCATAACGCATTGTGTCACCTAAAAGCGCGCGCTTTCAAAATTAGTTTTTTATAGGTTTCAGTTTGTAAAATTAAAAAAATTGACACGGGAAAAGAAAGATAACATGTTTTTGTACATTATTCTTTAAAAAAATGATTAGTTTACTGCTTATTTAATTTTGAATGCTTTCTAAAAAACTGTATATAAATACACAAAAATAAAAGTTTTTGCGGCAATTAAAATGCGAACTCCCGCTGTTTTAAAAAAAAATCGCTTGGGTACTCGTTAATCTACCTTCGTGTTTGCTATATATATACTGACTTTTGAAATTTTACAAATAAAGAAAGGCGGACAAAGTTGTCATTTTTCCGCTACTTACGTAGAATGTATATAATTTTGTTTACCTATAGAATCGCAAATTAACAAGTTTTAAACGCCTATAATATATTTAAAGAACAACTCGGCAACCACTTGAATTTAACGGCAAATTTTACTAAATATCTACAATGAAAACTTAAAAAAAATGTAAAATTAAGGATCTTTCAAAAACCGTTTAAATCTAAGCTTCTTTCTTATATCTGACATAAGCATAATAACATATTTATTTTTATCCTGGATGATATAGCAATTTGATTTGGAGCGAAAACATAACAAAAGGGTTTTAAATTGATGACGTTCAGACTCTTATTATTACCCAATATTGTCAAAAAGTTCGCTAATTAAAGTTCTGTGTGTAAATAATTATGCAATATAAAAATAGCCTTAGAAAATACATTAAAATTTATTGCCATATAAGGTTTCGTTAACGCGGAATATACTTAATAAAAACACCTCTATCCATTATCCAGCTATTTTTTGTCCAATACGAAACGTAAAACTTGAGATTTGTTTAAAAAACGTCTAAAAATATAACATATTCCTAATAATCGGTATTAGTATATTAACTTTTTTTAAAGCTGGATAACAACGCAACTTAATTTGAGACAAAAACAACAAAAAAGTTGTGATTTAATGACCTTTATTAACTTTATACAGCGGGTTGGTAAAAAGTTTTCCAAGCACAAGTTTTGTATGTAACTTATACGGTGTACAAAATACCTAAACGTTTTAACATCACGAGGTTACGTCACTGGATTCCAGAACATTGTTATCCAATCAAAACAAGGGCTATTTAGGTTTTCGTTCAAAAAATGTAAATTCAATTAAGCACAAGAATTAAAGTTTACGAGCCAAGCAGCCTATAGAGTCAGTCAATAATTACACAACCATTTACAACAAACCAATTATTAAAATTGCACTGCTTCCATATTTTAAACAACAACCGTTGTTAACTCAGCACTTCAAATCACCAAAAATATTGCCTTAAAACAAACATAGACTTTGCTTACGTTATCGTTATTATTTCTGCTTATCAGTTTATTCACCCACAGGTTGGGTATAACGTACACTGACTGTTGAAATAATCAAACAAATTAAAATTCACCTAAAGTTGAGAGACAAACAAAGTTGTTATTATTACGCTATACTCACTTAATTTTTTATCGATACAAATGGAAAGAGAATTAATCTCACTTAAGACTGTTTTTAAGGTCTTGTTAACGCAGATTTTATTTTACGGGGATGCCTTTAATTAAATGTACAACTTTTCGGTCAGACAGCGAAAAATTTTGTATTTGGTTTAACCCTATAGTAAAACCTTTTACTTAACAACCTTCTAAACGAAATTTCGAACATTTAGTAAGTATTATCAAAACCATATTAACAGCGTATTGTAATTGTTTGAGACATCTTCATAATAAACCAAACATTAAATTCAGCAAAACTAATGCTACCTTTCACATAAATTACTACGAAAATTATAAAAATTTAAAATAAGAGGTCGGTAGAAAACTCAACCTACTGTAAATTTTAATACGATTTTGGTGCATTTTTTGAATAAACTTAATATGTAAAATTAAAAAAACATAATTACCAAAACAATATTACTTGCAATGCACTTTAAATGGTTGTTAAAATTAAAATGAACTTTTACCTTATTATGCCAGCAAACCAGATTATGAAAAATAAAACAAAGTAACGCCAGAACCAGATTATGAAAAAAACAAAGTTACGCCAGAACCTGATTATGAATACCATTCATTTAGTATAACTACAAAAATTTTATAACACGTAAACCAACAAACTAAAATCATGTGCTTAAATAAAAATAACATTGAAACTTCTATAAAACTTAATAAAAAATTCGGCAACAATTTAAATTTAACCAAATAGTTTATCGAACGTCTACGAAAAAATAACTAAAACGTAAAACTTGAGAGTTGAACAGAAAGTGTTTAAATTTACCATATTCCAATATGCGACATAAGCCTAATGGGATCTATTTTTGGACCAGATTATAAAGCACCTTAATTTGGGACAAAAATATAACAAAAAGTTGTGATTCAATAACACTTACAATCTTACTTTAACCCGTGGCTCGTCTAAAATCTGTAACACAAGTTTTTGTGTAAATTATATAATAAAAAAAATAGACATAAAAGAAACATTAAAGTTATTGTTATGGTCAGTCTTGTTAACGTGAATTTAACTTTATGGGTTCACCGGTCTTAATTATTTGACGATCCGCTATTTGGTCAGTTGGAAAATCGGTTGGACTATTCAGGTTTTTGTTCAAAAAATGTAAACTCAATTAAAAACAAGAATTAAAGTTTACGTCGTTACCAACCAAGCAGCCTATAGAGTTATTTATAAATACAAAGTCACTTACAACAAACCAATTATTAAAATTGCACTGCTCCCATATTTTGAACAACAGCAGTAAACATTAAGTAACAGTAAACAATAATTTTAATGTTGCACAAATTTAAAACTAACAAATATCACCGACGAGTGTTATGTAGTTTTGTAAAATACTTAACGTAAGGCTTCTCCTTTAAAATATCTAAATTTTTTACGTTACCGTAGTAGCAATAATTCTACATTCTATATATCATATTAGCGTCGCAAAACAATGTTAATATCGACCAAAACGCTAATAGTTATTCCGTTAAGTCGCGCTAATAATAATACTCTGTACTATCGGTTAATGTTATAAAATTAATTATATAAACCCTATCCTTTTACTAGGATAACTAACTAGTTTTCAACATAGCATAACTACTGGTTTAATTACTTTTTGCACATCGACCAAATTATATTAGGTTAAATATTTTTTGAAGTCGGTCACAAAACATCAGAAATGCTATCGCTACACAATGTACTAAACCTTAGGTAACTTAAATAAACTGTAATTTTAAATGGTTGAAAATTCTTGTGCAGCGTAACTCGTATAGATTGACCGCTACTGGTACAACTCAACCTTAGTGAAAAGTTTAAACTTCAAATTAATATTTAACTAAATGATGACGTAGTCATTTTATATTGTCCCTTAACAGTATTTTTAGTTTGTAGTTTTTTTATGCTTCTATTTTTAGTTTGTAGTTTTTTTATGCTTCTATTTTTAGTTTGTAGTTTTTTTATGCCAAATTTGTGACGTCATAATTAACGTCCAAATATTTTAGCTTCTTTAGTGTCTGTTAGCCAGAAATTAGTAATTTATCGTTTTTAACCCACAGGGGCTGAAAATCTTATTGGGGTTCAACCTTGAACTTAATTTAACCCCTTGAAGGTCGTAAGAAAACTTTAAGACATTTATGGCAACAAAATTAAAACTTTTTAAACTTATTTTAATTCAGTTAAATTGTTCATTTTCAGAACTAATATTTCACAGGACCAAAAAATATTCAATTAAGTAAGAAAAAATATAAGGCGTATAACCGTAAATAATTTTCTGAAATATATATTTTACCAAAAACCAGATGCATGAAAACCCATATTATTTTCTATTAACTTTTACCCAAATCCTACCAAATAAATAAAAAATTTGGAAATAAAGTCTCCAGTGGGTTTAGTTAGAAAAAGGGGGGTAACTTTTATACCCGACAGGGGGTTACTTTACTATTGGGGTGAAACCATTGAATAAACCACTCTTTTGCATTAATCGGTCACAAGGTCGACTTCACAGCCTAAATATAAAAGATTCTTTTATAACTCCAGCCCAATCTTTAGTTGTATAAGTTATTTAACTTATAATAACACAGAAAGTCAACTAATATCTAAATTCAAAAATTTTATGCAACTTCAATGGTAACGAACTTAAAAAAGGCAAAAAAAGTGTCTACTAGAGTAAATTAGGGTATGAAAAAGTGCTTACCTACTACCCCCTCTATTCATGCTAGGACAAAAGTGATGATAACTTGTGGGTTGTTGCATCCTTCTTATTTGTGCCTGGCTCAGTTGTATAGGTTAACATTAATCTAAACAAAGTTACAAAATTAAACCAGGATATATCTAAACATTATTTCTTAAATCTGGCTTACGTTTAGGTATTTAATTTAAACATTTGTATATGCTATTAAAAATTTAGTTAAATGACATATTATTGCGGTTCTGACACCCCTATTGTAGTAATGTAAATAATACAATAAACAAATCTAATTTTCAAAAACACTCAAAAACCAACCTGTTTCCATCTGTAAAATTGACAGCTTGTGTCCCATTAGAATAAACATGACCAACTTGCAACAGACATGCAGCTGCATTGTCAGGAAATTGAGATAAATAAGTATAAAGTTCCGAGGGGAATCCATTGTGGATATTTCGACAAACATTTATGTAAATACCGTCATGTGATGTCTCTGATGGGGTCGTAGGGTCAACGATGTGGTAATACCCTTCCTAAAGTTAAAGATAACTTGAATTAAATAATAATATTTAATATAGGATTATATACACTAATATCTCCATGACCTTATTTTTTTAAATTTTGAAAGTCAATTTAAAAGATAACTTTAAAACCAAAATTTTAAACCTGATTGCCAGAGTTTCAAAATTTCTTCCTGTTAAGTTTGTGAACGTTACATTTAACTTGGGCCTGAGCATCTGTAATTACAGAAAAATGTGTAAATTAAACATTATATATATATAGTACCATAGTGATATTAAAGTAAAACTGACATACATTAACAAATAAAAATAAAAAAAAAACATACATTAACAAATAAAAAGACACTTAAAAGATACCAAAGTTGTTCCACAGTCAAAAGTGATGCTGCTCCGATAAAAACTCGACTGAGAACATTTCTTTGTCGTGTTAAACTCGAGATAAAAACCAACAGAATCAACCGAGTCATAATTTATACTTGGCAAAAAGCTAGAAAAAGTTTTACTGTAAAAAACAAGTTTTAAGTTTTTCACATACTAGTAAAGGTAACAATTTAAACGATGTAATAAATTATATAGTAAAGCTATTAAAAAACCTTAAAAATTGGGTATTTTTGTAAAATAATATAAAAATATTAAATTAATAAAATATGAGATTTTTAAAATAGACACTCATTGTTATTTTATTCTGGTTAGAGAGTTTAAAACATTTATTTATTTAAACCTGTCTCAACAATTACACTAGACTGCCCAATTAAAATTTAAAAAGCAAATCACAAATAATTTAAAACAATAAACCAACCCTTTCCATGATTTTAAGTCAAACAAATTGAACTTCCGTCACAGCCATCCACATGCTGCAAACCCTCACAAATGTTGATTAAATAAACTTCTTTTATTCCTGAGTCTGTGTTGTAATGTGTCTCCCATGTTCTGTTTAATAATTCCATCATTAATTTTACACAAAACTAAATATTTAGGTAACTTCTGTTGCAATAACTCAGTCTTAAGTTGTGGAGTTTTCGAATACTTTTGGGGTAATGGTATTATCTGAGCATTAATATTTTAATAATTTTGTCTTGGCAAAATTGAATACAAAAAATGATTCAATTCAATACATAATCCAACATGCGAGCGCCAAGATTTAAACTTAAAACATCATAGTGTTTAAGCATGACAAAATTTATGCAAAAAATGAAATAAAAAACCACAATACTTAAACCTAAATAGGTTGTGAGGTGTTTTATATTGTAGTTGTTTTTGCAACTTGAGAATGTGTGCAACTGTGCACAGCCTAATTCAATCTTTCCTGTTTCTGTGCATACAGCTTATTTAGAAGTGCTAATTAACAACGTCACTAATTGGTAGAAGTGAGGTAAAAACAATATAGTTCTGTTTGAAAAAAGTGAAGGTCATGTGTTCGATTCCCACTGCTCTCATGCTGTAACACCCTTGAGTGAGGCCCTGTAAACAATATAAACAGTCATCTCCTAATCAGCAGGTTAATTATTGAGCAATTATAATCAATAAAATCCCAAATTGCCAGAGGCAACTTGAGACTGTGTAAAAATATATACAAAAAAATATAAAAAACATCACAAAATTTGCAAAATAATAAAAAAAGTAAAAAAATAATTAAAAGGTTTTGAAAAAACTTGTTTTCTTAAAGGTTTTATTTATAGGTTATAAATTTTCTAAAAATAATTTTAACAAACCTGAGAGAAGTTGGTTTTGAGTCCATTAATTTTAATAATTTCCTGTTTTTAAATGTCAGGTTCTATTTCTTTATACAGTTTACAGTATGCTTTATGATGTCACTGTAGCAATTTAGTTGATTAAGATAATTTAATGATTTTTTTATATATATAAACCCTAATATTCCTAAAATAAAACAAAAACATAATTAAAACAAATTACAATTTAATAAGTTTAAAAAAAACACAATAATGTTAGCTAAAACATAGGTATAAAATATGTAACTTTTTAAAATATAATTTGTTTTACAAATATACTGTTTTAAAGCACAAATCTGCACACGATTAAAATAAAAAAAAAAAGAAACATCATTATTTAAATGGTTTAATAACTAATCACTTTTAATTTAGCTTAATTTTTACAACAAACTTTAAAATAAATAGCATTGCCTCACATTTTCCAATCCAATTTTGACAAAACATGATTATTTTGTGATGCTGGCTAATTTGTTGATAGATCGTAAGTAAATTCTGAAAATCAGATAATGCTTCTTCATATTGACCCAGCTGATATTTGCTTTTTCCAATCCAATAATGGCAATCGGCAACAATACTGCTTTTAGATAAATCGTCATCAATTTGTTGGCGAATTTCAAGTGAAGTTTGGAAATCAGATAATGCTTTGTTATATTGACCGAGCTCATATTTGCACTTTCCAATCCAATAAAGAAGGTCAGTAACATTACAGGTCCCAATTGGATCGCCATCTATTTGTTGATGAATTTCAAGTGAAATTTGAAAATCGGATAATGCTTCTTTATATTGACTGAGCTCATAATTGCACTTTCCAATCCAATAAAGAAGGTCAGTAACATTACAGGTCCCAATTGGATCGCCATCTATTTGTTGATGAATTTCAAGTGAAATTTGAAAATCGGATAATGCTTCTTTATGTTGACCGAGCTCATATTTGCACTTTCCAATCCAATAAAGAAGGTCAGTAAGATTACAGGTCCCAGTTGGATTGCCATCTATTTGTTGATGAATTTCAACTGAAATTTGAAAATCGGATAATGCTTCTTTATATTGACCAAGCTCATATTTGCACTTTCCAATCCAATAAAGAAGGTGATTAACATTACAGCTCCTAGTTAGATTGTCATCAGTTTGTTGATAATTTCCAAGTGAAATTTGAAAATCAGATAATGCTTCTTTATATTGACCGAGCTCATGTTTGCACTTTCCAATCCAATACTGACGATAAGCAACATCACTGCTCTTAGTTGGATTGTCATCAATTCGTTGGTGGATTTCAAGTGAAGTTTGAAAATCAGATAATGCTTCTTTACATTGACCGAGCTTATATTTGCAATTTCCAATCAAACAATAACAATTAGCAACATCACTGCTCTTAGTTGGATCGTCATCAACTCGTTGGTGAATTTCAAGTGAAGTTTGGAAATCGGATAATGCTTCTTTATATTGACCGAGTTCATGTTTGCAAATTCCAATCCAATAATGATCGTAAGCAACACCCCTGCTCTTGGTTGGATTGTCATCAATTCGTTGGTAGATTTCAAGTGAAGTTTGAAAATTAGATAATGCTTCTTTATATTGACCGAGCTCATATTTGCAGTTTCCAATCCAATAATAACGATTAGCAACAATACTGCTTTTAGTTGGATCGTCATCAAATAGTTGGTGGATTTCAAGAGAAGTTTGAAAATCAGATAATGCTTCTTTATATTGACTGAGCTCATGTTTGCACATTCCAATCCAATAATAACGATTAACAACATCACTGCTTTTAGTTGGATCGTCATTAATTTGTTGATGAATTTCAAGTGAAGTTTGGAAATCAGATAGTGCTTCTTTATATTGACCGAGCTTATATTTGCAATTTCCAATCCAACAATAACGATTAGCAACATCACTGCTTTCAGTTGGATCATCATTAATTTGTTGGTGAATTTCAAGTGAAGTTTGGAAATCAGATAATGCTTCTTTATATTGACCGAGTTCATATTTGCACTTTCCAATCCAATAATGACAATGAGCGATATCATACTCCGAGTTGTTAGTAAACTCAGTTTTACATATTTTCTGTTTCCACCATTTTATAGCAAAAGTATAAAAACCTAAACTATAACATATTCCTGGAACCAAAAACATTTCAGGTTTTGCTATTTCATCAAGGTCGAATAAATTTTGTTGTAAGTGTTGAATTGTTAAAAAATATTCAACAAGGCTTTTTATTCCAACTGTTTTATCTACAAATTTACTTTTTATTTCTGATTGTTGAACTATATCATCTTGTGATTTCTTATCCATGTAAACTCTTAATCTTGTCTCACATGCAACGGCGATGGAAAATTTAAGATTGCAACCAATTTCTTCTGTTAATTTATTATCTTGAATAAGACTTTCTAGAATGTCAAAACAACAAGGATGTTTAATGCCATGAATTTTACCAATTGCTGAAACAAATAAAGTTGAACTTCTGTAAACCATTTTTTTTATGTTTAGTTTATTGCAATCCTGCAAATTATCTAATTGAGTTATGACATCAAAATCTTTTGTATCTTTATTTATTTGTTTCTGAACTGATTTATGATATTGCTTTACATTTAATAAAGACATTTCCTTATCAGCATTTTCTTGAAATTGTTGATATATTTGTTGACTGCCAGAGACAAAACATGACGTCATTAACATATCAGCTAAGTGATAACCATTCTTTAAATCTTCATCTGACCCAATAAAACTTGCCATTTTGCTAACAGTTTGAATTAGTTCAAGTGTAAATGGTTTGTTTTCTGTTTTAACTTGTCTTCCTAGTGGAGATTTGCAAGCATGTGGCATCATTCCATCAAAGGAAATGCCAAGAGGTGTAACAGCATCATAAAAGTTAAATTTAGTTGGATCTCCACTATTTAAACTTGGAATATTAACAGCAGGAAGAATAGTTTCTCCAAGATTAATCAAAATAATTTGAAAGATCACAGCAAACCACCTGAAGTATTCCATTACTTTTTCTTGGCCTTTTTCAGACAATTCTGTGATATTGTCATCTAAAATTATAATGTTTTCAAAATCAGAATAAGGAGTTATTTCCCTTCGTGAAAGTGATCCAAGTCCAACTAAAGCATATTCACATGGAAGATTTTCCATTATTTCTTCACAAAACCTTGCAAGGCTTTCCATAATCTTTGTATAATCTTCACTTATTGTATTTTGCAGGTTGCTTATAGCTTCAACTTTTTCACTTTTAAGTTTTGTGAATTCCTCGTTAGATATGTCTTCCGGAATCTGAGGAATGGTTTTAAGTATATCATTAACCTTGTTTCTCATTTCTGCAACATTTATGTCAATAACTACAGAGCAAAACATTAAATCTGCTTCTTGGTTTGCTGCATTTGCAACTTTAAGTAATTCAGAGCAAAATTGACGAAGATCTTGTTTAATTTCTTCCACATTTTCAGGTTTTCTAATAATAGCTGCATTTAGTAAAGCTGCACTTTGAATTAACTTAATTTTGTCAGCCTGTTGAAAACCTTCAGTTTTGTAAATTAAACCAAGTTTATGGAAAACTTTTGCAGATTGTTTTGGAAATTTTTCTTTTCTATTTTTGTCACAAATTTGTTTAAGTTGTTCAACAATCTCATCTTCTGTATCCATTGTTATGTAATAAACTTTTTGGTTTGATAAATTACAATTAACTTAAGTTGTATATGGTTTATTGCTTTAATAAAACTAAATTCGAAAAAACAATAAACTTGAAAATTGTTTTAAACATAAACATATTGCTTTAATATATTATAAATACTTTTTTACCTCATTTAAAAATGTGGTAAAAAAATTAACGAGAAAGAATTATAAAATTTAATTAACTTGTAGGTAAAAATGACCGTGGTTTTCTGTCCGACTATTAAATGGTTACAACGTACTTATTAAACAAAAATGCTGTTGTTTTCAGAGAACAGGCATTGCTGATACAATTAATTTTTTGAAATTGGTCTAAATTACGACCAGACTTTATGCAATATACAAGCCTTATTTAAAACAATATGAAGTTAATACTATTTAGGTCACGTATGTTGTTCGGTTCTAGAGAAAACATAATTACGGTAACCAGACACTTCGGCCCCCGGACACTTCGGCCAAAACACTTCGGCCAAATTTTTTTTTTCAAAACAGCGGGGATTTGGCATTTTAATTACCGCGATAAATTTTATTTTCGCGTAGTTATATACAGTTTTTTAGACTGTATTTAAGAGAAGTCTCTTCTACGGTAAACAAAACGTTGTTTTTTCTAACGTACTTTACCGGTTACTGTAGGCTAAATCTAACTTTAAAACAAACGTAACTCTAACACTGATTTACTACTCAAAAACCTATAACACAAGTTTAGACGAAACAATCATTTATTTAAACAATAAAAAAAAACAATTTTACATATTAACTTAAAAAGAAACATTTTCATTTAAAGATATAGTTGGGGTAAGGGTATATATATTTAAGGTAACCAGCCACTTCGGCCCCTGGACACCTCGGCCAACCTACTTCGGCCCGAAGATCTTTTTTATAACAGCGGGGAGTTCGCATTTTAATTACCGCGAAAAATTTTAGCGTATTTTTATACAGTTTTTAAGACAGTATTTGCAGTAAATTAAGAATATTTAAAAAAAGAATAATGTGCAAGAACATGCTTTCTTTCTTTGCAGGTCAAAAGTGTCCGTCTTCAATGCGTTTTAAAATTACGCTTTCGAGATAAAAAATAAAAATAAATATTCTAAAAATTAACATATATATTTATCTTAACAACCGGTTAAAACTTTTTTAACTATTGTAATTTTTGCTAAATTTCATTTTGAATATCGGTAAAATATGGTTTTGCGTTAAAGGTATACGCGGGCTTAACGCTGCAGACTTTCCGCAGTTTAGTGAAAGATTTCGCAAGCCGATAGCGATTAGTTGTTATCCGTTTAAAAAAAAGTTTTTGTAACATAAATCTTAAAAAAAATAAATATTCTAAAACCTAACATATGTCATTAACGTAATAACAAATTAAAACTTTTATATATACTGTACTTTATGCAAAATTTTAATTTGAATATCGGTAAAAGGTGGTCTTACGCTGACTTTATACACAGGAATTTCATAGCCGACTCCCCGCCGTTTTTTTGCAATCTTCTGACAACTCTTTAAACGTTTTATTCTTTGTGTTTTGGTATATAAATTATATACATTAATACGGACAATAACTAATAACATATATAGGCACATTCTTTAGTGTAAAAAATGTTAAATTAATGCTTTTTTTAAATATTGTTTAGAAAGGCGGCACTATTTCGCAAAATACGTGATATCATAACGCATTGTGTCACCTAAAAGCGCGCGCTTTCAAAATTAGTTTTTTATAGGTTTCAGTTTGTAAAATTAAAAAAATTGACACGGGAAAAGAAAGATAACATGTTTTTGCACATTATTCTTTAAAAAAATGATTAGTTTACTGCTTATTTAATTTTAAATGCTGTCTAAAAAAACTGTATATAAATACACAAAAACAAAATTTTTCGCGGCAATTAAAATGCGAACTCCCCGCTGTTTTAAAAAAAATCGCTTGGGTACTCGTTAATCTACCTTCGTGTTCGGTATATATATACTGACTGTTAAAATTTTACATTTGAAGAAAGGCGGACAAAGTTGTCATTAATCAGCTACTTACGTAAAATGTATATAATTTTGTTTACCTATAGAATTGCAAATTAACAAGTTTTAAACGCCTATAATATATTTAAAGAACAACTCGGCAACCACTTGAATTTAACGGCAAATTTTACTAAATATCTACAATGAAAACTAAAAAAAATGTAAAATTAAGGATCTCCTAAAAACGTTTAAATCTAAGCTTCTTTCTTATATCTGACATAAGCATAATAACATATTTATTTTTATCCTGGATGATATAGCAATTTGATTTGGAGCGAAAACATAACAAAAGGGTTTTAAATTGATGACATTCAGGCTCTTATTATTACCCAATATTGTCAAAAAGTTGGCTAATTAAAGTTCTGTGTGTAAATAATTATGCAATATAAAAAATAGCCTTAGAAAATACATTAAAATTTATTGCCATATAAGGTTTCGTTAACGCGGAATATACTTAATAAAAACACCTTTATCCATTATCCAGCTATTTTTTGTCCAATACAAAACGTAAAACTTGAGAACTGTTAAAAAAACGTCTTAAAATATAACATATTCCTAATGATCGGTATTAGCATATTAACTTTTTTTAAAGCTGGATAACAACGCAACTTAATTTGAGACAAAAACAACAAAAAAGTTGTGATTTAATGACATTTTTTAACTTTATACAGCGGGTTGGTAAAAAGTTTTCCAAGCACAAGTTTTGTATGTAACTTATACGGTGTACAAAATACCTAAACGTTTTAACCTCACGAGGTTACGTCACTGGATTCCAGAATATTGTTATCCAATCAAAACAAGGGCTATTTAGGTTTTCGTTCAAAAAATGTAAATTCAATTAAGCACAAGAATTAAAGTTTACGTCGTTACCAACCAAGCAGCCTATAGAGTCAGTCAATAATTACACAACCATTTACAACAAACCAATTATTAAAATTGCACTGCTTCCATATTTTAAACAACAACCGTTGTTAACTCAGCACTTCAAATCACCAAAAATATTGCCTTAAAACAAACATAGACTTTGCTCACGTTATCGTTATTAGTTCTGCTTATCAGTTTATTCACCCACAGGTCGGGTATAACGTACACTGACTGTTGAAATAATCAAACAAATTAAAATTCACCTAAAGTTGAGAGACAAACAAAGTTGTTATTATTACGCTATACTCACTTAATTTTTTATCGATACAAATGAAAAGAGAATTAATCTCACTTAAGACTGTTTTTAAGGTCTTGTTAACGCAGATTTTATTTTACGGGGATGCCTTTAATTAAATGTACAACTTTTCGGTCAGACAGCGAAAAATTTTGTATTTGGTTTAACCCTATAGTAAAACCTTTTACTTAACAACCTTCTAAACGAAATTTCGAACATTTAGTAAGTATTATCAAAACCATATTAACAGCGTAATGTAATTGTTTGAGACATCTTCATAATAAACCAAACATTAAATTCAGCAAAACTAATGCTACCTTTCACATAAATTACTACGAAAATTATAAAAATTTAAAATAAGAGGTCGGTAGAAAACTCAACCTACTGTAAATTTTAATACGATTTTGGTGCATTTTTTGAATAAACTTAATATGTAAAATTAAAAAAACATAATTACCAAAACAATATTACTTGCAATGCACTTTAAATGGTTGTTAAAATTAAAATGAACTTTTACCTTGTTATGCCAGCAAACCAGATTATGAAAAATAAAACAAAGTAACGCCAGAACCAGATTATGAAAAAAACAAAGTTACGCCAGAACCTGATTATGAATACCATTCATTTAGTATAACTACAAAAATTTTATAACACGTAAACCAACAAACTAAAATCATGTGCTTAAATAAAAATAACATTGAAACTTCTATAAAACTTAATAAAAAATTCGGCAATAATTTAAATTTAACCAAATAGTTTATCGAACGTCTACGAAAATAACTAAAACGTAAAACTTGAGAGTTGAACAGAAAGTGTTTAAATTTACCATATTCCAATATGCGACATAAGCCTAATGGGATCTATTTTTGGGCCAGATTATAAAGCACCTTAATTTGAGACAAAAATATAACAAAAAGTTGTGATTCAATAACACTTACAATCTTACTTTAACCCGTGGCTCGTCAAAAATTGGTAACACAAGTTTTTGCGTAAATTATATGATAAAAAAAATAGACATAAAAGAAACATTAAAATTATTGTTAGAGTCAGTCTTGTTAACGTGAATTTAACTTTATGGATTTACCGCTCTTAGTTATTCGGCGATCCGCTATTTGGTCGGTTGGAAAATCGGTTGGACTATTCAGGTTTTTGTTCAAAAAATGTAAATTCAATTAAAAACAAGAATTAAAGTTTACGTCGTTACCAACCAAGCAGCCTATAGAGTTATTAATAAATACAAAGTCACTCACAACAAACCAATTATTAAAATTGCACTGCTCCCATATTTTAAACAGAAACCGTTGTTAACTCAGCACTTCAAATCACCAAAAATATTGCCTTAAACCAAACGTAGACTTTGCTCACGTTATCGTTATTAGTTCTGCTAATCAGTTTATTCACACACAGGTTGGGTATAACGTACACTGACTGTTAAAATAATTAAACAAATAATATTCATTTGTATAACCACCAAATACAAAAAATGAAGTGTGATTAGTTTTCTTAGTTAATCGTTTAAATACCTTATGAAACGAAGCTTATCTTCCAACGAAGCTTATCTCCTGCTTTAAAGCGGTTAATGGGTCCTTCTTTTTAGGCTATGATGCCACCGGTTTCCGATCATATAGTAAAAACCTTACTTTTCGTGCCATCTCTAGTATTTCCTTACTTACTAATCTACTAAACCTAATTTCTTACAATAAGTTAATACTATTAAAACCATATTAAAAGCGTAAAGTAATCGTTTGTAGCAAAATTATCTGCAATACTAAATGTTAAATTTCGCAAAATTAAAAATATATTTTACATGGTTAGTACCTGAACTATAAAAATTTTCTATTTAAAAAAGAAGTCGCAAAAAACTTAATTTGCTGAAGATTTGAATAAGATTTCATTGCATTGCTTTAAGATAAAAGCATAATTAACCAAACAATATTACTTGCATTGCTTTAAGATAAAAAGATATTTAACCAAACAATATTACTTGCATTGTTTTAAAATGATTGTTGGAATTAAAATTAATTTTTTGAACGCCATGTTATTGAACGTTCGTCGCATTTAAACATAGTTTATTTACCTTGTTATATAATTGTAACCAAAGTGACACAAGAACTAGATTATAAAAAAAAAATATCTAAATTTTTTCAAAATTTTTTTTTCTCCTTTAAAATATCTAAATTTTTTTACGTTACCGTAGTAGCAATAATTCTACATTCTATATATCATATTAGCGTTGCAAAACAATGTTAATATCGACCAAAACGCTAATAGTTATTCCGTTAAGTCGCACTAATAATAATACTCTGTACTATCGGTTAATGTTATAAAATTAATTTTATAAACCCTATCCTTTTACTAGGATAACTAACTAGTTTTCAACATAGCATAACTACTGGTTTAATTACTTTTTGCACATCGACCAAATTATATTAGGTTAAATATTTTTTGAAGTCGGTCACAAAACATCAGAAATGCTATCGCTACACAATGTACTAAACCTCAGATAACTTAAACTGTAATTTTAAATGGTTGAAAATTCTTGTGCAGCGTAACTCGTATAGATTGACCGCTACTGGTACAACTCAACCTTAGTGAAAAGTTTAAACTTCAAATTAATATTTAACTAAATGATGACGTAGTCATTTTATATCGGCCCTTAACAGTATTTTTAGTTTGTAATTTTTTTATGCTTCTATTTTTAGTTTGTAGTTTTTTTATGCTTCTATTTTTAGTTTGTAGTTTTTTTATGCCAAATTTGTGACGTCATAATTAACGTCCAAATATTTTAGCTTCTTTAGTGTCTGTTAGCCAGAAATTAGTAATTTATCGTTTTTAACCCACAGGGGCTGAAAATCTTATTGGGGTTCAACCTTGAACTTAATTTACCCCCTTGAAGGTCGTAAGAAAACTTTAAGACATTTATGGCAACAAAATTAAAACTTTTTAAACTTATTTCTAATTCAGTTAAACTGTTCATTTTCAGAACTAATATTTCACAGGACCAAAAAATATTCAATTAAGTAAGAAAAAATATAAGGTGTATAACCGTAAATAATTTTCTGAAACATACATTTCACCAAAAACCAGATGCATGAAAACCCATATTATTTTCTATTAACTTTTACCCAAATCCTACCAAATAAATAAAAATTTTGGAAATAAAGTCTCCAGTGGGTTTAGTTAGAAAAAGGGGGGTAACTTTTATACCCGACAGGGGGTTACTTTACTATTGGGGTGAAACCATTGAATAAACCACTCTTTTGCATTAATTGGTCACAAGGTCGACTTCACAGCCTAAATATAAAAGAATCTTTTATAACCCCAGCCCAATCTTTAGTTGTATAAGTTATTTAACTTATACTAACACAGAAAGTCAACTAATATCTAAATTCAAAAATTTTATGCAACTTCAATGGTAACGAACTTAAAAAAGGCAAAAAAAGTGTCTACTAGAGTAAGTTAGGGTATGAAAAAGTGCTTACCTACTACCCCCTCTATTCATGCTAGGACAAAAGTGATGACAACTTGTAGATTGTTGCATCCTTCTTATTTGTGCCTGGCTCAGTTGTATAGGTTAACATTAATCTAAACAAAGTTACAAAATTAAACCAGGATATATCTAAACATTATTTCATAAATCTGGCTTACGTTTAGGTATTTAATTTAAACATTTGTATATGCTATTAAAAATTTAGTTAAATGACATATTATTGCGGTTCTGACACCCCTGTTGTAGTAATGTAAATAATACAATAAACAAATCTAATTTTCAAAAACACTCAAAAACCAACCTGTTTTCATCTGTAATGTTGACAGCTTGTGTCCTGATGGAATAAGCATGACCACCTTACAACAGACATGCAGCTGCATTGTCAGGACATTGAGATAAATAAGTATAAAGTTCCGAGGGGAATTCATTGTGGATATTTCGACAAACATTTATGTAAATGTCATCACGTGATGTCTCTGATGGGGTCGTAGGGTCAACGATGTGGTAATACCCTTCCTAAAGTTAAAGATAACTTGAATTAAATAATAATATTTAATATAGGATTATATACGCTAATATCTCCATGACTTTATTTTTTTAAATTTTGAAAGTCAATTTAAAAGATAACTTTTAAACCAAAATTTTAAACCTGATTGCCAGAGTTTCAAAATTTCTTCCTGTTAAGTTTGTGACTGTTACATTTAACTTGGGCCTGAGCATCTGTAATTATAGAAAAATGTGTAAATTAAACATTATATATATATATAGTACCATAGTGATATTAAAGTAAAACTGACATACATTAACAAATAAAGAGACACTTAAAAGTTACCAAAGTTGTTCCACAGTCAAAAGTGATGCTGCTCCGATAAAAACTCGACTGAGAACATTTCTTTGTCGTGTTAAACTCGAGATAAAACCAACAGAATTAACCGAGTCATAATTTATACTTGGTGAAAAGCTAGAAAAGGTTTTACTGTAAAAATCAAGTTTTAAGTTTTCACATATTAGTAAAGGTAACAATTTAAACGATGTAATAAATTATATAGTAAAGCTATTAAAAAACCTTAAAAATTGGGTATTTTTGTAAAATAATATAAAAATATTAAATTAATAAAATATGAGATTTTTAAAATAGACACTCATTGTTATTTTATTCTGGTTAGAGAGTTTAAAACATTTATTTATTTAAACCTGTCTCAACAATTACACTAAACCTTAAAATTTAAAAAGCAAATCACAAATAATTTTTTTTTTTTTTTTTTTTGTATATATCTTTATCCTCGATGTGGGAAAGTCGAATGCGCGACTTAAACATAGAGTAACATCAGTTACTCCGACCCAGTCTCGAGTTGCCTGTGGCAGTTTGAAATATTATAGAGATTATAATTGCCCAATAATTATGCTGCTGATTAAGTGCTGGCTCAGCAGGAGTTCATACCGTTTATAGCGCCTTACTCAAGGGCGCTACAGTTTGAGATCAGTGGGGATTGAACCCACGACCTCATGGTAGTGTAGCAAGAGTTCTTATCACTACACCACGCTGCCGGTGAAATTTAAAACAATAAACCAACCCTTTCCATGATTTTGAGTCAAACAAATTGAACTTCCGTCACAGCCATCCACATGCTGCAAACCATCACAAATATTGATTAAATAAACTTCTTTTATTCCTGAGTCTGTGTTGTAATGTGTCTCCCATGTTCTGTTTAATAATTCCATCATTAATTTTACACAAAACTAAATATTTAGGTAACTTTTGTTGCAATAACTCAGTCTTAAGTTGTGGAGTTTTCGAATACTTTTGGGGTAATGTTATTATCTGAGCATTAATATTTTAATAATTTTGTTTTGGCAAAAATTGTATACAAAAAATGATTCAATTCAATACATAATCCAACTTGCGAACGCCAAGATTTAAACTTAAAACATCATAGTGTTTAAGCATGACAAAATTTATGCAAAAAATGAAATCAAAAACTACAATATTTAAACCTAAATAGGTTGTGAGGTGTTTTATATTGTAGTTGTTTTTGCAACTTAAGAATGTGTGCAACTGTGCACAGCCTAATTCAATCTTTCCTGTTTCTGTGCACACAGCTTATTTTAAGTGCTTACTAACAGTGCCACTAGTTGGTAGAAGTGAGGTAAAAACAATATAGTTCTGTTTGAAAAAACTGAAGGTCGTGGGTTCGATTCTCACTGCTCTCATGCTGTAACACCTTTGTGTAAGGCCCTGCAAACAATATAAACAGTCATCTCCTAATCAGCAGGGTAATTATTGGGCAATTATAATTAATAAAATCCCAAATTGCCAAAGGCAACTCGAGACTGGGTAAAAATATATACAAAAAAATATAAAAAACATCACAAAATTTGCAAAATAATAAAAAGAGTAAAAAAATAGTTAAAAGGTTTTGAAAAAACTTGTTACCTTAAATGTTTTATTTATAGATTATAAATTTCCTAAAAATAATTTTAACAAACCTGAGTGAAGTTGGTTTCGAGTCCATTAATTTTAATAAAACCTGTTTTTAAATGTCAGGTTCTATTTCTTTATACAGTTTACAGTATGCTTTATTATGTCACTGTAGCAATTTAGTTGATTAAGATAATTTAATGATTTTTTTATATATATAAACCCTAATATTCCTAAAAGAAAAAAAAACATAATTAAAACAAATTACAATTTAATAAGTTTAAGATTAACAGACTATAAAAAACACAATGATGTTAACTAAAACATAGGTATAACTTATGTAACTTTATGAATTATAATTTGTTTTACAAATATACTGTTTTAAAGCACAAATCTGCACACGATTAAAATACTAAAAAAAAGAAACATCATTATTTAAAAAAGGTTTAATAAACGATTACTTTTAGTTTAGCTTAATTTTAACAACAAACTTTAAAATAAATGGCATTGCCTCACATTTTCCAATCCAATTTTGACAATACATGATTATTTTGTGATGCTGGCTAATTTGTTGGTAGATCGTAAGTGAATTTCGAAAATCAGATAATGCTTCTTCATATTGACCCAGCTGATATTTGCTTTTTCCAATCCAATGATGAAGATTAGCAAAACCCCTGCTATTAGTTGGATTGTCATCAATTCATTGGTGGATTTCAAGTGAAGTTTGGAAATCAGATAATGCTTCTTTTTATTGACCGAGTTCATATTTACACAATCCAATCCAATAATGACAATCAGCAATTTCCTTCTCCGAGTTATTAGTAAACTCAGTTTTGCATATTTCCTGGTTCCACCATTTAATAGCAAAAGTATAAAAACCTAAAATACAACATATCGCTGGAACCAAAAATATTCCAGGTTTTTCTATTTCATCAAGGTCGAACAAATTTTCTTGAAATTGATGAATTGTTAAAAAATATTCAACAAGGTTTTTTATTCCAACCGTTTTATTTATAAATTTACTTTTTATTTTTAATTGTTGAACAGAATCGTCTTGTGATTTCTTATCCATGTAAACTCTTAATCTTGTCTCACATGCAACAGCAATGGCAAATTTAAGATCGCAACCAACTTCTTTAGTAAATTTATTATCTTGAACAAGACCTTCTAGAATGTCAAAGCAACAAGATTCTTTTATGTCATGCATTTTACCGATTGCTGAAACAAATAAAGTTGAACTTCTGTAAATCATTCTTTTTATATTAAAGTTTTTGCAATTCTGCAAGTTATTTAATTGAGTTAAAACATTAAAATTTTTTTTATTTTTATCGATTTGTTCTTTAACTGATGATTGATATTTCTTTACCTTTAATAAAGACATTTCTTTATCAGCGTTTTCTTGAAATTGTTGATATAATTGATAACTGCCAGCAACAAAACATGATGTTATCAACATATCAGCCAAATGGTAACCATTCTTAATATCCTCATCTAACCCAATAAAACTTGCCATTTTGCTTACAGTTTGAATTAGTTCAAGTGTAAATGGTTTGTTTTCTGTTTCAACTTGTCTTCCTAGTGGAGATTTGCAAGCATGTGGCATCATTCCATCAAAGGAAATGCCCAAAGGTGTAACAGCATCGTAAAAGTTAAATTTAGTTGGATCTCCACAATTTGAACTTGGAATATTAACAGCAGGAAGAATAGTTTCTCCAAGATTAATCAAAATAACTTGAAATATTACAGCAAACCACCTGAAGTATTCCTTTACTGCTTTGGCAACTTTTTTAAGATAATTTAATATATCATTTTCCAAAACTATAATGTTTTCAAAATCAGAATAAGGAGTTATTTCCCTTCGTGAAAGTGATCCAAGTCCCACTAAAGCATATTCACATGGGGGATTTCCCATTATTTCTTCACAAAACCCAGCAAGACGTTTCATAATCTTTGTATATTCTTCACTTATTATATTCTGCAGGTTTCTTATAGCTTCAACTTTTTCACTTTTAAGTTTTGTGAATTCCTCGTTAGATATGTCTTCAGGAATCTGAGGAATGGTTTTAAGTATATCATTAACCTTGTTTCTCATTTCTACAACATCTTTAGCAATTATTTTTGAATAATAAATCAAATCTGCTTCTTGGTTTACTGGATTTGCAACTTTAAGTAATTTTGAATTAACTTGATTTTGTCAGCCTGTTGAAAACCTTCAGTTTTGTAAATTAAACCAAGTTTATGGAAAAGTTTTGCAGATTGTTTTGGAAATTTTTCCTTTCCATTTTCGTCACAAATTCGTTTAAGTTGTTTAATAATCTCTTCTTCTGTATCCATTGTTATGTAATAAAAAAATTATTTTAACAGCTTAAACTTAAATAATACTTCAATGGACTTCCCGCAGATAGATACAAAATTTCGCAGGCCAAAAATAAATTTTGCAGGCCAAAAGCACTTGTTTTTAATTCGTTTTAAAATTACGTTTTTGAAACAAAAATTAAAAAAAAAATTAATATTCTAAAAACTAAAATATATGTTTATCGTAAAAAATGATTAAAATTTTTTTATGTATAGTACTTTTTGCAAAATTATATTTTGAATATCGGTTAAATATGGTCTTGCATTGAAGTTATACGCGGGCTTTACGCTACAGACTTCCCGCAGTTTAGTGAAAAATTTCGCAGGCCGATAGCACTTGTCTTTAATTCTTCTTAAAAATAGTTTTTAAAACATAAATCTTAAAATAAAAAATTTTCCAAAAACATAACATATCATTAACGGTAACAACTAAGGATGGGCCGAGTCGAATCCGAGTTCGAGCACTCGATCCGAGTATTAAGTTTTTTTAGGATTCGGGCTCGTTGAATATTTTTTTTGACTCGGCTACCGAATCTTACGCATGTACATTTAATTAATTGTAACAATTTGGGAGGATGGTTTTTTATTTTTTATTTTTTTGAGTTAAACTTGTCTGGACAGGTTTGCATTTGTTGCCGTAAAAACGTTTGTTTTAATTGTGCGATAATTTAGTAACCAAAAAACGCTTAATAGATGAGTGTAAATGGTGTGCTGTTTTTCATATTTGATTAAAAAGGAAATCAAAAACATCGTACGTGTGAAATTATATTATTAAATCTACCAAATGTCCAATTTTGGGCGAGGCATCGCAATGAGTGCCCTGCGCTGTTTAACACAGGCAGCGTGTTGTAGTGGTAAGAACACTTGCTACACCACACATGAGGTCGTGGGTTCAATCCCCACTGATCTCATGCTGTAGCGCCCTTGAGTACGGCGCTATAAACGGTATTAACTCCTTCTGAGTCAGCACTTAATCAGCAGCATAATTATCTGGCAATTATAATCTATAATATCTTAAACTACCACAGGCAACTCGAGACTGGGTCGAAGTAATTGATGTTACTCTATGTTTAAGTCGCGCATTTGACTTTCCCACATCGAAGATAAAGATATATACAAAAAAAAAATCGTTTTGTTCTTGCCATCCTAAATGTGTTTTATTTTAGCTTTTCAGTTCGTCCGGGGTTGTAGTTTCGCCATTGCGAAAACTACATTGTGAAATCGTTTAAAGTCGAATCATGCGGAAATGTTAACATTTTTACACGTGAATTTAGAAAAAGTAAGTTATTGCTATTGATTTAATTTCGTGTAGAGTTGTCATAAAAGAATCGGTAAAATAGGTCTGTTATATTTAAATTGCGCAGTTTACTTCGGCTTACGCTTGACATTTAAATTGATGACGACATAGCGAGTACTCGGATTCGATCGAATCTTATTTTTAATTAATTTTAATTTTGTTCCATCTCTATAACCAATTAAAACTATTATATATACTGTACTTATTGCAAAACTTTATTTCAACTATCGGCAAAATATGGTCTTGACTTTATACACGGGAATTTCGTCGCCGACTTCCCGCCGTTTTTTGCAAGCCGAATCTTCTACCTGTTAACTTTTGTTAAATGCTGCTTTTGTCAATAAAATGTCGTTAATTCAATTTTGTAACCATCGTAATATCGGTACATATATGTTTATTATCGTAGTATTTTGAAGTTCAAGCCCGTTCACACGGCGTACGCAACGTAACGTAACGTAAGATTGTGCAACCATTTAAAATGAACAGAGTTGTTCACACGTACGAAAGTTTGCGTAAGTTACGTAAGAATTCGTAAAGTTTTGTAGCCGAAGCAAAATTTACGCAAGATTTCGTAAGCGGTATACTTTTATTGTTTTTTTTTTTATTTGTTAATCCCAAGAACTCGTGAAGTTACGTAACGCAACTGCAGCGCAACGCAACGTTACCTTGTCGTGTGAACAGGCCTTTAATCGTAAAAGTTTTTAAACAAAGTTCGTAATTACCATCTGCCCGCTGTGTTTGAGCAATATGCCAGTTTTAAGCATTTTTTAAACTTACTCTTTTTAGCTGAAATATCAACTAAAATATTCACTATTGTTTTTTGTAAAAAACGGGTCGAATTTTTGTTCTTTAATTACATTTTAACGTTAACGGTTATCGATAACTTCCGTACATTCAATTTAATTTAACTTATCAACGTTAACGAAGTTACTCTGTTGTGTAACAAATTGTAAAGTTGTAAAATTACTTAAAGTTTTACCATAGTCGAAGTAAAATTTGTTTTTGCTACGCCGTGTATTTTAATTGTTTTATTGCAATCTTCCACTGTGACGTAGGAATTAAGTTTTTTTTCACTAAAAATTTAAGCAAAAAATATTCACTTTTCTACCTCCTAAAATTATTCTAAAATTATTATTTTTTTTTATCACAGTCAATAAAATAATTTTTAGTAACAATAATGGTGGAATTTCTTTTTTTAATGAAATAACAAAACCTGTCTTTCTAAACAGTTTAACTTTTTAGGTTGACATGCTAAGTATGTCGTTATTGTTGAATAAAAAATCTACGAAATTTATGTAGCTGGTAATAAATATATTTTTTCTCCTAAAATTAACATAAAAAAAATTAAATAATTACCCATTTAATACATCAAATATACTCTACATTAAAGTTACTATACAGTATACATATTATGTAAACGAACCTGTACAAAAATCAAAAGCTGATAGTTTAAGTTGTCTAACATTAAAAAATGCAATCTAGTTGTTTACACCCCTATATTAACTTCCTTGTATGCGTAAGTAAAAGAAAAAAACAAACAATAAATGAATAGAACACTCAAAAAACTTTATAATTCGCTCAGTCATTTGAGACACAAAAACTTCCTTTTATCGTTTATTTTTATGCTTTCAGGTCGAAAGTAAATTTTGCAGGCCATAAGCGCCCGTCTTTAGACAAAAATTCTAAAAAAAATAAATATTCTAGAAACTAACATATATATTTATCGTAACAACTTAAATTTTTTTTATGTATTATACTTTTTGTTAAATTTTATTTTCAATATCGGTAAAATATGGTCTTAAACTGACATTTTCCGCGGCAATTTCGTCACTGACCCTGCCGCATTTTTTTTTGGCCGAACCTTCTGGTCCCCATTTACACGACAACTAATCTAATTACGTTAAATAGCCTATTTGAACTCTTAAATCAGTTACAAATCCAAAATAAATATTAGCTACAAAATGTTTAAAACACTTAATTTGTCACATTATTATTTACTTAAGTAGATGTTCTAATATAGGGGTCTGTTGTGGGTTTGTTACCCAGTAGAGGTAACTTCATGTTGTAAACTGGGGGGACTCTACTAGGGGGTTGACCTTCAGTTAATATTTAACCCCTTGAAGGTCAACTTATAATAAAACAAAATAACAATTATTTTTAAATAAATTAAACTTTAAAATCAATTTTAATTTAACTGTTTATTTTTACAAATAATATTGCAGAAGCACATAAGATAAGTGCACAAAATAAAACCAAAAAGTTCACATTTTCCACTTTCACCAAAACTTTAAAGTTTTTAAGATAAAAGTTTCATAAAATCTAACCTAGTTTTGCTATTATTAAAGTTAGAAGATTGACTTTAACAATAAATAATTAAATTAGATAATGCTTTTCTTTTGGCCAAAAAATCAATGCGTTTACAAACTTGAAACAAAAAAAATTTAAAATTAAATAAATTCTAGAATTGTTTTAAGTTTGTTGCATTGTTCTTTTACCCTCATCCACCCCCTCTGGGTCTGTTACCCCCAGGCCTGTATCTGGGTTGGTAATTTCCACTTCCACCTAGTGGGCTCGTGTCTAAAAAAAAATTTTTAAAAATTTTTATGAATAAAATTTTTTTTACAAATGTATACAAATAAAACTAAAACTTGATTTCTTTTTACCATTTGGTCGCATCGGTTTCGCATCTTTTTTCTTTTTGAAACCTTTTGAAGTTGATTCCTCATTTAATTTCTGTTAGTTTAAAATATTGAAACATTGAAAAACGTTTTTTTTAATGAATTACTTTTAAACATAGTGTATATTAGTAGGCAATGATAATATAGTAACATAATATTATTTTTTGTATATATCTTTATCCTCGATGTGGGAAAGTCGATTGTGCGACTTAAACATAGAGTAACATGAGTTACTCCGACCCAGTATCGAGTTGCCTGTGGCAGTTTGGAATATTATAGATTATAATTGCCTGATAATTATGCTGCTGATTAAGTGCTGGCTCAGCAGGAGTTCATACCGTTTATAGTGCCTTACTCAAGGGCACTACAGCATGAGATTAGTGGAGATTGAACCCACGACTTCATGTGTGGTGTAGCAAGAGTTCTTACCACTACACCACGCTGCCTTATTTTATAAACAACCAAAATCAAGGTCAAAAATCAATCAAAAATCAATATCTAAGTATTCATAAGTTACAATTACAGTTACAGTTACAGAAAATTTGATATAACTAATATGAGTGGTAAAAACATAGTTGTGAATTAATTTTAATAAAAAGACATTTAAAAAAGAAGTTACTTGTTGAATTTGAAATTTATTAGTTGTTGAAGATCTCGTTTTTCCTGCCACCATCGCATCGTAATCATTTATCTTTGTTGATAGTTTTTGTTCGTTCATCTGAGCAAAACATTGAAATTAAAAATTGTGAAAAAAAATTATTCTGTAATTTATTAAAGTGTTATATTGGAGAGTTTTGCAATTTTGTAAGTGATGTATATAGCTCGTTAGTATGGTTGACACTGAATCATAAAATGCCTTTATAACTTTTAAAAGATGCCTGTGGTACTGACTATTTAATTTTCAAAAATACTGGAAAATGATCAATACCAAAAACCAGGTTACCATATTTTTTGTGTGACGTAGAAAGTACTAAGTAGAGTAGTGAATGTATACAAGCTAGTACTTTCTACATCATCACAAACAGGGTTTCCCTTTTCTTTTAATTAATTTTAATTTTTTTTAGTTGTTTAACTCAAAAAGTAAGTTCAGTAAAAAGTAAGTTTGTGTTCAGTGACACCAACTTTATTAGTTTTTAGGTAAAAAAAGATTGATAATATATGAAAGTTATTGTAGAATTATGTAAAAAAAAAAATAAAAAATGAAATAATTAGAAGTATAACAAAAACTCTAATAAAACAACTTGCAAATGTAAAAAATCTAAACCAAAATCTCACTTGTCTTTTTTTCTCTGCTTCTTGAGCAACCAATCGATCATAATTCTCCTGCATTTTGTTTCTAGCTTTGTCCATACTCTCCATTCTTTCATATATTTGTTCAGGAGCTGTAAAATATATTTATTTTATTAATTTTTTTAAGAAAAGAAGGCTAACTTCACACAATCTTAAACTTAAAACTTGACAATGTGCCTAAATGTTTATTTCGAATGGCAGTTTGGAGTTATTATTGATTTTAATTTACTGATAATTAAACTGCTGATTATTCCTTGCTAAGCAAGAATTCTAACTTTTTATGGCGCCTCACTCAGGGGTGCTTCAGCATGAGAGCAGTGAAGACCAAACCTAAGACTTCATGTAGCGAAGTCAAATTTTCTCACCATTACACCATGCTAAAGGCCATTATAAATGTCAAATAATTTTCCGTTGTCAGTTAAGGACTAGACAGCGGTTTAGTATAGTTACAAACTTATGCAAGGGTACACTGATATAGCATCAATAGAAATCAAACCCAGAACCTTTTAACCTTATAAAAAGCAAACAAGAACCTTAGTGTATTTTAAAAAATAAAACTTACTCATGCTGTCAGTCACATCCCGATTCTTTTTTCGTCTTTTTAAAAATTTCCTTAAAGGATCTTTAACATTCGACCACACGACCATTGCAAATATAGCCCCAAGGACAATAAACCAACCATAAGATGCAAGAAATGACATCACTAAAAATAAAAAAATTTGATGTTTATGTTTATGCAAAAGTGTTATTTTTTTTTATTTTTAATTTTTTTGTATATTAAATTATCCTCAATGTGGGAAAGTCGAATGCGCGAACTTAACAAGAGTAACATCAGTTACTCCGACCCAGTCTCAAGTTGCCTGTGGCAGTTTGGGATCATATAGATTATAATTGCTCAGTATTTATACTGCTGATTAAGTACTGACTCAGCAGGAGTTCATACCGTTTATAGCGCACGAGATCAGTGGCGATTGAACCCACGACCTCATGTGTGGTGTAGCAAGTGTTCTTACAACTACACCACGCTGCCGGTATTTAAATATTTTATTTTATAACAGATATATAACATAACAAAATAATTCATTTAAAATTAAAATATTTTAAGACCTTTTAATCTAGGTTTTAGTACCATGACATTAATTTAATATGTATTGAAAGTAATTACCAGGTTGAAACTCTTTATTAACAAACTGTGACACCCATAAATATATATACAAAAAGAAATAGATCACATGTAATAAGTGTTAATAAAATTGTATGAGTTGGGGATGGGGTTTAACACATGCTATCCATTTTTTAAATTTGATTCAGTATATTTAAGGTACCTATAAAAATGTTTTTATTTAAACCACCTGCTTTTTTTAACATTAAATTAAAATCTTACCAGAGTTCAATGCAACTCCAATAAAATAAGGATTCTTGTTTGTAATTTCGACATTCTCTTCAGGAGGACCAGCATCCAATACATCAGGTTCCTCTGCCATTTTTATAAACTTAGATTCTTAATCTAAAGACATTAAAATATTACTCTTATGAATTAATGTAGTTATTTAAAGAGGCTGCGGCATGATGTAGTGGTCAGAACACTCTTTCATCATACACAAGATCCTGGGTTTGATTCCCAGTGATCTCGTGCTGTAGCGCCCTTGAGTAAAGATTATAACTGGTATAAACTCCTGCTGAGCCAATACTTAATCAGCAGCTTATTTATCTCACAATTATAAAAAAAACTGCCACAGGCAACTAGAGACTGGGTCAGAAGAACTGATGTTACTCTATGTTTAGGTCGCGCATTCGACCTTTCTACATTAAGAATGAAGATATATACAAAAAAAGGTCTTATTCTACATCTTTTATGGAATATTTGTTTTCGATGGCAAAATTCACAGCAGATCTATTTTTTTGAATCAGTCATAAGTTTACTTTGACAGTTTAAAATATTAATTATCATATTGCCTGTTTGTCAACCTGCCCACTGGCTTTTTCTCATAGTCAAGCATTTTTCGGATCTCTATTAGTTTCGCACGCCCTACATAAACAGGGTGTGTAACCGAAATACGGCACATGTAATTAAACAAAGAGGTTGCATAAATTAAACCCTTACCCTAACCCTCACCTATTCAGTTAACCCATTAACACATCTAACTTGTAAAGCGGACTAAGTTATACTCATTAAAACATATTTCAACTAACTTTTAATGTCTGGTTGAACAATTGCCATACTTAGGTTATAACGCCTTGTTAAATTCGGCCGTGTGAAAGTAATAGAGATCCCATTGCCCATTTTTCGATATTATCTTACTAAATGAATTAGGTCAAAAGGTAAACCTAGTAGGACACACATTTTTAACAGGTTTTCAAAATGTTTTTTCTTCTATTTTTTATCCTGTCATTAAACTTTATATGTGATAGATTTTTGATAAGGCATTTATTTTTACAAAACGCTAGCCGCTAACTATCTGACTATTTGTTTAAAAATAACAGACAGTTCGGTATGCTTTCATTTACAAAACTAACATGCGAAATTCAAAATAAAAGACATACATTTTAAAAGTTTAAACCATCACTTTACAATAATTAAAACTGCCTAAAACGTAATTAATTGTCACTCAAGCTACTTTAAAATAAGGAACTTTAATTTAATACGTATTGCACCACGTACTCTTTATAAACAAAGTAAATACTTCAAAGTTTTTACTGTAAAATATGCATAGTAATGTGGTATTCGCTTCTAATACTGAAAACTTTGTGCCCAAAAACGTAATTTTCCTGGCATTAAACATTTTTATTAACTTCTTCTAGCCCTTACTGAAAAATACCCTTTAAATATCGGTAAACAACTATTTTAAAATTTGAGTTTTTGAAAACATGTCTATTTGATAAAAAGAACATCTATCCAATAAAACATATTTTTAAAGAACTTCATTTAGTTAAGCTAGGTTCCAAGGTAGTGTATTTAGCAACCTGGATTACAATTCAAGTAGATATTTACCAAACGTAGTAAACTTTAATTTGTTTAAATTAATACCGGTGTTAATAGGGTTTTAAAAATGGATTTATAACCGAAACCTTCATCTAATTCTTAACAAAAAGCCTTCCTTAAACAAGTAGGCCAAAAAGACAAATTAGACTGTCTTTGGTTCTAGGTTAAATAGAATCAAACGATTTTTACAAAATCAAAGTAAGTTCCATCAAGCCTAATGCAAAGTCATAGTCAAAGGGCCACATTAACGTAGGCAAAGATAAAAAAAGGAAGCGCCTTTCCAACGAAGCAGCAGCATGAAAGCAACCAAAATTGAAACAAGCTCTACAACTGAATGAAGAAGGGCATTTTAGGAGCTATAACTAAGCAAACTATGTTAACTAGTGCTAGAATTTTTTTCTTATGTGCTCTCATATAATTTTGTAGAATCCCCAGATAGAAAAGGGTTTTATTAGTATAACATATCGTACTGTAGCTACAAAAAAACTTGATAATTTACAGATCAAATGGAAACCAAAAAGTTTGTTTAGAACAACAAAGTTTGCCCTAAAGCAATGTCTCACAAGTGAAAAAAAGAAAAATATAATCACAAAAAAATGGTAGAAAACAAAACACTTCTAATTAAATTCCAACACCAAAACATATTCTTGAAGAACTAAAATCTCAGAAAATGTATAAAAACTTAATGAACAAATCTCAACACTATAACCTAGGAACAGTAGGTAACCCTGTACAGTAGAAATATAAACCCTTAAATAATTCCTTTACCATAAAAATAAAGTAAAGACAAAAAAAAATTCCTTTTTGTTAAACAGACAAAACAAATGACCAAGTATAAAAAGTGTTTACTATCCATTCACCGAGGCTGTAAAAGTGCCTACCAGTTTTACGATGCTTCCAAAATAAAGTTTACCAGAACATTTAGGTCCCAGACACGATCATGTTTGGTTAAAATTTGACGAATTTGCAACTTTTTATCGGGGAATAAAAGATTCAAGTCCTTCTCGATTTCTTTGCGGTGGTCGTCAAGTATCTTCGGGTCCAGGTCATCTTTTCTTCGGGAAAATCGACCGTTGTTGCCCGTAGTCGGCGTATCGGAGGTTGACGGGGTTGTTACACCACCTAACGGTAAGATTTAAAAGTAAAATTGTAAAAAGCGGTAACTTAATATCTAAAACAAAGAAAAATGAAAAGCATTTAAATGTATCCCACCTTACCTTTACACCATTGAAAGCAATAATATAACTGTTATTAGTCAAAATTAATTAAGTAATATTTTTTTAAAATTGACAGTTTAACAAAAATAAGGTTTTCTTAATATTATTAAATAATGATATAGAAACTTACACTATTAATTTATGACAATTTAGGTTTATTTGTTTGTTCAAAATTTTTAATTTTAAACTAAAATTGACTGATTTTAGCGATTGATATTTTTTAACATTGCAAAAAATGTTTCCCCAAAAACTAACATTATTACCGTGACGTAATCGTTGTTTTGATGACGTCATGGATGACGTGGAAGTGAGTGCACTAGTGCTAAACAAACAAAAAAGTGAAAAAAAATCAAATGTAAAAAGTGAAAAAAATGTGAAAAACACAAAAAAAAAAACACAAAAAACATAAAAAATAAAAAAATGAAAAAATGAAAGTAAAGCCAAATAGGAAAAAAAAAAAAAATAAAATTAATTTTTTAGAAAAGAAAATGGAAAAGAACTTCAGTTAAAAACACAGAAAGAAACTTAAAAATAAAAAAAGGCAAAGAAAATGATAAACAAGAAGAAAGCACGAAACAAACTTATTAAAATTTGCTTTTAAAGAAAAGAAAAAACTTTTTATTTAAATAGTGAAAAATCACACAATAAAAACTGTGATGGTGAAATAAGTACAAAAACTTTTTAAATAACTTCATCTAATTCATCTTTTTAACTTTCTTCTTTTAACTTAATTTTTTGTCTATTTCTAATTTTTAACAACTTTTTTTCTAATTCTTGAACTGTTTCTGATTTCAAACTTATTTTAAACTTAATCTAAATTGAGTTCAATCTTATTTTAAACTAACTTATTTAAAATGATGAACAGAAAACTTAATATTGCAATAAAAGTTAAAAGTTTAAATAATTTAGTTATTTCATACAATTTTGCACTAAAAAGTAAAATTACTAAAACAATATTAATTTAACAACTTTAAAACATATCTTTACCTTAAATTAAATAAATTTTATTACAAAACTTTCTCAAATTACTTTTTAATAACCTCACCTGGTTGGGTAACTTAAAAATTGATCCAAATTGGGTCCATTTCTGCCCAAGGGGTCCTCTGGGGGCATAAAAAGATCCCCAACAAATGTAAAAGGGAGCAACCTTTAGAAAAAATAAAGTTTTTTAAATATTTTCAAGGTGTTTTTGATTTTAAGAATTTTAAGTAAAGTTTCTGGTAATTAAGTAATATTTTTTTTTAAATTGACAGTTAATGAAAAATAAAGTAAGTATAATATCATGTACAAGTTAAGTATAATATCATGTACAAGCAAACATTTAATATTAACTTTCTTACAATAAAGTTAAACAAAATAGCTTAATTATAAATCTAACACTAACAGCATATTCAAATGTAAACATCAACTTTTTTTAGGGTAATTTATCATTAAACTAGGTCAAGGTAGCAATATTTGTCAAGTTTTTTTTTTTACGAATGCCTATATTATTTTGTGTTATGTTTAGTTTAGTGCTTTTACATTTACTTACAGTACTTAGGTTTTAATTTATTTCAATTTTATTTTTTTTTATTTAGTTTAGATATTTTATGCTTTTTCAGGGTTGTTTATTAGTGTTTAAGTATTGGTGTAGTGGTATGAACACCAGCATGGTGTAGTGGTAAGAACACTTGCTACACCACACATGAGGTCGTTGGTTTAATCCCCACTGATCACAGGCTGTAGTGTCCTTGAGCAAGGCGCTGTAAATGGTAAGAACTCCTGCTAAGCCAACACTTAATTAGCAGTATAATTATCGGGCAATTATAATCAATAATATCCCAAACTGCCACAGGCAACTTGGGACTGGGTCGGAGTAACTGATGTTACTCTATGTTTAAGTCGCGCATTTGACTTTCCCGCATCGAGAATAAAGATATATACAAAAAAAAAATAATAATAACCTGGTTTTAATGATCTTATCCCATTGCCTTTTCTCTGTAGCAAGATCACGATATTGGTCGTTCGAAACAATTATTCCGTCATTTTCCTCTGCCAATCTTAAAATAAATCTAAACAAAATATCAAGTTAACTTTTTTGTTTAAAGTATTCGTTTAAAATAAATAAAACAACAAAAAAAGAGCAAAAAGAAAAGTTAAAAAATACAGAAAAAAGAAAGGTAAAAAAGAGAGAAAAGAAAGGTCAAAAAAAGAGAAGAGGAAAAGTTGAAAAAGGGAGAAAAAAATAATAAAATAACAAAAGGAAAAAAAAATATTCCAGAAAAATTCAGTTTTAAATACTATTTTTTAATTAAAAACATTTTTTTTACTTTACTCTCTAAAACAAACCCCATAAAAAAGGAATTAAAAAAAAAACAATTTTAAATCAGAAATATCTCAAAAATAAACCATCAACCTGTCGTCGTAACAAACAATTGGTCGCCCTTCTACTACCCGAGCTGGTGTAATTTTCACAATTCCCATGTCCTCCAGTTTAAAAACCAGGTCCCTGTCCTTAATTGGGGGGTTCCCCTTGAACCCCTTCCTGTTGTTGGGGACGAAACAGATGATGTCACGGTGGCCCCGGGTCCAGAAATAGTGGACACAGATCGCGATGCCGCGGATGGAGTAAAATTTACCAGATTTGCTCATTCCATGACTAAAATATGAATTGTAATTTATTCTAATATCACAAATTAAAAAGGTGTTTATATTTGTTTATCCTTAACGTTGGGTTGCAAATTTTGGGGGGCCTACATTTGTTAACCTGACCCAATCTTAAAGTAATAGGTTACAATATTTAGCCCCGACATAGGCAGCGTGGTGTAGTGGTTAGAACACTTGCTACACCACACATGAGGTCATGGGTTCAATCCCTATTGCTCTTATGCTGTAGCGCCCTTGAGTAAGGCCTATAAACGGTATGAACTCCTGCTAAGCCAGCACTTAATCAGCAGCATAATTACTTGGCAATTATAGTCTCCATAATATCCCAAACTGTCACAGGCAACTCGAGACTGGGTTGGGGTAACTGATGTTACTCTGTGTTTGGGTCGCGCATTTGACTTTCCCACATCGAAGATAAAGATATATACAAAAAAAAAAAGTCCTAATGTTGTCAATACAAGAAAATTATTGACCAGGTGATGTTCTATGTCTTTTTATCCTAACTATTTATTATGCATGAAAACTTAAATTTATTTTAAAGAATAATACATCAAGGGCACTAATGGTATTCAAACCCAGGACCTCATTTTTTTAGTATGGAAGTTTTTCTATGCCTACACATGTCAACCTTTTTTACGCCATGCCAGAAGTCAGAATCAAACTTAGGCTCTTCAGTAGTAATGTTTGTACTAAAATTCAAGTAAAAAAAGTTTAATAAAATGAGGACAAACTCACCTCACTGCAACGTTACTTCCATCAATGACGATCGATCTCAAATTAGGGTTTTCTCCTCTACTAGGTAACCGTAACAACTCGTCGTTCGACAGTTGAGAAATTTTCCTCGAGTTTACAACAGGGATTGTAACTTCCATGTGACGAGTTGGAACTGATGTTGTAGCAGGGGCAGGGTTATAACTGTTGTGTGACGATGTAACAGGGTCAAGATGAGGATAAATATTTCTGTAAATTAATTTTAAAAAAATATTCTAAATTTTTAAATTTTTAATTACTTTTCTTAGCGACAATTAATATTAATTAATATAATTAAATTAATTAAAAAACTTAATAATTCTAATATCAAAAATTCCAAACCTTGGAGTATTCACAACAGAAGAAGGTGGAGTTTTTATTTTTGGTTTTTCCTTTTCTAAAATATCAAAAATTATAAAAAATTTGCAAAATTATTAATTAATTAGAGTTATAATTAATATTTATTACATCTTCTACCTTTGACATTGTTGTATGACGAAACAATCGGTTTCAACATTTTCTCGTATTCGTTTGTTTGTGACGTCATAGTGGATGTAGAAGGAACGTTCGATTTGTTGTTGATCCAGTCCTTTAATATTCCTGAACTTCCTCCACCGCAAGATGACGCAGCGGAGTCGGAACTTTTAATTCCACCACGAGTTGATAAAGTATAACCGGAATTTTCACCACCGCGAGATGGCGCAGTGGAGTCGTGAGTCGGTTTTATGCAAACGTAGCGACGTTTACCTACCCTGCCCTTGGTTTTTACTTGACTAAAATTTAATTTTATTAAAAAAAAACGGTTTTAATAATTATCACGCCATAGAGGACAATACATTTAATACAAAAAAAAGGAAAAATTAGTAGACTATTTTTTGTATTTAGGCAACTAAGGGCATTCTCAGAAGAGGGTTAAGGCCGGGGTTAATAAAAATTGCCTCGGTGTCGGAATTTGCTTTTAATTTAATGGCAGTATCCCTGAACAAACAATTAATGCTTTCTGGATTGTCCTGTGTGGCCCTATGTGGTCCAGTGCGTTTCTATGTGGTCATGTGTGGCCCTATGTGGTCCTGTGCATTCCTGTGTGGCTGTATGTGGTCCTGTGCGGTTTTATGTGGTCCTGTGCATTCCTGTGTGGTTATGTGCGGCTGTATGTGGTTCTGTGTGGCCCTATGTGGTCCTGTGCATTCCTGTGTGGCTGTATGTGGTCCTGTGCGGTTTTATGTGGTCCTGTGTGGCTCTATGTGGTCCTGTGCATTCCTGTGTGGCTGTATGTGGTCCTGTGCGGTTTTATGTGGTCCTGTGTGGCCCTATGTGGTCCTGTGTGGCCTTATGTGGTCCTGTGTGGCCCTATGTGGTCTTGTGCGGTTTTATGTGGTTCTGTGTGGCCCTATGTGGTCCTGTGTGGCCCTTTGTGGACCTGTGAGGTGGTTAGTAGGAACACAAAAAAATAAATAAATTTTAACTGTTGAAATACCAACTCGTTATTAAACATTTAATTTAAATCTAACGAGAATACTCACCCATATACAGTGGGATCTCCCACAATAAACATCGCAATCGTGTTAAACAAATTCTCCCCGATCTTGTGGTGAGTTTTGAGGTTGAAATGTCGACGAAAGTTGCCCAAGATATCGAGCTTTGTGACGTAATCATCCGTATTGTTCGTCACTTTGTATTCTTCCTGTTAAAAAAACTCGCAAATTTTAATTAAAAAAAAACTATGAAAACAATGACGTCACATTCTATGACGTATTTTAAACAAAATATATGAGGTCATTTATATAAATTACAACTTAAAAAAAAAAAAACTGTATGACGGAATAAACGTATAAAAATAATTATGACGCCACAAACATAAAACATATTATGACGTCACTTACCTTGAACCATTTGATGACGTCAGAGCGATTAGGAAAACCGGGCAAATAACAAACAAACTCGCAATCACGTGCTTCTTGTGACGCAGGTGTTTCTTTAACGAATATGACGTCATCATCGGCCTCGGTTACGTCATCATCATCCTCTACTACGTCATCATTATCATCATCAGAAGAAATCATTTCAACATCTGGATTTGTTGACATCGTTTTAAATGTGAAATACAAATTCTGATTTTAGAAATTGAAAAATTGGCAATGGCGGGAACCAAACCCAGGACCACAGTCCTTTCGTTTATATATCTTTATCCTTGACGTGGGAAAGTCGAATGTGCGACTTAAGCATAGAGTAACATCAGTTACTCCAACCCAGTCTCGAGTTGCCTGTGGCAGTTTTGGATATTATAGATTATAATTGCCCAATAATTATGCTGCTGATTAAGTGCTGGCTAAGCAGGAGTTCGTACCGTTTATAGCGCCTTACTCAAGGGCGCTACAGCATGAGAGCTGTGGGGATTGAACCCACGACTCCATGTGTGGTGTAGCAAGTGTTCTTACCACTACACCACGCTGCCGTTTAACATAAAAAAACTAAAAAATGTCAGTAGAGGAATCAAACCCAGAACCTCAAGACTTTATAGAAAATCAAAAATTTAATAATATTCACCGTTGTCGATAAAAGGAAATTTCTTTTTTCGTTCATCTTGAAGGTCCTGGAGCTCCCGGTAAATGACCTGGAACGCAAAATTGGACCCGAATTTCAACAATGTAGCTTCTATGTCGTCATGATGGAATCCGTACTAAGAAATAACTTGTCTTTTGTGACGTAGAAGTTTATACAATCAACTTTGATCGCAAATTAAATTTTAATTAAAAAATAAAAAAAATTTTAAATTTTGTTTAAAAAAAAACGGTTCCAGTGGGACTCGAACCACGAACTCCATGCACAATAACCTTCAAAATCAATATATTATTGAACACCTAATTTTTTTAAAATATAAGTAACTTTACTGTTTTCGTATAACGAAAAAAATTTAATTAAAATTAACATAATAATTTCTTTTTTTTAAGTTTAAAAAAAATATTTAAGAAAAGCAGATCTGAAATTTATTTTCGAATAAAACCTTTTGGAATTCTTTTCTTAAAAAATCGGCTGGTGGAGTTTTCATAAATTTCTTTCTTTCTTCTAAACTTTCAGTTTTAACTAAACAACAATCAACATTTTTACATTTATTTATCCTCGATGTGGAAGGTCGAATGCGCGACCTAAACATAGAGTAACATAAGTTACCCTGACCCAGTCTTGAGTTAACTTTAGCAGTTTGGAATATTATAGATTACAATTGCCCGATAATTATGCTGCTGATTAAGTGTTGGCTTAGCAGGAGTTCGTACCGTTTATAGCGCCTTACTTAAGGGCGCTACAGCATGAGAGCAGTGGGTATCAAACCCAAGACCTAATGTAGTAAACCCAAGTGTTCTAACCAGACATGGGGCAATTCGTATTCGTCATTCGTATGCATTCGAATACCAATTTTTAAAACTAAGCGAATATTCGAATACCAAGTTCTTAATTTTACAATAATTCGAATTTAATTCGAATAGCCAACCGCAAATAACAACAAAATTATTCGACAATTCGAATGTAAAACTAAATTCATTCGAGTTCTATTCGAATGGCCAACCGCAAATAACAACAAAATTATTCGACAATTCGAATGTAAAACTAAATTCATTCGAGTTCTATTCGAATGGCCAACCGCAAATAACAACAAAATTATTCGACAATTCGAATGTAAAACTAAATTCATTCGAGTTCTATTCGAATGGCCAACCGCAAATGACAACAAAATTATTCGACAATTCGAATGTAAAACTAAATTCATTCGAGTTCTATTCGAATGGCCAACCGCAAATGACAACAAAATTATTCGACAATTCGCGAATCAATTTATTCGAAATAATTTAAGTTTTCAAGCAGAAAAAAAGTAAGGGACCTTAAAAAATGCCTTTTTCAGGGGAAGTTTATTATTAGATATTTTTATTGTCAAGGTTAAAGCTGTGTTTTTAGTTTATACCAAACAAAATAAATTTAATATAATAATTCATAAAATATATAAATTGCGCAATCACAAATTTAAAAATTAATAAACAATGTACACTGTGATGTAATAGTTTAGTTTTTGAATTATGCTGGCCTGCCCAGGCATGTCTTTTTATTATTCCAGCTACTTTAAAAAGGCTTTTTAAAAGATTAAAATAAAAACTAAAAAATAAAGTTATGGCTTGTAGTAGCCAAAAGTCTGCAGTATATGCGCATTTTGAAGTACCAGATAATCGTCAAACGAAATACCAAGCCACTTGTGTATACTGCAGAAAGAGAATATCTACAATTGGGACAACTACATCGAATTTACTTGCACACCTTAAGGTATATTAACTACACAATGTTATTTTTCTTAATTTTATATTTAAAAACTAGTTTATTTTAAGTTGTATTTGTGGTTGTGCTTGCTTTAAATTGCTGTTAAAGTATTTTAAATATAGCCATTTTTAACTTGAAAACGAATTTTTTGTTTTGGCACTTGGGTGTTAATTTTCCAAATTTTGACATTCAAATTTATGTTACAGCGCAAACACCCAGGTGCTTTAAATGAAACGGTAAGCGATGACATGACTGCACAACCAAATATTGCCAGTTTTCTTACTTCCGGTATTGGAAAAAAATATTCAAATTCGGATTCTCGGCAAGTTAAAATTAACAACAAAATTGTGGAATTTATCGCTGGTTCACTTCAACCTCTTTCAATTGTTGAAAATTTAGAATTTCAAGATCTGATAACCACATTAGATCCACGCGCTCGCATTCCAAACAGGAAACTTTTAACAACAAATTTGTTGCAACGTAGATGTGAAGTAATAGAACGGGAAGTAAGATGCGAAATGACTCTCGCAAAAGGAATTAGTGTCACCGTCGATATTTGGTCTAACAGACAAATGCGAAGTTACTTAGGCATTACTGCACATTACATAACAAACAGATGGAAAATTAAATCGTCCATGCTCGCGTGCAAACGATTTAAAGGAAGGCATACAGGGTTAAATATTAACAACCAATTTGAAGAATGCGTCTCACATTATGAATTAGCACATAAGATAACTCACATAATAACCGACAACGCTTCTAACATGAAAAAAGCCTTTTCATTGCCTGGTTTTATAGTGCACAGCGAAATCGAAAGCAGTAATAATGAAAGTTCTACAGATACTGACGATTCCGAGAAGGAAGACACGCACCATGAGGATAAGCTACCTAGAAAACATGGTCCTTGTTTTGCCCATACACTGCAACTGGTTGTAAACGATGGACTTAAAGAAGCAGGACAAATCAGAAAGATAATAAGTAAGGTTTCAAGCATTGTTTCTTTTGCGAGAAGGTCGACTATTGCTTGTGAAGCTTTGGAGAATTTTAGACGTCTGCAACCAGCTAATGTAACTCGCTGGGATTCCGAGTTAGCAATGATTCAATCTATTTTAAATGCACCCCAAGATGTTTTATTTACGTTAGATTGCGCAAAACTAACAACGCACGATCGCACCATGTTGGAAGAGCTATGTTGCATCTTACAACCGTTCAAAGAAGCAACAACAATGTGTCAAAAAGAGCTAACGGTTTCTTCAAGCATAATTGTGCCATGTGTACTAGGGTTGAAATCCAATTTGCGAAGTATCAACCCTCGTTTTACGTCATTTATTTTTAATGAATTAAAGTGTTCGATAAATGCGCGATTAAATTACTTTTTGAATCAACCACTGTATATTCTATCAGCCATGATCGACCCCAGATTTAAATTGAAATGGTGCGCAGAAAGTGAAAAACGCGTGGAATACCGACAACTTCTATTATCAAAGCTAGATGCAATAAAAGATGAGCATTGTGTAAAACAATCTTGCAATGTTACCAGTCAAAATGAATCATCCGATAACATCCCATCCACTCAATCATCTGACGAAGCCACCGTTTTTGAAAATAAGGGTCTGGCTCCAATCGGGTTATTTGATTTTATGCCCGACTCGCCACCAGATGTATTACCATTTGCTCAGAAATCTTGTGAACAAGAAATTGCAGAGTATTTTACGGAGCCATGTTTGCCTAATCACGCAAATGTCTTAGAATACTGGAGAAAAAAATCCCATTGGAATTTATCAAAAATGGCTAAAATATATCTCGGAATACCCGCTTCCTCTGCTCCCGTTGAGCGAGTGTTCAGTACAGGAGGCAAGATTTTTAGACCAGAGCGATGTCGTCTCAGTGACAAAACATTTGAACAACTTATGTGTATTAAGATAAACGGAAAGCAATACCATTGCTAAACTGATGTTTTAATCGTGTTAACTTTGTTCATGGAGTCTACTGTGCCCGATTTGATTGCATTAAATTAAACCCTAATTTTTTTTTAATGCTGTTACTTGTATGACCCTTTTTGTTTAATAAACCATTTGTTCTTTTTGTATTACGGCTAACTTGTAAATTTATGAAGTTGAATTGTGTTTTGCAGTTTGAACTTCACAGTCTAATTAAGTCGGTTAAACGTTAAATATCTACCTAGTTCAAGAATTGTACCAAATTAGTACAGCCGAACCTTTAAAATACCATTTGCCAAATGACATTAAAATTAATTGATACTTCAAACAGAATTATTCGAATTTGTGTAACCAAAAAAATATTCGAATAGCCAAACGTGAATTTTTCATAAAATATTCGACAATTCGAATTTAAAAACGAATTTATTCGAATTCAATTCGAATACCCAAACGTAAATTTTTTATAAATATTCGGCAATTCGAATTCAAAAACGAATTTATTCGAATTTAATTCGAATACCCAAACGTAACTTTTTCATAAAATATTCGGCAATTCGAATTTAAAAACGAATTTATTCGAATTTAATTCGAATAGCCCAACGTAATTTTTTTATAAATATTCGGCAATTCGAATTCAAAAACGAATTTATTCGAATTTAATTCGAATACCTGTTATTTGTGACTTTTAAAACATTCGGCAATTCGAATAATAATATAAAAGTATTCTTAAAAAAATCGAATGCAAAAAAATGTATTCAGCCCCATGTCTGGTTCTAACCACTACACCACGCTAGAGGCGTTGTTTTATCCTTAACCATCATTTAAAATTAAAGTAAAAATAAAATTGTTTAATTTACCTTTCGATTGTGACGTAACACCGAAAGTGTCGCCCAGAATCGATTTTTTATTCGAAGATTTTTCTTTTTTTTCGGCTGCCTGTAAATGAAATAATTGATAAAAAATTATTTTTTTTTACGTTTTAAGTCATAATTTAAACAACAAAATAAACAATAAAAAACATATTTATGGTTTGGAACTAAAAATCTAAATTTTTTTGGCAAATAATTTATAAAAAACAAGATTTTTGAAAACAACAAATTAGTAAAACGACGTTTTTTAGGTCTCAAATTTAAGCGGAAGTAAACTCTGTGACGTAACAGACTTGATTGTGACGTTAAAGAAAGTTGAAGTTTTACGTAACAAATGTAAATATTTATGTAAAAGCTGGCTGACAAAACATTTAAATAAAATCAAAAAAAATGAAATTTTAAAGAAATTCAAAACAACAAAAAATTTAATTTATCTTCAAGTTAACTTAAACACAAAATAAAATCTGATTTTGTATTTTAAGGTGTTTGCTAAAATATTGTTTTTAATCAATTAAAAAAGGGAAATCTTGTCGGATGACGTCATCAAATTTATAAACAAAAAATTCTAAAACACAAAATTTAAATTTGTTTAATTTAAAATCTTTGCATCTAGTAAGTGATGACGTCACAATCAGTATTATTAAACTGTCAATAATAATTGTTTGTCATCAAACGTTATCAATCACTAACAATAACGTTTTGTGATCGAACAATCGAATCACAATTCTCTGATTCAACAATTCTAATCATAACACGACAACGACAGATATTAATTACTCTTCTGTTACGTCATAATTGGGGAGTGATTAATAATTGTTTGCGAATATAACAACATAGGTGAATTGAAAGTGATTTAGTTTTAAAAATCAGTTTTATTAGTTTTAGTAATTTAGGAAAATTAAAGTTTTTTTTAATTACTAAATATAAAAGTGTCATTGAGAAAGTTCTATAAATTTTAACAAATTTTTGAACAACGACTTACAAAAAAATAGAAAAATAAATTTATTAATAAATATTTAAAATTAGCCTAAAATTTCTAAAATTATAAATTTAATCCAATTTGTATTTTTGCCTAATTAACAGAAAAAAAGTAAAGGTGAAGAAGGCACTAAAACTTTAATCAGTAATCGAAAAAATCTAATAAAATTTATCTGTTAATTAGCTATTTATAAGTAATTAGTATTAATTAGTTAATAAGGAATATTCGAAAGTAATTAAACGTGTTTATTCGTAAATTTAGAACTTATAAACAACCAATTAGAAAATATAAACAAAGGCAAATTTAATTTTAAATAATATTAAGTAATTAAGAGTTTTTTAGTTAGTTTTTGTATAATAAGCAAAAAAAAATATGCAAATTAACATACTTAAAATCTTTATGTAAACATTAATACTTTTGGCATGTTTTAAATCATTAAATTGATTTTGTCATTTTTCCCGTCGCATTGTTGTAATATTAATTGTATATCGTATTTATTATTTACTTTTATCAATGCGCAAAAAATTTAATAAAAAAAAAATTGTTAAGTTAAAACCTTTTTTAAATAAGTTTATAAAACCACGTTTACCAACTAGCCGTAAATAACCACTTCATAGTTTAATATTTTATTACAAAATAACTTATATATTTTTCACTAAAACTTTGTTTTACAGATTAAACAAAAAGTAAAACAAAATTTATAAAAACCGAAATGATTTTACCTTAAAACCAAAAATGGATTTTAACAATTTAACCGAATTTAAGTTTGATAATACGTCACAAAGAAACGTTTGTTTAAACCACGAAGCATGGGGACAAGCGGTAACCGCTGTAGCGAGTTCGTTTATATTGCTAGGCAACCTCCTAGTCGTAATCGTCCTCATAAAATTCCCGTCCAGACGATTCAGACCTCTTAACTGGTTCATCGTGCAACTAGCGGTGGCCGATTTCTGTGTCGGGGTCACCGTGCTTTGGATCGGAACCTTCTCGGCTATACTACTCGATAAAGTCCCTCTTATTAGCGGGATTTTAACTTACGGTAGCCTTGCGTCCGCTACATCCACGTCCACACTCGGTATTCTGTTTATAGCGTTGGATCGCTATTTCTATATCATCAAACACAGCAAATACAAAAAGATCATGACGCGCAAAACTGTCATAATAGCAATCTCGTTGGCCGCGATTGTGCCCTTCTGTGTGTTCATAATCGGCCCCGCTTTGGGTTGGAACTGCATCGATTCATGCGATTGTAGATTGTACAACATGGACTCCACACAACAATATTGTTTTGGGGAATATTGTTCTAATATGATGACCCCATTTAAAAGTGAAACTGTGTTAACAGGAGGCATCAGTTTGTCGATTCTACTAATTACATCAACCGCAATTTATCTTCAAATATTCTTCAAAGTAAGTCCATGAAAATGTTTTTAAATATTTTTTCCTTTAGTAAGTAGGTCGATTTTATTACCTCGACCCAATCCAATTTAAGCAACTTTTTTATGATATTCTTGGTGTTAAATGATCGACTTTAAGCTTAAACATAGAGTAACATGAACACAAACTTAAACTTATTGCAAATGTTCAAAATATTTAAACCAAAAACTCATGCACTTACACATTGATATACACACCAAAGCTTGGTGGAATATATATAAATGTAAGTTCAATTTATAAGCCTACAAAATAAATAAAACTGCAGTTTGTGGCGTAAATTATCACAGGCAAATATTGTTTAGGAGTTGCAACCATATTATAACAAGTACAATGCGGACGGGTGGGTTATTGATTACTATAATTGAAATATTAAAATTATTAAAAAATTAAATGAACCAAACCTTCAAAAAATAAACACAAAGATTAAATAAAATTTAAGTTATCTTGGTCAGAATACAAGACACTATGTAACACAATTATTCAAAATTACAAAACACGTCGGAACGAACAGCAAACATCCTGTTTAAACAAACCAATAAAACCTAAACAAAAATTTGATTGACAGAATATCCTTTTGATTTAAATAATTTGCTGATGGTTGGAAATCTAAGATATATTAAAGATATGAAAGATATCACATTGTTTTAAACACCTAAGTCAAAATACGTAACGCGATTAGTGACGTTGTCATTTTTTTTAAATTTTGTTTCGTTATAGAATTTTTTTGGTTAAAAGAAACTACGCAAAAACGTCATATTACGTCATAAAATAATGACGTCATATTTTGTTTTAGGTTCATTTTCGAAGGAGTTTAAAGATGCACAAAAAACGACGCGAATCAGAAATGAGAATGATCAAAACAATGCTCATTGTTCTCAGTGGATTTGTCCTCACTACAGGCCCCCTAGCGGTCTGTTGCATCATCTCGTTCTTCTACAATATCCGGACTCTTCATTTTGTGATGAGGATCTTAGTAGTAATCAGCACAGTTAACTCCATCCTCAACCCGTTCTTCTATTTCTGGAGGATTCCCGAAATGAATCGGAATCTGAGGTTGATGTTGACAGGATGTCTGACCTCGTGTTCTCGTTGTTGCTGTGGCGGGAAATACGAGCTAGGAACCCGGCGTCGAAAGTTTTCACTCGCCCCTCTGCAACCGAAACGTCAGAAACGACCGAGAAGTAGTTTTTCGAGTATTAGCAACCCTGGAAAAAGTCAAGACGATCGACCAGGTTCGCAGATGTACCACGGAACTCTGGATCCAACTTTACAACTTTAATTTTCATTTTTTTTTCGCAAACTTGACATTAACTAAGTTTTTTTTACACAATTTTTCCTGTAAATTTTTACTGCGTAAACTAACGTGCAAATAACAAGCATGATTATGACGTCACAATCAACAAGCGCTCGAAATAGTCGTAACAATCAATTTTTAAATGCAGATAAATTTTAATTTGCCATTGGTTGGATTTAAACCTAAACTACAGAATGTCATTCGGTACATAACAACGTTCATATATAAACAATGATTACCCTTTTACCTTGTGTGTATATCGTCATTTATTATTTATTTCAATAAATGCACATTTTACAACAAATTTAAACAATCTATTTATAATAGAATTAAGTAGGTGGAATATACATTTATGGGTCTACAGAATAAAAAAAACTTCCGTTTGTGGTGCGCGAGTAAATTATCGCAGGCAAATATTAGTTAAGAGTTGCCAACAGTAAGATGAGCTGTCAACAAGTTTTTATAAAGTTTGCAAGAAGAAAGTAACCACATGTAAATAAAATAATTTAAAGATAGGCTAAAAGAAATTGTTTAATTTATTTATTTTTTATAATTTTATGTTTGGCCCACTTATACCAGAATTAATAAACTACCAATAAAAACAAATTAGCATTTTAATAAACCAGTTAAATATAACAAATAACTTTAAAAATTCCAATAAATATAAAAATTAAAAAAATCTTCAATAAAAAAATTCAAATAAAAATAATCATAAATTTGGCTGAGATAATAAATTGAAATAACCATTAGTTTTTAATTGAAACAAACTTTAATTAACCTTTCAGTTTGGTTTAAAAAATTAATTAATTCTCAAATTCACATCGGATATTACAAATTGTTATTAATTGCACACATGTTTATGAGGTCATAATACATGTTAAGTAGCGCTTTGTTAAACACGTTTATGAGACAACAACGTGAGATTGTCTTGTAATGAATAATAATAATGTGTCAATCATTAAAGGATATAAAAAATATTCTATTTTTAAAACCTTGCATTTTTAAAAATAAATTAAATTTAAAAAAATTTAAAATATGTTTAAAATTTAAGTTTTAATGTTTTTAAATGTTAATTTATAAAATAATAATTTAACATATTTAATATTTATTTTACCAATTAAATTTTATTTATTTTTTTGTATTAAATTTAAAATATTAAAAAAATATTATTCTTGGTCAGTTATGCAATAATTAATAAATTTTTTTCTGTATTTACTGTTTTTATATTTGTTAAATAATTTTACAAAAAAAAAAATTCTAATCTTGAAGAATATGAAATTTAAAACACAAAACGTTAGTAACTCACTACTGCCCACTAGCAGCTCAAAAAAATTAAAATTTAATTTACTTGGTCACATTTAGTTATAAAAAAAATATGCTTTTTAAACTATTCGATATTTATAAAATATTCTTAGCATAAAATATCTATGCTTCTAAAGCCCCCCCAAAAATTTAGATTTTAACATAAAAAACATTTTTCTTAACACACTCTTATATTGTAGATGACGCGGTTTAGAATAATTAGCTTCAAGGTGGTGGGTTCAATCACCAGCACCCTTAAGTAAGGCACTTTAAATAATACAAACTTCTGCTGGACCAGCAGCTTAATTATCAGGAAATTATAATTAATACTATTTCAAACTGACAAAGTCAACACCAAACTGATGTTACTTTCTGTTTAGACTGCGAAGTCAATCTTTCCAAACCAAAAAATTTAAAAAAAGGGAATTGCAATTTGATATAGGTTAAAACTAGGCCGTAAGAGCTCCTTTTACCGAGTTTCATAATATAAAATATAACAAACATATCATATAGTAAGTGTACATTTCATCCATCAAAAAAAGGAAGTTAAGTGTATGTGTAAATACTAGTTGTAATATATTACACTCTCATTATGGTTAAACCCTTTGTACAAATATTATGACATTTTATTACGTTAATAAAACCTTAGTCAAACAAAACTTACGACATTTTCATCTTTTTGAACTTTCGAAGTCGATTCTTCATTACATTCCATACTACAGTGAAAAAAAAAAAAAATTAAAAAAAAAAAAAAGGTTAGATGAGGATAGCAAAAGGGGGCCAAATAAAAAATATTTTAACATCGAGCAAAATAAATTAAATAGAAAGTTTAACTTACTCGAAAAAACTTTTGTCGTTCTGTTTTCTGGGAGTGGGTAAGACTTTATCCTCCAAGATTTGATCAATGTTTTGATCCCGAATTTGCTCGAAGTTAAATTCAAATCTCTCATCTTTTATTATTGAGAATAAAAACTAAAAAAATTTAAAAGAAAACAAAACGGTTAGAAAAATGTTTACATTATTTTTAAACTCGTAAACTAAATAATAAAAATTTTGAATCACTAAAACAAAATAATTTAAGAAAAGTTTTTTTATCACACAATTCTATAAACCTCTCTTTTTTTAAGCCTTTTTTTAAAGCAACCAAAAAAAAAATAATAGCCGGCAGCGTGGTGTAGTGGTAAGAACACTTGCTACACCACACATGAGGTCGTGAGTTCAATCCACACTGCTCTCATGCTGTAGCGCCCTTGAGTAAGATATATACAAAAAAAAAAAAATTTACTTTGATAAACTTACCTTTTTAATCCCAATGTTAAAGTTTAAAATTTCAACTTCTTGAGGTTCCATGCAGTTTGAAATTAAGTTTGCAAATTTATCCTCAAGATCCTTGTCCTTAAAATGAAATTAAATTTACTAATTATTTAAATCACAGACTCACAAAAACTTTTAAAGTTTTCTAGAAATCACAATTTTAAACAAATTATTATAACATTTTATATATATATATTATAAAAACAAAAATATTGGCTTGAAAAATCTAAATTTAAAATGTAAAACATTAAATAAGTTATACATAACATGCCAGTTATGCTTAAAATTGTAATAAAATAAATATAGAAGTGTACAACATCAATTAAAAATACCTCATTGTTTTGTTGGTGTAGTAAGTTAATAGAATTAACAAGTCGTTTAACATCACCTTTTCCTCCTTGTATTTTAATGCTATTTCTTTTATGCTTTGGTTTGATCACAACAGAATATTTTCTTTCAATTCCATTATGCCAGAAACCCTTTTACAAAAACATAACCTTAATATTATGGAAATCAGTGAAATAATATAGCTAGTATATCTATAATAGTGTTGTAGCATCATAAAACAAATACAACAAAATAATTTAAAAAAAATAACAAAAAATATTTTTAAAAAGCTAAATTTTTTTTTTTTATATATATCTTTAACCTCGATGTGGGAAAGTCTAATGCACGACTTAAACATAAAGTAACAACAGTTACTCCAACCCAGTCTCGAGTTGCCTGTGGCAGTTTGGGATATTATAGATTATAATTGCCCTTTAATTATACTGCTGATTAAGTGCTGGCTCAGCAGGAGTTTGTACTGTTTATAGTGCCTTACTCAAGGGCGCTGCAGCATGAGAGCAGTTGGGATTGAACCCACGACCTCATGTGTGGTGTTCTTAACACTACACAACGCTGCCGGTTCAATAATGTTATTATATATTCTAAGATTAGAGTGAAATTACAAACACAATTTTAATTTATCAAATTAAAAATTATTTTACTTTATAAGTCAATTTTTTTACTAATTAATTTAATTAATATTAACCTGTAAAGCTGTGAAAACTAACAAAGGAAATAATTGTCCTCCAATTATTTCAGTTTCTTCAGGGTTGCAAGTTGCTTTAATGAAAATCTAAAAAAATAAGAATAATTTGAAATTTAAAGATAAGATAACACTTAAAAAAACAATTAAAAAACAGACATTAAATTTAACATCATTAAAGTTAAAACAACATTTAGCTTAAATAACTGAAACTATAAAATTATAAAAGTCTTCAAACACCCATCTTAAATTTAGGAATAAAAATACTAATTAAACAAGGCAGAAAATTCTTTAAGTTGAAATAGTTTACACAAGTGTTATCCCTTTTAATAAACAATAAAAAGTTGGCAATTATACAAAATAAATTAACATTTAAACCAATAACTTAATGTAAAATCAATTTGAATCATGTAAAGTTTATGGTTTTTGTCAAATTTCTGATAACTTTTATGATTCTTTATATCTAATAATGGGGTATTGTTATAATCGAAATAATTAATATATATATATATATATATTTTTTTGTATATATCTTTATCCTCGATGTGGGAAAGTCGAATGTGCAACTTAAACATAGAGTACCTTCAGTTACTCAGACCCAGTCTCGAGTTGTCTGTGGCAGTTTGGGATATTATAGATTATAATTGCCCAATAATTATGCTGCTGATTAAGTGCTGGCTCAGCAGGAGTTCATACCGTTTATAGCGCCTTACTCAATGGCGCTACAGCATGAGATCAGTGGGGATTGAACCCACAACCTCATGTGTGGTGTAGCAAGTTTTCTTACCACTACAACACGCTGCCAGTTTAATTGTTTTCACATTTACTTTTACAATCCTTAGTTTAAAAAAAAAAAACGTAAATTTGTCCGGATCCACAAATTTTTATCTAACTTACTTTTGCTGCTTGAAGATTATCCTTTTGACCAATTAAACTGATCCAAACTATTCCATCCTTATTAGAACCAGGAATAATTAGTTGAGTTTTATATTGGTTTTTAATCTGATTCTTATATTTTTCCAGTTTTTTGATATTTTCAGTCGTTACAGCAAATTCATCACGTTCAAATGAATTGTTTTTATTCATTTTAAGTTTATAAAGATATTAATAAAGATTATCAAAACCTAAATAAAATAAATTTAAATGTAATACTCTGGAAAGTAGGGCAGCGTGCACGCACAAGATTTTTTTTAGTAAAAAAATGCACGCCAAAAGTTAACTTTTTACACGCCTGGTTTAGGTAACCCACGCAAAAAAAATCCTGCATACACGCGTAGACCAAAACATTTAGTACGAGTGCCGGGCAGTCACACTATTTTTATGCTTGCACGCCCGAGATCTTGTCGAAAACTGCCCTACTTTTCAGACTGTTATATTACCAAAAGGTCATTTTAACCCAAAAAACACAATATTTTTATAAAATGCAGAATAGGCTGATATGCCCTAATCTTTTTTAGTCTAATAATTTTTTGTACATTTCGCCCTTTCCGCATTCATTTTAGTACTACTCGTTTCAACTGGCAGACGACGCTAATAGAGGTTCTAATAAATAAGCAATATGTTAGGTTTCTAGTCGCCACCTATGATTGACTTTGACTTACTCCTTCACCATTTTATCTGATTATTTTTTTACAATAAATTAAATGATTTTACTGCCAGTTTATTTTCTAATTTTCTTTACATTTGCGACTATTTTGTGAGTTACTGCTATTATAATAAAAATATTTGTTGCCAAATGAAGCGAAACATAATAGTTTGTCATATGATGAAGTAAATTAAGTTCATAAATTGTTAAAAACTTTATTTACCAAGGAAAACAAACAGACCTCGTGATTTAACACTTCAATGATTTTCAAATGTTTTTATTTTGTTTTCCTGAAATCTCTTAATTTATCCTCAATTTTTTTGACAGATTTAAAAAAAATAAATTAGATTTTTATATATTTATTTACAAATTAAATTAAACATTATACTAACACATATTTATATAAAAATTTTAAAAAATGTTGAGGCTAATTCTATGCTTTAAAGATAAAACTACACTAAACGATTTAAATAACTTTGTTAACTTACAACAAAAATAGATTATTTGTTAAAATATAAAAAAATATAAAATCTAAGCTTGACAGGTATAACTGTTCCCGTGTTGCGTTGTTTTCTTATGTTTACTTAATTAAAGTAAAAGCGAGAATAAGGAAGCACAGCGTAAGGAATATATTTGCATGTCTTGTTAGGGCCTCGTTACAACCATCTATAACAAATTGTTTGTAATTTTACAAATAAAAATCCTAATCTAAAGTATCCACTAGGTGCCTAAAAAGAGTTTCCATTGAATAACCGCCACCTTATACTTCTGTAGCGTTTACATGTAAACTTTAAAGCTTACTTATTTTCAGTTTAACAGTAATAATGCCCCTTCAACAAGTAAAAATGGAACAACCAATCTTACTCTATGTTTAGGTCGTAAATTTGACCTTCCCACATCGAGGATAAAGATATATATAAAATACCCATTCAACAAATAGTCAGCATAAAATATCATCAGATAGAGATTGATAAATCAACATATAAAAACCATAAGGTTCTCAAATCCCAATCAATTAAAATTATAAAAGATTAATACACCTAATTTATTAATGATTGTTAATTTATACCCGTGTTACAAGTTCTTCTGCATGTGGTTGTTTGGGCTACGGTTGTACAGTTATCAGGTGGAGATTCAACATTAGTACAGCCTCGTTCTATAGCAGTGATAGTCGTTGACTCCGTCGTTTCATCTGCGCATAGTTTACTTAATATTAACAATACGTTATACAACTTAGGTAGAGAAGTCATACCAGATTTTCTAATATTATTAGCTCGAAGAATACGAAAGTCATATTTGTTTTGTTGTTGCCTATGGCAACTAGCAATTTTGCCCAAAATCAAATCATTTACAGATGTTACTCTAGGCTTTAACTTTGGATATTTTACATTTATCAAATTATTGATAGATGAATATTTTAAAACCTCGAATTGTTGTTGTCTGTACGAAACAGAAGTCGTTGTTTTGACCACAGTCCCTCTCATATTTTGTATCCCCAGCTACTACATTCTCACAACCCTCACCCTGGCTCCCTTGCTTGCCGGACTCACATTGATAACAGCGAACGGCATCTGTCCAAGTATATTAACAACTTAATACACATTAGAACAATTATTAAAACACAATTTTTTACCAATTATTAGCTTACGCAGCAGCCAATTTATTATAAATTGATTTGCATACCAAATACTGAAGTTAGAATATAAATTCGCACTTTCTAAATCTATAACAACTAGCATAATTTTGTAATAGGCTTTAATATTTTGTTTACCTGAAAACGTAGCCAAACAAAGAAATAAAATGACAGTGCAGACGAATCTCATGACTTACTACTAAGTTTACTTTTCAACAATAAAACGCCTTATTTGCTAAATAAAATCAAAAACTTTGGTTAATACACGCTTTTGTTATATCTTTATTTAAGCAGTCTTTTAACGGGGGTTTAAAAGGGGGCGTTATCTTGATTAATTGGTCTTAAAAATAAGAGGCAGCTCATGTCTATAAACAATGGCGTTTGTAAAAAATTTTATGAGTAACAATTGTCGTCTATCTAGATTCTGTGCCTTTGTAATTGAATTGCAAAACTCAAAAATGTCTGCTTTTTATTGTCACAGCAACATGTAAATATTTATTTTATATAAAACACACCTTAACGACGAATTTCTTCCTAGCAAGGCTTTAGAATGACGCATATTTGTTTAATAATTTCCACCTAAACTGAAGAGTTTTAACTCCTTTCTAAAATCAATCACAGCTTTAAATTTGCCATGTAGCATCGAAATTATATTTTTGTTTCGTTTTTAACAAACAAGTAACTACGCATTTGCATTTGTTAAATACACAGTAGAAATGTAAAGTGCAGTCAAAATTAACCGAATTCCCGCGATAATTTACGACCTAGTCGAACTACAAATGTGTATGGTATGCTGCCTTTAAAACTCATTTATTGACATTTTTATTTAAAACTTACGTGCAATAACTGTCTTTTAACTTAGTCAATCTTAAAGTTATTATAAGTATTAAATAAAACATATTTAATAACAATATAGACCTATACATTTTTTGCCTATTACATCTTAAAGTGATATGTTTTATATTTGAAATAAAGAAGTGTAAACTAGTTTTAGACTAACTGTAAACTACAGGCTTAGGGCGAATAATATGGAATTGTTGCGGCTCGAACCCAAAACCTCTCGTCTTGTAGTTCGGTGCCATACAACATTAACCGAATGTGTATATAATAAAGCATAGTGGATAAAAAAAATTATTAAAGCTTGAATAAATAACGTTAATAAAATATTAAAATTTCATTGAAATGTCAACTTAAATTTTGGTTAATACCTTTACAGTGACACGTCAAAACAAAATATTTCAAATTTCCCAAATTTAGTAAAAACCAAATTACAATATGACCTAAAAACCACAGGAAGTAGTTGACTTCATATTGTTTAATATAAAACTTTGAACCAATAAAATAGTATTTGATATTTTGTTACTGGTTAGATAATAGTAGAAATCAACAGCGTGTTTAGTTAGCTAAAATAATAAAAGATTATGTTTATTTAGCTATTTTATCGTAATACCGAAAATCAATTTAAAAAATAGACATTAACCCGAAAATAACAATTTTAAAAACAACACATTATTGAATTTTTTTGTAAATTAAAAACATGAAAAAGTGTTTATGTAAAATGTCTTGTTAGAATGCCTATTTTGGACATATATTTTCGGTAACTTAACAGTAAAGGCCTGTTCACATGGCAAGGTAACGTTGCGCTGCGTTGCGTTACGTAACTTTACAATTTCTAGGGATTTCTTTTTAAAATTTCAATAAACAATACCTAATAAAAGTATACCGCTTACGAAATCTTGCGTAAATTTTGCAAACTTTCGAAGAAAATCTTTTTTGCAAAATCTGCAAAATCTTGCATTACGTTACGTTGCGTACGCCTTGTGAACGGGCTTTAACTTGTTTACTTTTAACATGTAGAACATAGGATTGTAGCAATGGCATATTTTAAAATGAATTTTATGAGGTGTATGATAGCAATAATTTTACTTGCTCTATTACACTTTTTTGCAAAATTCATAGTCGTCAATCTAAATTCGGAATTTTTACAAAATCAACAATATTTCTACCCGCAAAATGATGCTAAAGAGCAGTTAAGTCACATCGATTTTATGACGATGATGAAAGCAAGAATGAACAAACGAAAAAAACTCTTAAAATCTGCCTGCGAAAAATATGGTGCGTATTTACTTTTAAAATATATCTTCGTTAAAAAGAAGTTAAAATACATTTATAAAATCTATTGCTACTTATTTTACTAATAACTGCTTAGCTACTAGGTTAGGTAAACTTGGCGTGTTATACCGTAAAATATGTATAAATATTTATTAATTTTGTTTTAAATTGTATCTTGGATTTGTGATTTAATACCGCTAATAATTTCCACTTAAATTGCAATCAAACTTTAATTTAGATCAACGTAAACCACAACCACGCCAAGTTAACATGTTATTCTCGCATAAACATAAACTGGCTTATTGTTTTATACCGAAGACTGGGACAACCAATTGGAAAAGAATATTTTTGCTTTTAAACCAAGATAATGAAAATGTCGAGTTTATAACAAGGGTAAATATAACAAATGTTTCTGCCCCGTAATTATGCTGCTGATTAAGCGCTGGCTCAGCAGGGGTTTATACCGTTTATAGCGCCTTACTCAAGGGGCGCCCTTTCCGCATTTATTTTAGAATAACTAGTTTAAACCGACGGACATAGCTAATACAGGTCCTATATTTTTAGTTAAAACATCACGAGGTGCACTTAGGAACTTTTAAATATATCAAAACGGTGACCAAACTGAACCAGGTGCCGCCATCTTATTTAAGATTCCTGGTCGTCCGTAATCCATTTGCCCGCTTTCTTTCAACTTATCAGAACAAATTGGCGGAAAAGCGAAAAGGCGGAGACCCCGGATTTAATTTAAGCGGAGGAGAAATTTACAGGAAAAGCAAAACAGGTTATTTAAACAATAAAAATATACTAAAAATAAACCAATAACATATTTATTTCTGTTTAGAAAATCGAACAAAAGACGATTTCGCAAAGTTCGTCGAATTTGCATCACTAAATTCAAACAACCAATTAAATACGTCACTCGGAAAACATTGGGCCACTTATGACAGCATCTGTCAACCTTGTTTGTTTCATTATGACGTCATAGCTCATTTGGAAACAATAGAAGAAGACTCAAGGTTTAAATACATTTTTATTAAAAGATTATACGAATTTATGCTGTCATTACTATAATGTCCTAAACTTGTATAACTTGAGACTGGGTTGGGGTAGTATCATGAGGTCAAAAATATCTTAAACTTGTACAACTTGAGACTGGGTTGGGGTAGTATCATGAGGTCAATAATATCTTAAACTTGTACAACTTAAGACTGGGTTGGGATAATATCATGAAGTCAATAATATCTTAAACTTGAAAACTTAAGACCGGGTTGGGGTAATATTTTGAGGTCAATAATATCTTAAACTTGAAAACTTAAGACTGGGTTGAGGTAATATCATGAGGTCAAAAATATCTTAAACTTGAAAACTTAAGACTGGGTTGGGGTAATATCATGAGGTCAAAAATATCTTAAACTTGTACAACTTGAGACTGGGTTGGGGTAATATCATGAAGTTAATAATATTTTAAACTTAAAAAACTTAAGACTGGGTTGAGGTAATATCATGAGGTCAAAAATATCTTAAACTTGAAAACGTAAGACTGGGTTGGGGTAATATCATAAGGTCAAAAATATCTTAAACTTGTACAACTTGAGACTGGGTTGGGGTAATATCATGAGGTCAATAATATCTTAAACTTGAAAACTTAAGACCGGGTTGGGGTAATATTATGAGGTCAATAATATCTTAAACTTGAAAACTTAAGACTGGGTTGAGGTAATATCATGAGGTCAAAAATATCTTAAACTTGTACAACTTGAGACTGGGTTGGGGTTATATCATGAGGTCAATAATATCTTAAACTTGTACAACTTGGGACTGGGTTGGGGTAATATCATGAGGTCAAAAATATCTTAAACTTGTACAACTTAAGACTGGGTTGGGGTAATATCATGAGGTCAAAAATATCTTAAACTTGTACAACTTGAGACTGGGTTGGGGTAATATCATGAGGTCAATAATATCTTAAACTTGTACAACTTAAGACTGGGTTGGGGTAATATCATGAGGTCAATATTATCTTAAACTTGTACAACTTTAGACTGGGCTGGGGTAATACCATAAGATCAAAAATATCTTAAACTTGAAAACTTAAGACTGGGTTGGGGTAATACCTTGAGGTCAACAATAATTTAAACTCTTACAACTCGAGACTGGGTAGGGGTAATATTATGAGGTCAAAAATATCTTAAACTTAAGACTGGGTTGGGGTAATATCATGAGGTCAATAATATCTTAAACTTGTACAACTTGAGACTGGGTTGGAGTAATATAATGAGGTTAAAAATATCTTAAACTTGTACAACTTGAGACTGGGTTGGGGTAATATCATGAGGTTAAAAATATCTTAAACTTGTACAACTTAAGGCTAGGTTGGGGTAATACCTTAAGGTCAACAATAATTTAAACTCTTACAACTCGAGACTGGGTAAGGGTAATATTATGAGGTCAATAATATCTTAAACTTGTACAACTTAAGACTGGGTTGGGGTAATAACATGAGGTCAAAAATATCTTAAACTTGTACAACTTGAGACTGGGTTGGGGTAATATCATGAAGTCAATAATATCTTAAACTTGTACAACTTAAGACTGGGTTGTGGTTATATCATGAGGTCAATAATATCTTAAACATGTACAACTTGAAACTGGTTTGGGGTAATATCATGAGGTCAATAATATCTTAAACTTGTACGACTTGAGACTGGGTTGGGGTAATATCATGAGGTCAAAAATATTTTAAACTTGTACAACTTCAAACTGGGTTGGGGTAATATCATGAGGTCAATAATATCTTAAACTTGTACAACTTGAGACTGGGTTGGGGTAATATCATGAGGTTAAAAATATCATAAACTTGTACAACTTAAGGCTAGGTTGGGGTAATACCTTAAGGTCAACAATAATTTAAACTCTTACAACTCGAGACTGGGTAGGGGTAATATTATGAGGTCAATAATATCTTAAACTTGTACAACTTAAGACTGGGTTGGAGTAATAACATGAGGTCAAAAATATCTTAAACTTGTACAACTTGAGACTGGGTTGGGGTAATATCATGAAGTCAATAATATCTTAAACTTGTACAACTTAAGACTGGGTAGGGGTAATATTATGAGGTCAATAATATCTTAACTAGTACAACTTAAGACTGGGCTAGGGTAATATCACGAGGTCAATAATATCTTAAACTTGTACAACTTAAGACTTGGTTGGGGTAATATCATGAGGTCAAAAATATTTTAAACTTGTACAACTTAAGACTGGGTTGGGATAATATCATGAAGTCAATAATATCTTAAACTTGAAAACTTAAGACCGGGTTGGGGTAATATTATGAGGTCAATAATATCTTAAACTTGAAAACTTAAGACTGGGTTGGGGTAATATCATGAGGTCAAAAATATCTTAAACTTGTACAACTTAAGACTGGGTTGGGGTAATATCATGAGGTCAATAGTATCTTAAACTTGTACAACTTGAGACTGGGTTGGGGTAATATCATGGGGTCAAAAATATCTTAAACTTGTACAACTTGAGACTGGGTTGGGGTAATATCATAAAGTCAATAATATCTTAAACTTGTACAACTTGAGACTGGGTTGGGGTAATATCATAAGGGTCAACAATATCTTAAACTTGTACAACTTGGGACTGGGTTGGGGTAATATCATGAGGTCAAAAATATCTTAAACTTGTACAACTTAAGACTGGGTTGGGGTAATATCATGAGGTCAAAAATATCTTAAACTTGTACAACTTGAGACTGGGTTGGGGTAATATCATGAGGTCAATAATATCTTAAACTTGTACAACTTAAGACTGGGTTGGGGTAATATCATGAGGTCAATATTATCTTAAACTTGTACAACTTTAGACTGGGCTGGGGTAATACCATAAGATCAAAAATATCTTAAACTTGAAAACTTAAGACTGGGTTGGGGTAATACCTTGAGGTCAACAATAATTTAAACTCTTACAACTCGAGACTGGGTAGGGGTAATATTATGAGGTCAAAAATATCTTAAACTTAAGACTGGGTTGGGGTAATATCATGAGGTCAATAATATCTTAAACTTGTACAACTTGAGACTGGGTTGGAGTAATATAATGAGGTTAAAAATATCTTAAACTTGTACAACTTGAGACTGGGTTGGGGTAATATCATGAGGTTAAAAATATCTTAAACTTGTACAACTTAAGGCTAGGTTGGGGTAATACCTTAAGGTCAACAATAATTTAAACTCTTACAACTCGAGACTGGGTAAAGGTAATATTATGAGGTCAATAATATCTTAAACTTGTACAACTTAAGACTGGGTTGGGGTAATAACATGAGGTCAAAAATATCTTAAACTTGTACAACTTGAGACTGGGTTGGGGTAATATCATGAAGTCAATAATATCTTAAACTTGTACAACTTAAGACTGGGTTGTGGTTATATCATGAGGTCAATAATATCTTAAACATGTACAACTTGAAACTGGTTTGGGGTAATATCATGAGGTCAATAATATCTTAAACTTGTACGACTTGAGACTGGGTTGGGGTAATATCATGAGGTCAAAAATATTTTAAACTTGTACAACTTCAAACTGGGTTGGGGTATTATCATGAGGTCAATAATATCTTAAACTTGTACAACTTGAGACTGGGTTGGGGTAATATCATGAGGTTAAAAATATCATAAACTTGTACAACTTAAGGCTAGGTTGGGGTAATACCTTAAGGTCAACAATAATTTAAACTCTTACAACTCGAGACTGGGTAGGGGTAATATTATGAGGTCAATAATATCTTAAACTTGTACAACTTAAGACTGGGTTGGAGTAATAACATGAGGTCAAAAATATCTTAAACTTGTACAACTTGAGACTGGGTTGGGGTAATATCATGAAGTCAATAATATCTTAAACTTGTACAACTTAAGACTGGGTAGGGGTAATATTATGAGGTCAATAATATCTTAACTAGTACAACTTAAGACTGGGCTAGGGTAATATCACGAGGTCAATAATATCTTAAACTTGTACAACTTAAGACTTGGTTGGGGTAATATCATGAGGTCAAAAATATTTTAAACTTGTACAACTTAAGACTGGGTTGGGATAATATCATGAAGTCAATAATATCTTAAACTTGAAAACTTAAGACCGGGTTGGGGTAATATTATGAGGTCAATAATATCTTAAACTTGAAAACTTAAGACTGGGTTGGGGTAATATCATGAGGTCAAAAATATCTTAAACTTGTACAACTTAAGACTGGGTTGGGGTAATATCATGAGGTCAATAGTATCTTAAACTTGTACAACTTGAGACTGGGTTGGGGTAATATCATGGGGTCAAAAATATCTTAAACTTGTACAACTTGAGACTGGGTTGGGGTAATATCATAAAGTCAATAATATCTTAAACTTGTACAACTTGAGACTGGGTTGGGGTAATATCATAAGGGTCAACAATATCTTAAACTTGTACAACTTGGGACTGGGTTGGGGTAATATCATGAGGTCAAAAATATCTTAAACTTGTACAACTTAAGACTGGCTTGGGGTAATATCATGAGGTCAAAAATATCTTAAACTTGAAAACTTAAGACTGGGTTGGGGTAATATCATGAGGTCAAAAATATCTTAAACTTGAAAACTTAAGACTGGGTTGGGGTAATATCATAAGGTCAAAAATATCTTAAACTTGTACAACTTAAGACTGGGTTGGGGTTATATCATGAGATCAATAATATCTAAAATTTGTACAACTTAAGACTGGATAAAATCATGATGTTATTATTATCTTAAACTTGTGCAATTTTAAACTAAGAGTAAAACTGTAAAGTTATTACAAAAAAGCAAAATTTGAGCGCAAAACATATTTTTTTAGGTATATTCTATCCCTTTTAAATCTTGGAGTAAACATAAGCTACCCTGGCGGATACTCAAGCGATGGAAAAAGTTTAACTGAAACAAAACAAATTGCTCAACAATATGGCGATCTTGATACCTTGATATTTAACAACTGGGTGAATGCTTATCTCAAGGATTTTACATTATTTGGTTACTCGACTAAATTACATAAATTAGATAAACTGAGTTAAAACCAACAAATTAAGGTTTTAATAAAATGGGCAACTTGTTAAAACAAATAACTTCCTAAAATTTACAGTACAGTTATTGTCACCAGTTTGTTACATACATTCTTTACACCCTGTGTATATTAAATAGTAAACCACATCTATATCTTAACAACACAGTAAATCAAGCAATATAAAAGTGTATACAACTAGTAACACGCATCAATGACCGCACAGCGACCTATGTAAACTTGTAGGGCCGAAGGCAGTGTATATGCTTTGTGTAAAATTTACTTGCTTACAAGGCTACATTAGTAGCTCACATTTAAGTTTTTTTATTTATCATAATTATGTGACTTGTACAGTAACCATCAAAACCACAGTAAAAGTTAAATACAGTGTTTTAATGGAGCTCCATTAGCGTCGTCCGCCAGTTTAAACAAGTAGCACTAAAAAAAATGCGGAAAGGGCGGAATGTACAACGAAAGATTAAAGTTGTCAAAATTCCGCCCTTTTTGCGTTTTATAAACTTGGCGAACGACGCTAATAGAGCTCCGTTTTAATTTATACAACACGCAAATATTGCTTATATATTAGCATGTCGTTAGTTTAGTTAAAGCAGAAGTATTTAAATTGAAAAACAGTGTTATAAGGAAACCATTATTAAATAAATCAAAAAAGGGGCAGGCCAATTCTAAAAAAAAAATTATTTATAATCTTATGTTAAAAAGAAATATAAATGGTTAGGTTATATAGCAATAAAAATACGAGTTTATAAGCTTCATCAATTAAGTCAAGCCTGATGTTAACAAAAATCTAAACAACGAAAAATATTTACAGTAACAAAACAATTAAAATAAATAAAAATCACAACACGATGTTGCCAATTTAGTTATGTTTTATATTTTTTTGTGTTTTTATTTAATTTATTAGATACTGTTATCTTTTTAATTAGCAAAACTACACCTTGTACTTTAAACGCAAAATAATCTACACGTACTTAAAATTACTATTTTTAACCAAAACTAAAAAATCTTAATAAAGATTTTGTTATAATCAAACATTAATATTTTATCAATTTTCATGCAAAAATTTTAACAAATCGAAGGAAAAGGGATTTTTAATTTATTTTTAATTAAAGGGAATAATGTAACCGTCTCGTGAATTGTCTGTAAAAAGAAATTAAATTTTTGTTTACGTACGACTACATTAATAAGTTTCTTTGTTTAGCAGCTTAACTATATATGCAAAATGACTTATTAGATTTAAATAGAAAAGTAAATACGTAAGTTTAGTTTATAAATAGAATACAAAATATTAAAAAAGGACTTACTTCCAACAAAATTTACCCTGCCAGGATTTGGTTGGTCTGCAAAATAAATTTAAATTTAAAAATTAAAAATACCTCTAAAAAAAACTAGCCTTATACCTAAACCAGAAAGGTTTTTATATGTAAAAAATGTAAATGTGTGATCGCCTTTAATGCACTGTCACTCGCTTAATCACAATTAATTAACGGATTAAAACATTCTACAAGAAAAAAATTGACCTAAAACCAGATCTTTTTAAATATTTTTGAGTATCACTAAATAGCAAATATCATTTTTGAGCCTATGCGTGTAACGGTGTAGTTTATAATACAACAAGATATTAAAATAAACTTACCTTCATCAAGTTCCACGTACACAGGATATGGTTGTGCTGCAAAATAAATTGATATGTTTTTATATGTAGACGATAGTTAATTGTGTATCAATCTTTTTTTTGTATATATCTTTATCCTTGATGTGGGAAAGTCGAATGCGCGACTTAAACATAGAGTACCATCAGTTACTCCGACCCAGTTTTGAGTTGCCTGTTGTAGTTTGGGATATTATCGATTATAATTGCCCGATAATTATGCTGCTGATTAAGTGCTGGCTCAGCAGGAGTTCATACTATTTATAGCGCCTTTAAGGGCGCTACAGCAAAAGAGCAGTGGGGATTGAACCCACGACCTCATGTGTGGTGTAGCGAATGTTTTTACCACTACACCACGCTGCCTGTAACACCCCATGGATAGGTGAGCTAGTTTAATGGCATGTACGTTACCATTTTATAAATGTTATTGCAGAAAATATTTAAAATTAGATTACCTAAAATAACATTATTAGTACTAGTTGACTCATGTCACACAGATAGTTACCTTGAAAAACTTCTGAATTTCCAAATTCTGGCTCGCCTGCAAAAATAAATTTCAATTTAAAATAGAAATAATTTTTAAACCTATATTTGTACATCACGCTTTAATATTTTAGATGGTAAAGTTTGACTTAGTAGTTATGGCACTAACATCACCACTTGGGGTAAATATACCAAACGCGGCCGAAAATATTAATTTACAAAATTGTCTAGTAGCGCGGCACATTTTGGACAGAATTAATAAGCGAAAGTAACATCAGTTACTCCGACCCAGTCTGCCTGTGACAGTTTGGGATATTATAGATTATAATTGCCCGATAATTATGCTGCTGATTAAATGCTGGCTCAGCAGGAGTTTATACTGTTTATAGCACCTTATTTAAGGGCGCTACAGCATGAGAGCAGTGACGATTGAACCCACGACCTCATGTGTGGTGTAGCAAGTGTTCTTACCACTACACCAGGCTGCTGGTTTCGTGCTCGAATCGCAGCTATGCAGTACTTTCTCTCTCTCGTGTCATTGCAGCTCACACACATCCAATTAATGCAGAATTATTTTTATGATGATCTATCAATATGACCTCTCATTTAAATACATATAGTATAACAGTATACCTACATTTAACGTTGTTTTTCCATTTGTAAAGTTGGTAGAAATTGGTAAGAACGGAAATGAGTAGAAGTGTTCCAGTAATTGCCCATCCTATTATCAGCGGAAGGTTCTAAAAAAAGGATTTGTTACATCACAATAAATAAAAAGCTAATGTTTTTAAATTAGTTTTCTTAAACCGTTTATATTTTTAAACTTTGACCGGCAGCGAAGTGTAGTGGTAAGAACACTTGCTACACCACCATGAGGTCGTGGGTTCAATTCCCACTGATCTCATGTTGTAGAGTCTTGAGTCACGTTGTAGCGTGTTGTAGCGTCTTCGCTATAGACGGTATAAACTCCTGCTCAGCCAGCACTTAATCAGCAGCATAATTATCGGGCAACTATAATCTATAATATCCCAAACTGCCACAGGCAACTCGAGACTGGGTCGGAGTAACTAATGTTACTTTATGTTTAGGTCGCGCATTCGACTTTCCCACATCGAGGATAAAGATATATACAAAAAAAAATTAATTTGATAAGACTGACGTTTGACTGATGTTGTTGGGCTGTAGGAAATTCAGTTGTTAAATCTGTTTTTGTTATCATTGGAGTTGCCTTTATAGGTTTCGTTGCTGGATTAGCAGTTGTAGCAGTACAATAACAAAAATTTACAAATTATTTCTATTTAGGGTTTAAATTTTAAACATTGGATTTAAATATCAGTCTTGTTGTAGTTAAATGACAATTAACAAAACGCGATATTTTTAATTTTAAATGTTTAATAATTTATTCTAAGTAACAAATATATCAAATTCGTGCTTTTTAAATAAAGGTAGCTACTAATTTAGCTTACCAGTAAAAATAATTACAAAGTAAAAATAAAATTTGTGTATTTTTTAGCTATAAAAATAATAATTAAAACAAAGTAAAAATAAAAAAAAAACAAAGTTACTTACTTGGTGCTAAATTTCGTTGGCAAATATATCGATCATTATCGCTACATGAAGCATCATTCCATTTTGTTTCAGCACGCCATAACTTAACACAATTCTCACCCCTTGCTCCCCCGTTAGGTTCACCACTCTGCCAGTTAGCTTGGCTGCTCTGCAAAGTTGTTCCATCGTTCCACTTAAACGAGGAATCCTTATTAGCTGGGTTTGTTCTTGTTAGGCCGATCCAGTATGGGCTTATTCGTGCTAAAAGTTGAAACCTTTTGTAATTAGATAATTTACGTTTAAAGTAAAAAATATTTCAGTTTTAATTATCATAAAACAAAAATATTAAAATAAACTTTAAAAGTATATTTTTTACTAAAATTTGCAAAATTTTAAAAATATTAAATAAAACGGATCTCCGAAGATTCAAGTTATCTAACTTTTTTTGTATATATGTTTACTCTCGAGGTGGGAAAGCCGAATGCGCGAAACATAGAGTAACATCAGTTACTCCGACCCAGTCTCGAGTTGCCTGTGGTAGTTTGGGATATTGTAGAGCTTAATTGCCCGGTAATTATGCTGCTGATTAAGTGCTGGCTCAGCAGGAGTTCATACCGTTTATAGCGCCTTACTCAAGGGCGCTATAGCATGAGATCAGTGGGGTTGAACCCACGACCTTATGTGTGGTGTAGCAAGTGTTCTTACCACTACACCACGCTACCGGTGGACCGCCTGGTAAAATAGTTACGAATCTAATTTTTAATATTTACTTTTAAGAAAAATAAACATTATACAATTAAAACTTAAAAAAATACCAATTTTGTGAATTTGTTGATGTAGAAAATTATGGACTCCTGATGATTTTGGAGTTGCCAACCTAGCATTTATTTCTGCACATTTTGTCCCTGCTGTCGTGTGAGTAACTTTAGTTAAACCAAAGTAATATTCTACATTCTCATATGCATACCATTGTTGCCCATTTACAACATTTAAACTCAAAATCATCAAACATAAAACGAACTTGTTCATATTGTAACTTATCTCTTTGTTGTTTAAATAAAGTGATATTAATGTTAAGTTAAGAGACTATAAATATAGTTAAGACTATAAACTTCCTGTTGTAGTTTGAGTCATTATAAGACAATAGGTACCTGCTCCTGCTCAATACTACGAATAACATTTACGAAACCTTTATTATGGTTCGAAATCTTAGATTTCGAAACATATTGTTATTGTCAGTGTATTTATTATTATTATTATTATTATTATTGTTTTTATTCTTTCTAGTCAGAATTTTGAAAGACGATAACTTTTGTTCTTTAAAACTAAAAGTTCAAAATTTTTAGTATGTTTGTTATTATCCCAACGAATCGCAAACCTCCTATTTACGACATTTAATTATCACTAATTACTAATTAATAGGTGTTTGTTTATTAAAATTTAATGGTTGTTATTAATTTTTTAAATCTTGGTCAATTGTATATTATGATATTACTAACTCAAAAATAAATTAAAATTTTAATTTTTATCACTAATTACTTAATAATAGGTGTTTGTTTATTAAAATTTAAAGTTTGTTATTTATTTTTTAAATCTTGGTCAATTGTATATCATGATATCAGTAACTCAAAAATAAATTAAAATTTTTATTTTTATCACTAATTACTAATTAAAAGGTGTTTCTTTATTAAAATTTAAAGGTTGTTATTAATTTTTCAAATCTTGGTCAATTGTATATCATGATATTAGTAACTCAAAACTGAATTAAAATTTTAATTTTTAATCACTAAATACTAATTATTAAGTGTTTGTTTATTTAAATTTAAAGGTTGTTGTTAATTTTTTAAATTTTTGTCAATTGTATATTATGATATTAGTAACTCAAAAATAAATTAAAATTTTAATTTTTAACACTAATTACTAATAAATAGGTGTTTGTTTATTTAAATTTAGTTATTATGGTTCGAAATCTTAGATTTCGAAACATATTGTTATTGTCATTATATTTATTATTATTATTATTATTATTTGACAAATTTTGAAAGACGATAACTTTTGTTCTTTAAAAGTAAAAGTTCTAAATTTTTAGTATGTCTGTTATTATCTCAACGAATCGCAAACCTCCTATTAACGACATTTATTTATCACTAATTACTAATTAATATATTTTATTATTAAAATTTAAGGATTAAATTTGCTTAAATTTTAATATGTTGTTGGTATTATTATTTTGTATGTTGCTATTTAAAATGAAGATTTAACTCTAGCTAAATATCGTTTAATCATTATTTTTGTTTTTTTATAAAATAATGAATCAGTGTGAGTTTAACGCTTGAATAATTTAATAGCGTTCTGGTCGCTGTCAAAAATTGTCTTTTTCGCTGTCCATTAAAGTAAAAAATATTGGTTGAAAATTTAAGTAAAATGTTAAAATATAAGTAAAAAATGTGTAAAATTTTTGTTTTAATTGTTTTGTTATTATTATATTTTAATACTTGTTTGATTACTAAAAAATTAAGATCGGTATTGTGCTTTTAAATTTAGTTTACTTTTATATTACAATATCAATAAGTGCGTGTTCGCTTGTTAAAATTAGGTTTAAATATAAAAAAAGTTAATATTTAAATTTATAATTTAATTAATAAACCTACTAAATAAATTATATTTATAAAAAAGAATCAAACAATTTCGAACCATATTTTATTTATCAAATAAATCTAGTTATTATTATTATTATTATGGTTCGAAATCTTAGATTTCGAAACATATTGTTATTGTCCGTATATTTATTATTATTGTTTTTATTCTTTCTAGTCAGAATTTTGAAAGACGATAACTTTTGTTCTTTAAATCTAAAAGTTCTAAATTTTTAGTATGTTTGTTATTATCCCAACGAATCGCAAACCTCCTATTTACGACATTTAATTATCACTAATTACTAATTAATATATTTTATTATTAAAATTTAAATGTTAAATTTTCTGAAATTTTAATATGTTGTTGCTATTATTATTATTATTTTGTATGTTGCTGTTTAAAATAAATATTTAACTTTAGCTAATTATCGTTTAATTATTTTGGGTTTATTTATAAAATAATGGATCAGAGTGAGTTTAACGCTTGAATGATTTAATAGCGTTCTGGTCGCCGTCAAATATCGTCTTTTTCGCTGTCTGAGTAAAAGTTTCTACTCAAAAACGGTATAAAAATTAATTTTTGGTTGTTTATAATAAATATTAATTGCTTGTTTTTTATTAAAAATCAAATCAATATTTGGTTGTTACATTTTTATTGATTTAAAATCATGATACAAATGGTAAATTTTATAAAATCTCCATAATATTGTGTAAAGAACATTTATTCGATAATTATATTATAAAGTTTAATACATAAATTGGAATTTTGTGTTGGTTTAATGAATTTTTATCGCGTTGGTTATGCTCTATTTTTTCTTTGTTTAATAAGTTTTATCTTTTCTTATTTTTAGGGTCGCGGGACTGGACTAGTTTTATTTCTATTGTTCTAGTTGTGTTTTAAAGTTGATCAAAAAAATTTGAGTTAATTTTTACATTATATTTTATTTCATATTTATCATTATTGTTAAAGATCATTTAAATTAAAGTAAAAGTTAAACCAACGTCGTATTTTTAATTAAATCTGGGGTCAAAGGTTTGACTCCTACTGCTTCCACGCTGTGGCGCTCTAGAGTAAGTGTATACGATACATACTTTTACGTCATTTATGAAAATTTAATTATAAAATAATATGGTCAAATGTTAATTATTTCCCATATTTACAAAAATTTACACCGTTTTAGGAGTTATTGAATCGTTTTATATAAATGTTGATTGCATTATGCAATCTTATTATGACTTTAATATTAGGAAGCTGAGTTAGTTTTAAAACGTGGAACGTCATTCAAATTGAAATTAAGTTTTTAATCTTGTTCATTATTACAAATTTTCTTACCTGGAAACAAAAGTGTCGTTGCATCATACTATGAGGATTGTAACGTCATATTTAAGCATTGATGATGTAAATAAAACAGCTGATTCTATTTTTTAATAAACAGAGCACAGCTATCGTCACCAGTTTGTTCCAGGCATTCTGTACACTCTGTGTATATTAAATAGTAAACCACATCCATATCTTAACAACACAGTAAATCAAGCAATATAAAAGTGTATACAACTAGTAACACGCACCAATGACCGCACAGCGACCTAAGTAAACTTGAAGGTCTGGAGGCATCTGAGCTCATGCTTTGTGTAAAATGTACTTGCTTACAAGGCTACATCGCTAGCGGCTTTTTAGGTTTTTCAATCTAGCGTATGATGTATAGTAGCTATTCAAATACAAAAGTTCAAATTAAGTACATTGATTATTTTATATAAAACCATTTATTTTTGGTGTATTTTGGACAATTTATGCAAATATTGCTTGTTTACTGGCATGTCATTTATTTATATGTAGTGTTGTTTAAAAATAATTTATTGTATGGCAATAAAAATAGGGTTTAGATTTTTTACACTTTTTTATATTATTATGTTAAAAGTTATACAGCAATACAATATATCTAAACTTCATCATTTTATCCAAGCCCGGGGTAACAAATAATTTCCATAACCATTACATTGAACAAAAGCACAACAAAATTTCTGTGATTTTTTTTAATTTTTTTAAAGTGTTTTTGGGTATTTTTATATAGTTTTTAAATGCGGTTTTACTAATTACAGCACAAGATCGCACAGAATGTTTGCATATAAATCAATTTAAGGAAGAAGGAGTTAGGTTTTAGTCCAGTTGTTCAAATTTTAGTTCTGTTTAGTCATGTGCAGCAATAAGCAAAACCTGACGTTATATTTTAATCTACGCAAGTTGCGCTCTTATACAGTAAACAATATAATTCACACATAATAATTATACTCTTGAATAACATTAAAAACTTAACCAAAAAAATTAACCAAACATTTTAAAATATTCTGTGACAATTAAAAAAATAATATTTTTCTATTTCTACACGAAGTTACATAAAAGTTCTCGGAAATAAATGTGTTTTTTTCTCAATTATACGAATCATGTTATCTCCTTAATAGTTGTCTGTAAAAAAATATTAAATTTAGTTACGTACTTCTTTAATAAGTTGATCTATTTAGAAGCTTTACAATATATGCAAAATACTAATTATATTTTAAAAACTAGTCCGTAGTCATTTTATATTATTAACTATGTAGTATTTAACAACTGTTTTAAAATTGTATTTATAAAAGGGGGCAAAAAAATAAAAAGTGTATTAGAAAATCCATGAATAATCGAACTTAACTGTTACGTGTCTGTATAAAACGATTAAAATGATGGATAAGAAAAAAGGGGATAATACCGAGTACAAAAAGTTTTAAAAATCAATTAAAATAGGCGTCCGGTAGTGTGGTATACTGGTGCTGGCAGCGAGCTAGGAGCCGAAAATTGATGGTTTTAGTCAGCGTTTAGGGGTAGTTAAAAAACACGTAACAATAGCACACCCTTACCCAATAAAAATACAAAAACCTAGCATATTAAGGTAACAAGAAAAAGTATCTAGACGAGCATGGAAAAATCAAGGTGTTTAGGGTTATAAATATAAACAATAAACCGAAATTATGTAAATAACATCACACAATTATTTAAATTATAAATGTTTAAGTTTGAAAATTAATATCTAAAATGTGAAGTTATTTCATTAACTTTATTTTTTTATAAAAAAAAGTATATAGCAAAAACTAAAAATGTATAACACAAAGCGAAAATGATTTATACCAACGAGTTTTAGCTAAAAAGTTTTGAATTTTAGTTAAAACAAATTAAAATGAATTTAGATTAAAAGTTGCTTACTTGGTGATAAATTTCAAACCACTTTGATTTACCACCATGAAACCAAACACAGTTCTCATCCCTTCGCGCATTATTAGGTTCACCACTCTGCCAGTTAGCTTGGTTTCTCTGCAAAGTTGTTCCATCGTTCCATTTAAAAGAGAAATCCTCATTAGCTGGGTTTGTTCTTTTTAGGCCGATCCAGTAAAAAGCTTTCTTTCCTAAATAATAAAATTTTTGTAGCTATTGAGTTTATGTTCAAGATAAAATTCAAAATTATTTTTGTTCTAATGATATTAAAGCACTGTTGATACAATAAAAATTCAAAGTAGATTAACTGATTCCAAAAACACAGCTTTTACTAACAAAACCGTTCGTTAAAAACGGTAAGTTATGATTTTTAATTTTACTATATCATGCAATTTAAAATTAGAAATAAATACCAATCTTTTGAATTTGTTGATGTAGAAAATTATGAACTTTCGATGTCTTGGGAGTTGCCAACTTGGCATTGAATGCTTCGCATTTTTTCTCTGCTGCTGCTTGGCTAACCTTATCAACACCAAAGTAATATTCTACATTCTTAAAAGTCACAAAAGTTGGAGCTGTAATGTTTAGAAATTAAATAGTTAACAACATAAAAATATTTAAGTTCTAAATGTTAAATTCGAATTATTTATATCTTAGATATAAAATTGTAAAATCGGTTTTATTTTATTATTTAAAAATAAATCTAAAATACAATAACTAGAAATATCACCCACGAAATAAAAAAATTATAATTTTTTCAGTTGAATAAGTTGAAAAAAAAATTTAAAACCAATTAAAATAATTTGAGAATAAAAGTTGCTTACTTGGTGATAAATTTCGTTGGCAAACATATCGGTGACTTCTTTGACATGAGGCATCATACCACTTTGAATTAGTTTTATATAACCAAACACAGTCCTCAATCCCTCCCCAATTATTTGGTTCACCACCATCCCAGTTAGCTTGGCTGCTCTGCAAAGTTGTTCCATCGTTCCACTTAAAAGAGGAATCCTTATTAGCTGGGTTTGTTCTTTTTAGGCCGATCCAGTAAACAAAGTCTTTTCCTAAAATTTAAAACTTTTTGTAACTATATAATTTAAGTTTAAGACAAAATTTAAAAATATATATTTTTTGTTTTGGTAATCACAAAACACTAATAATAAAATAAATATTTAAACTAAATTTTGGGATCACTTTTACTTAACGATTCTCGGAAAATATTAGGTCTGTAGGGTAGGGAGAATAAGTTAGGACCGTAAAGTACAAGAGGTTTAATGAGAACCATGAAGTACAAGAGATACAAATTCTCTTGGATTTACAAATTGACCCTTAATTTTTATATAAAACTATTAATCACAATTTCGAAAAATGTTTTTAATCGCGATAACACAGTCTTTACAAATACAACTCCCGCTAAAAACGGGACGTTTGTGATTTTTAATTTGTACTTTTAATAAAATAAAATAATATGCAATTTAAAAAATACCAATTTTTCGAATTTGTTGATGTAGAAAATCATGAACTTTCGATGTCTTGGGAGTTGCCAACTTGGCATCTAATGCTTCGCATTTTTGCTCTGCTGCTGCTTGGCTAACCTTATCAACACCAATATGATATTCAACATTCTCATATGTATACCATTGTTGCCCATTTACAACATTTAAACTCAAAATCATCAAACTTAAAACGAACTTGTTCATTTTGTAACTTATCAGTTTGTAGTTTAAATAAAGTGAAAAAAATTAAGGTGAAGGCCAATATAAGTCAATGAAAAGACCAAATACTTCCTGTTATAACGTTAATGTAATTACCTGTTCAATACTACGAACAATAATTATGAAACCTTTATTGTGTTTTAAATATTAACAGAAATAATTGAGTTAATTTTAACGTTGTATTTTATTTTATAATTTTATTGTTGTTCAATTTTCATTTAAATGAATATAAAATTTGAACCAACGTATTTTTTCTAAAATGAAGGTAATTTGTTCGATTCCCACTGCTTCCACTTTGCAGCACCCTTATAATAAGTGTTAGTTTGATGCAAGTTATTGAAAAATATTAAAAAAAGAGTTGAAAAACAAATTTTTTTATTGAAAAATATGTACCTTATATCAGTTGTGATGTTGCATCATAATATGGAAATTGTGACGTCATATTTATTCATCGGTTGATGTAAATAAAAACAATAATTCCATTTTCTTAAATGTAGATGCCAACCATTGTCACCAGTTTGTTTCAGGCATTCTGTACACTCTGTGTATATTAAATAGTAAACCACATCTATATCTTAACAACACAGTAAATCAAGCAATATAAAAGTGTATACAACTAGTAACACGCACCAATGACCGCACAGCGACCTAAGTAAACTTGGAGGTCTGGAGGCGTCTGCGCAGGGGATAATACCGAGTACAAAAAGTTTCAAAAATCAATAAAAATAGGCGTTCGGTAGTGTGGTATATCGGTGCTGGCAGCGAGCTACGAGCCAAAAATTGATGGTTTTAGCCTCACCAATGCCACATTATTCACCTTTAAGCCTAACAGTATTTGGTTAATAGACAACAATTTTGAAACATTATTAAAATAGCAAGAATTAGCGTACAGCAAATGATAAGTTTAATACATGGCACAAAATATTAAGAATAACCTAAGACTTCTTCAACATTTCCATGTTCTCGAACGACTGTAAAAAAAATTCTAATTTAAAATCGAAATTTTACTAATCTACATTTACACACCACGCTTTTAACAAATACATGGTTAGGTTTATTTTAGTAGTTAACGAAAAGACTTTTTGGGTAATAGGGCTGATACATTAAAATAAACTGGCAGCGTGGTGTAGTGGTAAAAACACTTGCTACACCACACATGAGGTCGTGGGCTCAATCCCCACTAATCTTATGCTGTAGCGCCCTTGAGTAAGGCGCTAAAAACGGTATAAATACCTGCTGAGCCAACACTTAATCAGCAGCTTAATAATCGGGCAATTATTATTTAAAATATCCCAAACTGCCACAGGCATCTGAAGACTGGGTCGGAGTAACTGATGTTACTCTATGTTTAAGTCGCGCATTCGACTTTCCCACATCGAGGATAAAGATATATACAAAAAAAAACTTTAGTAAGCACCCAGTCAGAAAAATTTAACTCGGCCGACAATCGGCGCAAGCCCGATTATGCTAGGGCCATGCACGATTAGCTACAACGACAACGACCCCTGCAAATCACCTAAAACATTTATAAGTTTTAGAAACGTACATTCAATCTTTATCTTTCACCAAGTCAACCCACTATGGTTCATTAAGAACTTAGTAGGCAATTCAGTAACGGTATAATAGGCGATTTATAGCAGAAGGTCGAGGACACGACCAAATGCCATATCTGGTTATCTGGCTAACCACTCGAACATGCGAGGGTTGCATTAACCTTGAACCGCTAAACATGGCCCATGCATGGCTAATACTCGAACGTTCGATGGTCGCGATATACCCAAACTGCCGAGTATGGCCCATGTGTCGCTACCACTCGAACGTTCGATGGTCGCAATATACCCGAACTGCCGAGTATGGCCCATGTGTCGCTACCACTCGAACGTGCGATGGTTGCATTAACCTTGAACCGCTAAACATGGCCTCGAACGTGCGATGGTCGCAATATACCCAAACTGCTGAGTATGGCCCATGTGTCGCTACCACTCGAACGTGCGATGGTCGCAATATACCCAAACTGCTGAGTATGGCCCATGCATGGCTAATACTCGAACGTGCGATGGTCGCAATATACCCAAACTGCTGAGTATGGCCCATGTGTCGCTACCACTCGAACGTGCGATGGTCGCAATATACCCAAACTGCTGAGTATAGCCCATGTGTCGCTACCACTCGAACGTGCGATGGTCGCAATATACCCAAACTGCTGAGTATGGCCCATGTGTCGCTACCACTCGAACGTGCGATGGTCGCAATATACCCAAACTGCTGAGTATAGCCCATGTGTCGCTACCACTCGAACGTGCGATGGTCGCAATATACCCAAACTGCTGAGTATGGCCCATGCATGGCTAATACTCGAACGTGCGATGGTCGCATTATACCCAAACTGCCGAGTATGGCCCATGTGTCGCTACCACTCGAACGTGCGATGGTCGCATTATACCCAAACTGCCGAGTATGGCCCATGTGTCGCTACCACTCGAACGTGCGATGGTCGCATTATACCCAAACTGCCGAGTATGGCCCATGTGTCGCTACCACTCGAACGTGCGATGGTCGCATTATACCCAAACTGCCGAGTATGGCCCATGTGTCGCTACCACTCGAACGTGCGATGGTCGCATTATACCCAAACTGCCGAGTATGGCCCATGTGTCGCTACCACTCGAACGTGCGATGGTCGCAATATACCCGAACTGCCGAGTATGGCCCATGTGTCGCTACCACTCGAACGTGCGATGGTCGCAATATACCCAAACTGCTGAGTATGGCCCATGTGTCGCTAACACTCGAACGTGCGATGGTTGCATTATACCCAAACTGCTGAGTATGGCCCATGTGTCGCTACCACTCGAACGTTCGATGGTCGCAATATACCCGAACTGCCGAGTATGGCCCATGTGTCGCTACCACTCGAACGTGCGATGGTTGCATTATACCCAAACTGCTGAGTATGGCCCATGCATGGGTAATACTCGAACGTGCGATGGTCGCAATATACCCAAACTGCTGAGTATGGCCCATGTGTCGCTACCACTCGAACGTTCGATGGTCGCAATATACCCGAACTGCCGAGTATGGCCCATGTGTCGCTACCACTCGAACGTGCGATGGTTGCATTAACCTTGAACCGCTAAACATGGCCTCGAACGTGCGATGGTCGCAATATACCCAAACTGCTGAGTATGGCCCATGTGTCGCTACCACTCGAACGTGCGATGGTCGCAATATACCCAAACTGCTGAGTATGGCCCATGCCTGGCTAATACTCGAACGTGCGATGGTCGCAATATACCCAAACTGCTGAGTATGGCCCATGTGTCGCTACCACTCGAACGTGCGATGGTCGCAATATACCCGAACTGCTGAGTATGGCCCATGCATGGCTAATACTCGAACGTGCGATGGTCGCATTATACCCAAACTGCCGAGTATGGCCCATGTGTCGCTATCACTCGAACGTGCGATGGTCGCAATATACCCGAACTGCTGAGTATGGCCCATGCATGGCTAATACTCGAACGTGCGATGGTCGCAATATACCCAAACTGCTGAGTATGGCCCATGTGTCGCTACCACTCGAACGTGCGATGGTCGCAATATACCCAAACTGCTGAGTATGGCCCATGTGTCGCTACCACTCGAACGTGCGATGGTCGCATTATACCCAAACTGCCGAGTATGGCCCATGCATGGCTAATACTCGAACGTGCGATGGTCGCATTATACCCAAACTGCTGAGTATGGCCCATGTGTCGCTACCACTCGAACGTGCGATGGTCGCATTATACCCAAACTGCTGAGTATGGCCCATGCATGGCTAATACTCGAACGTGCGATGGTCGCATTATACCCAAACTGCTGAGTATGGCCCATGCATGGCTAACACTCGAACGTGCGATGGTCGCATTATACCCAAACTGCTGAGTATGGCCCATGCATGGCTAATACTTGAACGTGCGATGGTCGCATTATACCCAAACTGCTGAGTATGGCCCATGTGTCGCTACCACTCGAACGTGCGATGGTCGCAATATACCCAAACTGCTGAGTATGGCCCATGTGTCGCTACCACTCGAACGTGCGATGGTCGCATTATACCCAAACTGCTGAGTATGGCCCATGCATGGCTAATACTCGAACGTGCGATGGTCGCATTATACCCAAACTGCTGAGTATGGCCCATGTGTCGCTAACACTCGAACGTGCGATGGTTGCATTATACCCAAACTGCTGAGTATGGCCCATGCATGGCTAATACTCGAACGTGCGATGGTCGCAATATACCCAAACTGCCGAGTATGGCCCATGCATGACTAATACTCGAACGTGCGATGGTCGCATTATACCCAAACTGCTGAGTATGGCCCATGCATGGCTAATACTTGAACGTGCGATGGTCGCTTTATACCCAAACTGCTGAGTATGGCCCATGCATGGCTAATACTTGAACGTGCGATGGTCGCAATATACCCAAACTGCCGAGTATGGCCCATGCATGGCTAATACTTGAACGTGCGATGGTCGCATTATACCCAAACTGCCGAGTATGGCCCATGTGTCGCTACCACTCGAACGTGCGATGGTCGCATTATACCCAAACTGCTGAGTATGGCCCATGCATGGCTAATACTCGAACGTGCGATGGTCGCAATATACCCAAACTGCTGAGTATGGCCCATGTGTCGCTACCACTCGAACGTGCGATGGTCGCAATATACCCAAACTGCTGAGTATGGCCCATGTGTCGCTACCACTCGAACGTGCGATGGTCGCATTATACCCAAACTGCTGAGTATGGCCCATGCATGGCTAATACTCGAACGTGCGATGGTCGCATTATACCCAAACTGCTGAGTATGGCCCATGTGTCGCTACCACTCGAACGTGCGATGGTCGCATTATACCCAAACTGCTGAGTATGGCCCATGTGTCGCTACCACTCGAACGTGCGATGGTCGCATTATACCCAAACTGCCGAGTATGGCCCATGCATGGCTAATACTCGAACGTGCGATGGTCGCAATATACCCAAACTGCTGAGTATGGCCCATGTGTCGCTACCACTCGAACGTGCGATGGTCGCATTATACCCAAACTGCTGAGTATGGCCCATGTGTCGCTAACACTCGAACGTGCGATGGTCGCATTATACCCAAACTGCCGAGTATGGCCCATGTGTCGCTACCACTCGAACGTGCGATGGTCGCAATATACTCAAACTGCTGAGTATGGCCCATGCATGGCTAATACTCGAACGTTCGATGGTCGCATTATACCCAAACTGCTGAGTATGGCCCATGTGTCGCTAACACTCGAACGTTAGATGGTCGCATTAACCTTAAACCGCTAAACATGGCCTCGAACGTGCGATGGTCGCATTATACACGAACTGCCGAGTATGGCCCATGTGTCGCTAACACTCGAACGTGCGATGGTTGCATTAACCTTGAACCGCTAAACATGGCCTCGAACGTGCGATGGTCGCATTATACACGAACTGCCGAGTATGGCCCATGTGTCGCTAACACTCGAACGTGCGATGGTCGCAATATCCCCGAACTGCCGAGTATGGCCCATGTGTCGCTAACACTCGAACGTGCGATGGTTGCATTATACACGAACTGCCGAGTATGGCCCATGTGTGGCGTATAGCAGGTATTGCGATAGTCGGGAACCCGGCCAAACGCCTTACTAGGGCCTAGCATAGGTAAAACACGGCAACAAATGTCTAGCATGAGCCGGGCTATTTTGGACAATTTATGCAAATATTGCTTGTATACTGGCATGTCATTTATTTATATGTAGTGTTGTTTAAAAATAATTTATTGTATGGCAATAAAAATAGGGTTTAGATTTTTTACACTTTTTTATGTTATTATGTTAAAAGTTATACAGCAATACAATATATCTAAACTTCATCATTTTACCCAAGCCCGGGGTAACAAAAAATTTCCATAACCATTACATTGAACAAAAACACAACAAAATTTCTGTGATTTTTTTTTATTTTTTTAAAGTGTTTTTGGGTATTTTTATTTAGTTTTTAAATACGGTTTCACTAATTACTGCACAAGATCGCACAGAATGTTTGCATATAAATCAATTTAAGGAAGAAGGAGTTAGTTAGGTTTTAGTCCAGTTGTTCAAATTTTAGTTCTGTTTAGTCATGTGCAGCAATAAGCAAAACCTGACGTTATATTTTAATCTACGCAAGTTGCGCTCTTATACAGTAAACAATATAATTCACACATAATAATTATACTCTTGAATAACATTAAAAAATTAACCAAAAAAAATTAACCAAACATTTTTTAAATATTCTGCGACAATTAAAAATTATATTTTTCCATTTCTGCACAAAGTTACATAAAAGTTCTCGAAAATAATCTTCATTTTTTCTCAATTATACGAATCATGTTATCTCCTTAATGGTTGCCTGTAAAAAAAAATATTAAATTTAGTTACGTACTTCTTTAATAAGTTTATCTAATTAGAAGCTTTACAATATATGCAAAATACTAATTATATTTTAAAAACTAGTCCGTAGTCATTTTATATTATTAACTATGTAGTATTTAACAACTGTTTTGAAATTGTACTTATAAAAAGCGCGCAAAAGAATAATATTAAATGTATTAGAAAATCTATAGAAAAGTAGAACTTAACTGTTACGTGTCTGTATAAAACGATTAAAATGATGGATAAGGAAAAAGGGGCTAATACCGAGTACAAAAAGTTTTAAAAATCAATTAAAATAGGCGTCCGGTAATGTGGTATACCGGTGCTGGCAGCGAGCTAGGAGCCGAAAATTGATGGTTTTAGTCAGCGTTTAGAGATTTAAAAAAACACGTCACAATAGCACACCCTTACCCAATAAAAATACAAAAACCTAGCATATTAAGGTAATAAAAAAAAGTATCTAAACGAGCATGGAAAAATCAAGGTGTTTAGGGTTATAAGTATAAATAATAAACCAAAATTATGTAAATAACATCACACAATTATTTAAATTATAAATGTTTAAGTTCGAAAATTAATATCTAAAATGTGAAGTTATTTCATTAACCTTATTTTTTTATAAAAAAGCAAAAACTAAAAATGTCGACCACAAAGCGAAAATGATTTATACCAACAAGTTTTAGCAAAAAAGTTTTGAATATTAGTTAAAACAAATTAAAACAATTTGAGAATAAAAGTTACTTACATGATTTTAAATTTCGTTGGCAAACATATCGGTGACTTTCTCGGCAAACATGATCATTCCATTTGCTTTGTGCACGCCATAAGTAAACACAGTTCTCATCTCTTCGCGCATTATTAGGCTCACCACCATCCCAGTTAGATTGGCTACTCTGCAAAGTTGTTCCATCGTTCCACTTAAAAGAGGAATCCTTATTAGCTGGGTTTGTTCTTTTTAGGCCGATCCAGTAAAAAGCTTTCCTTCCTAAATAATAAAATTTTTGTAGCTATTGAGTTTATGTTTAAGATAAAATTCATTTTGTTCTAATGATATTAAAGCACTGTTGATAAAATAAAAATTTAAAATGGATTAACTGATTCAAAAAACACAGCCTTTACTAACAGAACCGTTCGTTAAAAACGGTAAGTTGTGGTTTTTAATTTTACTATATCATGCAATTTAAAATTAGAAATGAATACCAATCTTTTGAATTTGTTGATGTAGAAAATCATGAACTTTCGATGTCTTGGGAGTTGCCAACTTGGCATTGAATGCTTCGCATTTTTGCTCTGCTGCTGCTTGGCTAACCTTGGTCAAACCGAAGTAATATTCTACATTCCCAAAAGTCACAAAAGTTGGAGCTGTAACGTTTGGAAATTAAATAATTAACAACATAAAAATATTTAAGTTCTAAATGTTAAATTCGAATAATTTACATCTTAGATATAAAATTGTAAAATCGGTTTTATTTTATTATTAAAAAATAAAAACAAAATACAATAACTAGAAATATCGCCCACGAAATAGAAAAATTATAATTTTTTTAGTTGAATAAGTTGAAAAAAAAAAGTTTAAAACCAATTAAAATAATTTGAGATTAAAAGTTGCTTACTTGGTGGTAAATTCCTTTGGCAAACATATCGATGACTTCTTTGACATGAGGCATCATACCACTTTGAATTAGTTTTATATAACCAAACACAGTCCTCAATCCCTACCGCATTATTTGGTTCACCACCATCCCAGTTAGCTTGGCTACTCTGCAAAGTTGTTCCATCGTTCCACTTAAATGAGGAATCCTTATTAGCTGGGTTTGTTCTTTTTAGGCCGATCCAGTAAACAAAGTCTTTTCCTAAAATTTAAAACTTTTTGTAACTATATAATTTAATTTTAAGACATCATTTAAAAACATATATTTTTTGTTTTACTAATCATAAAAACATTAATATTAAAATATATATTTAAACTAAATTTTTGGATCAATTTTACTTAACGGTTCTCGGAAAATATTAGGTCTGTAGGGTAGGGAGAATAAGTTAGGACCGTAAAGTACAAGAGGTTTAATGAGAACCATGAAGTACAAGAGATACAAATTCTCTTGGGTTTAAAAATTGACCCTTAATTTTTATATAAAACTGTTAATCACAATTTCGAAAAATGTTTTTAATCGCGAAAACACAGTTTTTACAAATAGAACTCCCGCTAAAAACGGTACGTTTGTGATTTTTAATTTGTACTTTTAATAAAATAAAATAATATGCAATTTAAAAAATACCAATCCTTTGAATTTGTTGATGTAGAAAATTATGAACTTTCGATGTCTTGGGAGTTGCCAACCTAGCATCTAATGCTTCGCATTTTTTCTCTGCTGCTGCTTGGCTAACCTTGGTCAAACCGAAGTAGTATTCTACATTCCCGAAAGTCACAAAAGTCGGAGCTGTAATGTTTAGAAATTAAATAGTTAACAACATAAAAATATTTAAGTTCTAAATGTTAAATTCGAATAATTTACATCTTAGATATAAAATTGTAAAATCGGTTTTATTTTATTATTAAAAAATAAAAACAAAATACAATAACTAGAAATATCGCCCACGAAATAGAAAAATTATAATTTTTTTAGTTGAATAAGTTGAAAAAAAAAAGTTTAAAACCAATTAAAATAATTTGAGATTAAAAGTTGCTTACTTGGTGGTAAATTCCTTTGGCAAACATATCGATGACTTCTTTGACATGAGGCATCATACCACTTTGAATTAGTTTTATATAACCAAACACAGTCCTCAATCCCTACCGCATTATTTGGTTCACCACCATCCCAGTTAGCTTGGCTACTCTGCAAAGTTGTTCCATCGTTCCACTTAAATGAGGAATCCTCATTAGCTGGGTTTGTTCTTTTTAGGCCGATCCAGTAAACAAAGTCTTTTCCTAAAATTTAAAACTTTTTGTAACTATATAATTTAAGTTTAAGACAAAATTTAAAAATATATATTTTTTGTTTTACTAATCATAAAAACATTAATAATAAAATATATATTTAAACTAAATTTTTGGGTTACTTTTACTTAACGGTTCTCGGAAAATATTAGGTCTGTAGGGTAGGGAGAATAAGTTAGGACCGTAAAGTACAAGAGGTTTAATGAGAACCATGAAGTACAAGAGATACAAATTCTCTTGGGTTTAAAAATTGACCCTTAATTTTTATATAAAACTGTTAATCACAATTTCGAAAAATGTTTTTAATCGCGAAAACACAGTCTTTACAAATAGAACTCCCGCTAAAAACGGTACGTTTGTGATTTTTAATTTGTACTTTTAATAAAATAAAATAATATGCAATTTAAAAAATACCAATCCTTTGAATTTGTTGATGTAGAAAATTATGAACTTTCGATGTCTTGGGAGTTGCCAACCTAGCATCTAATGCTTCGCATTTTTTCTCTGCTGCTGCTTGGCTAACCTTATCAACACCAAAGTAATATTCTACATTCTTAAAAGTCACAAAAGTCGGAGCTGTAATGTTTAGAAATTAAATAGTTAACAACATAAAAATATTTAAGTTCTAAATGTTAAATTCGAATAATTTACATCTTAGATATAAAATTGTAAAATCGGTTTTATTTTATTATTAAAAAATAAAAACAAAATACAATAACTAGAAATATCGCCCACGAAATAGAAAAATTATAATTTTTTTAGTTGAATAAGTTGAAAAAAAAAAGTTTAAAACCAATTAAAATAATTTGAGATTAAAAGTTGCTTACTTGGTGGTAAATTCCTTTGGCAAACATATCGATGACTTCTTTGACATGAGGCATCATACCACTTTGAATTAGTTTTATATAACCAAACACAGTCCTCAATCCCTACCGCATTATTTGGTTCACCACCATCCCAGTTAGCTTGGCTACTCTGCAAAGTTGTTCCATCGTTCCACTTAAAAGAGGAAGCCTTATTAGCTGGGTTTGTTCTTTTTAGGCCGATCCAGTAAACAAAGTCTTTTCCTAAAATTTAAAACTTTTTGTAACTATATAATTTAATTTTAAGACATCATTTAAAAACATATATTTTTTGTTTTACTAATCATAAAAACACTAATATTAAAATATATATTTAAACTAAATTTTTGGATCACTTTTACTTAACGGTTCTCGGAAAATATTAGGTCTGTAGGGTAGGGAGAATAAGTTAGGACCGTAAAGTACAAGAGGTTTAATGAGAACCATGAAGTACAAGAGATACAAATTCTCTTGGGTTTAAAAATTGACCCTTAATTTTTATATAAAACTGTTAATCACAATTTCGAAAAATGTTTTTAATCGCGAAAACACAGTCTTTACAAATAGAACTCCCGCTAAAAACGGTACGTTTGTGATTTTTAATTTGTACTTTTAATAAAATAAAATAATATGCAATTTAAAAAATACCAATCCTTTGAATTTGTTGATGTAGAAAATTATGAACTTTCGATGTCTTGGGAGTTGCCAGCTTGGCATTGAATGCTTCGCATTTTTGCTCTGCTGCTGCTTGGCTAACCTTGGTCAAACCGAAGTAGTATTCTACATTCCCGAAAGTCACAAAAGGTGGAGCTGTAACGTTTAGAAATTAAATAATTAACAACATAAAAATATTTAAGTTCTAAATGTTAAATTCGAATAATTTATATCTTAGATATAAAATTGTAAAATCGGTTTTATTTTATTATTAAAAAATAAAAACAAAATACAATAACTAGAAATATCGCCCACGAAATAGAAAAATTATAATTTTTTTAGTTAAATAAGTTGAAAAAAAAAAGTTTAAAACCAATTAAAATAATTTGAGATTAAAAGTTGCTTACTTGGTGGTAAATTCCTTTGGCAAACATATCGATGACTTCTTTGACATGAGGCATCATACCACTTTGAATTAGTTTTATATAACCAAACACAGTCCTCAATCCCTACCGCATTATTTGGTTCACCACCATCCCAGTTAGCTTGGCTACTCTGCAAAGTTGTTCCATCGTTCCACTTAAATGAGGAATCCTCATTAGCTGGGTTTGTTCTTTTTAGGCCGATCCAGTAAAAAAAGGTTTTTCCTAAAATTTAAAACTTTTTGTAACTATATAATTTAAGTTTAAGACAAAATTTAAAAATATATATTTTTTGTTTTACTAATCATAAAAACATTAATAATAAAATATATATTTAAACTAAATTTTTGGATTACTTTTACTTAACGGTTCTCGGAAAATATTAGGTCTGTAGGGTAGGGAGAATAAGTTAGGACCGTAAAGTACAAGAGGTTTAATGAGAACCATGAAGTACAAGAGATACAAATTCTCTTGGGTTTAAAAATTGACCCTTAATTTTTATATAAAACTGTTAATCACAATTTCGAAAAATGTTTTTAATCGCGAAAACACAGTCTTTACAAATAGAACTCCCGCTAAAACGGTACGTTTGTGATTTTTAATTTGTACTTTTAATAAAATAAAATAATATGCAATTTAAAAAATACCAATCTTTTGAATTTGTTGATGTAGAAAATCATGAACTTTCGATGTCTTGGGAGTTGCCAACTTGGCATTGAATGCTTCGCATTTTCGCTCTGCTGCTGCTTGGCTAACCTTATCAACACCAAAATGATATTCTACATTCTCATATGTATACCATTGTTGCCCATTTACAACATTTAAACTTAAAATTACCAAACTTAAAACTAACTTGTTCATTTTGTAACTTATTAGTTTGTAGTTTAAATAAAGTAAAAAAGAAATTCAGGTGAAGGCCAATATAAGTCAATGAAAAGACCAAAAACTTCCTGTTATAGCGTGAATGCAATTACCTGTTCAATACTACGAACAATAATTATGGAACCTTTATTGTGTTTTAAATATTAACAGAAATAATTGAGTTAATTTTAACGTTGTATTTTATTTTATAATTTCATTGTTGTTCAATTTTCATTTAAATGAATATAAAATTTGAACCAACGTATTTTTTTCTAAAATGAAGGTAAATTGTTCGATTCCCACTGCTTCCACTTTGCAGCGCCCTTATAATAAGCGTTAATTTAATGCAATTTATTGAAAAATATTAAAAAAAAGGTTAAAAAAATAAATTCGATTTTTTTTGGAAAATATTTACCTTATATCTGTTGCATCATCATATGGAAATTGTGACGTCATGTTTATTTATCGGTTGATGTAAATAAAAACTAATAACTCCATTTTTTAAAACGTAGATGCCAACCATTGTCACCAGTTTGTTCCAGGCATTCCGTACACTCTGCGTATATTAAATAGTAAACCACATCTATATCTTAACAACACAGTAAATCAAGCAATATAAAAGTGTATACAACTAGTAACACGCACCAATGACCGCACAACGACCTAAGTAAACTTGAAGGTCTGGAGGCATCTGCGCTCTTGCTTTGTGTAAATTGTACTTGCTTACAAGGCTTTAATTAAAAAATAAAAAGTAATTACTACGTATTTACTTTCCTATCAAAATACATTTAGTTATTTTCCAATGAATGTTTGTTTAATTAATGCCGTGGTCACTATACGTTGCTTATAATGTAATATTTAAAAATTGTTTTCTAAATTGTGTTTATAAAAAGCGCGCAAGAAAATCATATTGAATGTAATACAAAATCCATAAAAAATCAAACTTAACTGTTACGCGTCTGTATAAAACGATTAAAATGATGGATAAGGAAAAAGGGGCTAATACCGAGAACAAAAAGTTTCGAAAATCAATCAAAATAGGCGTCCGGTAGTGTGGTATACCGGTGCTGGCAGCGAGCTAGGAGCCGAAAATTGATGGTTTTAGCCAATATAAGTGAAAGTAATATAAGTTGGGTAAAAACTATTATTAACTTCCTGGTATAGCGGGAATAGATAATTAATAACTTGCTTAATAAAGCGAAACTAAATTAATGAAACTTTTATTGTGTTTTAAAGTTGACAGAATATTTGATTAATTTTACAACCAGCGTCATATTTTTAACTAAAATTAAGGTTCCTGGTTTGATTCCCACTGCTTCCACATTTTGATGTATTTTTGCCATTTTAGACAAATATTGCTTGCTTATTATTTAGTCGCTAATTAAAATAAAAAAAGTATTCGAATTGATTTATTGTTTAAGAATATAAAAACAAGACTAGGCTATAGGTTATTAACTTTATTTTAAAACTCAACGATAAAAATTTAATAAGTTTTTTAAATCATGGTTTAGTTTAATTAAGTTTTTATTTGTTTAATTATGTTAAAAGAGTATATAAAGTTAAGGTTATATCGTAATACAAGATAACTAAGCTATATCATTCCACTCAAGCCCCGTGTTAATGAAAAAACAACAAAAAAATCTATCTACAATAACAAAAAAAAAATTGTGCAGTAGTTAGCAAAACCCGATGTTATATTTAAAAGCAATATAATTTTTACATTATTAAACTACTAATATTTTTTAATTTAATAATTTTAAGACAAAAAAATCAAATTTTAAACTTTTTTACTGACATTGAAGGACTTAAAACGCTTAGCATCGCGTAGTTAAAATGTTAAGCGAAAATTTGAAATTAAGAAAAAAAATATAAAAAATTTTGTAATAATTAAAAACCATTAACCTTTTTATACGAAATTACACAAAGATCCTCAATACAGTACAGAAAAAGTTTTGATCATTTATTAATTACGAGAAGCCAAATGTCTTGTAGGTTGTCTGCAAAAATAAATAAAAAGTTTATTTTTCTTTAAAAATTGCTTTATTTAAAAGCTTAACAATACATGCAAAACAATGAGTTATAATATATATAAAGTAACTATGTAGCCCGAAGTCACTTTATTGTACTCACAAAAATCATTACGTCACAACCAACAATTTTTGTTTGAAATTATTTTTAGAAAGCGTGCAAAATTAGTAAGTGTATTAAACATGCTGTCAAAAATAAAACTTAACTGTTACGTGTCTGTATAGAATATTAAAATAATGAATAAGGAAAAAGGGGCTAATACCGAGTACAAAAAGTTTCAAAAATCAATAAAAATAGGCGTTCGGTAGTGTGGTATACCGGTGCTGGCAGCGAGCTACGAGCCGAAAATTGATGGTTTTAGCCTCACCAATGCCACATTATTCACCTTTAAGCCTAACAGTATTTGGTTAATAGACAACAATTTTGAAACATTATTAAAATAGCAAGAATTAGCGTACAGCAAATGATAAGTTTAATACATGGCACAAAATATTAAGAATAACCTAAGACTTCTTCAACATTTCCATGTTCTCGAACGACTGTAAAAAAAATTCTAATTTAAAATCGAAATTTTACTAATCTACATTTACACACCACGCTTTTAACAAATACATGGTTAGGTTTATTTTAGTAGTTAACGAAAAGACTTTTTGGGTAATAGGGCTGATACATTAAAATAAACTGGCAGCGTGGTGTAGTGGTAAAAACACTTGCTACACCACACATGAGGTCGTGGGCTCAATCCCCACTAATCTTATGCTGTAGCGCCCTTGAGTAAGGCGCTAAAAACGGTATAAATACCTGCTGAGCCAACACTTAATCAGCAGCTTAATAATCGGGCAATTATTATTTATAATATCCTAAACTGCCACAGGCATCTGAAGACTGGGTCGGAGTAACTGATGTTACTCTATGTTTAAGTCGCGCATTCGACTTTCCCACATCGAGGATAAAGATATATACAAAAAAAAACTTTAGTAAGCACCCAGTCAGAAAAATTTAACTCGGCCGACAATCGGCGCAAGCCCGATTATGCTAGGGCCATGCACGATTAGCTACAACGACAACGACCCCTGCAAATCACCTAAAACATTTATAAGTTTTAGAAACGTACATTCAATCTTTATCTTTCACCAGGTCAACCCACTATGGTTCATTAAGAACTTAGTAGGCAATTCAGTAACGGTATAATAGGCGATTTATAGCAGAAGGTCGAGGACACGACCAAATGCCATATCTGGTTATCTGGCTAACCACTCGAACATGCGAGGGTTGCATTAACCTTGAACCGCTAAACATGGCCCATGCATGGCTAATACTCGAACGTTCGATGGTCGCGATATACCCAAACTGCCGAGTATGGCCCATGTGTCGCTACCACTCGAACGTTCGATGGTCGCAATATACCCGAACTGCCGAGTATGGCCCATGCATGGCTAATACTCGAACGTGCGATGGTTGCATTAACCTTGAACCGCTAAACATGGCCTCGAACGTGCGATGGTCGCAATATACCCAAACTGCTGAGTATGGCCCATGTGTCGCTACCACTCGAACGTGCGATGGTCGCAATATACCCAAACTGCTGAGTATGGCCCATGCATGGCTAATACTCGAACGTGCGATGGTCGCAATATACCCAAACTGCTGAGTATGGCCCATGTGTCGCTACCACTCGAACGTGCGATGGTCGCAATATACCCAAACTGCTGAGTATAGGCCATGTGTCGCTACCACTCGAACGTGCGATGGTCGCAATATACCCGAACTGCTGAGTATGGCCCATGCATGGCTAATACTCGAACGTGCGATGGTCGCATTATACCCAAACTGCCGAGTATGGCCCATGTGTCGCTACCACTCGAACGTGCGATGGTCGCATTATACCCAAACTGCCGAGTATGGCCCATGTGTCGCTACCACTCGAACGTGCGATGGTCGCATTATACCCAAACTGCCGAGTATGGCCCATGTGTCGCTACCACTCGAACGTGCGATGGTCGCATTATACCCAAACTGCCGAGTATGGCCCATGTGTCGCTACCACTCGAACGTGCGATGGTCGCATTATACCCAAACTGCCGAGTATGGCCCATGTGTCGCTACCACTCGAACGTGCGATGGTCGCAATATACCCAAACTGCTGAGTATAGGCCATGTGTCGCTACCACTCGAACGTGCGATGGTCGCAATATACCCGAACTGCTGAGTATGGCCCATGCATGGCTAATACTCGAACGTGCGATGGTCGCATTATACCCAAACTGCCGAGTATGGCCCATGTGTCGCTACCACTCGAACGTGCGATGGTCGCATTATACCCAAACTGCCGAGTATGGCCCATGTGTCGCTACCACTCGAACGTGCGATGGTCGCATTATACCCAAACTGCCGAGTATGGCCCATGTGTCGCTACCACTCGAACGTGCGATGGTCGCATTATACCCAAACTGCCGAGTATGGCCCATGTGTCGCTACCACTCGAACGTGCGATGGTCGCATTATACCCAAACTGCCGAGTATGGCCCATGTGTCGCTACCACTCGAACGTGCGATGGTCGCAATATACCCGAACTGCCGAGTATGGCCCATGTGTCGCTACCACTCGAACGTGCGATGGTCGCAATATACCCAAACTACTGAGTATGGCCCATGTGTCGCTAACACTCGAACGTGCGATGGTTGCATTATACCCAAACTGCTGAGTATGGCCCATGTGTCGCTACCACTCGAACGTGCGATGGTCGCATTATACCCAAACTGCTGAGTATGGCCCATGCATGGCTAATACTCGAACGTGCGATGGTCGCATTATACCCAAACTGCTGAGTATGGCCCATGTGTCGCTAACACTCGAACGTGCGATGGTTGCATTATACCCAAACTGCTGAGTATGGCCCATGCATGGCTAATACTCGAACGTGCGATGGTCGCAATATACCCAAACTGCCGAGTATGGCCCATGCATGACTAATACTCGAACGTGCGATGGTCGCATTATACCCAAACTGCTGAGTATGGCCCATGCATGGCTAATACTTGAACGTGCGATGGTCGCTTTATACCCAAACTGCTGAGTATGGCCCATGCATGGCTAATACTTGAACGTGCGATGGTCGCAATATACCCAAACTGCCGAGTATGGCCCATGCATGGCTAATACTTGAACGTGCGATGGTCGCATTATACCCAAACTGCCGAGTATGGCCCATGTGTCGCTACCACTCGAACGTGCGATGGTCGCATTATACCCAAACTGCTGAGTATGGCCCATGCATGGCTAATACTCGAACGTGCGATGGTCGCAATATACCCAAACTGCTGAGTATGGCCCATGTGTCGCTACCACTCGAACGTGCGATGGTCGCAATATACCCAAACTGCTGAGTATGGCCCATGTGTCGCTACCACTCGAACGTGCGGTGGTCGCATTATACCCAAACTGCTGAGTATGGCCCATGCATGGCTAATACTCGAACGTGCGATGGTCGCATTATACCCAAACTGCTGAGTATGGCCCATGTGTCGCTACCACTCGAACGTGCGATGGTCGCATTATACCCAAACTGCTGAGTATGGCCCATGTGTCGCTACCACTCGAACGTGCGATGGTCGCATTATACCCAAACTGCCGAGTATGGCCCATGCATGGCTAATACTCGAACGTGCGATGGTCGCAATATACCCAAACTGCTGAGTATGGCCCATGTGTCGCTACCACTCGAACGTGCGATGGTCGCATTATACCCAAACTGCTGAGTATGGCCCATGTGTCGCTAACACTCGAACGTGCGATGGTTGCATTAACCTTGAACCGCTAAACATGGCCTCGAACGTGCGATGGTTGCATTATACACGAACTGCCGAGTATGGCCCATGTGTGGCGTATAGCAGGTATTGCGATAGTCGGGAACCCGGCCAAACGCCTTACTAGGGCCTAGCATAGGTAAAACACGGCAACAAATGTCTAGCATGAGCCGGGCTATTTTGGACAATTTATGCAAATATTGCTTGTATACTGGCATGTCATTTATTTATATGTAGTGTTGTTTAAAAATAATTTATTGTATGGCAATAAAAATAGGGTTTAGATTTTTTACACTTTTTTATGTTATTATGTTAAAAGTTATACAGCAATACAATATATCTAAACTTCATCATTTTACCCAAGCCCGGGGTAACAAAAAAATTCCATAACCATTACATTGAACAAAAGCACAACAAAATTTCTGTAATTTTTTTTAATTTTTTTAAAGTGTTTTTGGGTATTTTTATTTAGTTTTTAAATGCGGTTTTACTAATTACAGCACAAGATCGCACAGAATGTTTGCATATAAATCAATTTAAGGAAGAAGGGGTTAGTTAGGTTTTAGTCCAGTTGTTCAAATTTTAGTTCTGTTTAGTCATGTGCAGCAATAAGCAAAACCTGACGTTATATTTTAATCTACGCAAGTTGCGCTCTTATACAGTAAACAATATAATTCACACATAATAATTATACTCTTGAATAACATTAAAAAATTAACCAAAAAAAATTAACCAAACATTTTTTAAATATTCTGTGACAATTAAAAATTATATTTTTCCATTTCTGCACAAAGTTACATAAAAGTTCTCGAAAATAATCTTCATTTTTTCTCAATTATACGAATCATGTTATCTCCTTAATGGTTGCCTGTAAAAAAAAATATTAAATTTAGTTACGTACTTCTTTAATAAGTTTATCTAATTAGAAGCTTTACAATATATGCAAAATACTAATTATATTTTAAAAACTAGTCCGTAGTCATTTTATATTATTAACTATGTAGTATTTAACAACTGTTTTGAAATTGTACTTATAAAAAGCGCGCAAAAGAATAATATTAAATGTATTAGAAAATCTATAGAAAAGTAGAACTTAACTGTTACGTGTCTGTATAAAACGATTAAAATGATGGATAAGGAAAAAGGGGCTAATACCGAGTACAAAAAGTTTTAAAAATCAATTAAAATAGGCGTCCGGTAATGTGGTATACCGGTGCTGGCAGCGAGCTAGGAGCCGAAAATTGATGGTTTTAGTCAGCGTTTAGAGATTTAAAAAAACACGTCACAATAGCACACCCTTACCCAATAAAAATACAAAAACCTAGCATATTAAGGTAATAAAAAAAAGTATCTAAACGAGCATGGAAAAATCAAGGTGTTTAGGGTTATAAGTATAAATAATAAACCAAAATTATGTAAATAACATCACACAATTATTTAAATTATAAATGTTTAAGTTCGAAAATTAATATCTAAAATGTGAAGTTATTTCATTAACCTTATTTTTTTATAAAAAAGCAAAAACTAAAAATGTCGACCACAAAGCGAAAATGATTTATACCAACAAGTTTTAGCAAAAAAGTTTTGAATATTAGTTAAAACAAATTAAAACAATTTGAGAATAAAAGTTACTTACATGATTTTAAATTTCGTTGGCAAACATATCGGTGACTTTCTCGGCAAACATGATCATTCCATTTGCTTTGTGCACGCCATAAGTAAACACAGTTCTCATCTCTTCGCGCATTATTAGGCTCACCACCATCCCAGTTAGATTGGTTACTCTGCAAAGTTGTTCCATCGTTCCACTTAAAAGAGGAATCCTTATTAGCTGGGTTTGTTCTTTTTAGGCCGATCCAGTAAAAAGCTTTCCTTCCTAAATAATAAAATTTTTGTAGCTATTGAGTTTATGTTTAAGATAAAATTCATTTTGTTCTAATGATATTAAAGCACTGTTGATAAAATAAAAATTTAAAATGGATTAACTGATTCAAAAAACACAGCCTTTACTAACAGAACCGTTCGTTAAAAACGGTAAGTTGTGGTTTTTAATTTTACTATATCATGCAATTTAAAATTAGAAATGAATACCAATCTTTTGAATTTGTTGATGTAGAAAATCATGAACTTTCGATGTCTTGGGAGTTGCCAACTTGGCATTGAATGCTTCGCATTTTTGCTCTGCTGCTGCTTGGCTAACCTTGGTCAAACCGAAGTAATATTCTACATTCCCAAAAGTCACAAAAGTTGGAGCTGTAACGTTTGGAAATTAAATAATTAACAACATAAAAATATTTAAGTTCTAAATGTTAAATTCGAATAATTTACATCTTAGATATAAAATTGTAAAATCGGTTTTATTTTATTATTAAAAAATAAAAACAAAATACAATAACTAGAAATATCGCCCACGAAATAGAAAAATTATAATTTTTTTAGTTGAATAAGTTGAAAAAAAAAAGTTTAAAACCAATTAAAATAATTTGAGATTAAAAGTTGCTTACTTGGTGGTAAATTCCTTTGGCAAACATATCGATGACTTCTTTGACATGAGGCATCATACCACTTTGAATTAGTTTTATATAACCAAACACAGTCCTCAATCCCTACCGCATTATTTGGTTCACCACCATCCCAGTTAGCTTGGCTACTCTGCAAAGTTGTTCCATCGTTCCACTTAAAAGAGGAATCCTCATTAGCTGGGTTTGTTCTTTTTAGGCCGATCCAGTAAACAAAGTCTTTTCCTAAAATTTAAAACTTTTTGTAACTATATAATTTAATTTTAAGACATCATTTAAAAACATATATTTTTTGTTTTACTAATCATAAAAACACTAATATTAAAATATATATTTAAACTAAATTTTTGGATCACTTTTACTTAACGGTTCTCGGAAAATATTAGGTCTGTAGGGTAGGGAGAATAAGTTAGGACCGTAAAGTACAAGAGGTTTAATGAGAACCATGAAGTACAAGAGATACAAATTCTCTTGGGTTTAAAAATTGACCCTTAATTTTTATATAAAACTGTTAATCACAATTTCGAAAAATGTTTTTAATCGCGAAAACACAGTTTTTACAAATAGAACTCCCGCTAAAAACGGTACGTTTGTGATTTTTAATTTGTACTTTTAATAAAATAAAATAATATGCAATTTAAAAAATACCAATCCTTTGAATTTGTTGATGTAGAAAATTATGAACTTTCGATGTCTTGGGAGTTGCCAGCTTGGCATTGAATGCTTCGCATTTTTGCTCTGCTGCTGCTTGGCTAACCTTGGTCAAACCGAAGTAGTATTCTACATTCTTAAAAGTCACAAAAGTCGGAGCTGTAATGTTTAGAAATTAAATAGTTAACAACATAAAAATATTTAAGTTCTAAATGTTAAATTCGAATAATTTACATCTTAGATATAAAATTGTAAAATCGGTTTTATTTTATTATTAAAAAATAAAAACAAAATACAATAACTAGAAATATCGCCCACGAAATAGAAAAATTATAATTTTTTTAGTTGAATAAGTTGAAAAAAAAAAGTTTAAAACCAATTAAAATAATTTGAGATTAAAAGTTGCTTACTTGGTGGTAAATTCCTTTGGCAAACATATCGATGACTTCTTTGACATGAGGCATCATACCACTTTGAATTAGTTTTATATAACCAAACACAGTCCTCAATCCCTACCGCATTATTTGGTTCACCACCATCCCAGTTAGCTTGGCTACTCTGCAAAGTTGTTCCATCGTTCCACTTAAAAGAGGAATCCTCATTAGCTGGGTTTGTTCTTTTTAGGCCGATCCAGTAAACAAAGTCTTTTCCTAAAATTTAAAACTTTTTGTAACTATATAATTTAATTTTAAGACATCATTTAAAAACATATATTTTTTGTTTTACTAATCATAAAAACACTAATATTAAAATATATATTTAAACTAAATTTTTGGATCACTTTTACTTAACGGTTCTCGGAAAATATTAGGTCTGTAGGGTAGGGAGAATAAGTTAGGACCGTAAAGTACAAGAGGTTTAATGAGAACCATGAAGTACAAGAGATACAAATTCTCTTGGGTTTAAAAATTGACCCTTAATTTTTATATAAAACTGTTAATCACAATTTCGAAAAATGTTTTTAATCGCGAAAACACAGTTTTTACAAATAGAACTCCCGCTAAAAACGGTACGTTTGTGATTTTTAATTTGTACTTTTAATAAAATAAAATAATATGCAATTTAAAAAATACCAATCCTTTGAATTTGTTGATGTAGAAAATTATGAACTTTCGATGTCTTGGGAGTTGCCAGCTTGGCATTGAATGCTTCGCATTTTTGCTCTGCTGCTGCTTGGCTAACCTTGGTCAAACCGAAGTAGTATTCTACATTCTTAAAAGTCACAAAAGTCGGAGCTGTAATGTTTAGAAATTAAATAGTTAACAACATAAAAATATTTAAGTTCTAAATGTTAAATTCGAATAATTTACATCTTAGATATAAAATTGTAAAATCGGTTTTATTTTATTATTAAAAAATAAAAACAAAATACAATAACTAGAAATATCGCCCACGAAATAGAAAAATTATAATTTTTTTAGTTGAATAAGTTGAAAAAAAAAAGTTTAAAACCAATTAAAATAATTTGAGATTAAAAGTTGCTTACTTGGTGGTAAATTCCTTTGGCAAACATATCGATGACTTCTTTGACATGAGGCATCATACCACTTTGAATTAGTTTTATATAACCAAACACAGTCCTCAATCCCTACCGCATTATTTGGTTCACCACCATCCCAGTTAGCTTGGCTACTCTGCAAAGTTGTTCCATCGTTCCACTTAAAAGAGGAATCCTCATTAGCTGGGTTTGTTCTTTTTAGGCCGATCCAGTAAACAAAGTCTTTTCCTAAAATTTAAAACTTTTTGTAACTATATAATTTAATTTTAAGACATCATTTAAAAACATATATTTTTTGTTTTACTAATCATAAAAACACTAATATTAAAATATATATTTAAACTAAATTTTTGGATCACTTTTACTTAACGGTTCTCGGAAAATATTAGGTCTGTAGGGTAGGGAGAATAAGTTAGGACCGTAAAGTACAAGAGGTTTAATGAGAACCATGAAGTACAAGAGATACAAATTCTCTTGGGTTTAAAAATTGACCCTTAATTTTTATATAAAACTGTTAATCACAATTTCGAAAAATGTTTTTAATCGCGAAAACACAGTTTTTACAAATAGAACTCCCGCTAAAAACGGTACGTTTGTGATTTTTAATTTGTACTTTTAATAAAATAAAATAATATGCAATTTAAAAAATACCAATCCTTTGAATTTGTTGATGTAGAAAATTATGAACTTTCGATGTCTTGGGAGTTGCCAGCTTGGCATTGAATGCTTCGCATTTTTGCTCTGCTGCTGCTTGGCTAACCTTGGTCAAACCGAAGTAGTATTCTACATTCTTAAAAGTCACAAAAGTCGGAGCTGTAATGTTTAGAAATTAAATAGTTAACAACATAAAAATATTTAAGTTCTAAATGTTAAATTCGAATAATTTACATCTTAGATATAAAATTGTAAAATCGGTTTTATTTTATTATTAAAAAATAAAAACAAAATACAATAACTAGAAATATCGCCCACGAAATAGAAAAATTATAATTTTTTTAGTTGAATAAGTTGAAAAAAAAAAGTTTAAAACCAATTAAAATAATTTGAGATTAAAAGTTGCTTACTTGGTGGTAAATTCCTTTGGCAAACATATCGATGACTTCTTTGACATGAGGCATCATACCACTTTGAATTAGTTTTATATAACCAAACACAGTCCTCAATCCCTACCGCATTATTTGGTTCACCACCATCCCAGTTAGCTTGGCTACTCTGCAAAGTTGTTCCATCGTTCCACTTAAAAGAGGAATCCTCATTAGCTGGGTTTGTTCTTTTTAGGCCGATCCAGTAAACAAAGTCTTTTCCTAAAATTTAAAACTTTTTGTAACTATATAATTTAATTTTAAGACATCATTTAAAAACATATATTTTTTGTTTTACTAATCATAAAAACACTAATATTAAAATATATATTTAAACTAAATTTTTGGATCACTTTTACTTAACGGTTCTCGGAAAATATTAGGTCTGTAGGGTAGGGAGAATAAGTTAGGACCGTAAAGTACAAGAGGTTTAATGAGAACCATGAAGTACAAGAGATACAAATTCTCTTGGGTTTAAAAATTGACCCTTAATTTTTATATAAAACTGTTAATCACAATTTCGAAAAATGTTTTTAATCGCGAAAACACAGTTTTTACAAATAGAACTCCCGCTAAAAACGGTACGTTTGTGATTTTTAATTTGTACTTTTAATAAAATAAAATAATATGCAATTTAAAAAATACCAATCCTTTGAATTTGTTGATGTAGAAAATTATGAACTTTCGATGTCTTGGGAGTTGCCAGCTTGGCATTGAATGCTTCGCATTTTTGCTCTGCTGCTGCTTGGCTAACCTTGGTCAAACCGAAGTAGTATTCTACATTCCCGAAAGTCACAAAAGGTGGAGCTGTAACGTTTAGAAATTAAATAATTAACAACATAAAAATATTTAAGTTCTAAATGTTAAATTCGAATAATTTATATCTTAGATATAAAATTGTAAAATCGGTTTTATTTTATTATTAAAAAATAAAAACAAAATACAATAACTAGAAATATCGCCCACGAAATAGAAAAATTATAATTTTTTTAGTTAAATAAGTTGAAAAAAAAAAGTTTAAAACCAATTAAAATAATTTGAGATTAAAAGTTGCTTACTTGGTGGTAAATTCCTTTGGCAAACATATCGATGACTTCTTTGACATGAGGCATCATACCACTTTGAATTAGTTTTATATAACCAAACACAGTCCTCAATCCCTACCGCATTATTTGGTTCACCACCATCCCAGTTAGCTTGGCTACTCTGCAAAGTTGTTCCATCGTTCCACTTAAATGAGGAATCCTCATTAGCTGGGTTTGTTCTTTTTAGGCCGATCCAGTAAACAAAGTCTTTTCCTAAAATTTAAAACTTTTTGTAACTATATAATTTAAGTTTAAGACAAAATTTAAAAATATATATTTTTTGTTTTACTAATCATAAAAACATTAATAATAAAATATATATTTAAACTAAATTTTTGGATTACTTTTACTTAACGGTTCTCGGAAAATATTAGGTCTGTAGGGTAGGGAGAATAAGTTAGGACCGTAAAGTACAAGAGGTTTAATGAGAACCATGAAGTACAAGAGATACAAATTCTCTTGGGTTTAAAAATTGACCCTTAATTTTTATATAAAACTGTTAATCACAATTTCGAAAAATGTTTTTAATCGCGAAAACACAGTCTTTACAAATAGAACTCCCGCTAAAACGGTATGTTTGTGATTTTTAATTTGTACTTTTAATAAAATAAAATAATATGCAATTTAAAAAATACCAATCTTTTGAATTTGTTGATGTAGAAAATCATGAACTTTCGATGTCTTGGGAGTTGCCAACTTGGCATTGAATGCTTCGCATTTTTGCTCTGCTGCTGCTTGGCTAACCTTGGTCAAACCGAAGTAATATTCTACATTCCCAAAAGTCACAAAAGTTGGAGCTGTAACGTTTGGAAATTAAATAATTAACAACATAAAAATATTTAAGTTCTAAATGTTAAATTCGAATAATTTACATCTTAGATATAAAATTGTAAAATCGGTTTTATTTTATTATTAAAAAATAAAAACAAAATACAATAACTAGAAATATCGCCCACGAAATAGAAAAATTATAATTTTTTTAGTTGAATAAGTTGAAAAAAAAAAGTTTAAAACCAATTAAAATAATTTGAGATTAAAAGTTGCTTACTTGGTGGTAAATTCCTTTGGCAAACATATCGATGACTTCTTTGACATGAGGCATCATACCACTTTGAATTAGTTTTATATAACCAAACACAGTCCTCAATCCCTACCGCATTATTTGGTTCACCACCATCCCAGTTAGCTTGGCTACTCTGCAAAGTTGTTCCATCGTTCCACTTAAAAGAGGAATCCTCATTAGCTGGGTTTGTTCTTTTTAGGCCGATCCAGTAAACAAAGTCTTTTCCTAAAATTTAAAACTTTTTGTAACTATATAATTTAATTTTAAGACATCATTTAAAAACATATATTTTTTGTTTTACTAATCATAAAAACACTAATATTAAAATATATATTTAAACTAAATTTTTGGATCACTTTTACTTAACGGTTCTCGGAAAATATTAGGTCTGTAGGGTAGGGAGAATAAGTTAGGACCGTAAAGTACAAGAGGTTTAATGAGAACCATGAAGTACAAGAGATACAAATTCTCTTGGGTTTAAAAATTGACCCTTAATTTTTATATAAAACTGTTAATCACAATTTCGAAAAATGTTTTTAATCGCGAAAACACAGTTTTTACAAATAGAACTCCCGCTAAAAACGGTACGTTTGTGATTTTTAATTTGTACTTTTAATAAAATAAAATAATATGCAATTTAAAAAATACCAATCCTTTGAATTTGTTGATGTAGAAAATTATGAACTTTCGATGTCTTGGGAGTTGCCAGCTTGGCATTGAATGCTTCGCATTTTTGCTCTGCTGCTGCTTGGCTAACCTTGGTCAAACCGAAGTAGTATTCTACATTCTTAAAAGTCACAAAAGTCGGAGCTGTAATGTTTAGAAATTAAATAGTTAACAACATAAAAATATTTAAGTTCTAAATGTTAAATTCGAATAATTTACATCTTAGATATAAAATTGTAAAATCGGTTTTATTTTATTATTAAAAAATAAAAACAAAATACAGTAACTAGAAATATCGCCCACGAAATAGAAAAATTATAATTTTTTTAGTTGAATAAGTTGAAAAAAAAAAGTTTAAAACCAATTAAAATAATTTGAGATTAAAAGTTGCTTACTTGGTGGTAAATTCCTTTGGCAAACATATCGATGACTTCTTTGACATGAGGCATCATACCACTTTGAATTAGTTTTATATAACCAAACACAGTCCTCAATCCCTACCGCATTATTTGGTTCACCACCATCCCAGTTAGCTTGGCTACTCTGCAAAGTTGTTCCATCGTTCCACTTAAAAGAGGAATCCTCATTAGCTGGGTTTGTTCTTTTTAGGCCGATCCAGTAAACAAAGTCTTTTCCTAAAATTTAAAACTTTTTGTAACTATATAATTTAATTTTAAGACATCATTTAAAAACATATATTTTTTGTTTTACTAATCATAAAAACACTAATATTAAAATATATATTTAAACTAAATTTTTGGATCACTTTTACTTAACGGTTCTCGGAAAATATTAGGTCTGTAGGGTAGGGAGAATAAGTTAGGACCGTAAAGTACAAGAGGTTTAATGAGAACCATGAAGTACAAGAGATACAAATTCTCTTGGGTTTAAAAATTGACCCTTAATTTTTATATAAAACTGTTAATCACAATTTCGAAAAATGTTTTTAATCGCGAAAACACAGTTTTTACAAATAGAACTCCCGCTAAAAACGGTACGTTTGTGATTTTTAATTTGTACTTTTAATAAAATAAAATAATATGCAATTTAAAAAATACCAATCCTTTGAATTTGTTGATGTAGAAAATTATGAACTTTCGATGTCTTGGGAGTTGCCAGCTTGGCATTGAATGCTTCGCATTTTTGCTCTGCTGCTGCTTGGCTAACCTTGGTCAAACCGAAGTAGTATTCTACATTCTTAAAAGTCACAAAAGTCGGAGCTGTAATGTTTAGAAATTAAATAGTTAACAACATAAAAATATTTAAGTTCTAAATGTTAAATTCGAATAATTTACATCTTAGATATAAAATTGTAAAATCGGTTTTATTTTATTATTAAAAAATAAAAACAAAATACAATAACTAGAAATATCGCCCACGAAATAGAAAAATTATAATTTTTTTAGTTGAATAAGTTGAAAAAAAAAAGTTTAAAACCAATTAAAATAATTTGAGATTAAAAGTTGCTTACTTGGTGGTAAATTCCTTTGGCAAACATATCGATGACTTCTTTGACATGAGGCATCATACCACTTTGAATTAGTTTTATATAACCAAACACAGTCCTCAATCCCTACCGCATTATTTGGTTCACCACCATCCCAGTTAGCTTGGCTACTCTGCAAAGTTGTTCCATCGTTCCACTTAAAAGAGGAATCCTCATTAGCTGGGTTTGTTCTTTTTAGGCCGATCCAGTAAACAAAGTCTTTTCCTAAAATTTAAAACTTTTTGTAACTATATAATTTAATTTTAAGACATCATTTAAAAACATATATTTTTTGTTTTACTAATCATAAAAACACTAATATTAAAATATATATTTAAACTAAATTTTTGGATCACTTTTACTTAACGGTTCTCGGAAAATATTAGGTCTGTAGGGTAGGGAGAATAAGTTAGGACCGTAAAGTACAAGAGGTTTAATGAGAACCATGAAGTACAAGAGATACAAATTCTCTTGGGTTTAAAAATTGACCCTTAATTTTTATATAAAACTGTTAATCACAATTTCGAAAAATGTTTTTAATCGCGAAAACACAGTTTTTACAAATAAAACTCCCGCTAAAAACGGTACGTTTGTGATTTTTAATTTGTACTTTTAATAAAATAAAATAATATGCAATTTAAAAAATACCAATCCTTTGAATTTGTTGATGTAGAAAATTATGAACTTTCGATGTCTTGGGAGTTGCCAGCTTGGCATTGAATGCTTCGCATTTTTGCTCTGCTGCTGCTTGGCTAACCTTGGTCAAACCGAAGTAGTATTCTACATTCTTAAAAGTCACAAAAGTCGGAGCTGTAATGTTTAGAAATTAAATAGTTAACAACATAAAAATATTTAAGTTCTAAATGTTAAATTCGAATAATTTACATCTTAGATATAAAATTGTAAAATCGGTTTTATTTTATTATTAAAAAATAAAAACAAAATACAGTAACTAGAAATATCGCCCACGAAATAGAAAAATTATAATTTTTTTAGTTGAATAAGTTGAAAAAAAAAAGTTTAAAACCAATTAAAATAATTTGAGATTAAAAGTTGCTTACTTGGTGGTAAATTCCTTTGGCAAACATATCGATGACTTCTTTGACATGAGGCATCATACCACTTTGAATTAGTTTTATATAACCAAACACAGTCCTCAATCCCTACCGCATTATTTGGTTCACCACCATCCCAGTTAGCTTGGCTACTCTGCAAAGTTGTTCCATCGTTCCACTTAAAAGAGGAATCCTCATTAGCTGGGTTTGTTCTTTTTAGGCCGATCCAGTAAACAAAGTCTTTTCCTAAAATTTAAAACTTTTTGTAACTATATAATTTAATTTTAAGACATCATTTAAAAACATATATTTTTTGTTTTACTAATCATAAAAACACTAATATTAAAATATATATTTAAACTAAATTTTTGGATCACTTTTACTTAACGGTTCTCGGAAAATATTAGGTCTGTAGGGTAGGGAGAATAAGTTAGGACCGTAAAGTACAAGAGGTTTAATGAGAACCATGAAGTACAAGAGATACAAATTCTCTTGGGTTTAAAAATTGACCCTTAATTTTTATATAAAACTGTTAATCACAATTTCGAAAAATGTTTTTAATCGCGAAAACACAGTTTTTACAAATAGAACTCCCGCTAAAAACGGTACGTTTGTGATTTTTAATTTGTACTTTTAATAAAATAAAATAATATGCAATTTAAAAAATACCAATCCTTTGAATTTGTTGATGTAGAAAATTATGAACTTTCGATGTCTTGGGAGTTGCCAGCTTGGCATTGAATGCTTCGCATTTTTGCTCTGCTGCTGCTTGGCTAACCTTGGTCAAACCGAAGTAGTATTCTACATTCTTAAAAGTCACAAAAGTCGGAGCTGTAATGTTTAGAAATTAAATAGTTAACAACATAAAAATATTTAAGTTCTAAATGTTAAATTCGAATAATTTACATCTTAGATATAAAATTGTAAAATCGGTTTTATTTTATTATTAAAAAATAAAAACAAAATACAATAACTAGAAATATCGCCCACGAAATAGAAAAATTATAATTTTTTTAGTTGAATAAGTTGAAAAAAAAAAGTTTAAAACCAATTAAAATAATTTGAGATTAAAAGTTGCTTACTTGGTGGTAAATTCCTTTGGCAAACATATCGATGACTTCTTTGACATGAGGCATCATACCACTTTGAATTAGTTTTATATAACCAAACACAGTCCTCAATCCCTACCGCATTATTTGGTTCACCACCATCCCAGTTAGCTTGGCTACTCTGCAAAGTTGTTCCATCGTTCCACTTAAAAGAGGAATCCTCATTAGCTGGGTTTGTTCTTTTTAGGCCGATCCAGTAAACAAAGTCTTTTCCTAAAATTTAAAACTTTTTGTAACTATATAATTTAATTTTAAGACATCATTTAAAAACATATATTTTTTGTTTTACTAATCATAAAAACACTAATATTAAAATATATATTTAAACTAAATTTTTGGATCACTTTTACTTAACGGTTCTCGGAAAATATTAGGTCTGTAGGGTAGGGAGAATAAGTTAGGACCGTAAAGTACAAGAGGTTTAATGAGAACCATGAAGTACAAGAGATACAAATTCTCTTGGGTTTAAAAATTGACCCTTAATTTTTATATAAAACTGTTAATCACAATTTCGAAAAATGTTTTTAATCGCGAAAACACAGTTTTTACAAATAGAACTCCCGCTAAAAACGGTACGTTTGTGATTTTTAATTTGTACTTTTAATAAAATAAAATAATATGCAATTTAAAAAATACCAATCCTTTGAATTTGTTGATGTAGAAAATTATGAACTTTCGATGTCTTGGGAGTTGCCAGCTTGGCATTGAATGCTTCGCATTTTTGCTCTGCTGCTGCTTGGCTAACCTTGGTCAAACCGAAGTAGTATTCTACATTCTTAAAAGTCACAAAAGTCGGAGCTGTAATGTTTAGAAATTAAATAGTTAACAACATAAAAATATTTAAGTTCTAAATGTTAAATTCGAATAATTTACATCTTAGATATAAAATTGTAAAATCGGTTTTATTTTATTATTAAAAAATAAAAACAAAATACAATAACTAGAAATATCGCCCACGAAATAGAAAAATTATAATTTTTTTAGTTGAATAAGTTGAAAAAAAAAAGTTTAAAACCAATTAAAATAATTTGAGATTAAAAGTTGCTTACTTGGTGGTAAATTCCTTTGGCAAACATATCGATGACTTCTTTGACATGAGGCATCATACCACTTTGAATTAGTTTTATATAACCAAACACAGTCCTCAATCCCTACCGCATTATTTGGTTCACCACCATCCCAGTTAGCTTGGCTACTCTGCAAAGTTGTTCCATCGTTCCACTTAAAAGAGGAATCCTCATTAGCTGGGTTTGTTCTTTTTAGGCCGATCCAGTAAACAAAGTCTTTTCCTAAAATTTAAAACTTTTTGTAACTATATAATTTAATTTTAAGACATCATTTAAAAACATATATTTTTTGTTTTACTAATCATAAAAACACTAATATTAAAATATATATTTAAACTAAATTTTTGGATCACTTTTACTTAACGGTTCTCGGAAAATATTAGGTCTGTAGGGTAGGGAGAATAAGTTAGGACCGTAAAGTACAAGAGGTTTAATGAGAACCATGAAGTACAAGAGATACAAATTCTCTTGGGTTTAAAAATTGACCCTTAATTTTTATATAAAACTGTTAATCACAATTTCGAAAAATGTTTTTAATCGCGAAAACACAGTTTTTACAAATAGAACTCCCGCTAAAAACGGTACGTTTGTGATTTTTAATTTGTACTTTTAATAAAATAAAATAATATGCAATTTAAAAAATACCAATCCTTTGAATTTGTTGATGTAGAAAATTATGAACTTTCGATGTCTTGGGAGTTGCCAGCTTGGCATTGAATGCTTCGCATTTTTGCTCTGCTGCTGCTTGGCTAACCTTGGTCAAACCGAAGTAGTATTCTACATTCTTAAAAGTCACAAAAGTCGGAGCTGTAATGTTTAGAAATTAAATAGTTAACAACATAAAAATATTTAAGTTCTAAATGTTAAATTCGAATAATTTACATCTTAGATATAAAATTGTAAAATCGGTTTTATTTTATTATTAAAAAATAAAAACAAAATACAATAACTAGAAATATCGCCCACGAAATAGAAAAATTATAATTTTTTTAGTTGAATAAGTTGAAAAAAAAAAGTTTAAAACCAATTAAAATAATTTGAGATTAAAAGTTGCTTACTTGGTGGTAAATTCCTTTGGCAAACATATCGATGACTTCTTTGACATGAGGCATCATACCACTTTGAATTAGTTTTATATAACCAAACACAGTCCTCAATCCCTACCGCATTATTTGGTTCACCACCATCCCAGTTAGCTTGGCTACTCTGCAAAGTTGTTCCATCGTTCCACTTAAAAGAGGAATCCTCATTAGCTGGGTTTGTTCTTTTTAGGCCGATCCAGTAAACAAAGTCTTTTCCTAAAATTTAAAACTTTTTGTAACTATATAATTTAATTTTAAGACATCATTTAAAAACATATATTTTTTGTTTTACTAATCATAAAAACACTAATATTAAAATATATATTTAAACTAAATTTTTGGATCACTTTTACTTAACGGTTCTCGGAAAATATTAGGTCTGTAGGGTAGGGAGAATAAGTTAGGACCGTAAAGTACAAGAGGTTTAATGAGAACCATGAAGTACAAGAGATACAAATTCTCTTGGGTTTAAAAATTGACCCTTAATTTTTATATAAAACTGTTAATCACAATTTCGAAAAATGTTTTTAATCGCGAAAACACAGTTTTTACAAATAGAACTCCCGCTAAAAACGGTACGTTTGTGATTTTTAATTTGTACTTTTAATAAAATAAAATAATATGCAATTTAAAAAATACCAATCCTTTGAATTTGTTGATGTAGAAAATTATGAACTTTCGATGTCTTGGGAGTTGCCAGCTTGGCATTGAATGCTTCGCATTTTTGCTCTGCTGCTGCTTGGCTAACCTTGGTCAAACCGAAGTAGTATTCTACATTCTTAAAAGTCACAAAAGTCGGAGCTGTAATGTTTAGAAATTAAATAGTTAACAACATAAAAATATTTAAGTTCTAAATGTTAAATTCGAATAATTTACATCTTAGATATAAAATTGTAAAATCGGTTTTATTTTATTATTAAAAAATAAAAACAAAATACAATAACTAGAAATATCGCCCACGAAATAGAAAAATTATAATTTTTTTAGTTGAATAAGTTGAAAAAAAAAAGTTTAAAACCAATTAAAATAATTTGAGATTAAAAGTTGCTTACTTGGTGGTAAATTCCTTTGGCAAACATATCGATGACTTCTTTGACATGAGGCATCATACCACTTTGAATTAGTTTTATATAACCAAACACAGTCCTCAATCCCTACCGCATTATTTGGTTCACCACCATCCCAGTTAGCTTGGCTACTCTGCAAAGTTGTTCCATCGTTCCACTTAAATGAGGAATCCTCATTAGCTGGGTTTGTTCTTTTTAGGCCGATCCAGTAAACAAAGTCTTTTCCTAAAATTTAAAACTTTTTGTAACTATATAATTTAATTTTAAGACATCATTTAAAAACATATATTTTTTGTTTTACTAATCATAAAAACACTAATATTAAAATATATATTTAAACTAAATTTTTGGATCACTTTTACTTAACGGTTCTCGGAAAATATTAGGTCTGTAGGGTAGGGAGAATAAGTTAGGACCGTAAAGTACAAGAGGTTTAATGAGAACCATGAAGTACAAGAGATACAAATTCTCTTGGGTTTAAAAATTGACCCTTAATTTTTATATAAAACTGTTAATCACAATTTCGAAAAATGTTTTTAATCGCGAAAACACAGTTTTTACAAATAGAACTCCCGCTAAAAACGGTACGTTTGTGATTTTTAATTTGTACTTTTAATAAAATAAAATAATATGCAATTTAAAAAATACCAATCCTTTGAATTTGTTGATGTAGAAAATTATGAACTTTCGATGTCTTGGGAGTTGCCAGCTTGGCATTGAATGCTTCGCATTTTTGCTCTGCTGCTGCTTGGCTAACCTTGGTCAAACCGAAGTAGTATTCTACATTCCCGAAAGTCACAAAAGGTGGAGCTGTAACGTTTAGAAATTAAATAATTAACAACATAAAAATATTTAAGTTCTAAATGTTAAATTCGAATAATTTATATCTTAGATATAAAATTGTAAAATCGGTTTTATTTTATTATTAAAAAATAAAAACAAAATACAATAACTAGAAATATCGCCCACGAAATAGAAAAATTATAATTTTTTTAGTTAAATAAGTTGAAAAAAAAAAGTTTAAAACCAATTAAAATAATTTGAGATTAAAAGTTGCTTACTTGGTGGTAAATTCCTTTGGCAAACATATCGATGACTTCTTTGACATGAGGCATCATACCACTTTGAATTAGTTTTATATAACCAAACACAGTCCTCAATCCATACCGCATTATTTGGTTCACCACCATCCCAGTTAGCTTGGCTACTCTGCAAAGTTGTTCCATCGTTCCACTTAAATGAGGAATCCTCATTAGCTGGGTTTGTTCTTTTTAGGCCGATCCAGTAAACAAAGTCTTTTCCTAAAATTTAAAACTTTTTGTAACTATATAATTTAAGTTTAAGACAAAATTTAAAAATATATATTTTTTGTTTTACTAATCATAAAAACATTAATAATAAAATATATATTTAAACTAAATTTTTGGATTACTTTTACTTAACGGTTCTCGGAAAATATTAGGTCTGTAGGGTAGGGAGAATAAGTTAGGACCGTAAAGTACAAGAGGTTTAATGAGAACCATGAAGTACAAGAGATACAAATTCTCTTGGGTTTAAAAATTGACCCTTAATTTTTATATAAAACTGTTAATCACAATTTCGAAAAATGTTTTTAATCGCGAAAACACAGTCTTTACAAATAGAACTCCCGCTAAAACGGTACGTTTGTGATTTTTAATTTGTACTTTTAATAAAATAAAATAATATGCAATTTAAAAAATACCAATCTTTTGAATTTGTTGATGTAGAAAATCATGAACTTTCGATGTCTTGGGAGTTGCCAACTTGGCATGGAATGCTTCGCATTTTCGCTCTGCTGCTGCTTGGCTAACCTTATCAACACCAAAATGATATTCTACATTCTCATATGTATACCATTGTTGCCCATTTACAACATTTAAACTTAAAATTACCAAACTTAAAACTAACTTGTTCATTTTGTAACTTATTAGTTTGTAGTTTAAATAAAGTAAAAAAGAAATTCAGGTGAAGGCCAATATAAGTCAATGAAAAGACCAAAAACTTCCTGTTATAGCGTGAATGCAATTACCTGTTCAATACTACGAACAATAATTATGGAACCTTTATTGTGTTTTAAATATTAACAGAAATAATTGAGTTAATTTTAACGTTGTATTTTATTTTATAATTTCATTGTTGTTCAATTTTCATTTAAATGAATATAAAATTTGAACCAACGTATTTTTTTCTAAAATGAAGGTAAATTGTTCGATTCCCACTGCTTCCACTTTGCAGCGCCCTTATAATAAGCGTTAATTTAATGCAATTTATTGAAAAATATTAAAAAAAAGGTTAAAAAAATAAATTCGATTTTTTTTGGAAAATATTTACCTTATATCTGTTGCATCATCATATGGAAATTGTGACGTCATGTTTATTTATCGGTTGATGTAAATAAAAACTAATAACTCCATTTTTTAAAACGTAGATGCCAACCATTGTCACCAGTTTGTTCCAGGCATTCTGTACACTCTGCGTATATTAAATAGTAAACCACATCTATATCTTAACAACACAGTAAATCAAGCAATATAAAAGTGTATACAACTAGTTACACGCACCAATGACCGCACAGCGACCTAAGTAAACTTGGAGGTCTGGAGGCATCTCATGCTTTGTGTAAAATGTACTTGCTTACAAGGCTTTAATTAAAAAATAAAAAGTAATTACTACGTATTTACTTTCCTATCAAAATACATTTAGTTATTTTCCAATGAATGTTTGTTTAATTAATGCCATGGTCACTATACGTTGCTTATAATGTAATATTTAAAAATTGTTTTCTAAATTGTGTTTATAAAAAGCGCGCAAGAAAATCATATTGAATGTAATACAAAATCCATAAAAAATCAAACTTAACTGTTACGCGTCTGTATAAAACGATTAAAATGATGGATAAGGAAAAAGGGGCTAATACTGAGAACAAAAAGTTTCGAAAATCAATCAAAATAGGCGTCCGGTAGTGTGGTATACCGGTGCTGGCAGCGAGCTAGGAGCCGAAAATTGATGGTTTTAGCCAATATAAGTGAAAGTAATATAAGTTGGGTAAAAACTATTATTAACTTCCTGGTATAGCGGGAATAGATAATTAATAACTTGCTTAATAAAGCGAAACTAAATTAATGAAACTTTTATTGTGTTTTAAAGTTGACAGAACATTTGATTAATTTTACAATCAGCGTCATATTTTTAACTAAAATTAAGGTTCCTGGTTTGATTCCCACTGCTTCCACTATGCAGTGCCCTTATAGTTAGCGTTAATTTAAAGCAAATTATTAAAAAATATTAAAAAATGGTTAAAAAATAAATTTATTTTTTATTAAAAATATTTACCTTATATCTGTTGTGTTGTTGCATCATAATATAAAGATTGTGACGTCATATTTATTCATCGGTCAATTCTATTTTCTTAAATGTAGATGCCAACCATTGTCTCCAGTTTGTTCCAGGCATTCTGTACACTCTGTTTATATTAAATAGTAAACCACATCTATATCTTAACAACACAGTAAATCAAGCAATATAAAAGTGTATACAACTAGTAACACGCACCAATGACCGCACAGCGACCTAAGTAAACTTGGAGGTCTGGAGGCATCTGCGCAGGGGATAATACCGAGTACAAAAAGTTTCAAAAATCAATAAAAATAGGCGTTCGGTAGTGTGGTATATCGGTGCTGGCAGCGAGCTACGAGCCGAAAATTGATGGTTTTAGCCTCACCAATGCCACATTATTCACCTTTAAGCCTAACAGTATTTGGTTAATAGACAACAATTTTGAAACATTATTAAAATAGCAAGAATTAGCGTACAGCAAATGATAAGTTTAATACATGGCACAAAATATTAAGAATAACCTAAGACTTCTTCAACATTTCCATGTTCTCGAACGACTGTAAAAAAAATTCTAATTTAAAATCGAAATTTTACTAATCTACATTTACACACCACGCTTTTAACAAATACATGGTTAGGTTTATTTTAGTAGTTAACGAAAAGACTTTTTGGGTAATAGGGCTGATACATTAAAATAAACTGGCAGCGTGGTGTAGTGGTAAAAACACTTGCTACACCACACATGAGGTCGTGGGCTCAATCCCCACTAATCTTATGCTGTAGCGCCCTTGAGTAAGGCGCTAAAAACGGTATAAATACCTGCTGAGCCAACACTTAATCAGCAGCTTAATAATCGGGCAATTATTATTTATAATATCCCAAACTGCCACAGGCATCTGAAGACTGGGTCGGAGTAACTGATGTTACTCTATGTTTAAGTCGCGCATTCGACTTTCCCACATCGAGGATAAAGATATATACAAAAAAAAACTTTAGTAAGCACCCAGTCAGAAAAATTTAACTCGGCCGACAATCGGCGCAAGCCCGATTATGCTAGGGCCATGCACGATTAGCTACAACGACAACGACCCCTGCAAATCACCTAAAACATTTATAAGTTTTAGAAACGTACATTCAATCTTTATCTTTCACCAGGTCAACCCACTATGGTTCATTAAGAACTTAGTAGGCAATTCAGTAACGGTATAATAGGCGATTTATAGCAGAAGGTCGAGGACACGACCAAATGCCATATCTGGTTATCTGGCTAACCACTCGAACATGCGAGGGTTGCATTAACCTTGAACCGCTAAACATGGCCCATGCATGGCTAATACTCGAACGTTCGATGGTCGCGATATACCCAAACTGCCGAGTATGGCCCATGTGTCGCTACCACTCGAACGTTCGATGGTCGCAATATACCCGAACTGCCGAGTATGGCCCATGTGTCGCTACCACTCGAACGTGCGATGGTTGCATTAACCTTGAACCGCTAAACATGGCCTCGAACGTGCGATGGTCGCAATATACCCAAACTGCTGAGTATGGCCCATGTGTCGCTACCACTCGAACGTGCGATGGTCGCATTATACCCAAACTGCCGAGTATGGCCCATGCATGGCTAATACTCGAACGTGCGATGGTCGCAATATACCCAAACTGCTGAGTATGGCCCATGTGTCGCTACCACTCAAACGTGCGATGGTCGCATTATACCCAAACTGCTGAGTATGGCCCATGTGTCGCTAACACTCGAACGTGCGATGGTCGCATTATACCCAAACTGCCGAGTATGGCCCATGTGTCGCTACCACTCGAACGTGCGATGGTCGCAATATACTCAAACTGCTGAGTATGGCCCATGCATGGCTAATACTCGAACGTTCGATGGTCGCATTATACCCAAACTGCTGAGTATGGCCCATGTGTCGCTAACACTCGAACGTTAGATGGTCGCATTAACCTTAAACCGCTAAACATGGCCTCGAACGTGCGATGGTCGCATTATACACGAACTGCCGAGTATGGCCCATGTGTCGCTAACACTCGAACGTGCGATGGTTGCATTAACCTTGAACCGCTAAACATGGCCTCGAACGTGCGATGGTCGCATTATACACGAACTGCCGAGTATGGCCCATGTGTCGCTAACACTCGAACGTGCGATGGTCGCAATATCCCCGAACTGCCGAGTATGGCCCATGTGTCGCTAACACTCGAACGTGCGATGGTTGCATTAACCTTGAACCGCTAAACATGGCCTCGAACGTGCGATGGTTGCATTATACACGAACTGCCGAGTATGGCCCATGTGTGGCGTATAGCAGGTATTGCGATAGTCGGGAACCCGGCCAAACGCCTTACTAGGGCCTAGCATAGGTAAAACACGGCAACAAATGTCTAGCATGAGCCGGGCTATTTTGGACAATTTATGCAAATATTGCTTGTATACTGGCATGTCATTTATTTATATGTAGTGTTGTTTAAAAATAATTTATTGTATGGCAATAAAAATAGGGTTTAGATTTTTTACACTTTTTTATGTTATTATGTTAAAAGTTATACAGCAATACAATATATCTAAACTTCATCATTTTACCCAAGCCCGGGGTAACAAAAAAATTCCATAACCATTACATTGAACAAAAGCACAACAAAATTTCTGTGATTTTTTTTTATTTTTTTAAAGTGTTTTTGGGTATTTTTATTTAGTTTTTAAATGCGGTTTTACTAATTACAGCACAAGATCGCACAGAATGTTTGCATATAAATCAATTTAAGGAAGAAGGGGTTAGTTAGGTTTTAGTCCAGTTGTTCAAATTTTAGTTCTGTTTAGTCATGTGCAGCAATAAGCAAAACCTGACGTTATATTTTAATCTACGCAAGTTGCGCTCTTATACAGTAAACAATATAATTCACACATAATAATTATACTCTTGAATAACATTAAAAAATTAACCAAAAAAAATTAACCAAACATTTTTTAAATATTCTGTGACAATTAAAAATTATATTTTTCCATTTCTGCACAAAGTTACATAAAAGTTCTCGAAAATAATCTTCATTTTTTCTCAATTATACGAATCATGTTATCTCCTTAATGGTTGCCTGTAAAAAAAAATATTAAATTTAGTTACGTACTTCTTTAATAAGTTTATCTAATTAGAAGCTTTACAATATATGCAAAATACTAATTATATTTTAAAAACTAGTCCGTAGTCATTTTATATTATTAACTATGTAGTATTTAACAACTGTTTTGAAATTGTACTTATAAAAAGCGCGCAAAAGAATAATATTAAATGTATTAGAAAATCTATAGAAAAGTAGAACTTAACTGTTACGTGTCTGTATAAAACGATTAAAATGATGGATAAGGAAAAAGGGGCTAATACCGAGTACAAAAAGTTTTAAAAATCAATTAAAATAGGCGTCCGGTAGTGTGGTATACCGGTGCTGGCAGCGAGCTAGGAGCCGAAAATTGATGGTTTTAGTCAGCGTTTAGAGATTTAAAAAAACACGTCACAATAGCACACCCTTACCCAATAAAAATACAAAAACCTAGCATATTAAGGTAATAAAAAAAAGTATCTAAACGAGCATGGAAAAATCAAGGTGTTTAGGGTTATAAGTATAAATAATAAACCAAAATTATGTAAATAACATCACACAATTATTTAAATTATAAATGTTTAAGTTCGAAAATTAATATCTAAAATGTGAAGTTATTTCATTAACCTTATTTTTTTATAAAAAAGCAAAAACTAAAAATGTCGACCACAAAGCGAAAATGATTTATACCAACAAGTTTTAGCAAAAAAGTTTTGAATATTAGTTAAAACAAATTAAAACAATTTGAGAATAAAAGTTACTTACATGATTTTAAATTTCGTTGGCAAACATATCGGTGACTTTCTCGGCAAACATGATCATTCCATTTGCTTTGTGCACGCCATAAGTAAACACAGTTCTCATCTTTTCGCGCATTATTAGGCTCACCACCATCCCAGTTAGATTGGTTACTCTGCAAAGTTGTTCCATCGTTCCACTTAAAAGAGGAATCCTTATTAGCTGGGTTTGTTCTTTTTAGGCCGATCCAGTAAAAAGCTTTCCTTCCTAAATAATAAAATTTTTGTAGCTATTGAGTTTATGTTTAAGATAAAATTCATTTTGTTCTAATGATATTAAAGCACTGTTGATAAAATAAAAATTTAAAATGGATTAACTGATTCAAAAAACACAGCCTTTACTAACAGAACCGTTCGTTAAAAACGGTAAGTTGTGGTTTTTAATTTTACTATATCATGCAATTTAAAATTAGAAATGAATACCAATCTTTTGAATTTGTTGATGTAGAAAATCATGAACTTTCGATGTCTTGGGAGTTGCCAACTTGGCATTGAATGCTTCGCATTTTTGCTCTGCTGCTGCTTGGCTAACCTTGGTCAAACCGAAGTAATATTCTACATTCCCAAAAGTCACAAAAGTTGGAGCTGTAACGTTTGGAAATTAAATAATTAACAACATAAAAATATTTAAGTTCTAAATGTTAAATTCGAATAATTTACATCTTAGATATAAAATTGTAAAATCGGTTTTATTTTATTATTAAAAAATAAAAACAAAATACAATAACTAGAAATATCGCCCACGAAATAGAAAAATTATAATTTTTTTAGTTGAATAAGTTGAAAAAAAAAAGTTTAAAACCAATTAAAATAATTTGAGATTAAAAGTTGCTTACTTGGTGGTAAATTCCTTTGGCAAACATATCGATGACTTCTTTGACATGAGGCATCATACCACTTTGAATTAGTTTTATATAACCAAACACAGTCCTCAATCCCTACCGCATTATTTGGTTCACCACCATCCCAGTTAGCTTGGCTACTCTGCAAAGTTGTTCCATCGTTCCACTTAAAAGAGGAAGCCTTATTAGCTGGGTTTGTTCTTTTTAGGCCGATCCAGTAAACAAAGTCTTTTCCTAAAATTTAAAACTTTTTGTAACTATATAATTTAATTTTAAGACATCATTTAAAAACATATATTTTTTGTTTTACTAATCATAAAAACACTAATATTAAAATATATATTTAAACTAAATTTTTGGATCACTTTTACTTAACGGTTCTCGGAAAATATTAGGTCTGTAGGGTAGGGAGAATAAGTTAGGACCGTAAAGTACAAGAGGTTTAATGAGAACCATGAAGTACAAGAGATACAAATTCTCTTGGGTTTAAAAATTGACCCTTAATTTTTATATAAAACTGTTAATCACAATTTCGAAAAATGTTTTTAATCGCGAAAACACAGTTTTTACAAATAGAACTCCCGCTAAAAACGGTACGTTTGTGATTTTTAATTTGTACTTTTAATAAAATAAAATAATATGCAATTTAAAAAATACCAATCCTTTGAATTTGTTGATGTAGAAAATTATGAACTTTCGATGTCTTGGGAGTTGCCAGCTTGGCATTGAATGCTTCGCATTTTTGCTCTGCTGCTGCTTGGCTAACCTTGGTCAAACCGAAGTAGTATTCTACATTCTTAAAAGTCACAAAAGTCGGAGCTGTAATGTTTAGAAATTAAATAGTTAACAACATAAAAATATTTAAGTTCTAAATGTTAAATTCGAATAATTTACATCTTAGATATAAAATTGTAAAATCGGTTTTATTTTATTATTAAAAAATAAAAACAAAATACAGTAACTAGAAATATCGCCCACGAAATAGAAAAATTATAATTTTTTTAGTTGAATAAGTTGAAAAAAAAAAGTTTAAAACCAATTAAAATAATTTGAGATTAAAAGTTGCTTACTTGGTGGTAAATTCCTTTGGCAAACATATCGATGACTTCTTTGACATGAGGCATCATACCACTTTGAATTAGTTTTATATAACCAAACACAGTCCTCAATCCCTACCGCATTATTTGGTTCACCACCATCCCAGTTAGCTTGGCTACTCTGCAAAGTTGTTCCATCGTTCCACTTAAAAGAGGAATCCTCATTAGCTGGGTTTGTTCTTTTTAGGCCGATCCAGTAAACAAAGTCTTTTCCTAAAATTTAAAACTTTTTGTAACTATATAATTTAATTTTAAGACATCATTTAAAAACATATATTTTTTGTTTTACTAATCATAAAAACACTAATATTAAAATATATATTTAAACTAAATTTTTGGATCACTTTTACTTAACGGTTCTCGGAAAATATTAGGTCTGTAGGGTAGGGAGAATAAGTTAGGACCGTAAAGTACAAGAGGTTTAATGAGAACCATGAAGTACAAGAGATACAAATTCTCTTGGGTTTAAAAATTGACCCTTAATTTTTATATAAAACTGTTAATCACAATTTCGAAAAATGTTTTTAATCGCGAAAACACAGTTTTTACAAATAGAACTCCCGCTAAAAACGGTACGTTTGTGATTTTTAATTTGTACTTTTAATAAAATAAAATAATATGCAATTTAAAAAATACCAATCCTTTGAATTTGTTGATGTAGAAAATTATGAACTTTCGATGTCTTGGGAGTTGCCAGCTTGGCATTGAATGCTTCGCATTTTTGCTCTGCTGCTGCTTGGCTAACCTTGGTCAAACCGAAGTAGTATTCTACATTCTTAAAAGTCACAAAAGTCGGAGCTGTAATGTTTAGAAATTAAATAGTTAACAACATAAAAATATTTAAGTTCTAAATGTTAAATTCGAATAATTTACATCTTAGATATAAAATTGTAAAATCGGTTTTATTTTATTATTAAAAAATAAAAACAAAATACAATAACTAGAAATATCGCCCACGAAATAGAAAAATTATAATTTTTTTAGTTGAATAAGTTGAAAAAAAAAAGTTTAAAACCAATTAAAATAATTTGAGATTAAAAGTTGCTTACTTGGTGGTAAATTCCTTTGGCAAACATATCGATGACTTCTTTGACATGAGGCATCATACCACTTTGAATTAGTTTTATATAACCAAACACAGTCCTCAATCCCTACCGCATTATTTGGTTCACCACCATCCCAGTTAGCTTGGCTACTCTGCAAAGTTGTTCCATCGTTCCACTTAAAAGAGGAATCCTCATTAGCTGGGTTTGTTCTTTTTAGGCCGATCCAGTAAACAAAGTCTTTTCCTAAAATTTAAAACTTTTTGTAACTATATAATTTAATTTTAAGACATCATTTAAAAACATATATTTTTTGTTTTACTAATCATAAAAACACTAATATTAAAATATATATTTAAACTAAATTTTTGGATCACTTTTACTTAACGGTTCTCGGAAAATATTAGGTCTGTAGGGTAGGGAGAATAAGTTAGGACCGTAAAGTACAAGAGGTTTAATGAGAACCATGAAGTACAAGAGATACAAATTCTCTTGGGTTTAAAAATTGACCCTTAATTTTTATATAAAACTGTTAATCACAATTTCGAAAAATGTTTTTAATCGCGAAAACACAGTTTTTACAAATAGAACTCCCGCTAAAAACGGTACGTTTGTGATTTTTAATTTGTACTTTTAATAAAATAAAATAATATGCAATTTAAAAAATACCAATCCTTTGAATTTGTTGATGTAGAAAATTATGAACTTTCGATGTCTTGGGAGTTGCCAGCTTGGCATTGAATGCTTCGCATTTTTGCTCTGCTGCTGCTTGGCTAACCTTGGTCAAACCGAAGTAGTATTCTACATTCTTAAAAGTCACAAAAGTCGGAGCTGTAATGTTTAGAAATTAAATAGTTAACAACATAAAAATATTTAAGTTCTAAATGTTAAATTCGAATAATTTACATCTTAGATATAAAATTGTAAAATCGGTTTTATTTTATTATTAAAAAATAAAAACAAAATACAATAACTAGAAATATCGCCCACGAAATAGAAAAATTATAATTTTTTTAGTTGAATAAGTTGAAAAAAAAAAGTTTAAAACCAATTAAAATAATTTGAGATTAAAAGTTGCTTACTTGGTGGTAAATTCCTTTGGCAAACATATCGATGACTTCTTTGACATGAGGCATCATACCACTTTGAATTAGTTTTATATAACCAAACACAGTCCTCAATCCCTACCGCATTATTTGGTTCACCACCATCCCAGTTAGCTTGGCTACTCTGCAAAGTTGTTCCATCGTTCCACTTAAAAGAGGAATCCTCATTAGCTGGGTTTGTTCTTTTTAGGCCGATCCAGTAAACAAAGTCTTTTCCTAAAATTTAAAACTTTTTGTAACTATATAATTTAATTTTAAGACATCATTTAAAAACATATATTTTTTGTTTTACTAATCATAAAAACACTAATATTAAAATATATATTTAAACTAAATTTTTGGATCACTTTTACTTAACGGTTCTCGGAAAATATTAGGTCTGTAGGGTAGGGAGAATAAGTTAGGACCGTAAAGTACAAGAGGTTTAATGAGAACCATGAAGTACAAGAGATACAAATTCTCTTGGGTTTAAAAATTGACCCTTAATTTTTATATAAAACTGTTAATCACAATTTCGAAAAATGTTTTTAATCGCGAAAACACAGTTTTTACAAATAGAACTCCCGCTAAAAACGGTACGTTTGTGATTTTTAATTTGTACTTTTAATAAAATAAAATAATATGCAATTTAAAAAATACCAATCCTTTGAATTTGTTGATGTAGAAAATTATGAACTTTCGATGTCTTGGGAGTTGCCAGCTTGGCATTGAATGCTTCGCATTTTTGCTCTGCTGCTGCTTGGCTAACCTTGGTCAAACCGAAGTAGTATTCTACATTCTTAAAAGTCACAAAAGTCGGAGCTGTAATGTTTAGAAATTAAATAGTTAACAACATAAAAATATTTAAGTTCTAAATGTTAAATTCGAATAATTTACATCTTAGATATAAAATTGTAAAATCGGTTTTATTTTATTATTAAAAAATAAAAACAAAATACAATAACTAGAAATATCGCCCACGAAATAGAAAAATTATAATTTTTTTAGTTGAATAAGTTGAAAAAAAAAAGTTTAAAACCAATTAAAATAATTTGAGATTAAAAGTTGCTTACTTGGTGGTAAATTCCTTTGGCAAACATATCGATGACTTCTTTGACATGAGGCATCATACCACTTTGAATTAGTTTTATATAACCAAACACAGTCCTCAATCCCTACCGCATTATTTGGTTCACCACCATCCCAGTTAGCTTGGCTACTCTGCAAAGTTGTTCCATCGTTCCACTTAAAAGAGGAATCCTCATTAGCTGGGTTTGTTCTTTTTAGGCCGATCCAGTAAACAAAGTCTTTTCCTAAAATTTAAAACTTTTTGTAACTATATAATTTAATTTTAAGACATCATTTAAAAACATATATTTTTTGTTTTACTAATCATAAAAACACTAATATTAAAATATATATTTAAACTAAATTTTTGGATCACTTTTACTTAACGGTTCTCGGAAAATATTAGGTCTGTAGGGTAGGGAGAATAAGTTAGGACCGTAAAGTACAAGAGGTTTAATGAGAACCATGAAGTACAAGAGATACAAATTCTCTTGGGTTTAAAAATTGACCCTTAATTTTTATATAAAACTGTTAATCACAATTTCGAAAAATGTTTTTAATCGCGAAAACACAGTTTTTACAAATAGAACTCCCGCTAAAAACGGTACGTTTGTGATTTTTAATTTGTACTTTTAATAAAATAAAATAATATGCAATTTAAAAAATACCAATCCTTTGAATTTGTTGATGTAGAAAATTATGAACTTTCGATGTCTTGGGAGTTGCCAGCTTGGCATTGAATGCTTCGCATTTTTGCTCTGCTGCTGCTTGGCTAACCTTGGTCAAACCGAAGTAGTATTCTACATTCCCGAAAGTCACAAAAGGTGGAGCTGTAACGTTTAGAAATTAAATAATTAACAACATAAAAATATTTAAGTTCTAAATGTTAAATTCGAATAATTTATATCTTAGATATAAAATTGTAAAATCGGTTTTATTTTATTATTAAAAAATAAAAACAAAATACAATAACTAGAAATATCGCCCACGAAATAGAAAAATTATAATTTTTTTAGTTGAATAAGTTGAAAAAAAAAAGTTTAAAACCAATTAAAATAATTTGAGATTAAAAGTTGCTTACTTGGTGGTAAATTCCTTTGGCAAACATATCGATGACTTCTTTGACATGAGGCATCATACCACTTTGAATTAGTTTTATATAACCAAACACAGTCCTCAATCCCTACCGCATTATTTGGTTCACCACCATCCCAGTTAGCTTGGCTACTCTGCAAAGTTGTTCCATCGTTCCACTTAAAAGAGGAATCCTCATTAGCTGGGTTTGTTCTTTTTAGGCCGATCCAGTAAACAAAGTCTTTTCCTAAAATTTAAAACTTTTTGTAACTATATAATTTAATTTTAAGACATCATTTAAAAACATATATTTTTTGTTTTACTAATCATAAAAACACTAATATTAAAATATATATTTAAACTAAATTTTTGGATCACTTTTACTTAACGGTTCTCGGAAAATATTAGGTCTGTAGGGTAGGGAGAATAAGTTAGGACCGTAAAGTACAAGAGGTTTAATGAGAACCATGAAGTACAAGAGATACAAATTCTCTTGGGTTTAAAAATTGACCCTTAATTTTTATATAAAACTGTTAATCACAATTTCGAAAAATGTTTTTAATCGCGAAAACACAGTTTTTACAAATAGAACTCCCGCTAAAAACGGTACGTTTGTGATTTTTAATTTGTACTTTTAATAAAATAAAATAATATGCAATTTAAAAAATACCAATCCTTTGAATTTGTTGATGTAGAAAATTATGAACTTTCGATGTCTTGGGAGTTGCCAGCTTGGCATTGAATGCTTCGCATTTTTGCTCTGCTGCTGCTTGGCTAACCTTGGTCAAACCGAAGTAGTATTCTACATTCTTAAAAGTCACAAAAGTCGGAGCTGTAATGTTTAGAAATTAAATAGTTAACAACATAAAAATATTTAAGTTCTAAATGTTAAATTCGAATAATTTACATCTTAGATATAAAATTGTAAAATCGGTTTTATTTTATTATTAAAAAATAAAAACAAAATACAGTAACTAGAAATATCGCCCACGAAATAGAAAAATTATAATTTTTTTAGTTGAATAAGTTGAAAAAAAAAAGTTTAAAACCAATTAAAATAATTTGAGATTAAAAGTTGCTTACTTGGTGGTAAATTCCTTTGGCAAACATATCGATGACTTCTTTGACATGAGGCATCATACCACTTTGAATTAGTTTTATATAACCAAACACAGTCCTCAATCCCTACCGCATTATTTGGTTCACCACCATCCCAGTTAGCTTGGCTACTCTGCAAAGTTGTTCCATCGTTCCACTTAAAAGAGGAATCCTCATTAGCTGGGTTTGTTCTTTTTAGGCCGATCCAGTAAACAAAGTCTTTTCCTAAAATTTAAAACTTTTTGTAACTATATAATTTAATTTTAAGACATCATTTAAAAACATATATTTTTTGTTTTACTAATCATAAAAACACTAATATTAAAATATATATTTAAACTAAATTTTTGGATCACTTTTACTTAACGGTTCTCGGAAAATATTAGGTCTGTAGGGTAGGGAGAATAAGTTAGGACCGTAAAGTACAAGAGGTTTAATGAGAACCATGAAGTACAAGAGATACAAATTCTCTTGGGTTTAAAAATTGACCCTTAATTTTTATATAAAACTGTTAATCACAATTTCGAAAAATGTTTTTAATCGCGAAAACACAGTTTTTACAAATAGAACTCCCGCTAAAAACGGTACGTTTGTGATTTTTAATTTGTACTTTTAATAAAATAAAATAATATGCAATTTAAAAAATACCAATCCTTTGAATTTGTTGATGTAGAAAATTATGAACTTTCGATGTCTTGGGAGTTGCCAGCTTGGCATTGAATGCTTCGCATTTTTGCTCTGCTGCTGCTTGGCTAACCTTGGTCAAACCGAAGTAGTATTCTACATTCTTAAAAGTCACAAAAGTCGGAGCTGTAATGTTTAGAAATTAAATAGTTAACAACATAAAAATATTTAAGTTCTAAATGTTAAATTCGAATAATTTACATCTTAGATATAAAATTGTAAAATCGGTTTTATTTTATTATTAAAAAATAAAAACAAAATACAATAACTAGAAATATCGCCCACGAAATAGAAAAATTATAATTTTTTTAGTTGAATAAGTTGAAAAAAAAAAGTTTAAAACCAATTAAAATAATTTGAGATTAAAAGTTGCTTACTTGGTGGTAAATTCCTTTGGCAAACATATCGATGACTTCTTTGACATGAGGCATCATACCACTTTGAATTAGTTTTATATAACCAAACACAGTCCTCAATCCCTACCGCATTATTTGGTTCACCACCATCCCAGTTAGCTTGGCTACTCTGCAAAGTTGTTCCATCGTTCCACTTAAAAGAGGAATCCTCATTAGCTGGGTTTGTTCTTTTTAGGCCGATCCAGTAAACAAAGTCTTTTCCTAAAATTTAAAACTTTTTGTAACTATATAATTTAATTTTAAGACATCATTTAAAAACATATATTTTTTGTTTTACTAATCATAAAAACACTAATATTAAAATATATATTTAAACTAAATTTTTGGATCACTTTTACTTAACGGTTCTCGGAAAATATTAGGTCTGTAGGGTAGGGAGAATAAGTTAGGACCGTAAAGTACAAGAGGTTTAATGAGAACCATGAAGTACAAGAGATACAAATTCTCTTGGGTTTAAAAATTGACCCTTAATTTTTATATAAAACTGTTAATCACAATTTCGAAAAATGTTTTTAATCGCGAAAACACAGTTTTTACAAATAGAACTCCCGCTAAAAACGGTACGTTTGTGATTTTTAATTTGTACTTTTAATAAAATAAAATAATATGCAATTTAAAAAATACCAATCCTTTGAATTTGTTGATGTAGAAAATTATGAACTTTCGATGTCTTGGGAGTTGCCAGCTTGGCATTGAATGCTTCGCATTTTTGCTCTGCTGCTGCTTGGCTAACCTTGGTCAAACCGAAGTAGTATTCTACATTCTTAAAAGTCACAAAAGTCGGAGCTGTAATGTTTAGAAATTAAATAGTTAACAACATAAAAATATTTAAGTTCTAAATGTTAAATTCGAATAATTTACATCTTAGATATAAAATTGTAAAATCGGTTTTATTTTATTATTAAAAAATAAAAACAAAATACAATAACTAGAAATATCGCCCACGAAATAGAAAAATTATAATTTTTTTAGTTGAATAAGTTGAAAAAAAAAAGTTTAAAACCAATTAAAATAATTTGAGATTAAAAGTTGCTTACTTGGTGGTAAATTCCTTTGGCAAACATATCGATGACTTCTTTGACATGAGGCATCATACCACTTTGAATTAGTTTTATATAACCAAACACAGTCCTCAATCCCTACCGCATTATTTGGTTCACCACCATCCCAGTTAGCTTGGCTACTCTGCAAAGTTGTTCCATCGTTCCACTTAAAAGAGGAATCCTCATTAGCTGGGTTTGTTCTTTTTAGGCCGATCCAGTAAACAAAGTCTTTTCCTAAAATTTAAAACTTTTTGTAACTATATAATTTAATTTTAAGACATCATTTAAAAACATATATTTTTTGTTTTACTAATCATAAAAACACTAATATTAAAATATATATTTAAACTAAATTTTTGGATCACTTTTACTTAACGGTTCTCGGAAAATATTAGGTCTGTAGGGTAGGGAGAATAAGTTAGGACCGTAAAGTACAAGAGGTTTAATGAGAACCATGAAGTACAAGAGATACAAATTCTCTTGGGTTTAAAAATTGACCCTTAATTTTTATATAAAACTGTTAATCACAATTTCGAAAAATGTTTTTAATCGCGAAAACACAGTTTTTACAAATAGAACTCCCGCTAAAAACGGTACGTTTGTGATTTTTAATTTGTACTTTTAATAAAATAAAATAATATGCAATTTAAAAAATACCAATCCTTTGAATTTGTTGATGTAGAAAATTATGAACTTTCGATGTCTTGGGAGTTGCCAGCTTGGCATTGAATGCTTCGCATTTTTGCTCTGCTGCTGCTTGGCTAACCTTGGTCAAACCGAAGTAGTATTCTACATTCTTAAAAGTCACAAAAGTCGGAGCTGTAATGTTTAGAAATTAAATAGTTAACAACATAAAAATATTTAAGTTCTAAATGTTAAATTCGAATAATTTACATCTTAGATATAAAATTGTAAAATCGGTTTTATTTTATTATTAAAAAATAAAAACAAAATACAATAACTAGAAATATCGCCCACGAAATAGAAAAATTATAATTTTTTTAGTTGAATAAGTTGAAAAAAAAAAGTTTAAAACCAATTAAAATAATTTGAGATTAAAAGTTGCTTACTTGGTGGTAAATTCCTTTGGCAAACATATCGATGACTTCTTTGACATGAGGCATCATACCACTTTGAATTAGTTTTATATAACCAAACACAGTCCTCAATCCCTACCGCATTATTTGGTTCACCACCATCCCAGTTAGCTTGGCTACTCTGCAAAGTTGTTCCATCGTTCCACTTAAAAGAGGAATCCTCATTAGCTGGGTTTGTTCTTTTTAGGCCGATCCAGTAAACAAAGTCTTTTCCTAAAATTTAAAACTTTTTGTAACTATATAATTTAATTTTAAGACATCATTTAAAAACATATATTTTTTGTTTTACTAATCATAAAAACACTAATATTAAAATATATATTTAAACTAAATTTTTGGATCACTTTTACTTAACGGTTCTCGGAAAATATTAGGTCTGTAGGGTAGGGAGAATAAGTTAGGACCGTAAAGTACAAGAGGTTTAATGAGAACCATGAAGTACAAGAGATACAAATTCTCTTGGGTTTAAAAATTGACCCTTAATTTTTATATAAAACTGTTAATCACAATTTCGAAAAATGTTTTTAATCGCGAAAACACAGTTTTTACAAATAGAACTCCCGCTAAAAACGGTACGTTTGTGATTTTTAATTTGTACTTTTAATAAAATAAAATAATATGCAATTTAAAAAATACCAATCCTTTGAATTTGTTGATGTAGAAAATTATGAACTTTCGATGTCTTGGGAGTTGCCAGCTTGGCATTGAATGCTTCGCATTTTTGCTCTGCTGCTGCTTGGCTAACCTTGGTCAAACCGAAGTAGTATTCTACATTCTTAAAAGTCACAAAAGTCGGAGCTGTAATGTTTAGAAATTAAATAGTTAACAACATAAAAATATTTAAGTTCTAAATGTTAAATTCGAATAATTTACATCTTAGATATAAAATTGTAAAATCGGTTTTATTTTATTATTAAAAAATAAAAACAAAATACAATAACTAGAAATATCGCCCACGAAATAGAAAAATTATAATTTTTTTAGTTAAATAAGTTGAAAAAAAAAAGTTTAAAACCAATTAAAATAATTTGAGATTAAAAGTTGCTTACTTGGTGGTAAATTCCTTTGGCAAACATATCGATGACTTCTTTGACATGAGGCATCATACCACTTTGAATTAGTTTTATATAACCAAACACAGTCCTCAATCCATACCGCATTATTTGGTTCACCACCATCCCAGTTAGCTTGGCTACTCTGCAAAGTTGTTCCATCGTTCCACTTAAACTAGGAATCCTTATTAGCTGGGTTTGTTCTTTTTAGGCCGATCCAGTAAAAAAAGTCTTTTCCTAAAATTTAAAACTTTTTGTAACTATATAATTTAAGTTTAAGACAAAATTTAAAAATATATATTTTTTGTTTTACTAATCATAAAAACACTAATATTAAAATATATATTTAAACTAAATTTTTGGATCACTTTTACTTAACGGTTCTCGGAAAATATTAGGTTTGTAGGGTAGGGAGAGTAAGTTAGGACCGTAAAGTACAAGAGGTTTAATGAGAACCATGAAGTACAAGAGATACAAATTCTCTTGGGTTTAAAAATTGACCCTTAATTTTTATATAAAACTGTTAATCACAATTTCGAAAAATGTTTTTAATCGCGAAAACACAGTTTTTACAAATAGAACTCCCGCTAAAAACGGTACGTTTGTGATTTTTAATTTGTACTTTTAATAAAATAAAATAATATGCAATTTAAAAAATACCAATCCTTTGAATTTGTTGATGTAGAAAATTATGAACTTTCGATGTCTTGGGAGTTGCCAGCTTGGCATTGAATGCTTCGCATTTTTGCTCTGCTGCTGCTTGGCTAACCTTGGTCAAACCGAAGTAGTATTCTACATTCTTAAAAGTCACAAAAGTCGGAGCTGTAATGTTTAGAAATTAAATAGTTAACAACATAAAAATATTTAAGTTCTAAATGTTAAATTCGAATAATTTACATCTTAGATATAAAATTGTAAAATCGGTTTTATTTTATTATTAAAAAATAAAAACAAAATACAATAACTAGAAATATCGCCCACGAAATAGAAAAATTATAATTTTTTTAGTTGAATAAGTTGAAAAAAAAAAGTTTAAAACCAATTAAAATAATTTGAGATTAAAAGTTGCTTACTTGGTGGTAAATTCCTTTGGCAAACATATCGATGACTTCTTTGACATGAGGCATCATACCACTTTGAATTAGTTTTATATAACCAAACACAGTCCTCAATCCCTACCGCATTATTTGGTTCACCACCATCCCAGTTAGCTTGGCTACTCTGCAAAGTTGTTCCATCGTTCCACTTAAAAGAGGAATCCTCATTAGCTGGGTTTGTTCTTTTTAGGCCGATCCAGTAAACAAAGTCTTTTCCTAAAATTTAAAACTTTTTGTAACTATATAATTTAATTTTAAGACATCATTTAAAAACATATATTTTTTGTTTTACTAATCATAAAAACACTAATATTAAAATATATATTTAAACTAAATTTTTGGATCACTTTTACTTAACGGTTCTCGGAAAATATTAGGTCTGTAGGGTAGGGAGAATAAGTTAGGACCGTAAAGTACAAGAGGTTTAATGAGAACCATGAAGTACAAGAGATACAAATTCTCTTGGGTTTAAAAATTGACCCTTAATTTTTATATAAAACTGTTAATCACAATTTCGAAAAATGTTTTTAATCGCGAAAACACAGTTTTTACAAATAGAACTCCCGCTAAAAACGGTACGTTTGTGATTTTTAATTTGTACTTTTAATAAAATAAAATAATATGCAATTTAAAAAATACCAATCCTTTGAATTTGTTGATGTAGAAAATTATGAACTTTCGATGTCTTGGGAGTTGCCAGCTTGGCATTGAATGCTTCGCATTTTTGCTCTGCTGCTGCTTGGCTAACCTTGGTCAAACCGAAGTAGTATTCTACATTCTTAAAAGTCACAAAAGTCGGAGCTGTAATGTTTAGAAATTAAATAGTTAACAACATAAAAATATTTAAGTTCTAAATGTTAAATTCGAATAATTTACATCTTAGATATAAAATTGTAAAATCGGTTTTATTTTATTATTAAAAAATAAAAACAAAATACAATAACTAGAAATATCGCCCACGAAATAGAAAAATTATAATTTTTTTAGTTGAATAAGTTGAAAAAAAAAAGTTTAAAACCAATTAAAATAATTTGAGATTAAAAGTTGCTTACTTGGTGGTAAATTCCTTTGGCAAACATATCGATGACTTCTTTGACATGAGGCATCATACCACTTTGAATTAGTTTTATATAACCAAACACAGTCCTCAATCCCTACCGCATTATTTGGTTCACCACCATCCCAGTTAGCTTGGCTACTCTGCAAAGTTGTTCCATCGTTCCACTTAAAAGAGGAATCCTCATTAGCTGGGTTTGTTCTTTTTAGGCCGATCCAGTAAACAAAGTCTTTTCCTAAAATTTAAAACTTTTTGTAACTATATAATTTAATTTTAAGACATCATTTAAAAACATATATTTTTTGTTTTACTAATCATAAAAACACTAATATTAAAATATATATTTAAACTAAATTTTTGGATCACTTTTACTTAACGGTTCTCGGAAAATATTAGGTCTGTAGGGTAGGGAGAATAAGTTAGGACCGTAAAGTACAAGAGGTTTAATGAGAACCATGAAGTACAAGAGATACAAATTCTCTTGGGTTTAAAAATTGACCCTTAATTTTTATATAAAACTGTTAATCACAATTTCGAAAAATGTTTTTAATCGCGAAAACACAGTTTTTACAAATAGAACTCCCGCTAAAAACGGTACGTTTGTGATTTTTAATTTGTACTTTTAATAAAATAAAATAATATGCAATTTAAAAAATACCAATCCTTTGAATTTGTTGATGTAGAAAATTATGAACTTTCGATGTCTTGGGAGTTGCCAGCTTGGCATTGAATGCTTCGCATTTTTGCTCTGCTGCTGCTTGGCTAACCTTGGTCAAACCGAAGTAGTATTCTACATTCTTAAAAGTCACAAAAGTCGGAGCTGTAATGTTTAGAAATTAAATAGTTAACAACATAAAAATATTTAAGTTCTAAATGTTAAATTCGAATAATTTACATCTTAGATATAAAATTGTAAAATCGGTTTTATTTTATTATTAAAAAATAAAAACAAAATACAATAACTAGAAATATCGCCCACGAAATAGAAAAATTATAATTTTTTTAGTTGAATAAGTTGAAAAAAAAAAGTTTAAAACCAATTAAAATAATTTGAGATTAAAAGTTGCTTACTTGGTGGTAAATTCCTTTGGCAAACATATCGATGACTTCTTTGACATGAGGCATCATACCACTTTGAATTAGTTTTATATAACCAAACACAGTCCTCAATCCCTACCGCATTATTTGGTTCACCACCATCCCAGTTAGCTTGGCTACTCTGCAAAGTTGTTCCATCGTTCCACTTAAAAGAGGAATCCTCATTAGCTGGGTTTGTTCTTTTTAGGCCGATCCAGTAAACAAAGTCTTTTCCTAAAATTTAAAACTTTTTGTAACTATATAATTTAATTTTAAGACATCATTTAAAAACATATATTTTTTGTTTTACTAATCATAAAAACACTAATATTAAAATATATATTTAAACTAAATTTTTGGATCACTTTTACTTAACGGTTCTCGGAAAATATTAGGTCTGTAGGGTAGGGAGAATAAGTTAGGACCGTAAAGTACAAGAGGTTTAATGAGAACCATGAAGTACAAGAGATACAAATTCTCTTGGGTTTAAAAATTGACCCTTAATTTTTATATAAAACTGTTAATCACAATTTCGAAAAATGTTTTTAATCGCGAAAACACAGTTTTTACAAATAGAACTCCCGCTAAAAACGGTACGTTTGTGATTTTTAATTTGTACTTTTAATAAAATAAAATAATATGCAATTTAAAAAATACCAATCCTTTGAATTTGTTGATGTAGAAAATTATGAACTTTCGATGTCTTGGGAGTTGCCAGCTTGGCATTGAATGCTTCGCATTTTTGCTCTGCTGCTGCTTGGCTAACCTTGGTCAAACCGAAGTAGTATTCTACATTCCCGAAAGTCACAAAAGGTGGAGCTGTAACGTTTAGAAATTAAATAATTAACAACATAAAAATATTTAAGTTCTAAATGTTAAATTCGAATAATTTATATCTTAGATATAAAATTGTAAAATCGGTTTTATTTTATTATTAAAAAATAAAAACAAAATACAATAACTAGAAATATCGCCCACGAAATAGAAAAATTATAATTTTTTTAGTTAAATAAGTTGAAAAAAAAAAGTTTAAAACCAATTAAAATAATTTGAGATTAAAAGTTGCTTACTTGGTGGTAAATTCCTTTGGCAAACATATCGATGACTTCTTTGACATGAGGCATCATACCACTTTGAATTAGTTTTATATAACCAAACACAGTCCTCAATCCATACCGCATTATTTGGTTCACCACCATCCCAGTTAGCTTGGCTACTCTGCAAAGTTGTTCCATCGTTCCACTTAAACTAGGAATCCTTATTAGCTGGGTTTGTTCTTTTTAGGCCGATCCAGTAAAAAAAGTCTTTTCCTAAAATTTAAAACTTTTTGTAACTATATAATTTAAGTTTAAGACAAAATTTAAAAATATATATTTTTTGTTTTACTAATCATAAAAACACTAATATTAAAATATATATTTAAACTAAATTTTTGGATCACTTTTACTTAACGGTTCTCGGAAAATATTAGGTTTGTAGGGTAGGGAGAGTAAGTTAGGACCGTAAAGTACAAGAGGTTTAATGAGAACCATGAAGTACAAGAGATACAAATTCTCTTGGGTTTAAAAATTGACCCTTAATTTTTATATAAAACTGTTAATCACAATTTCGAAAAATGTTTTTAATCGCGAAAACACAGTCTTTACAAATGGAACTCCCGCTAAAAACGGTACGTTTGTGATTTTTAATTTGTACTTTTAATAAAATAAAATAATATGCAATTTAAAAAATACCAATTTTTTGAATTTGTTGATGTAGAAAATTTTGAACTTTCGATGTCTTGGGAGTTGCCAACTTGGCATTGAATGCTTCGCATTTTCGCTCTGCTGCTGCTTGGCTAACCTTATCAACACCAAAATGATATTCTACATTCTCATATGTATACCATTGTTGCCCATTTACAACATTTAAACTCAAAATCATCAAACTTAAAACGAACTTGTTCATTTTGTAACTTATTAGTTTGTAGTTTAAATAAAGTAAAAAAGAAATTCAGTTGAAGGCCAATATAAGTCAATGAAAAGACCAAATACTTCCTGTTATAACGTTAATGTAATTACCTGTTCAATACTACGAACAATAATTATGAAACCTTTATTGTGTTTTAAATATTAACAGAAATAATTGAGTTAATTTTAACGTTGTATTTTCTTTTATAATTTCATTGTTGTTCAATTTTCATTTAAATGAATATAAAATTTGAACCAACGTATTTTTTTCTAAAATGAAGGTAAATTGTTCGATTCCCACTGCTTCCACTTTGCAGCGCCCTTATAATAAGCGTTAATTTAATGCAATTTATTGAAAAATATTAAAAAAAAGGTTAAAAAAATAAATTCGATTTTTTTTGGAAAATATTTACCTTATATCTGTTGCATCATCATATGGAAATTGTGACGTCATGTTTATTTATCGGTTGATGTAAATAAAAACTAATAACTCCATTTTTTAAAACGTAGATGCCAACCATTGTCACCAGTTTGTTCCAGGCATTCTGTACACTCTGCGTATATTAAATAGTAAACCACATCTATATCTTAACAACACAGTAAATCAAGCAATATAAAAGTGTATACAACTAGTTACACGCACCAATGACCGCACAGCGACCTAAGTAAACTTGGAGGTCTGGAGGCATCTCATGCTTTGTGTAAAATGTACTTGCTTACAAGGCTTTAATTAAAAAATAAAAAGTAATTACTACGTATTTACTTTCCTATCAAAATACATTTAGTTATTTTCCAATGAATGTTTGTTTAATTAATGCCGTGGTCACTATACGTTGCTTATAATGTAATATTTAAAAATTGTTTTCTAAATTGTGTTTATAAAAAGCGCGCAAGAAAATCATATTGAATGTAATACAAAATCCATAAAAAATCAAACTTAACTGTTACGCGTCTGTATAAAACGATTAAAATGATGGATAAGGAAAAAGGGGCTAATACTGAGAACAAAAAGTTTCAAAAATCAATAAAAATAGGCGTTCGGTAGTGTGGTATACCGGTGCTGGCAGCGAGCTACGAGCCGAAAATTGATGGTTTTAGCCTCACCAATGCCACATTATTCACCTTTAAGCCTAACAGTATTTGGTTAATAGACAACAATTTTGAAACATTATTAAAATAGCAAGAATTAGCGTACAGCAAATGATAAGTTTAATACATGGCACAAAATATTAAGAATTACCTAAGATCTCTTCAGCATTTCTATGTTCTCGAACGACTGCAAAATAAATTCTAATTTAAAATCGAAATTTTACTAATCTACATTTACACACCACGCTTTAACGAATACATGGTTAGGTTTATTTTAGTAGTTAACGAAAAGACTTTTTGGGTAATAGGGCTGATACATTAAAATAAACTGGCAGCGTGGTGTAGTGGTAAAAACACTTGCTACACCACACATGAGGTCGTGGGCTCAATCCCCACTAATCTTATGCTGTAGCGCCCTTGAGTAAGGCGCTAAAAACGGTATAAATACCTGCTGAGCCAACACTTAACCAGCAGCTTAATAATCGGGAAATTATGATCTATAATTTCCCAAACTGCCACAGGCAACTTGAGACTGGGTCGGAGTAACTTATGTTACTCTATGTTTAAGTCGCGCATTCGACTTTCCCACATCGAGGATAAAGATATATACAAAAAAAAAACTTTAGTAGGCTTGGTTTTTCACTGTACTTACTTGTGGTGTCGTGTAACGCTTGTAAAGTAGATAGAAACAAGCAAAGGCAGAAATAAGTAGAAGTACTCCAATAACTGCTATAGCTGCAATTAACGAAAGATCCTGAATAAAAAGTCTTCGTTACAACACGATTGAAGTATAGGCTATATAGGCTCAAAAAATGTAGGCTTATATAGGCTTAAAAAAATAGGGTAATATAGGTTTAGAAAAATTAGGCCAATATAAGCTTAGAAAAAATAGGCTAATATAGGCTTACAAAAATTAGGCTAATATAGGCTTACAAAAATAGACTAACATAGGCTTAGAAAAAATATGCTAATATAAGCTTAGAAAAATTAGGCTAATATAGGCTTAAAAAATTAGGTTAATATAGGCTTAGAAAAATTAGGCCAATATAAGCTTAGAAAAAATAGGCTAATATAGGCTTACAAAAATTAGGCTAATGTAGGCTTACAAAAATAGACTAACATAGGCTTAGAAAAAATATGCTAATATAAGCTTAGAAAAATTAGGCTAATATAGGCTTAAAAAATTAGGTTAATATAGGCTTAGAAAAAATATGCTAATATAAGCTTAGAAAAATTAGGTTAATATAGGCTTAGAAAAAATAGGCTAATATAGGCTTAGAAAAATTAGGCTAATATAGGCTTAGAAAAATTAGGCTAATATTTCACAATTTTAGCTTAAATAAGTTTTATGTTGTTATTTAATTTGTTTGATAAAACTTACTCTAGTTTGTAGTTGGGACGTGGTTAATTTGGTTGTTGATTTTGTAGCAGTGTTGGTTGTTATTAAAGTTGTACTCAAGGAGTTTGTTGTCATAGGTGTTATTGTCTTAGAAGTTGTTGTCATGGGTATTGTTATCTTAGAAGTTGTTGTTACAGGTGTTGTGGTCTTAAATTTTGTAGTTATTGGGTTCGTTGTTATATGTGTTGTAGCCATGGGTGTCGCTGTCATAGATGTTGAAGTCAAGGATGTTGATGCCATGGGGCTTGTTGCCATGGGGCTTGTTGCCATGATGTTTGTTGTCACAATAGGAGTAGCTGTAATGTTGTGGCACATTGAAATTAAGTAATTAACAACATTAGTTTTAAATTGTAAAAACATGAATTAAATAACTTAAATATAAGTCCTGCAAAATCAAATCAAGATAATACCAAAGGAGTATTAGCTAAAAAGTTTAAAATATTAATTAAAACAAACTAAAAGTAATAAGAAAGTTACTGACTTGCTGGTAATTCTTTTTGGCAGATATAGCTCTGGATATTTGAACATGGAATATCCGACCATTTTGAAGATCCACTTTGTAAAATAACACAATTCTCACCCCCTCCGTAATTATCAGGTTGGCCACTTATCCAGTTAGCTTGGCTACTCAGCAAAGTTGTTTGATCGCTCCACACCAAGGATCCGACAATAGCTGGGTCTGGTCTTGTTAGGCCGATCCAGTAAAAAGCTTTTCTTCCTAAATAAAAAATTACAACCTCGTGTAATATATACATAAACGTATTCCCTATTATTAGCCCAACACAATAAAAACTGCCGTTTGTGGTGCTCACGCAAATTATTTCAAGCAAATATAAGTTGCCAGTTGCGACCATATTATTAGAAGGTGTTTGACCTCTTTTTAACTTTACATAAAACAAGTTTTAAATAACTAACCATAAAACAAAGATTATACAAGTTTTAATTTGAAATCAATACCTGTAATTGAATATAATGATTGGTTAATAAAATCACGGATTCCAGGTGTCTTGAGAGTTGCCAATATTGAGTTCATTTCTGCACATCTTGTCACTGTTGTTGCGTAGGTAAACTCATTCAAACTGATATAATATTCTATATACTCATAAATCACGGAGATCGGCGCTGTGAGAGTTGGTGCCACAGTAGTTGGTGCTATGGTAGTTGGTGCCATGGTAGTTGGTGCCATGGTTGTTGGTGCCATGGTTGTTGGTGCCATAGTAGTTGGAGCCATGGTAGTTGGTGCCATGGTAGTTGTAGCCATAACGGTTGTAGCTGTAAAGTTTAGAAACATTGATGGATGAATGTAAAGTTAGTTTTATTTGTTTATCTTTAAAAACCGAAACTAAAAATATTGACCACGAAATAAAAAAATAATAACTTAATGTGTTCTAATTAAAAAGTTAAAAATAATAAATTAAAACAATCTAAAATGAATTAAGAATATAAGTTACTTACTTGTTAAGTCTCGTTGGCAAACATATCCGTGACTTCCTTGACAATGATCATCATACCAGTATGAATTAACACCATATAACCAAACACAGTTCTCATTCCCTAGACCATTATTAGGTTCACCATTAGCCCAGTAAGATTGGCTGCTCTGCAAAGTTGTGTTATCATTCCATTTAAAAGAGGAACCGACATTAGCCGGACTTGTTCTTGTTAGACCGATCCAGTAATAAAGTTTTGTTCCTAAAATATAAAATTTACACCTTTAAGGTTAACCTATATAAATATGTGTTTTATAGGCCTACAAAATAGAAAACTACCGTTTGTAATGCGTTGGTAAATTATTTTGAGCAAATATTAGTTGCAAGTTGCGACCATATTACAAAAGTTAAAATTGCGACCGTTGGCCGGGTTATCGACTGGTCAGACTAATTGACTATTAGTCAAATAACAATACCGTTGTACCTACGAGGCAAATTAAATATATACTTGTTGTGAACAAATTTTGCGGGTAAAAAACAAGCCTTTTAGAGTAGAGCAAAAAACAAACGTTTTAGCGTCCGTCCAAATAAAAAAACGGGTTACTTTTGTAAAATGTTCGGGTTAAACGAGACTGCTCTGGTAAAAACTGGAATTGTTCGACATATTTTTATCTTTTCATAAAACAGGTTTTATACAACCAACGATAGAACAAAGAATATGCGATTAAAAAGTTATACCTCCAATAGAATATATGGTTTGATTAATAAATTGGCGGATTTCCGATGTCTTGGAAGTTGCCAACGTTGAGTTTATTTCTGCACATCTTGTCACTGCTGTTGCATAGTTAACACCAGTTACGCCAATATAATATTCTACATTTTGATAAGTCACTGTAGTTGAAGCTGTAACGTTGAAGCACATTAAAATAAAAGTAATTTACAACACACAAGTATTCAAGTTTTAAACGTATAAGTATAAAAATGAATATTTGGTATTAAATCTCAAAATATTACCAAACGAGTATTAGCTAAAAAGTTTAAAATATTAATTAAAACAAACTAAAAATGATAAGAAAGTTACTTACTTGCTGGTAATTCTTTTTGGCAGATATAGCTTAGGGAATTTGAACATGAAATATCCGACCATTTTGAAGATCCACTTTGTAAAATAACACAATTCTCACCCCCTCCGTAATTATCAGGTTGGCCACTTATCCAGTTAGCTTGGCTACTCAGCAAAGTTGTTTGATCGCTCCACACCAAGGATCCGACAATAGCTGGGTATGGTCTTGTTAGGCCGATCCAGTAAAAAGCTTTTCTTCCTAAATAATAAATAACAATCTTATGTAATATATATATATAAACGTATATCCTATTAATAGGCGCACATAATAGAAAAAGTGCCGTTTGTGGTGCGTGAGTAAATATTAGTTGGGAGTTGCGACCATATTACAAAAGTTAAAATAGCGACATTTTATAAAAGTAAAAAAATCCTTTCATAAGATGCATGCTGTTTTAAAAATTGTCAAAAAACTTGTTAGCGGTAAAAACGCAAGTCCGCAGCGGTTTATAATCACCCCAGTAATAACGCACGTCATCAGCCGGCAATGCACACACAATTTCCCGCCGCCGCGTGTTAGAAATATGCTATTTCAAAAATGCTTCAAGTTAAAACAAGATAAAACACGGGACTGCCTCGGTCAAAACTAGAGGTGTTTGGATTTTTTTAACTTTACATATTTAGGTTTTAAACAACTTAAAATAAAGCGAATTTAAGGCAAATTAAAATCAATACCTCCAATTGAATACAGCGTTTGATTAATAAATTGGCGGATTCCGGATGTCTTAAGAGTTGCCAACATTGAGTTCATTTCTGCACATGTTGTCACTGCTGTTGCGTAGGTAACCTTAGTTACACTAACATAATATTCTACATTCTGATAAGTCACCGCTGTAACGTTGAGGTACATTGGTAATTAAGTAATTAACGACACACAATTATTTAAGTTTTAAACGTATAAGTTTAAAAATTAGTGTCTGAAAATTAAAACTTTAATGAAGATATTACTAAACAAGTTTAAGCTAAAAAGATTACAATATTAATTAAAACAAACTAAAAATGATAAGAAAGTTACTTACTTGCTGGTAATTCTTTTTGGCAGATATAGCTTAGGGAATTTGAACATGAAATATCCGACCATTTTGAAGATCCACTTTGTAAAATAACACAATTCTCACCCCCTCCGTAATTATCAGGTTGGCCACTTATCCAGTTAGCTTGGCTACTCAGCAAAGTTGTTTGATCGCTCCACACCAAGGATCCGACAATAGCTGGGTCTGGTCTTGTTAGGCCGATCCAGTAAAAAGCTTTTCTTCCTAAAATGCAAAAATTACAACCTTGTGTAAAACGTATATAAATGAATGTCCTAATAATAAGACCACAAAATAAAAACTGCCGTTTGTGGTGCTCTCGCAAATTTTTTCAGGCAAATATTAGCTGCCAGTTGCGACCATATTATTAGAAGGTGTTTGACCTCTTTTTAACTTTACATAAAACAAGTTTTAAATAACTAACCATAAAACAAAGATTATACAACTTTAAATTTGAAATCAATACCTGTAATTAAATATAATGTTTGGTTAATAAAATTACGGATTCCAGGTGTCTTGAGAGTTGCCAATAATGAATTCCTATTTGCACATCTTGTCACTGCTGTTGCGTAGGTAAACTCATTTAAACTGATATAATATTCTACATACTCATAAGTCACGGAGATCGGTGCTGTAATAGTTGGTGCCATAGTAGTTGGTGCCATGGTAGGTGGTGCCATGGTAGGTGGTGCCGTTGTTGTTGGTACCATAGTAGTTGGTGTCATGGTTGTTGGTGCCATAGTAGTTGGTGCCATGGTAGTTGGTGCCATGGTAGTTGGTGCCATGGTAGTTGGTGCCATAACGGTTGTAGCTGTAACGATAAGGTAAATTGGAAATTAAGGTAAAAAAAATTTTAAAATAAATTAAGAATAAAAGTTACCTACTTGGTAAATTCCTTTGACAAACGTATCCTTGACTATTATGACATGGAGAATCATTCCATTTGCTTTGAGCACCCCATATGAAAACACAATTCTCACCCCCTGCCCCCCCGTTAGGTTCACCACCATCCCAGTTAGCTTGGCTGCTCTGCAAAGTTGTTTCATCGTTCCAATTAAAAGAGGAATCCTCATTAGCTGGGTTTGTTCTTTTTAGGCCAATCCAGTAAAATACGCTGTTATCTAAAAATCAAAATTCTCTGTAACTATTTAATATTTTTATTAAAATATATCTTTATTTACGATGTAGAAAGGTCAACTTCACGACTTAAACATAAAGTAACATCAGTTACCCCATCCCAGTCTCGAGTTGCCTGTGGCAGTTTGGGATATTATTGATTATAATTGCCTAGTAATTAAACCGCTAATTAAGTGCTAGCTCAGCAGAAGTTCATACTGTTTATAGAACCTTACTCAAGGGCGCTAAAGCATGAGAGTAGTAGGGATCGAACCAAAGACCTCACGTTATGCAGTAAGTGTTCTGACAACTACACCACGCTGTCGGTGTAATATATGTTAAAGATAAAATTAAAAAATATTTCTGATTTAATAATAATGAAATAAATATTTAAAATAGTTTTTTAGTAAAGATGCAAGAACCTAAGAATTTAGTTTATGTTGCACGAAACGTAATAATACAAATTAACGCTTCGCTGATAAGCAAAACCCTTGTACCTACAAGGCGAATTAAATGCGGATTTAATGCAGGTAAATTAAAAACAAAACATGTTATTAAATTTTTAATAAATACCAAGCTTTTGAACTTGTTGATGTAGAAAATTATGGACTCCTGATGATTTTGGAGTTGCCAACTTGGCATTTATTTCCGCACATTTTTGCTCTGCTGCTGCTTGGTCAATCTTATTAACACTCAAATGATATTCTGCATTCTCAAATGCATACCACTGACCATTTACAACATTTAAACTTAAAATCATCAAACTCAAAACGAACTTGTTCATTTTGTAACTTATTAGTTTGTTGTTAAAATAAAGTGATACAAAAAATTCGGGTTAGGGCCGAAATAAGATAGTAAAAAATGTTATAATTTTCTGTTATTGCGTGAATAGATAATCAAGACAATAAGTAATTAATAACCTGCTTAATACAATGACACTAATGAAACCGTCTTTGTGTTTTGAAAGTTCACAAAAGTAATTAAGTTTATTTTTACATTTTTTCTTCTTATGTTCATATTTGTCATTGTAATATAAAAGTCGAACCAACATCGCATTTTAACTAAAATTAAGGTTTCAGGTTTAATTACCACTGCGCCCTCGAAAAAAACGGTAATTTCTTAAATAATACCCTTACCTTATAACGGTTGTGTTGTTGCATCATAATATGGAAATTGTGACGTCATATTGATTCGTTCTTGTAAATCAAACAAATCATTTTAGTTTCTTCAATACAGAGCACAGCTATTGTCACCAGTTTGTTCCAGGCATTCTGAACACTCTGTGTATATTAAATAGTAAACCACATCTATATCTTAACAACACAGTAAATCAAGCAATATAAAAGTGTATACAACTAGTAACACGCACCAATGACCGCACAGCGACCTAAGTTAACTTGGAGGTCTGGAGGCATCTGCGCTCTTGCTTTATGTAAAATGTACTTGCTTAGAAAGCTAAATGGTAATGCCAGTTCTTTTATTCAACTTGTTTATGTTAATGTTACAGGAGCTATTAAAATACAAAAGTTAAAATTAAAAACATTGTTTTATTTTATATAAATCTGCTAATTTTAGTGTATTTTCGTCAATTAAAGCAAACATTTCTTGTTTATTAGGATGTCGTTATGTTATATTTAGCAGAAGTATTTAAATTGATTTATTGTATGGAAATAAAAATACAAGAGTTGGTTATAGTTTATTTACCTTTCTTATACTCGGTAATAAACACGTACTTCCACAATAAGTTGCTTAATTTAGCAGATTAACAATAGATGCAAAATAATTAATTATTATTTGACAGGAAAGTAAATACGTAGTCTGTAGTCACTTTACATCACTCATTATGTGATTATTAAAGATTGTTCGGACGTCACAATAAACAATCTTTGTTTAAATCTGTTGTAAAAAGCATGCCAAAAAGTAAAAATAAGTGAGTAACAAAATCTATTGAAAAAATCGAACTTAACTGTTACGTGTCTGTATAGAACGATTAAAATGATGGATAAGGAAAAAGGGGCTAATACTGAGAACAAAAAGTTTCGAAAGTCAATTAAAATAGGGGTCCGGTAGTGTGGTACACCGGTGTTGGCAGCTGACTATGGGCCCAAAATTTCGACTAGCGCTATTGCCAAACTAACCGCCTTTGAGTCCCGCGTTTACAACTATACGTTGAAAATAAAAATGAGCATAACAATATGTTTAGGGTAAAAATGTACCGCCTTCAATTAAACAAAGATTGTTTATTGTGACGTGCACTTCTTCCAGTTAAATACACTGCTGTTTTAAACGTTAACTTTAAATTTTAAGAAACAAAATTTTTAAAATATTTAAAAAAAAATTGGTTTTACAGGACGAATGCATAGTTTAATGAATTATTAAAAATTACCAATGGTTTAGTTTGGTTCAATAAGATACTGACATCAATAAGGTGTTTAAATCGCAGCAACGTCACACTTTTCGATCTTGTGACGTTACAAGGATTGTTTTTTAACAGTTTTTGAAATACAATGGTTTAAATTAAGTACATTGTTTTATTTTAAACAAAAAAAAAATCATTTTTAGTTTATTTTTGTAAATCCAAGCAAAAACTTTTGTTAAATTAGCATGACGTTATTTTTAAAATAAAGCAGAAGTATTTTAATTGATTTATTGTATCGATATAGAAATACAAAGGTAGGCTACAGGTGATTCACATTAGGTTATGACTTAATAATAAACACTTAAGATTTCCTCATTAAATGAATCAAAAAAAACAATTTTAATTTTTTTATATAATTAGGTTAATAGTGATTATAGAGGTTTTGTGAATAATGATATCATTAAAGTTAGGTCGCAATACAAGGTATATATATCATCCCAGTCAAGCCCGGGGTAAACAAAAATTAAAACAACTAAAAATTTACAATGTCCAATATAGATTAAACAAACAAACATTACAACTTCTGTAAACTTATAATTTTTTAAAATATTTTGTATGATTTTAATATAGCAAATTATTGTTCGAATATCCGTTATTAGCAAAATCCAATGTTAACTTCAAATTTACGCAAAGTGCCCCTAGTCAAAAAGCAATACAATCTACACATATACAAAATAAATATATCTTTAAACGACATTAACAACAATTTTGCAGTAGGCCTACATTACTTAAAACGCCTAGCTTCGCATAAAAAACTAACCAGAAATTTAAAGTTTAAAAAAATTACGAAAAAATTTATGACACCCATAAAATAATATTTTACCATTTCAATACAAAGTTACGTATAAAGTTTCAATAAAATGAATAAAGAAGTTTTCTTTTTGTCTTAAATGGAAAATCTTGTTCATATCTTGTAGGTGTCTGTAAAAAAAATTGAAAATTTATGGTTGTCTGTAAAAAAAAGGTCGCTTTATTTAGTATCGCCTTTAATATATAGTCTGTAGTCACTTTACCATACTCACAATGTAACAATAAACGATTGTGTAAATTTTATTATTTATAATCAACAAACTTTGTTTAAATCTGTTGTGAAAAGCGCGCAAGAAAGTTAAATAAGTGTATTAGAAAATCCATAAAAAATCGAACTTAACTGTTACGTGTCCGTATAAAACGATTTAAATGATGGATAACAAAAAGGGGATAATACCGAGTACAAAAAGTTTAAAAAATCAATCAAAATAGGCGTCCGGTAGTGTGATGTACTGAATATGACAACCTAACATTTCGGTTTTAACCGCACCAATGCCATACTATTTACCTTTAAGCATGGCTTTTACAGATAGCTCAAACAAGACACAATAAAAATATAAAATGCTATCATTTTAAGGTTGTACGAAAAATATTAAAACATGTATGAAGATAGTGTTTAAGATAATAAATCTGAAAAACGGATCGTCTTAAATAGACAGCTTTCAGCTAAAGCACTTATATCGATTTAACATTTGATTTATAAACAACAATATACTTTTAACATATTTTAAATAGAAAAAACATTTCAAATATACCAGCACCACATATATGTGTAAACAGTAGTTTAGTTTAATAAAATAAAACAAGATTTTAAAAATTACCTAAGGCAGCTTTTGCAGTTCCGTGTTCTCCTGCTGCTGCAAAATAAATTTCAATTTAAGCAAGATTATATTTAATGATAAGTTGCAAATATTTCCTTAAAATAAATCTCTATAGAACGTAGTGATGTGCCGTTTATAATGGAGAAGAAATATAATGATCATAAATCGCCATAAATTGCGATCACCCGATTAAGGTGCAAAATCGGAAGATCGGTAATTACGTTACATTCAATTTTGCGTCAAAAATAAGCACGCACTTTACATGCCTTAAGGCCTGTTTACACGTTACGCTGCGTTGGGTTAAGTAACTTTACGAGTTCTAGGGATTAACAAATACAAAATATCTAGTAAAAGTATACCGCTCACGAAATCTTGCGTAAATTTCGCTTCGGCTACAAAACTTTACAAAATCTTACGTAACTTTCGCAAACTTTCGTACGTGTGAACAACTCTGTTCATTTTAAATGGTTGCACAATCTTGCATTACGTTACGTTTCGTTGCGTACGCCGTGTAAACGGGCCTTAACCATAAGATTTCTAATTTTTTTTAGGAATATTTTAACGTCATAATTCAAATAGTGTTACGTATACTTTTATTTGTTAATTTCAAATTCATTTACATTGCGTTATTTTCGCTCTAGTAAAATTGCCCTAAATTATACTGAATGTTACGGGTAAATATTTTAACAAACGCGTGAATAAAAAAGTAGAAATGTCTAACATACAGGGTCAATTTTTTTGTAATTCAGTGACGGTAAAGTTACTGATTTTTCGGTCACGCTAACGAATCGTGATCGCGATCCGGAGCCGATTTCGATCATAAAAAACGGCAATCGGCACATCACTTATAGAACGTATTACATTCTACTTACTTGTGGAGTTGTGTTGCGCTTGTAAAGTAGATAGAAACAAGCGAAAGCAGAAATAAGTAGAAGTACTCCAATAACTGTTAACGCTGCAATTAACGGGAGATCCTGAATAAAAAGTCGTCGTTACATCACCATGAACAGTTTAAATTTATTGAATTAGTTTGGGTCGACTGAAAATGAGGGAATGGAAATTGAAGGAACGGAAAATAAAGGAACCGGAAAATATAGAAACGGAAAATGAAGGAACCGGAAAATGAAGGAAAGCAAAAAAGAAGAGGGCGGAATCTTAAATACTGAAATGCGGAAATAATTTTGACTGTTTATTTAGAATTACTGTCATTTATTCGAGAACTGATAAGCGATAATGAGTTAATTTTTATTACCCCAGCATACCATAACCCTCTTCTGTAAAATGCCCGTTTATTTCTAAAATAATATCGACTTAAATACAAAAAAACAGTCAACGGAATTTCAGCGTTTTATTTTTTTAAGATTCCGCCTCTCCTTTTTTCACTTTCCTTCATTTTCCGGTTTCTTCATTTTCCATTCCCTTAAATTCCGCGTCCCTCATAGTTTAACTACACTCACCTCTAATTGTGGTTGGGGTGTGAGCAATTCAGTGGTTTGGTTTGCAGCTGTTGTCATGCGTGCTGTTGCCATGGGCGATGTAGTCTTAGATGTTGTCGTCATAAGTTGTGTTGTTATTGGTGTTGTCATAGCGGAAGTAGTCAAAGCTGTGGTAAGTTCAACACGATTATTTACATCCCAAATATTGAAGTTTAAAGATTTATATTTTAAATAAAATTTATTTGAATCAAGCCAATTGTTAAGTTAAAAATGCAAAAGCTTATATATCGACCCGAAATGATATATACCAACGAGTTTTAGCTAAATAACTTCAAAAGTCAATTAAAACAAAATAAAAATTTAGGACATTAATTTATTACTGACTTGCTGGTAATTCTTGTTGGCAAATGTATCTATAGGTACTTGAACATGGAATATCTGCCCATTTTGAAGATTCCAGTCCTAAAGCAACACAACTCCCACCCCCTCCGTTATTATCAGGTTTACCACCACCCCAGTTAGCTTGGCTGCTCAGCAAAGTTGTTTGATCGCTCCACTTGAAAGAGGAATCCTCATTAGCTGGGTTTGTTCTTGTTAGGCCGATCCAGTATAAATCTACTTGTCCTAAAATACAAAAAGTACAATAAAATAATAAATATTAAAAAAAACATAATTAAACACCACACTTACTTATAAAAATTGGTCGCAAATGATACTCGTTTTTACAAATTAAATATAAACTTTCTCTTTTTAACTTACAAATAAACTAATATTATTCAACGGTAAAATAAATATTACGCAATAAAAAAATTAAAAATCAATACCTCCGATTGAAAATATTGTTTGGTTAATAAAATCACGAATTCCCGATGTTTTGAGAGTTGCCAGTAATGAGTTTATTTCTGCACATCTTGTCACTGCTGTTTCGTAGGTAACCTTATTCAAACTAATATAATATTCTATACTCTTATATATCAAGGAAGTTGGTGCCATTGTAGTAGGTGCCATGGTAGTTGGCGCCATGGTAGTTGGTGCAATGGTAGTTGGTGCAATGGTAGATGGTGCTATGTTAGTTGGTTCAATGATAGTTGGTGCCATGGTAGGTGGCGCCATGGTAGTTGGTGCCATAGTGGTTGGTACCATGGTAGTTGTCGTCGTAGTTGGTGCCATGATAGGTGGTGCAATGGAAGTTGGTGCCATGGTAGTTGGTGCCATGGTAGGTGGTGCCATGGTAGTTGGTGCAATGGTAGTTGGTGCCATGGTAGATGGTGCCTTGGTGGTTGGTTCAATGGTAGTTGGTTCAATGGTAGTTGGTTCAATGGTAGTTGGTGCCATGGTAGTTGGTGCAATGGTAGTTGGTGCAATGGTAGTTGGTGCGATGGTAGTTGGTGCAATGGTAGTTGGTGCAATGGAAGTTGGTGCCATGATAGATGGTGCAATGGTAGTTGGTGCCATGGTAGATGGTGCCATGGTAATTGGTTCAATGGTAGTTGGTGCCATGGTAGATGGTGCCATGGTAGTTGGTTCAATGGTAGTTGGTTCAATGGTAGTTGGTTCAATGATAGTTGGTGCCATGGTAGTTGGTGCAATGGTAGTTGGTGCAATGGTAGTTGGTGCGATGGTAGTTGGTGCCATGGTAGTTGATGCAATGGTAGGTGGCGCCATGGTAGTTGGTGCCATGGTGGTTGGTGCAATGGTAGTTGGTACCATGGTAGATGGTACAATGGTCGTTGGTGCCATGGTTGTTGGTGACATGGTAGTTGTTCTTATAATGCTTGTAGCTGTATAGTAAATGTATTGGAAATTTGTTAATAAGATTTTAAAAATAATTAATTAAGAATAAAAGTTACTTACTTGGTAAATTTCGTTGGCAAACATATCGGTGACTTCCTCGACAATGATCATCATACCACTTTGAATTAACACCGTATACCCAAACACAATTCTCATCCCCTAGCGCATTATTTGGTTCACCACTCTGCCAGTTAGCTTGGCTGCTCTGCAAAGTTGTTCCATCGTTCCATTTAAAAGAGAAATCCTCATTAGCTGGGTTTGTTCTTGTTAGGCCGATCCAGTAAAAAAAGGTTTTTCCTAAAATATAAAACTTCCCCTAACCATTTAATTTATGTTAAAGTTTAAATAATTATAAAACACCAATAATAAAATCATTTTTCACTAAAGTTTAAGACTTGTCTTTAATTTAAAAAAAATGCGGACTTAAATTCCGTTATGTAGTTTAAAAAGTTTGTTTTTTCGTGAAATGTCTTATTTCGGTTAACTTATTTTCGATTGTATAAACGGGTGCTAAAGACACACAATACAATTAACATTATACAATTTAAAATAAATACCAACTAATTGAATTTGTTGATGTAAGAAATTATGGACTCCCGATGATTTAGGAGTTGCCAACTTGGCATCGAATGCTTCGCATTTTTGCTCTGCTGCTGCTTGGTTAACTTTATCAACACCAATATGATATTCAACATTCTCATATGTATACCATTGTTGCCCATTTACAACATTTAAACTTAAAATCATCAAACTTAAAACTAACTTGTTCATTTTGTAACTTATCAGTTTGTAGTTCAAATAAATAAAAAATATATTAATGGCAATATAAGTCAAATATTAACTGAAACTTCCTGTTAGCGTAAATAGATATTAAGACAATAGGTAATTACCTGTTCAATACTACGAACAATATTTATAACAACTTTATTGTGTTTTAATGTTTACAAAACTTTTTATTTTTTTTATTTATTTTTACATGATTAGTTAAATTGAGTAATAATAACGTATACCTACAAAATATACAGACGAATAAGTTTTAACAGAGATATAAATTGAGGTTTGTACAAATTTGCAACACGATCCCAAATTAAAATTTATAATTTTAACAAAAAACAAATTTAAAATATATTATAATATGCTAAGTCTAACAATACTTACGAAAGTTATCAAAACAGTAAAATATAAAAATTGAGTTTGTTACTTAAAAAACTTTTTTTGGGTTTGGTGACCATGCCATAACATACTTAAAATCTTTATGTAAACATTAATAATTTTGGCATGTTTTAAATCATTAAATTGATTTTGTCATTTTTTCCCGTCGCATTGTTGTAGTACTAATTGTATATCGTATTTATTATTTACTTTTATCAATGCGCGAAAAAAAAATAATAACAAAAAAAAAGAAAAAGAATTGAACAGTTTAATTTGTGCAGAATAAAAAATTAATATTAACTATTACTCAAAATTGTTAAGTATTTTAAAATATGATTTCCATACAATGTTGATACAACCTTATACTAAATCTGATATTATTGGAAACAGTATTTTCCAATATATTGCAGGTAAGTAATTACAGCCCCAACTTCTTTTTACCAATGAGTTTAATATAAAATATTTAAGCCGGCACCACCCTTAAGACGATGTGGTTTGTTCTTCGTTTTAAAGCCTCAGCAGCCTCCTCATGGGTGTAACCAAGTAGTTTCTCACCTTGTGGAAATAATAAAATACAATAAGACAAATTTTAAAACCCAAAAAGCAATCACAACTTTTCTAGCTAGACAATGCGGCTGTAAAGAAGACTTTTACGGATAATATGACCACGAAAAGACCAAAATCAAACAAATACTTAAGGTTATTTTTGAAATAATATTTATAACTTAACTGGGCACCATAATGAAATGAAATAATATAAAAAATAGGAAAAGTAAGACTAAAATTATATGTACATTTTAATTAATAGTTAATTAAAAAAATGTAAATATGTTAGCTGTTTTATTTCTAAGTAATACTATAAATGCAGTAATTTGTTACTAGCTATTTATTTTATTAATATTTAAATACCTTATTTAGTTGTTAATCTTATTGATGGTGACCAATGCAATAAAGTCACCAATATAAATTACTAAGAATTAAAAATATAAGGACTGGACTGGTGTGATAACAATTTAGGTTAATGGGGGCAATTGTAGGAGTAAAGTTTAAAGTGAAAATATGTTTAACTTAAGATAAAAAGTTTAAAGTGAAAATGTGTTTAACTTAAGATAAAAAGTTTAAAGTGAAAATGTGTTTAACTTAAGATATAAGGTTTAAAGTGAAAATGTGTTTAACTTAAGATATAAAGTTTAAAGTACAAATGTGTTTAACTTAAGATATAAAGTTTAAAGTACAAATGTGTTTAACTTAAGATATAAGGTTCAAAGTGAAAATGTGTTTAACTTAAGATATAAAATTTAAAATGAAAATGTGTTTAACTTAAGATATAAAGTTTAAAGTACAAATGTGTTTAACTTAAGATATAAGGTTCAAAGTGAAAATGTGTTTAACTTAAGATATAAAATTTAAAGTACAAATGTGTTTAACTTAAGATAAAGATAACTTGAGATTGGGTCGGGGTAACTGATGTTACTCTGTGTTTAGGTCGTGAAGTCGACCTTTTTAAAGGATAAATAAATTTAAAAATGTGACCTCTTGTGACCAAAATGGGGATAAACTCAAAATATAAATAATCAGACTTACCATTAACAGACACGACTTTGTCCCCTCTTTTCAATCTTCCATCTTTTGCCGCTGCCCCGACACTAAACACAGCTTTAACAAATATTGGGAGATCCCCATGAGGGGAACCATAACCCCCCACGATACTGAACCCTAATCCATCAACCCCCCTAATAAGTTCAATGTCAACTTCTTTTTCCTCAGATCTAAAAATTGTAAAAAAGGCAATAAAAAATTTAATTTGTTAAATAATTAATTTTTTTCAATAATTAGAAAGCTAATCTTTACTTTTGCCCAAAATAATAAGTTTAAAGTGTTTACCGGACAGATAAAAGTACTTACTTTGAGTGGATAATGTCGGCGGGGGCAGATATCTGGTTAGCAGTGCTGGCGGCTTGGGATAAGTATTCGCTCAACTTTAAAACCTCCTCCCCTCCATCTTGGACCTTAAAGTTAATTGTTCAGAGTAATTAAATAAAAAAAAAAATGATCGTAATTAGGGGGGCATGTTGTGAGCTGCAGGCTAGCCCCCTCTTACCCATAAATAGCCCCACACAATACCCAATTTAAACACTATTTAATTGGCTTGATAAGATAAATTAATTATCAAATGGCAGGAAATCACAATTTGCTTATAAGCTTCACTATAGAATGGAAGTAGTGGGATTCAAACCAAAGACCTTATGTTGTAAATAAGGGTTCTGACCACTACAACATGACCCTGACAAAAACTACCAACAAACCCTAATTTAACTAGAAACAGTTTTAAAATTTAAATTTCAGGCGAATGCTGAATAATAACAGCTGTAGCATCGAGTGCATATTCTTATTAAAAAGCTGTCACTTTTATCTAAAATATTTTATTCTTTGATGCCAATTTATTGTTAAAATACCAAGACCTTTAATGAGTTTACTAAATTTTAACTTTTGATAGATCGCGAGTTAAAGCTAAACTTTAATACACCAAAACTTTTCGTTATATGATTGAGCCAGGACTAATTTGATAAATTTTTCAGTATAGTTTTATCCTGTAGAAACCCAAATGGTGCCAGTGTGCCAATAAGATACAATCCTACTTATCCGAAACACCCCCTTCTTAACAAAAACATCAAAACCAACCTGCATCAACACAATCGCATCCTCTGTTCCTTTTAACATCAACACAACCTCGTCGTGCGACTTAAACTCCGTGCTCTGCCCATTGATGCTCAATATCTTGTCCCCAACTTTAAGGGACTTCCCTGCAGCTCCACCCGGTTGCACCATGGCAACAAAGATCGGAACATCCCCCAACGGGCTACCCACTCCTCCCGCTATACTGATACCTAGTGGTTGGGTGGGTGACTGAAAAATGATTAGTTTTTAGTTATTTTTTTATTTTTGCAACAACTTTTTAAATTTTACAAATTGAAAAAACATATATTGGTCACAACCTTGTCGATCTCCACAAATCTGATATCAGCCTCACTCATGGTCGGAGTAGTAGTTGAAGGAATATGGGAAACATTGGGCATTGTTAACAGATCACTAGGTGGCCCACTTTTAAGGCGTCCGATATGCATTTGAACTTTCCCGTGGGAATTCTGAAGAAAGACAAATATTTAGAAAGACAAATATTCTGAAGAAAGACAAATAATAAATATTAAAGATTGTAGCAGTTGACAAATAATAAAGATTGTAGCAGTTGGTCCACCACATTTTAAGATTGTACTTGGATATATGCTAATTATAAGAGAAAGTTATTATGAAAATACGTTAAAAATAAATGGATAAATATTTGGAATTGTAAAGATTGTGTTGAAGTGGAATAATTGATGTTATTATTAACTAAAAAGAAAATCTAATAAAAATAATTTTTTTTTTCAGTTAACCAAAACTACAAAACAAAATTACATAAATTTTAGATTCAGGTTTAGAACAAGTCTACCATCAGTGGGATTAGAACCCAAAACCCCAGGGTGAACAAATTAAAAATAAACCTTGAATAATATTTAGACAAAATACCATCAGTGGGAACCAAACTCAAGATAGCAAGTAAACGAATCAAGAACAAACCTTAAGTAATTGAGCGGCGACTTCTTGCCCAGCCATTCTCAGATTGGTTCCATTCACCGTTAAAATTTGATCCCCTCGTTGTAACTTACCATCCCTCGAAGCAGTCCCACCTGAAACCAAATCACTCACAAACACTCCTGGATCATTTCTGTGGTGGAACATAATATGGAACCAAATTAATTGAAGATATTTAGAAAGCTTTTTAAAACATCAATTCAAAAAAATTTAAATCTTTGTTCATAAATTTTTTTTTGTATATATCTTTATCCTCAATGTGGGAAAGTCGAATGCGCGACTTAAACATAGAGTAACATTAGTTACTCTGACCCAGTCTCGAGTTGCCTGTGGCAGTTTGGGATATTAAAGATTATAATTGCCCGATAATAATTCTGCTGATTAAGTGCTGGCTCAGCAGGAGTTAATATCGTTTATAACACCTTACTCAAAAGTGCTACAGCATGAGAGCAGTGGGGATTGAACCCACGACCTCATGTGTGGTGTAGCAAGTGTTCTTACCACTACACCACGCTGCTGGTTAAAAAAAAATTAAAAAAGTGTCTACCCTTTTATACAAAAACAATATAAAGTGCTTACCTTCTACCCACAATGCTCAGACCCAATCCTCGTCCACTTTTCTTAACCAGAGTCACGTCAAAAAGTTCGTACAAATCCTCGTCAGTTTCATTGTTGATTGCCTCCCTGTTGTAATTAAAAATAATTAACAAATTGGTAAAAACAATTTAACTGAACAAATATAATAAGTTATTGGCCCCCTTAGATTTTGTACAAGATTTCTCTTTATCAAATTCATCAATTAAGTAAAAGTATTTAGAATAAATAATAATTATAACTTGGTAAAAACTTTAACTTAAATTTTGTTTTTAACAGTCAATGTAATTAAGTCTTAGAACATGCAATATTGAAGGTTATTAGAAAAACATTTTTAAGGATAAAAAGGAAGTTATTTGCAGAAATTCTAAAAATTTTTAATAAATAAGGCACTGGAAAGATTACAAGTAATATACTTAATTTTTTTAAAATTTTTGTTAAGATTTATATATATAAATTTAACATGCATTATATTATACCCGTGAAAGATTATAAAGTAAATTATTTCTGTTATTTTAAATTAAGTATTAATGATTATTTTAATTACAATTGAAATTGAATGTTTAAATATTGATTTTTGAAAGATTTAAGATTTGATTTTTGATAAAAAGTTTTTAGAATTTGAAAATTAATTTTTTGAGTTTGAAATTAAGTTTTTCTAATAATTATTTTAACTTCACCAATAGTTAAGATTAGGTAATTTAAGTTTTCTTTGCCATTTTAGAAATCTTTTTGACCTGGAGAATAAAGAATAGAAAAAAATAGTTAGAAATAATATTCGATAACAATCTGCACAAAAAAATTGTTTAGATCTTATTAACATTAAAAAAACACAAAAATGCAAAACCCAAAAAAAAATTGGATCAAATGCAGTTTACGGCCCTAAAAAACCTATTCCATAACCATTACAATCCTGCTGAATATATAATTTCTGTTATGATAATTTTAAATTTGTATATCATTAGTAAGATAAGAATCCAGGACCCCATATGTGGTATACCCTATATGTATATATAAACCCTAACCCTAACTTCATTATCACTATATACCTAATGATACGTTAAAATTTATAACTGCAATAATTAATGCAAATTGTTTTTTTTTTACTTTTGCGGTTCTTTAAATATCTAGCAGAAAACTTAACAATTGTACATTATTTTTACCCTAAATATACCCACATATACACTTAGCTAGACTATATTACCACTATATTTCTAACAGGGGTTATAAGTCTATATTTGTGATAAATAACGCACATTGTTTTTGTATTTTTATGGTACTCGCACCTCTTAAAGTTTCTAAAGTTATAGAGAGGACCATAAACTACTCATGATTTTGATTATTTTAAACCCAACCTGTTATCGTCCCGATGAACAACCAACTTCACTTTTCCTGGCGTGTTCCTCAACACCTCGATGGCCTCGTCGTGTGTGGCACGTGTCAGGTCGTGGTTATTTACTGCCACCACTCTGTCACCTGGCCACAACCGACCGTCACGTGCCGCAGCTCCTTCGTCGTATACCGTGTGCACCAGAATTGCGTTCTGGGAAAAAAATTTAAACATTTTAAAAAAATGTTTTTTAACAAATTTTAAAATTTATTTAAGAAAAGTGTCTACTAAGCAAGTTTTATTCACTTGAAAAAGTGTCTACCAATAAAGTTTTACCTGATTAAAATGAAAAATTAAAGAAAAAGTTATTACCCCAACAAAGTACTTACCAACAAACTGTCCGATCCCCCGACGATACTAACTCCTAACCCACTTTTCCCCTTGTCTATTTCAATCGTGGTCTCTCTACCCGGCGTTATGGGGCAAGTTAAGGGGTCACCGCTTTCTTGGGGGGGTTCTGGGGGAGTAATATCAGTTTTAGTTTCAACAATTTCAATTTTAGGTTTTTTTTCTGGTGCTAAATGATTTTCAGTGGATTTTTGTGACACGGTTTTAAGTTTTTTTTGCGACGAAGTTTTTTTAACTTTGGGAGGTGTTGAGGTTGCCATAGGAACAAGCGCAGTAATTTTACTGCCATTTTTATTTGAGCTCTCATTTTCAAGAGCCATTTTATTTGAGGTTTCGATGACCACCATTTTCTGTGGCTCATACGACAATTTTTTAACGACTTTACGTTCAGTTTTTTCGAAACTTTCTGATTTTGAACTTTTCTCAATCGAGGACAAACTGACTTTGGACCATCGTTTGTTTGTCGAGTTTTGTAAAATGTCCTCAGTTGACCTTGAAATCATCGACATTGACTTGGGTCGATATTTTTGTTTTGAAGTTGAACTTTCAAGAGAAGAATGACGTTTGACGACAACAAACGTTTCGTTTTCGACACTTAAACTTTCTTCTTTATTAAATGAGATTTGGAAGCTGGATTGCTGGCCAAGCAAAGGTTTAAATTCACTCATGTTTATTCAAGTAAAAATCTATTACATTAACATTTTTATTAGCTGTAATAACCAAATGAAACTAAACTTAATAAAATAAGAAGGTATTTTGCCTTGATACTGTTTTATTTTTAAGTTTTTGAATTAAATTATTTAAATTAATTTTTTTTTCTAGGATTTCTCTAATGTTTTTGATAAACTTTTTAAAATAAAACCTTGTTTGCCTTGATACTGTTTATTTTTAGGTTTTCAAGTTAAACTATAACAATAAAAACTTTTTTTTTTAGATTTCTTTAAACGTTTTAACAAACTTTTTTTAAACAAAACCCTATTTGTAAATATAGACCTAACTGACCTAATATTAAACAACTTTATTTTTTTTATCTTTTTTTTTTCTATTAACTTTTTTAAGGTTAACTTTCAAAACAAAATACCTTAAAGGCCAGCCTCAAAATATTTTTCTTGTTCCATAAAACTTGACTATTCTGAGCTCTAAAAACTTTAAAATAAATAAAACTTGTTGAAAGTGAGTCAAAAACAAAGTTTACACCTTTTCCAACTGCCGTCAACTCTAACAAGGCATCAAAGCAAACATTTTAAAAAGTTAAAAATATTTTAAAATCCTTTTCAAACTGACGTCTGTATTCAAAGTTTTATTTGCTCTGACAAAATTTAGAGAATTCCGTCTTAAATCTTCACCCACCTGCGAGACAATAAAGAAACAACGCCCATATTTGAACAAAGTTTAACCTATTTGCTCGAACTTTTAACTACGTGATAAGTAAACACAGACTACATACTCTAACATATTTTCTTATTTTCTTGAAAATTTTTGCAAACTGCAGAATAATATTTATCCATCTCACCTAACAAATAATAAAATTTAATTAAATTCTTGTTTAAAACTCTAAACTTTATTAAATTTGTATTATATCCTGATATTAAACAATAAAAATTTTCTCTTGCATTTTTAAAAATAAATAATATTGCTGTTGGCAATTCCTTATTAAAAATTATTTGGTTCTGTTAGTTGCTTTTAAATTCAGTTTTATAATTTCTTTCCCTTACTTCTGTGTTTATTGCAAGTTTGATTTGATATAAAAACAATTTAAATTATCGTTAAATGCCACACATTGAAAATCATTAGCACCAGTTTAAAAAGTTGAATTTATAAAATAATTAACTTTAAAACTTACAAACCATGACTTCTTATAAAAGGTTTTATTTATGTTTAATTTAATTAGGTTTTTAACAGCTTTAAAATTAGTAAATATTTATAAAACAAATTTAGAAAATGATAAACGCAAAATGATAAAAAAAATTCTATTAGAATATCCTAAACTTAGAATAATATCGAAATATCAAAAAGAGAAAAATAAATTATTTTTTTTTAAATATTAAAACCAACTAAATATTAAATTTAATTAAACTCAAATTACCTGAACCCATCTTAGTTGGCACTGGTCCTGAAGCGACAGTTAGTTTAACTGTTCCTTTACTTTGTTTTAATATTCCAATTGCCTACCAAAATATTAAATCTAATTTAACTCATATACTACCATTAAACATTAACAAAAAATCTATTATAACAATAATATAAAATTTTTTTACAATACTTTATCATTTGGACAAAAAAAATCACAAAAATTTTTCATTCAACCCATACATATAACATCCTACTACATGTAGTCTTAATGAAATACACTTTACAATTTTAAGATTTTAATTATTTATATTGTTTTTATTGCTTTGTCTTTAAAAGCTTTTTTAGACCTAATTGTGTAGTATTTTAGACAGTGCTTTCAATATAGGTTCAGTAACCATGTGATGTAATATAATGTAAAACCATGTATAAATATTTAATAATTTAGGCAAGTTTTTCAAATCAAGAATTTAAATTTTCTTTTTTTCCGCTACATTATTGTGTTTTTAATTGTATTTTTTTTATCATATTAAACAAAAAATTTGCAAGAAGTTTATTAAAAAAGTACAACTGTAGGCTTTACATAATTCTTAAAGGGACCAAAAACAAAACAACAAGCAAGCTAACAGACATAATTACCAATTAAAAATATATTAAACATGTAAAAAGTAAACTTTAATACAACAGCTTCAATTTGGGTTTGGTGACCATGCCATAACATACTTAAAATCTTTATGTAAACATTAATACTTTTGGCATGTTTTAAATCATTAAATTGATTTTGTCATTTTTTCCCGTCGCATTGTTGTAATATTAATTGTATATCGTATTTATTATTTACTTTTAAACTTATGACTGCGTTCTAAAAATGTTACATTACAGGGAACGAAATAACGGGTCGCTATTCGCTAAAAGCGAATCGTTTTTTAAAATTAGCGAATCGTTTTTTACAAATATATGAGAAATAGCGAATCAACCAAAAAAGGTTAAGGCAATAATAAAACTTTGTGTGTATTTGTGTATTTTTACGATCTATTTTAAACCGGTTTCACACTAATTTAATTACATCATCATAATCCTGCGTAAATGTAGGTTACTATAGGGCATTTAATAACAATAACTTTCCATATTTTGGCAATGCGTAAATTTCGTTCCTGAGTTCGTTTAGTTGTTGCACAATTTTATAAATACATAACACAGCTTTAAAGTAATCAAAAATGTTTCGTTTTTTGTGCGAAATATTTTTAACGATTGTTTAACAATAAGTTACATTTTAAAAATGCCACGCAACTCGTCAAGTGTTACAAAAAAACAAAGATTATAACTTGAACCTAATAATTACTCTAAAAATGCGACCTCGTTTTTAGCAAATCGTTTTTTAAACGTTAATTCGTACCTTGCATTATATTTAGGCTGTAAAGTCATCTATTCAACATTTAAAACTGATAATCAAAAATTTCACAATTTTAAATTGTGTCAAAGTAACAATAATTAGACTTTAAATTATTTAACCCTAAACTTACAGTTTCATAAGAGACCCCTGTGACAGAATAATCATCAACAGCGAGAATATAATCCCCCTTATTTAACCTCCCATCCCTATGTGCGGTTCCACCTTGCGCTATCGACTGAACCCTGATTCCATTGTGTGCTTCCATTATTGCAAAACCAAGTCCTAGATGACAACAAATATTTAAAGTTTATTTTTAATACTAATGCACTAAATGCATATATTGAAGCTTAGTGGGCGATATATATATATATATATATATATAATCATTTAATTTGAGGGCATATTAAATAAATAAAACTGTTATTTGTGGTTCAAGGGTAAATTATCTTGGACAAATGTTAGTTGATAGCTGCAACCATATTACAACAATTAAATTTCTTCTGTACGGGCTATCAAATGATTTGTTAAATATATATAAATCAAAAATTGTAGTTTTAAAACATTGCTAATTAAATTTTTACAATAACTTAATTTTTACTGATTTTATGTTCTTAAATTTTCGAGTTTTAAAAATAATATTAAGGCTATAAAGCACATAAACGTAATCGAAATTTTCCTACACCAAACTTTCATTGAAAAATGTAAAAAAAAAATTTTCACATTAAGATTTTTAATTCACTGGCAAACCTTGAAAATCTTTCACTAGTTTAATGACCCTCACATCCGAGTATGGACTCTTCCTTCCATCACTCTCTGTTGTCTCCTTGTGGTGGCTCACTGCAGGGGTAGTATGGACACTCGGTGTAACTGGAGGTGACTCTATATTCTTTGCTGCTTGGCGCCTATCAATGTTTATAATTAATTTTGTGAGACTTTAAATTTAAACTTAAATTACTTTTTACTACATTGACTCAGTCTTAATTTGTTTGTAACAATTGTTTTAAATTGGAACAAAAGTCATTTTTTTAGTACCTTATTAAAGGCAAATAAACATATAGATATTGGGAATTGAACCCAAGAAATTACATCAAAAAACGTGAAGTTAACCCTTTAATTACTGTACTACAAACATTTGCAAAAATTATTTTAAAGAAACATTTCTTTTTTAAATTACCTGCAGACCACAAATAGAAGTTCAGGTCCAGAGTTCTTGATAGTAGTTGAGGCAAGTTGGTGATTATTTTGAACGTTTAACGAAGTGTCGTTGATCTGCAGAATTTGGTCGCCAACTTTTATTCTTTTGTCTTTTCCTGCTGCCCCATTCGGATTTATTCCAACGACAAATATTCCGCCAGGATTAGATCTAGAATAAGTTAAAAACTTAATTTAAAAAAATATTCAGCATACTTTAAAAAAAATGTAGATTAAAAAAAATTATTTTCGTAAAAAATAATTTAGCAGCAAAAACACATAAAAATTTAAAAAGTTCATTAAAATTTAAATAAAAATAATAAACAGTTCAATTAAATTAAAAATAAGATTGAAAATACATTAACTTAAATTAAGTGTGATTAGTAAACTGGTAGGAAATTTAAAAAAAGGATTTTTAATTCTATTTAATCATCAGATCAGGATATAAAACAAAAGGTTTCAGGTTCGAGCCCAAACCAATGCCACACTATTTAAACTGAAACCTAGTGTCTACAGATAGCTCAAACATGTCACAACAGAACACCCTTCTCTAAAAATATAAAACACCCATTCCTGACATTAAGAAAAATAAATCTAAAACAGCAAACCTGTCTTTATTCCCAGCTAGACTGAGTCCAACTCCTCCACTTCCCTTATTAAGATCAATCAATAAAATCTCACCATCCATATGCTTGTATTTATCCAATGGGGATTCTATTAAAACAAAATTAAGTAAAATTGACTCTAAAATTGATTAAAAAAAATTTGTTTACATTTTCTAAGGTTAAATTTATTTTAGAAAATTATTTTAAAAACCCTAAAAATTAAATTAAATTTTAAATTTAAGAAAATTAATTTTAAAATTTAAGCATATTAAAATGCAGTAATACCAACAAAAACCTTACTTAAATATACCACATATGTTAATTATAAATTATACACAACCTTAAATGTATAATACTTACATAAAAATAAACAATAACTTTACAAACAACGTGTTTTATATACTGAGAGTCAATTAGAGTTAACCATATGACATTTAATGATTTATTATTGGAAAAGTGATTTCAACTAATTTAAAATAATCCTTGTTAAGCAGATTATGTCTAAAATAGGGTAGGTACTTTAATTTTATTTTAAATAATAATAATTAATATATAATTAAAAGTGTTTACCTTGTTTGGGGGGTGGAGCATCAACATTTGTTGCCTAAATATAAAAATTTGAATAAATAAACAATTTTTGTTAAGTTAAAATTCATAAAGTTTTACTAATTTAATAATAAGAAACAGAAAAGCACCAAACTAATTTAGTAAATAGTTAGAATGTACAACAACCTGTGCATACATGCAAAATATTTTGTTTAAGTTTTTCACTTATTAAAGTTAATAATAGTTTTAAAAGAAACCAAAAATGCTGTCATGATGCAAAAAGAAAAACAAAATCAAAATAAAACCAATTTTATTATATTAAACAAAATGTAAATATTATATTGCTTGTCGTAACACAACTAAAATTTGCCTATAAAAATTTGTGCACCACAAACAGTAAGATTATATTTTAGAGACCTAATAATTAAACATAAATATATAAACAATATTAAAGACTATTATGCTTTATTATATATATATATAGATTTTATAGAATGTATATAATAATATTGCTGCAAAACCTATTAAAAATAATTTAAATAAAACAATTTTTAAACTTTAATTTAAAACTATCTGCTTTTAAAAAACAAATTCGTTTAACTTACTAAATATTCAAATTCTTTGATGGTCATAATTTTATATTTTAGTTTTTATTATTTAATTAATTTCCATATTTTTTAACTTAAAAATATTTCAATATTAAAAAAGAAATATAATTTATACGCAATATAAAACTAATTTTAAAAATGTCTAGATATTTTTTTTGCTTTATTTTCCAATTTCTTATATTCTATTATTCCTAAAATAGCGTAAAATTCAAACTATAGAAATCCTATACAGCCCAAAATATAATAACATGTCATATACTCCAATATTTTACCACAATAATAATATTGTGATGTCATAATCACATATTCTAATAACTGTTATTTAAATTTCAGCAACATAATATTTTTAAATAATTACCAAAACTTTTAGTATCACTTTCCTACATTTTAAATTTATTTTTTTAATATTTTATTTACCCTTTAAAATTAATAACATAAATATTTAACAAATAAAAAATACAAAACTTTTATATTTTTACATTTATATTTGAAAAGTTATTTTATAGTTAATTTAATTAAAAATAATATTTAAATATTATCCTTTAAGGCCCGTTCGCACAGCCCGTTCACACAGCAAATTTACGCAAGATTTCGTAAGCGGTATACTTTTACTAGATATTTTGTATTTGTAAATCCCTAGAACTTGTAAAGTTAAGTAACGCAACTCAACGTGTGAACAGGCCTTCACCCTTACTAATAATAAAACAAAAAAAAATAAGTTTACTAAATACTTTAAAATATAAACACCAAAAAAATTTAAACTAAAAATTTGAAACGCAAATAATAAAATCTTTACCCTGGTTTTAAACAAGCCATAAACGTGTTGAAAACAAAAACTAAAATCAGAACAACAATTCAACATTTTAACAAACTTTTATCAATATTAAAAAACAAAACTTTTAATGATATTTAAAATTAAATTTCACAAACACAAACTTTCAGGAAATTGTTTATTTCCTGTTAAGTAAGAAACAAAAAAGTTAAATTCAAAATAAAATTTCAAAAAAATAAACAAAAATATTTTAAAATATCAAAAATAAAACCCAACCAAAAAGTTAAACTTAACTTCTGTTTCAGATTTTAATTGGTATTTAGACTAACAAATTAAATTTGAAACATAAATTCATAAAATATGAATAAATAGTTGTTATAATTATATATATTGAACTTACAAGATTTATAAATACAAAAATATTATCGATTTTGTTACTAACTGTTTAATATATAATTTTATTATTTATTTTTTTCTATATTCAAATTTTTACTGATTTTTTAACATTGATATTACTAAGTTTTTAAAAATTTAAAAAAACATTACCTCATCAATCATATTCTGTTACTTAAACATCAAAAACTAATTTTCTACCTTTTGAATCAAAAAAATTTACATTTTAAAAAGATATCTATGCCAATATAATATCATATAAAAATAGATTTTATATTTAAATTATGAATTAACTATAGTAGAGGAACCACAACAAGTAGAGGAACTATTACTCAATTTTGTCATATTTACCCAATATTGTCAGCAAATGAATAAGGATATAACCATCATTAAACAATTGATAAAAGATTTAATTGTAAAATATAAAAGATGTGTTAAAAAAGTATTTATATTATGATAATTTGTGATCTGTATGTGTGTAATGCATTTAAAAAACTTAATAACTTTTTTGATATAAAATAAATATATATGTAAAAAAAAATGCATTTTAACTATTTAAAATGAAAAAAGAAAATATTAAGTTAACCAAGGTTAGATTTGTTAAAACACGTTTCAGCACAAATTTAATTAGTTTTTAAAAAACAAAAGTTATCATGCTATTAGTATAAGCAATAATATTTAGAATAAAGTAATTTAGAAATTGTAAGTAAAAACTAAATACAACCAAAAACCTAGAATCAACCCAAACAAAAGTTTCATATAAATATTTCTTAATTAAAAAAAAACACCCAAAAAAAACAATTATTATCGCAACCCTACCCAAGAAAAACATGCACAGAAAACCCAAAAGAAGTCATTTTTAAACATGCAAGTCTCACCAGATAAGTAATTCCGGTAAAATGTGTGCAACGTACGTTGCTTAGCAACATCTAAAATGTTTTATATTCATAAAAATAAAAGTTGTGCACATTTGCCATTTAGATTTAAACCTTTATTATGATTTCTTCTAATTGTATTTTGAATCAAAAAGTCTACTATGATTTTTTTTCTTATATCAAATAAGCCTATTTTATATTTAACACACTTTTACTCACAATTAACATATACTGAACTTAGGTGGTCAACAAACAGCGTTAATTTAAAGTAGAATAGAGAAATTAGTTAATTGTTACTGAGCTTTATAAATATTGTTAAAGCATGAAATGTAGGCAAGCCTTATTTACAACAAACATTAATTTGTACAACATTAAACAACATAATAAAAATGACATAAATTTAAGAATCAAACTAAAAAAAATAAATTAAAAAAAAAATAATCTTAACCTAAAAATACTTTTGACAATGCAATATTCTATTAAACCAGTAAAATTTTAACAACTATGTGTTTTAAATTCACAAAACACTGAATTTAAGCAGCAACCCCTACCTTATGAGGCCCAATATAACTCTGAATAATAAAAGTAACGTGATCTGAAGCTTTCATAATTGCATCAACAGCATCCTGATGGGTTGCATTCACTAGATTAACATCATCAACCTAAGTGGAAAGATGTTATTTGTTAGTATTGTGATATTGGGTTAATTATTTTTCTAAATTTAAGGTCCTGAGTTTGATTTCCACTTCTGACAAGTTGCAATTTTTTAGCAATAGTAAAACCAAGAGTCCTAGCCCCGGGTTTGATCCCCACTTCCGGCATGTTGTAGTTTTCAAATAAAACATGAGATGTTTTTGTTTAATTTCTGCTAAATTTTGGATTTAATTCCAGTAGCATTTTGTGTAAAGATGTAACATAATTTAAATATGTTAAACCTTATTAAAAAGCGTAATAGATGATCAGGCAAATTGAAAAAAGCAACTCTTTGTTAAGTGTAATAAAAGTAATTATACTAAACACTAACATCCACATTTTAACATTGAAAAAACCAAACAATAAAGTCAATAATGTACAAATAAAGGCAAACACTCCAACTTACCTGCAATATTCTGTCTCCTTGCTTCATCGAGCCAACCAATCCAACAGGACTTCCTTCAACAACTTGTTTAATGAATATTCCCTGCATGTTAAAATTATTTAAATTTTTTAACTCATTTAATTTATTTAAAAACATAATATGATAACAATATTTAACTTTTAGTAATTATTTTTTTCTTATTTTTTCCACATTGAGGATAAACTTACCTGTATAGGATCTCCACTATCAAGGGGAACTCCCTCATTTCTGCCCCCAACAATGCTGATCCCCAGGGACCTGTCACCCCCTCTTCTCACTTCAACACTAAAAAAATTTAAAATTTCCGTGAAAAACATTGGGGTAAAAAAATTTGTCCCCATTTAAGGCTAAAACTCAATTTAGGATGATAATTGACCCCAAATAAGCTCAAATAAGTTTAAAAGTTTATCCTTATAACAGTCCACTAACAACAATAAATTTTACCTTTGCACAGGACCCCACATATTAGAATCTAGAGGTGATTGAGTTCTTTTTGGTTGACTTTCATCTTCTACAAAATAAACAATTATTTCTACTTAGTTATATTGCAATTGTACGATTTAACAGTAGGCCGAACCCCTGGACAACTTAGCACTAAACACACCAACACTATTAAACCCCTATTTCTTGTTTATTTATTCAAGCTAAATCCTTCAGAGTAACATTGTCTTTGAACAATTACCAATATATTATCTGTTAATTTATTTAGGGCCCTATAAAAATAAAAAAAGTAAAAAATGACTTAACATAAACCTTCACTAGAATAATATAGAAACACTAGGAATCAAACTCAGGACCTAGGATACTTCTTAAGACTATTGACAAATAATTAAATTATTAAAATACAAACCACTGTGTTCAAACATAGACTTCAGGGCAGCAAAATTCTGGGGCTTCTTGGGAGTTTTAGGGGTAAGAGGCTCTTGCTGATCACTATCAGGAAAGGGTAACCCCCTTTTAAAGGCCTCGATGTAACGCTTCGGTATATAAGCAATTCTAAGAAGAAAATTAATAAAAAAAAGAATAGCAACTTAAAAATATTTCTTTTAATTAAAAAAAAATTGTAAAATATAGAAAACATTTTTTAAAACCAATTTTAATAAAAATTCTCAAAAAAATAAATTTACAAAGTTTTTTTCAACTTACTTCACTTCCTCGCTATGCATGGAATGATTACGGATGAGAGCTCGCGCTTGAGCGGCTCCCAAACCAACTGCTGAGTCACTGTTAACATGCCGAATCATGTCACCAATCTGTGGCTCCCCCGACTGGTGAACAGCGCCACCATTGATGATCGAACGAACAATTAATCCGTCACCTTCTTTGTCTGGTGAGACAGTGATGCCTAAAAAAATTAATTAGTTTTTAAAACAAACAAAAAACTAACTAAAAATTAAAAAAAAATTCCTTAAAAAAATAAAACTTACCCAGATGGGAATTCCCCTTACTCATTTGTACAATCCTTTCAAACCCATCAACTGGGGGCTTAGGGCGGGGTTTAAGTGGCTCCGCACTCTGCCATGATGGGGCTGAGTAACCCACAGGTTTAGGGGGTATCACCGGGGCATGGTGGGGCTGTGGTTGGAATTCTTTAAATAAAAAAAATAAATAGGTTGTTAAAAGTTTCCTAGTGTTATTTTCAACTTTAATAGGTTCTGCACAATGTAGTTGTTATGCCACTTTGTGTAACCGCTAAGCTCTTGGGTTCAAACCCCACTGCTTCTACATTGTAAAATAATTAGAAATTGGCAACAGTACTTGAAAATTAACATGTAAAAAATAAGGTTACATAACCAGGTTATTACTTTTAATAAGATCTACAAACAATCATGACATGTTAAAATTGTGAAGTCAACTCTTTTACATTTAGTTAACCTTTGGTATTATGTTTTTTACATCAAACCGTCTTTTTTATTTATTTATTTTTAAAAACTAAAGATAAATCATGTAATGCAACCCACCATCTTCAGAGATAGGAGGTGGCGGAGGAGGTTTTCTTTTAATGTTTCCTGAAGTTATCGCGATGGCGGTCATCCCAGACATTCTAATCTGCTTTACTTCCATGTGAGGTTGACTAGAACAAGAAAAGTTTAATAAATTCCAAAAGAATGCCATAGAATAACAAGCACTAATGATAGCTTGCTCTACAGTTAGAATTTTAATTGTCATAACATGGTCGCCACTCTGAACTAATATTTGCTCGCAATAACTTATTCATGCCTCACAAACAAGAGTTTTACTTAATTTGTAGGCTTATAAATTGGGCACATAAATATATATACAATTCGTTAAGATACATTATTTTCAAAATCACAACAATTAATTATATATAAAAATGATGTACTATTTTATTTATAAATCCAAACAAAAATATTAATTAAAATTAAATATTATTTACCTGTTTGTTGATATTTCAGAATCAGATGAAGAAAATCTAGGAGCTCTTTGAACTAAAAAAATTAAATTTAATTTAGTAAATTATAATTTTTAGGATTCGAACCCAAAACCTTAAAAAAAACAAACCTGGTATTTGAACTTCAGGTTCAGGTTCTGGCTTAGGGGATTCCCGGGCCTGAAAAGCTTCAATTATTTCTTGTTGGTAGTCATCCTGAAAAGAATTAAAAAGTTTTTAATTTATTTAAACCTAAATTATTTTTATTACAATTTAAAACACAATTTTTTTACACAAAATAAATTCTTTTATGTATTTAATTATCCTCAATGTAGAAAGGCATGCCCAGTCTCGAGTTGACTTTGGTAGTTCAAGATCTTATTATTTGTGATAGCCCAATAATTAGCCTGCTGATTGATTTTGGCTTAGCACAAGTTTTTAATGTCCATAAAGCTTACTCAAAGGCACTGCAGCATAAAAAGTAGTAACCAAAACATTGCATATTAAGGCAAAGTGCTTAAACCACCACACTACATTGCTGACTAAATAAATTGTCGAAGTTTACTTGCTGCTGGTTAACAGATACCTACACAGCTTAAGCAGAAAATTAAACCCAATAGCTGGACAATAACCTTAACTTTCAGTAAAGTTAAAATATTTGGTTACCTGGGAAGAACTTGATGTAGAAGATCTTCTTTCCACTGGTTTTACTTCCTCAATATTTTCCTCCTCCAACTCTTCTTCTTCTTCTTCTAATAAAAAAATTTAAATTTTTAACTTCAACAGTTTTATTTTCTTATTTTAACCCTATTTTATATTTAAGTTTACCTGAACTTTGCTCATCCTGATCCAGTGTGGGTGGAACTCTAAACATGGGTTTAGGTTTGGCAACCCCGATCGTTACAACTCCACGTGGAACAGACTGAAATGGAAGAATTTTATGTTAGATTAAAATTTAAAATTGGTTTCTTAGAGCTATGTTTAAGTTGCATAATTATAAAAAAATTAGAACTTTTGTTTTTCTTAATGCATATAGGTCTTGGATTTTCTAAGTAGGACATGAGTTTGTGAGTTATTTTCCCACTTACTCCTATACAGTAACATGCTTTATCAGTCAATGGTAACTTCCTTATGCCCAGCACAAAACCACACAACAAGTTAAAAAATGCTACTAAGACAAGACAAAATAATAAAAACTAAATGGAAGTCAAAAATTTGTGAAAAAATGACAACGACAACTCAATTTAAAAAGAAATTAACTAATTTTATATTACAAAACTTTACAAAAATCCCATTTTATTTGCCACTGGTTAAAAAAAGTTTATATGTATTTAAGCTATTTCTAAACACTGGGCTTAAGGGTGAATAATGTAGCATTGGCGCGGTTCGAACACCAATTCTATTGACTGGTTATCCAATGCCATTACAAGTAAACCAGAACAAAAAAACTTTACAATACACAAAGTACAGCCCCACTTTGAGAACAGCAACAGCTTGATCGAGGTCAGCAAACTCCAGGTTCATCTCGTTCACAAACATCAATCGATCCCCCGGCTCCAACCTTCCATCCTGCTCTGCAACTCCATTCTTCACTAAAGAGCGAACTAACACAGCAGTGTGATCTGGGTGAATGGGGTCCTGAAAATTTGAAAATTTATGAAAAAAATTTAAAAAGACAAAAAAACAAAAACTTGGCATTTTGTTAAAATAAAATCTTCTTAGTCCTTTTTAAAATTTAAGAATGGTTAGTTATAATGAAAATTTTATATTATGACATTGTCATTAAGATAAGGTAATAGTTAAAAACGCATGGCAAAAAATAAGATTTAAAATATAATTAAAAAAAGGAAAACTTTATAGGATTAAAAAAGGACTACATGAATAGAACATTAATTGAAGTTTAAACTATTTTTTCCACAGGATTAACATCGTCACTGAACTAAATAATATTTGCAATTGTAAAAGCAAGTCACCTGAAAATCTAGAATACTGAAACCCAACCCAGTTTCTCCTTTCTCTAGTTTAATGATCGTTGTTTCATTCTCCCATGCACTTTCCTCCTCTTAGCGTTAAAAAATAATTTAATAAAATAAAAAATCATTTGTAATTAGTGGAAAAAAATCTTGCAACAATTAGTAAAAAATATATAAGTCTGAAATAAATAATGAGATAAAAATGAACTTATTTTAATGGAAAAATTGTTATGTCTTTAAAAATCAGATGCCCAATAACGTCTTTTTATTAACAATAAGTTTTTTAACCCTTTCTACCCTAGCCCTTGCCTTTTTTTTTATTTTCAAAAAAGTTTCTGTATTAATTTTTAGTTAAATGTCGTTTTAGAAAATTTGGTTTTTAAAAACATGTCGGTTCAGTATTTAAACAGATTCTAAATTAAATTAAATTATTTTTTCACCTTCTTGTTGTCGTGGTAACGCAGCTTCCAACTCTGGTTCAACCTCGCTGCTGCTCAAAGTTCCTCTGTACGCAACATCACTTGCTCCCTGGGAATTATATTCCTCCACTCCAAACTCTTGTTTAGGAGGCATCTCCGGCATTTGCTATAATAAAACAATTTATATATTTTAAAACTTAGCAGATGAAATATACAAATATACACCATCTTTTTAATATGCCCTCAAAATATATAAAACTGCCATTTGTGGTGCCAGGTAAGTTATGACAGACAAATAAAGGTTAACAGTTGCAACCATATTTTGACAATAAAAATGTCAACAATAGGGCGGTCTATCGACTAATATTATTAACAGAAGAACACAAGAATTTTTTAGAATGTTTATATTTGATATAGACATAAAATACCTACACAGTCTAATAATATATTCTATTATCTTAACCCACTTCTGGGTCAGCTTAACAGAATTACTATTATGTTGTTAACCATATTGCCTAACTATAAACTTGTATGTATTTTAAAGAGCAGAATGCTACAACATGTCAGCAGTAGGAGTTAAACACAAAACAATTAAAGTATATTTCGTGTTTACTTAATAATAGGTAAGAATATTAAATCTGAAACCTTTCTTATTTGGGTCATGGAGTCCAGTGAAGTTGAAGCATGAGAAGAAGAAGTTGAACTTCTTTCAACATCCGACTCTTCCTCTTCATGTTGTTGTTGATCTAAATATTAAAGGTTAAATTGAAAAAAAGTAGAAGAAAAAAAACATTTATGAAAAATAAATATTTAATAAAAAATTCCGACGATATTTTAAGAGAAAAAACTTCTCATCAAAAAATGTCACCAAAATTTAAAGTTGCATTAAAAGTAGAATAAAAAATAAAATTATTTTAAATTCCATTAAAATTTAAGCAAAAATTCAACTTAATGCTTTACATAAAATTGCCTACATCGAATCCCACATAATCCACATGTATTTTAAGCTTAAATCATTATTTAAATCATCAAAATATTTACGTCATTTAACTTTGAAAAGTATCACTATTTGAATTAGGACGTTACAATATTCTTGAAAAGTTATAAAAATCTATGTGGTTAAGGCATGTAAAGTGTATTGAAAATCAAACCTAGAACATCATGTTATTTGTGACGCAAAATTGAATGTTACGTAATTACCAATCTGTCGATTTTGGACCTTGATTTACGATCACCATTTCAATCGGCACATCACTAATAAAAACACACGTGTGCAAGTTAAAACTTTAAACTTTACCTTGCATTTTCAGTTCCAAAAAGTCCCCATCTTTCTCCTCAAACACAACTGAATCCCTCGCAATCCCTCGCATCCACTCCTCCCTAGGACGAGCACAGATCATCCGGACATAAAGAGGAAGATCTTTCAGGATCACAACAACCTCCACATGATTTAATCCATGAAGTTTGTGTCCGTTCACCTCCAAGAGTTCGTCTCCAGCTTTTAAGTTTTTAGTTCGACCAACTGGTCCATCCGGTAAAATCGATCTAGAATTATTTTGACATTTATTTAAATATTATTTCTATTTTTATTTACATTTTATCTATTTATTCTAGTAAGAAACTTAAAATTTTTTATATTGGATTTCCTTTAAATAGTTTGACTTTAATATTGTATTTAACGTTAGAATTTGCCCTAGTATTAGTTTCACATTTAATTAATGAAATCTAAGACTTAGCGGCAGGTGTAGAGATTACAACACCTGGCTACACTATATAAAGTCTTTTGTTCGATACCCACTGCTCTCATGCTATAGCACCCTGAAGTAAGGCGCTATAAACGGTATGAAATCCTGCTGAGCCAACACTTGATCAGCAGGATAATTACCAGGCAATTATAGTCTATATAATATCCCAAACTGCTACAGTCTGGGGTAGAGTAACAAATGTTTTAGTACGTTAAGGTTTTAAAGTCAGCCCTGCCACATTAAGATTAAATAAAGTATTTTGAATGATGGCTATAAGATTGTCAACTTTACAGACAATACATTTAAAGTAACTCTTATATCCATGAGTCAATTTAAAACCTATTGTTTATTTAGTAAAATTGACATGCTAAAAAAACAGTTCGATTTAAATTCAACCCAGCTGACCTAATATAATGATGAGGGGCATTATAGTTGTCGATAGTTCCTTCCAAACTGATTCCCAATCCACTCGTGTAACTGTATTTCTTTAACTGAGCTACCTGTAATATAATATAAGAAATTAAGACTTGAAATTTAAGATTATCTTTATACAATGGAGCTTTATAGTTAATATGTTTGTTTAATTTAAAGACAAGCAAAAAAAACTCTTGTTTGTGTTGTGGCAGGCAAATATTAGGTTAAAAGTTGCGACTATATTACAACAACTAAAATGTCAACCGTAGAGTGTAATACTGAATAATTTTAACAACCAACATAACATTTGATAATTTAATTAAAAAACATTTTTAAGACAAGCAAAACCATTGATTTATTAGTTAAAACCATTGCAAAAGTAAAAAAGGTGTTAAAACTTACAATAATTTGAAAATGTGGCCCCATTATAACTTCCCATCTTTTAATACAGTTTATTTCTTCCTCAGGACTTAACTCACCAGCTACAAAAATTAAAGTCTTTCTAAAAGTTTTTTTTTAATTAAAAGTTTTTTCAACAAATATACCAATCCTAAATTTCTAAACATTTTCGTATTGAGGATAAACATAAAATTAATTAAAAAAAAATTACCAAATTCAATTCCAGGTTCTTTTGGTTGTGTGGCAACAAAAGCACTTCGTGGTATTTCCTCTTCTATCTGAGATTTTAAAAATATAAGAAAAAATTTTGATTAAATTCCACCAACTTATATGGAATAATAACACCCTTAAATAAAGTGTTAAATCAATTTTCAAACTTGCAATAAGATGGAATATTGCATAATTTTTACCTTTTATAAAATTTTAATAGTTTAATTTATAAAACAAATCATTTCAACTCTTAACTATAAAGTTTAACAAACCAATTCTGAAATGGGTTTTAAAAACGATGGTTTAATAATTAACAAAATAATACAAGTAAGAATTGTGACACAATAAAAGTCATTATGTTATTCGGTCATTACATGGTTTGTTATTTTTGCTTCAATTTACTTTATATGGAAACTACTTTACATACCTTTTCCTCTTTGTCCAACCTAGCAATAGTAAGTCTAACAACAACACCAGTTGACTTTAATATCTCAACTGCTTGCTCACTTGATACATCAGCACTATCCAACCTCTTACCATCCACCTAAAAACAATTTAAATTATTAATTTATCCTCAATTTGAAAAGCCAAACACAGACATTATTTTTTTAACAGTGACCCAGTATCAAGTTAAGCAAATTTGGCAAACTGTTGTTTGTATTACCAAATTTTATACATCTGATTGTTAGAAATAATTGTTTAATTAATTAAAATTAGATCTGTAGGCAGTGGGAATCAAACTTAAGACACACAAATTTTAATAAGTTATAACCAGCTTTAAATAAAACCTAGATAGGTATTATTCCTTGCTTTACAGTAACCAAGTATTAAGTTAAGTAGGTTGAATAAATTGTTGACCTTATTACATTATCAAATTACTAATTTGCTAATTGACTTAAAACACTGCAAAAATTTGTAAAAGTAGCGTTTTACTGAATAAAATGTGGATGTGCAAGCAGTGGGAATCAAACCCAAGACACCAAGTCTCAATAAGTTAAACCACTAATAGATAAAACCTTCTAATTTACTGTTTGTTACTATACAAGATAGAAGTTGAAACTTACAGCAATAATTTGGTCTCCTGGTTTAATTCTTCCATCAATAGCAGCAGCTGATCCATAAGTGACCCCTTTCACATAAATTCCTCCCGACATTTCATCATCTTCTTCTCCTTCTGTTTAATTAAAGGGTTAGTTGAAATATTCTGAAGTTATTTTAAAGATTGTTATGGCATGTCAACAGCGGGAATTAAACCCAGGATTTCAGGTCTTACTTAAGGATGCTACAACATGCCAGCGATGGGATTCAAACTTTGGATCTTAGATCTTACTTTAGAATGCTATACCATGCTGGCAATAAGGATTGAACTTACATCCCCAAAAGTTATTTTAGGATGCTACTACATGTCAGCAGTGAGAATCAAACAATATCGTAAATCTCATTTAAGAAAGCAATAATATGGCATAGAAGGGAAATTAAAATCAGGTCTTTAGGTCTTATACAAGGATCCTACAAAATACCAGTAATGCAAATCAAACCTTAGACTTTGCCATCCAATTTTTTAACACTTACAAAAATAGAACCTAGAAAATTATGTTAAAAAGTTAATACCTGGTAGGAATCCAGCTATTGTGATCCCGAGCCCCTTTGCATCCTTAACCAACTCCACATCGAATAAATGGTCTGCATTTGGGGGAAGTCCCTGGTCAACTTGGGGTTCACCTTTTAACAAAACAAATAAAATTTTGTAAATTGTTTGCCCAAACATAAAATTGTAAGTTTTATGGAAATTTAATTTATTGACCACCAAAAAAAAATTAGCAAACAAAAATCCTTTTTATTAAATCTGAGCCAGTCTTAGTAGTTTATTAGTAAATAACCATATAGCTAGTGCTTAAAGATTTAGTATTCTTAAATTTCAAGTCCTAAGATTGATTCCCACTACCACTATGTCATAGTTTTAGACTTGATAGATATAGTACCAGCATTAAAACACATGGAAAAAGACCAAGTTTAATGAAAAGAACCAATAATATAAAAAACCATTAAAGACAACTAAAAACTGGGTTGAGAACTAAAAGTATATACTTTAAGTTTTGTATAAGAAGCCTTCTAACATTAAGAATATTAACATTTACATTTACCTTCACTAGAACTGTGCGAACTCTGTGACCTTGATGATGTGGAAGATCGATCTTCCTCCTCATAAGGTTCTTCTGCTCCTCCTCTTGCCACCACCAATCTGAGAAAAAAATACTTTTTTGAACTATTTTTCAAAAGCCACAAATTTTTTGTTTTTTGTTACAAAAATATCCAGAAAATCCTAATGATTTAAAAAAGGTTATAAAAAATGATTTAAAGCAGGTTATAAAATACTGTTGAAAAAACAATTTTTCGCTAAAAATGTGGCTGGATTTTCTGACAAAAGAAAAGTTAAAAGTGTTTACCTTACAACAGTTCCACATTGTCTCAGCACTTGAGCAGCTTGTTCGGACCCAATATTAGTGACATCAGTGTCACCAATCCTCAGAATATGATCACCACTCATTAATCTACCATCCCTGTCCGCAACACCATCATCAACTATGGTCTTCACCACCACACCACCTGTATTTAGAAAATAATTTGTTAACAATACCTTCGAGTAAAGCGCTATAAAAGGTATAAACTTCTGCTGAGCCAGCACTTAATCAGCAGCATAATTATCGGGCAATTATGATTTATAATATCCCAAACTGCTAATAGCAACTCGGGTCTGGGTCGGGGTAACTAATATTACCCTATGTTTAAGTCGTGAAGTCAACCTTTCACATTAAAAAAAACTATAAAAAAAAAACTTAATTTTGTTTATGACTTAGAATTTAATTTTTTAATTTTAATATTATTTTAACATTTTTACGAAAATATTTAATATTTGTGAATATAAAACTTGTACTTTTAAAATAAATAACAATTTTTGTAAGTCAAATAAGTCTTAATTACTAATGCAGACACAAACAAGAATAAACCCTAGTTTTTGCAACATAATTTAAACTGGAATCGTGGCTTAGTGGTTAAAGTGATTAACTATTAAACCAACTCCATAAGTTTAATCCCCACTGCTGGTATATTACCTGTCGCTCTTCCCCCAACAATTCCAAATCCCAAACCTCGTCCATCGTTAATTAACTCAATTGTCTCAATATCTGTCCACTGGGTGTCAGCAGGCTGCAAAATTTTATAAAATTTTTTTTAATTAAAAAAAAAAAAAAAAGATGCAAAATTAAAAATTAAAAATTTAATTTTGTACACCTTAAAATAAATGGGATAGAAATCTTATAAAACTTACAATGCCGGATGACCTTGAGAGTGAACTAACAACCGATGAAGATCTCGATATTTCTGACCCATCCTGATTAGTAGTTGTTGCGGGAATTCCCCCTCTTGCCACAACCAATTTGACCAAACCTGGAAATGAAAATCAATTGTAAGGTCGAGGACATATTTTTAGTTCTGTATTCACTATATTAAGAAAAAGGTGTGCTGTTGTAACATGTTCAAGCTATTTGTATCATTAGTGTTATGATATATAAACAGATAACATTAAATACATTTCATACTACTATTATTGTTATAAAAAAGTCAGTTATTCGTTATTCAATGAAGCTTAGTAGATGATATATATGTATTAAAATACTTCTGTATTGTTGCATTAATTGGTCTTATGTAAATATTTGTTAAAACATTATAATGATGAACAGTGTATTGGTAAACAACCAAAAAGAGATAAAAATGAAGTCTGTGAACAGGCCTTAATCGGTACACAAATATACTTTGCTATATCAACTTCTATAAGTTGTTAAAAAAAATTAAACCAAAAATATTTAAACATAAATTAGCCTAATTTTAAAATATTTTGAAGCAGTTTTTTGTATCAATGGCTTGAATTAATCATCAAATAAAAAATATCTATAACCGAACCTGTTACACTCTGTAATATCCCGATAGCTTGTTGATGAGAAATAGTGGGTACTAAAGCTTGGTCGTTTATTACCAGAATCTGATCACTCTCCTTCAACCTTCCATCCCTATCTGCTACTCCACCAGGTTTAATGTCCTAGGTTTTACAATAGAGGTATTAAGTGTATGGAATAAATAATATTAAGTGAAAATCGTGAAAATTATATAAAGTAATAAGCTTCAGTATTAGAATAAAAAATGTTTAAAATTAGGAATTTAATTGGAAAAAAAACAGTTACAAAGTTAATCGGTTTATGATAACTAAATCTAAAAAACACTTTTCTTTTATGCCTAAATCAATATTTTACAACAATTTTAAATTTTCCAAATTTAAACAACTCCAACCTGCACAAAAATCCCCAAATCACCCCTATGTTCGCTTTTTAACCCCACTACACTAAACCCCAATCCTTCGTTTTGAGATTTGAAGATTTCAATCATTTCAGTTTCTCTTCCTTGAGCTGAAGTTTCAATAAATCCATCCAAGTTGTCTGTGAGAACAAATCTTAAGTTTAAAAAATTAAAAACCGAAAAAGTAACGTAATGTAAGATCAGTAACAAGACAACATATATTAGTTATCTGGATTACCATAACTATTATTAGATATATGATAATAACAGAATTTGAATAAGATTTACACAAGTAATATTTATTTGTTATCAAGTAATATCTTACACAAGTAATATCTATTTGTTATCGAGATTAAAAAATAATAATTATATATTTGTCGATCATAATAACTAGTCAGGGTTGAGATGTTTAACTAACAACTGTACTAGTCATATAAAAAGTTAGAACAGTAACAAAAGAGATTGAAAGTACTTAAAAACAAAGTATATATATACATAAAAAACCCTCAAAAAACATTAAATTCAGAATTTGAATATATATTATAATTATATAAGTATTTATACTTTAATTAGTTCTAACTTTTAACATTAACAACAAACCTGGGACTTGATTAAAAATATCTTCGTCCGCTTCCACTTCCTCTCCATCCACAACTAACGCTCCAGAAGTTGGAGAAAACTCAACTTTTGACAAATCAAAATCATCTTTTTTCACCTAAAATAATTAAATAACTATTAAACCCAGACCAAGTTGAACAAGTTTAAAGTGTTATGTTACAGAGTTTTGCAATTTTGTAAGTGATGTATATAGCTCGTTAGTAGGGTTGACACTGAATCATGAAATGGCTTTAGAACCTCTAAAAATTGTCTGTGGTACTTACAATTTAATTTTTTTAAAAACTGGAAAATAATGAACACCAAAAACCAGGTTACCATATTTTTTGTGTGATGTAGAAAGTACCAAGTAGTGTAGTGAAAGTTTACAAGATAGTACTTTCTACGTCATCACAAACAGGGCTTTTCTTTTCTTATATTAATTAAATAATAGTGACACCAACTTTATTAATTTTTGAGTATAAAACTATCGCTAATATATGACTTTAAGATATCCCGACCCAGTTGCAAGTTTTTTTTTTTTTTAAATATTATAGACCTCATGATATAACCCCACCCCAGACTTAAATTGTTCAAATTTTAAGATATTATTACCCCATAATACTACCTCAACCCAGTCTCAAGTTGTACAAATTTTAAGATATTATTACTCCATAATACTACCTCAACCCAGTTTCAAGTTGTACAAATTTTAAGATATTATTGACATCATGATATTACACCAACCCTGTCTCAAGTTGTACAATTTTAAAATATTATTGACCTCATGATATGACCCCAACCCTGTCTCAAGTTGTACAAGTTTAAGGTGTTATTGACCTCATGCTATTACCCCAGTCAAAATAAAACTAAATTTTAACTATTTATAAAAAGCAATATTTAGCGTTACCTCTTCCTTAAGTTGTTTTATAGAAACTTGCAACTGAACCATTTGTCTAAAGACGGGACTTTCCATCAATGACATCATAGCTTGTAGTTCTCCATCATGACTATGATCTCCTTTGGAACCTAAGTTTTCCTGCATCCTCTGCAAGATTGTTGCTGCTTTTGATAAATCCTCGTTAAAAGGCATTTTGTCCAAGTTTATTTAATAACTATTATAAATCTGTGAAATAAGCATATTTATTAATGATGTGGGAAGACTGTCTTTTATGTACACCTAAACAGACAATTACTGAAGTACAAAATTAAAGATAGTGCGAAACTTTAACAACAAATCATAAAATTGTGACATTGACTAAGCAAAAAGTGTAATGTGGAAATAATTTTAAGTGCAAGGAATGAGTATAACATAAAAATTTTGCCCTTCTTCCATTCTGCAATTTTTTGTTATTTACGGTCTCGCTATTTTCGCACCCTGCAACTTTCTGCATTCTACATTTAGAAGCAAAACATTTTGCAACTAAATATGACCATAGAAAAATCTATAAAGTAGGAAAATACAACAACAAAAAAAAGTTGAAGCAAAGTCTAATTACTAAAATTTTTTTTTTTATATTTTTCGTAACAACCTCTATTTTGTTTTGTGCTATAAGTTCCTCGCCAGTCTGGAAATTAGGGTAGCGTGCACACACGTTTTTTTTTGTTTAAAAAAATAAGCACGCCTAAAATTATCGTTTTGCACGCCTGATGCCTGAAAAATGTAAGTAAATAGGCAGTATAAATTATGAGTTCCCCAGCCAGCAAGCCCAGCCCTAACCCTTTTCTGAAAAAAAAGGGCTTCAGCATGATCAAGCTGTTATTGTTAAGAGGAAGAGCAGTACAGATCCAACACATGACCTCGAACTGTGCGACTGTTGTGTTCTGACCACTACACCATCAGACCACCCTGTCTGCCTGTCTATTGAAGCCAAGTGTCCAAGTGTTCTGAAAACTACACTATCACTTACACTTATCAGACTGTCTGACTGTCTGACTGTCAAACTGTCCACCTCACCTGTCTGCCTGTGAGTGACCTGACCACCCTGTCCGACTTTCGGTCTGGCCAGTTGTTGGTTGTTTAACGTTTAACAAAATAATAAAAAAACTTATTTCATTTTCACTTTATAACATTACATATACATGTTCATCTGTTAGCAATAACAAATATGTCATTTGTTTACTAGTTATTAAACTCTTAAAAGGCGTGGTAAAAATTTAAAGAATTTCAAGTTTAAAGAAGTAGTATACTAACTACTTATTTGTTGATAGTCGTGTGCGGTTAAGCATGATTTTTTTAATCATCTTTGTTTCCAATTTGTTAATTTTTATTTGTCTTCAATAGTTAATTGTTACAAAAATATAAAATTTTAACTAGTTCTTCTAAAAATAAATTTACGTTAAGCCCAAATCTATGTTTATTGGGTGGTCTTCGTTCACTAGCACAAACTTGCAGATCTGTAATTTATACAACAAACGTATGTGTTTTACTTTATATAAATAAATATTTCACTTTCAATGTTAACATACAATAAAAAGTCAAAACTAGAGTTTAATCAACCTTGTTCAAATCCCAACATTAATTGTAATTAGTATAACAATACTGTTACCACCATTCGGCTCGCATACCTTGGCCGGAAGATTGATTTAAAAAATGTTGCGCGACTACATTTTTTTATCGCAGAAAATTTTGTTCCCTCGTATTTAGTTTTCCGGATAGTATTTAAAATTAAATTAGCAGTGAATCAATAATTTTATAATATGAAAAAATTATTGTTTTTTTTTTCGTGTTAATTTTTTAATTCCACAAACTAAAACTTAAAAAAAGTTAGTTCAAAAAAGTCAGGTTTTTTAGGCAACAGCAGCAAATGAGTTATAATATCACGTATTTTTTAAAATAGTGTCGTCTTTCTAAACAATATTCAAACTAAATTACTAATCATTTACTCATTTATTCACTAAATAATTGGCAAAATATTGTTGTTACTTATTCTTTAAGTCAACTTTTTAAATTGATCCAACGAAATAAGTAAAGAATAGTTTAAATTTCCGCACTTTAAAATAAAATTACTTTAACTTGATTTAAAGAATTGTTCGTTATAACACCTGCACATAGAAACGTTTTCGACGTTAAAAATTTGATGTTGCCAAAATGTGCAGACACTCAAATTAAATAGTCACCAACAACAAAATAAGTTATGAATGACGGGGAAATCCTAAGAATAAGAAAAACAGTAAACCTGGTCGATTTAAAGCTATGCTTTTAAATAAATATATTTTGTAAGTTTTAACGTTCAAATTTTAAAATTGACACGGGAATTAAATGTCAACTTATTTTTTATTAATACTAATTTAAAAAATATATCAATTTATTCTTAATTTGCTTTATAATAACCATTGAATTAAAGAATTTTGTTACAAAATAAGGCCAATCAGCAATTTATGTATTACATTGACACAACAATTTAAATGCTTCACAATGTATTCAACTGCATAAAAAAAATTAACAATAAATTAAGTAAAAGGTAATATAACAGATCAGTTAAAAAGTAAAAATATAATTGGCAAACAAAGTTAACACTGAATTGAAAAGATTAATAAAATTACCTTTTTAAAAAATGTTATAGTATTTAAATAAAAAAAATTTAAAACAGAAATATTTTGTCGAAAAAAAACTAACTTTTTTTACAATATTATTACAATTTACACTAAATTTAAAAACATTCGACATTAATTTACAAAATTTTCTTTTTCTCGCTACATTCCGTTAAAGATTTTCACCCCTTTCTGCAAAACCAATTCAGAGTGTATCTAACATTCTTAATTTTGAATATTATAAGTTCATTATACCTCACAAACAACATTCTTTGTTTATTTATTCTTTTACATATTAGTACGCTTACACATAATATAAAATATTAAAATAAACTTACGTGCAACTGCTTCTATATGTGCATCATCCGGTTTGACTGCAACAAAATTTACAATTTAAAGTAAAAATCAATAAAAAAATAAACGATAACTTAAAAATATATATACATCATAGTTAGGTTTGGCCTATTGGGTAATATACTAACATTATCACTTGAGGTGATAAAGATACGGCTGCTGCCAAAACTATTAAGGAGCAGATTCTCCCATCGGCACCATCGGCACCAAATATGCATCGGCACCAAATATGCGCCAAAGTTTCCGACAAAACAAACGACAAAACAAACAAAAAAAAAAAAAAAAAAAAAAAAAAAAAAACGACAAAAAAAATGGCAAACGACAAAGTCAACAACATAGTTACCTCAAAGCTAGATCAACAAAATAAAAGTGGCGCCATAGGTGCGCAGTTCCCCTTTTATATTTATCAATGACTATAACAGATTAAACATTAAAACAACTAAAGTAGTGTAATAAAAAAGCATTTACATCAAAAACAGTTAAATTTAAAAAAAAAAAACAATTAGGTTATATTAAACAAGACATTGAAAAATACATGATTTTTCTGTAATTTTTTTTCTAAAAAAATAAAATTGATTTGTGGGTTAAAAACAAAAATATTTTATAATATTGTTGTAGTTAAAAGTGGTTTATGTTTTTAAACATTACAGAATAATGGGTTTAAGATCCAATGTTATAATGTCGGTAACACCAGCAAATGTGGCACCAATAAAACCTTATTTTCTTAAATCCGAATTGGCATGTTAATATAAATTTAATACTTTATCGAAGCCCATGAACTTAGCCATATTTTATTGAAAAAAATAATTAAAAGTGTAGTTAATTAACAAAGAGTTTTAGAATTTAATTTTTTTTTCTGATTTTCAGAATTAAAAAACACAAGCAAGAACCAAAATAAGAAAATTAGAAATAGGAAATATAACCTACTAAGCCACATAATATGTTTAAGTTAACACTGATCATATTTTTTGTAGGTATGTAAGTGATTCTGTTGTTGATATTAAAAATGTTGTTGACGTCACGATGAAAGTAGTTTTGTCTACACAAAAAAAAAGCACAGACTATAAAAGTGTAACCATGATTGCGTGAGAACAATATTGACATTGTGAATTTAATGACAACGTTAAGGTCGTTGACATGATGACAATGTAAAGTTTAATGTCGCATCTTGTGTACTTAATGAACAAGACGACATAAATCTTACAAATCATTAAACTGGCAAAACCAATATTTATTCAATCAGATCAGGGCGCACAAACTTTAATACTAAGTCTTAAAATAATAAAATTAATATTAGTTTTATACAGCTAACAAAAAAATGTTTTTTATTTTTTTTAAATGTATCAGATCACATTTCGGTTACGGTCCTTGCCAATTCTCTTTTATAAATAAAGGTTTTTTGTTTTCCTAAAAACTGTATACTATAGATGTATTTCAAAAAATCAATAACTTTGAGTTCATCTGCAAACGTTATGTTTATTTTTGCACATTTTTAAAAATACACCAAAAGCTTCAAAAAAAAAGCAGAAATAGCGATATAAACCCAATTACGATGACAACTACTTATATTTAACATTTTTTTGGTATTAAAAAAAATGTATTATTATTGTTGGGTGTAAAATACAAACACTGTGGTCGTTTGTAGAAAATGTGATAAAAAATACCAGATTAATCTAACGTTTATTTAAAGTTGTTTTATTGGAGCAATTTAAGACTTAAAATGTTGTAACAATTTTGTATTAATTTTTTAAAAAACAAACAATCTCTTGTTTATATTTAACATTTAAAAATATCAGGCTTAATGTATGGGTTTAACTCAAGTTAACAACCAAACAAAAGCCCAAGAATAGTTCAAACAAACATAACGCGCTGTCCAGACTACTTTTAGGCTAGGGTTTAATTGGCTGTTAAGTCGATGCTGAGATGCACAGTTACAATAAGAACAATTTAACAATATATAAGAAGCTCTAACTTACAATATACTACTAACAATATGTAAGAAGCTCTAAGTCACAATATACTAGTAACAATATGTAAGAAGCTCTAAGTCACAATATACTAGTAACAATATGTAAGAAGCTCTAAGTCACAATATACTAGTAACAATATGTAAGAAGCTCTAAGTCACAATATACTAGTAACAATATGTAAGAAGCTCTAACTTACAATATACTAGTAACAATATGTAAGAAGCTCTAAGTCACAATATACTAGTAACAATATGTAAGAAGCTCTAAGTCACAATATACTAGTAACAATATGTAAGAAGCTCTAAGTCACAATATACTAGTAACAATATGTAAGAAGCTCTAAGTTACAATATACTAGTAACAATATGTAAGATGCTCTAACTTACAATATACTAGTAACAATATGTAAGAAGCTCTAAGTCACAATATACTAGTAACAATATGTAAGAAGCTCTAAGTCACAATATACTAGTAACAATATGTAAGAAGCTCTAAGTCACAATATACTAGTAACAATATGTAAGAAGCTCTAAGTCACAATATACTAGTAACAATATGTAAGAAGCTCTAACTTACAATATACTAGTAACAATATGTAAGAAGCTCTAACTTACAATATACTAGTAACAATATGTAAGAAGCTCTAAGTCACAATATACTAGTAACAATATGTAAGAAGCTCTAAGTCACAATATACTAGTAACAATATGTAAGAAGCTCTAAGTCACAATATACTAGTAACAATATGTAAGAAGCTCTAAGTCACAATATACTAGTAACAATATGTAAGAAGCTCTAACTTACAATATACTAGTAACAATATGTAAGAAGCTCTAAGTTACAATATACTAGTAACAATATGTAAGAAGCTCTAAGTCACAATATACAATAGAACAACAATAATACGAAGAAGAATAAAAAGACTGACGATAATAACATAACACTAGATTTATTTGATAAATAAAATATGGTTTGAAATTATTTGATTCTTTTTTATAAATATAATTTATTTAGTAGGTTTATTAATTAAATTATAAATTTAAATATAAACTTTTGTATATTTAAACCTAATTTTAACAAGCGAACACGCACTTATTGATATTGTAATATAAAAGTAAACTAAATTTAAAAGCAAAATACCGATCTTAATTTTTTAGTAATCAAACAAGTATTAAAATATAATAATAACAAAACAATTAAAACAAAAATTTTACACATTTTTTACTTATATTTTAACATTTTACTTAAATTTTTAACCAATATTTTTTACTTTAATGGACAGCGAAAAGGACGATTTTTGACGGCGACCAGAACGCTATTAAATTATTCAAGCGTTAAACTCAGACTGATTCGTTATTTTATAAAAAAACTAAAATAATGATTAAACGATATTTAGCTAGAGTTAAATCTTCATTTTAAATAGCAACATACAAAATAATAATACCAACAACATATTAAAATTTCAGCAAATTTAATCTTTAAATTTTAATAATAAAATATATTAATTAGTAATTAGTGATAATTAAATGTCGTTAATAGGAGGTTTGCGATTCGTTGGGATAATAACAAATATACTAAAAATTCAGAACTTTTAGTTTTAAAGAACAAAAGTTATCGTCTTTCAAAATTCGTCAAATAAGAATAAAAACAACTAGATTTATTTGATAAATAAAATATGGTTCGAAATTATTTGATTCTTTTTTATAAATATAATTTATTTAGTAGGTTTATTAATTAAATTATAAATTTAAATATAAACTTTTGTATATTTAAACCTAATTTTAACAAGCGAACACGCATTTATTGATATTGTAATATAAAAGTAAACTAAATTTAAAAGCAAAATACCGATCTTAATTTTTTAGTAATCAAACAAGTATTAAAATATAATAATAACAAAACAATTAAAAAAAAAATTTTACACATTTTCTACTTATATTTTAACATTTTACTTAAATTTCCAACCAATATTTTTTACTTTAATGGACAGCGAAAAGGACGATTTTTGACGGCGACCAGAACGCTATTAAATTATTCAAGCGTTAAACTCACACTGATTCGTTATTTTATAAAAAACTAAAATAATGATTAAATGATATTTAGCTAGAGTTAAATCTTCATTTTAAATAGCAACATACAAAATAATAATACCAACAACATATTAAAATTTCAGAAAATTTAATCTTTTAATTTTAATAATAAAATATATTAATTAGTAATTAGTGACATTTAAATGTCGTAAATAGGAGGTTTGCGATTCGTTGGGATAATAACAAACATACTAAAAATTTAGAACTTTTACTTTTAAAGAACAAAAGTTATCGTCTTTCAAAATTTGTCAAATAAGAATAAAAACAACTAGATTTATTTGATAAATAAAATATGGTTCGAAAATATTTGATTATTTTTAACATAAATTTTTATAAATAAAAAAAGACATGCATAAACATTAACTAAGAATATTACAAACCTTTGATTTTTAATAAACAAACAAGCATTTATATATATAATACAAACAAAAACTAATATTTAATCCAGTTTTAAGTTGGTGATATTAGGATATAAATTATAATAAATTTTAAATTCTTAAAATTGATTTTTATTAAATAAACAAGCATTTAAATATGATAAATAAACGAAAATTATTTTTCTAATATGTTTTTTAATTACTTATATTATAAAATACACCATACCAAATTTTTAATGCTTAATGTCGAACTTTAATTTTTAATGAACAAACCAGCATTTAAATATAAAAAACAAACAAGAATTATTTTTTAATTTTTTTTCGAATTATAAATATTATAAGATAACACCGACCAAAATTTAAAAACCTAATAACAATCTTTAAATTTAAATAAACAAACACCTATTAATTAGTAATTAGTGACAAAAATTAAATTCGTTTTTGAGTTACTAATATCATGATATACAATTGACAAAAATTTAAAAATTAATAACAACCTTTAAATTTTAATCACTAAACACCCATAATTTATTAATTGGTGATAAAAATTAAAATTTTAATTCATTTTTGAGTTACTAGTATCATGATATACAAATGGCCAAGATTGAGAAAGTAATTAACAATTTTTAAATTTTATTAAATAAACACCTATTAATTAGTAATTAGCAATAAAAATTAAAATTTTAATTCATTTTTGAGTTACCAATATCATGATATACAAATGGCCGAGATTTAAAAAATAAATAACAAACTTTAAATTTTATTAAATAAACACCTATTAATTAGTAATTAGCAATAAAAATCAAAATTTTAATTCATTTTTGAGTTACCAATATCATGATATACAAATGGCTAAGATTTAAAAAATAAATAACAATCTTTAAATTTTAATAAATAAACACCTATTAATTAGTAATTAGTGATAAAAATTAAAATTTTAATTTATTTTTGAGTTAGTCATATCATAATATACAATTGACCAAAATTTAAAAAATTAATAACAATCTTTAAATTTTAATAAACAAACACCTATTAATTAGTAATTAGTGATAATTAAATGTCGTAAATAGGAGGTTTGCGATTTGTTGGGATAATAACAAACATACTAAAATTTTAGAACTTTTTGTTTTAAAGAACAAAAGTTATCGTCTTTCAAAATTCTGACTAGAAAGAATAAAAACAATAATAATAATAATAATAATAATAATAAATACACTGACAATAACAATATGTTTCGAAATCTAAGATTTCGAACCATAACTAGATTTATTTGATAAATAAAATATGGTTCGAAATTATTTGATTTTTTTTTATAAATATAATTTATTTAGTAGGTTTATTAATTAAATTATAAATTTAAATATAAACTTTTGTATATTTAAACCTAATTTTAACAAGCGAACACGCACTTATTGATATTGTAATATAAAAGTAAACTAAATTTAAAAGCAAAATACCGATCTTAATTTTTTAGTAATCAAACAAGTATTAAAATATAATAATAACAAAACAATTAAAACAAAAATTTTACACATTTTTTACTTATATTTTAACATTTTACTTAAATTTTCAACCAATATTTTTTACTTTAATGGACAGCGAAAAGGACGATTTTTGACGGCGATCAGAACGCTATTAAATTATTCAAGCGTTAAACTCACACTGATTCATTATTTTATAAAAAACAAAAATAATGATTAAACGATATTTAGCTAGAGTTAAATCTTCATTTTAAATAGCAACATACAAAATAATAATACCAACAACATATTAAAATTTCAGCAAATTTAATCTTTAAATTTTAATAATAAAATATATTAATTAGTAATTAGTGATAATTAAATGTCGTTAATAGGAGGTTTGCGATTCGTTGGGATAATAACAAACATACTAAAAATTCAGAACTTTTAGTTTTAAAGAACAAAAGTTATCGTCTTTCAAAATTCGTCAAATAAGAATAAAAACAATAATAATAAATATAATGACAATAACAATATGTTTCGAAATCTAAGATTTCGAACCATAATAATAAATACTAGATTTATTTGATAAATAACATATGGTTCGAAATTGTTTGATTCTTTTTTATAAATATAATTGATTTAATAGGTTTATTAATTGAATTGTAAATTTAAATATGAACTTTTTTATATTTAAACCTAATTTTAACAAGCGAACACGCACTCATTGATATTGTGATATAAAAGTAAACTAAATTTAAAAGCAAAATACCGATCTAAATTTTTTAGTAATCAAACAAGTATTAAAATATAATAATAACAAAACAATTAAAACAAAAATTTTACACATTTTTTACTTATATTTTAACATTTTACTTAAATTTTCAACTAATATTTTTTACTTTAATGGACAGCGAAAAGGACGATTTTTGACGGCGACCAGAACGCTATTAAATTATTCAAGCGTTAAACTCACACTGATTCGTTATTTTATAAAAAAACTAAAATAATGATTAAACGATATTTAGCTAGAGTTAAATCTTCATTTTAAATAGCAACATACAAAATAATAATACCAGCAACATATTAAAATTTCAGAAAATTTAATCTTTTAATTTTAATAATAAAATATATTAATTAGTAATTAGTGATAATTAAAAGTTGTAAATAGGAGGTTTGCGATTCGTTGGGATAATAACAAACATACTAAAAATTTAGAACTTTTAGTTTTAAAGAACAAAAGTTATTCGATTTCAAAATTCGGATTAGTAAGAATAAAAATAAAAATAATAATAAATATACGGACAATAACAATATGTTTCGAAATCTAAGATTTCGAACCATAATAATAATAATAATAATAATAATAATAATAATAATAAATATAATGACAATAACAATATGTTTCGAAATCTAAGATTTCGAACCATAATTACTGCAATAAATTAAATGATATACATTATTGCGTATAGCGGTTAAAAGTAAAAATTAACATAAGAAATAAAAAAGTTAAGCGTAAAAACTAAAGATTTTAAATTTAAATCTTTATTGAATAAAAAAAAAACTTAATCCATAAAATGTTATTATAATAATGAAAAATAAAAAAATAAAAATTTCCATATTAAAAACAGTCTGTTAAAACAAAAAACATAAAATTAAACATTTAAAATTAAAACAAGTAATACTAGTAACAATATGTTTCAAATTTTACAATAATTTTGAAGAGTGATTTGTTTTGTTTAATAGTTTTTTCTCAGAATAAATTTGTTCATTCTGCAGAAAAAAAATTGTAAGCATACGAATTTTTACATTCTTAACTTATTATAATAAAAGTTTATCCCGTCACAAACAACTGTCTTTGTTAAAAATTAATTTAATAAAATTATATTTTGAAACAGTAGAAGAACGCATTAAATAAATAATATATTAATTGTGTTTGCAGATGGCAGTTTGGTTTAAAATTATTACACAATATATAAAATAAACTTACGTTTGAACTCTATATTTTCACGGTGAAATCTGACTGTAAAATAAATTACAATTTAAAATCAAAATATCTTATATATTGAAGCAAATAAACAATAAACTTAAATATATACATTGTTAAAGTATGGGCATGGAGGAAGGCATTTACATCACCATTCAAGGTAATAAAGATATTTTCCAATGACAAAGAGACAATGTATTAGCACTCGCATTGAAACCACAAAGCCAACAACATATAAAAAATTGCCAACTTAAGGCTGAGTAGCGAGAATAAATATTGCGTCATAGCTTTGCAGTTTCCATTTTTAATTAGTTTTTTACATACCAATGACAAAAACGAGTTAAACCTAAAACAACCAATATAAAAGTGTAATGAAAAAAAATATTTGCATTATTATTATTATATTTAAATATGTTATTTACAAATTTGTCATTGTCAAAAATTGTGAATAATATTTATAAGTGCCTTTAAATGAAACATTGCTAAATGTTGGCTATATAAAAAAATAGTTTAGGTATTAAATATATACATGACTATATAAAGGTGTATAGTAGGGAATATTAGGAAATGGTATAGCTCAAGATTTAAATTTTTACAGTTTTGCCTTCTTTATGTTTTTTTCTACAGTGATAATCAAAAAAATATTATTTTTTTCTGAAACAACTTTACGCAAATTTGCCTGAATAATCCATATAGAAAACTAGTTATTTGTAAACTTGATATTAAATAAAGGCGCTTGCCGGTTGTATGTATAAAATAAATTAATAATTCGTTTGCGTACGGCTAATTAGTTCTTAAATACAAGTCAGTCCGCAATCTAATATTTTTCCGAATCTAATATTTTTACGTTATACCTAGGTTTGTTCAAGCAAACAACAAATAAAAATATTTTTAAATAAAACTGTACTGTTACTGTTACCTCATAGTTGAAAAGGAATGTTACTTTGCAATTGAGGTTTTTAAAAAGTATTTTTAAACTCGATTTACAGATAGTTTATGAATTGATTTAAACATTTTTGTTGCGCTTCTGTTGTGTTTCTATGTAAAATGTTAAAAATGGCAAACCCTCTTAATTTTATATAAGTGTAATAATATTTTATAGTCATGTTCTAGTTGTCGTTGTTTAACGCGGTCCCATGGCTTACTAATTTACAAATCAAATGAGCAAACAAAGAACCCTTAATGACAATAACGCTCTAATGAAAATAACAAATGTACTGATGTAATGAGTAAGTTAATAACTTTTATACACGTAGGTAAAATGACGGGTTAAATCAGTTTTAAAAACCAAGGCGATATATTAAAGAATTTGTGATGTGGTATGATCAACATAATCGCTTTACTTAAAAAGTAATTCATGAAAAAAATGAACATTATAAAAATATACTTACAGAAGTTAATTCAACGTTTTTGTCTTTTTCTAGATTGGCTGTAAAATAAATCATAATTTAGATTCCAATTTGAATAAAAACTAAAATTTTGTAAGCCAGGTTTTAAAAACACTAAAGATTGCTTAAGTTAAAAGTGTTAAAATAGTATAGCACATTATAATTAACATACCTTTGTGTTTTTGTTGTTTATGTTTACGAAGTAGAAGGAAGGTGGTAAGAATAAAAATGAGTAGAAGTGCTCCAGCAATTACCCATCCTATTATCAATGGAAGGTTCTAAACAAAATGCCATAATAATAAATATTGATTTAAAATTTAGAAAAACCACGCTCAATTAATAATCAATGATTTAGATAATTTATATTTTTAAAACTAATATATTTACTTCAGGCTCAGGTTCGACCTCAGGTTGTTGGACTATAATACACTCTTTTTCAAGTTCTAAAAGTGTTTTTGTCGTCATAATGCCTGTGATTGTATCTGTACAATAACAATAATTAACATATTATTTCCAAATAAATAAGAAAGTAGGTTATATATATTTTTATCGAAAAAACTGTGAACGTGACTGGTTGTGGACAAAGTGTTAATAGTTAATCGCTTTTTGCAAACAGAACGTTTATTGTCGTCACTTAATCAACATTACGACAAAATCTCGCAAATCATTAAACAACTAACTCGATATCACAGTTTAAGTTTTGTAGTATCACCGTTTTAATAATGCAGATTGTAATACTTAGCATAATAAATAAACACAAAACGCGTATAAGCTTTAAAGTTTAAAATAATTGATTAGAATTCACATAAAAGTTACTTACATGGTTGTAATGCTCGTTCGCAAATATAACTGTGACTATGATGGCATGGCTTATCCCACCACTTCGTATCATTACCCTGCATGTAAACACAGTTTTCACCCCATCCATCATTGTTAGGTTCACCACCATTCCAGTTAGATTGGTTACTCAGAAAAGTTGTGTTATCGTTCCACTTAAAAGAGGAATCCTCAATAGCTGGGTTTGTTCTTGTTAGGCCGATCCAGTAATATGCGTTTTGTCCTAACATGTGAAAGTTAAAATTATTTTAACATAACTAACAAAAAAAAAAACTAAATATTTTAAAACTTAAATCTTACTTTCAATCGAATGTAACGTTTGATTCAAAAAACCACGAATTTCCGATGTTTTGGGAGTTGCCAACGTTGAGTTCATTTCTGCACATCTTGTCACTGCTGTTTCGTAGTCAACACTAGATAAACCAAAATGATATTCTATACATCTATATCTATACCATTGTTGTTGCCCATTTACAACATTTAAACTCAAAATCATCAAACTTAAAACTAACTTGTTCATTTTGTAACTAATCTGTTTGTTGTTCAAATAATCAGCCCAAGTTGTATAAGGCTTTATTAACGCTTTAAGCGTTTAAGCGAAAAACTGCTATTTAGTATTGCGAAATAATTAATAATTAACTAACCATGTTTGTTTTTCAACAAGGTTATTTTTGCTCTGTTATGCCATCAACGACACGTGTTTGTTAATTTTTTCTTTTTGTATAAACGCAATCAAGTATCAAGTTTACAGCAATCTTGCAGTATTTTAAATTGGTTTTAAATTTATTCTCAACTTTAAATCATTTTTTTCGATATCAAATTAAATGATAGGTTTTAGAGTTCTATTACCTATTCATTTTAACCGCTTCAAAGCGGGTTGGAAGAAGCGCTCCGACTGGTGAGGTATTGATTTAAGTGATTAATAGAAATGTAATTTAAAATTTTTTAAAACACTACTCTAACCCCAAATTATAAGTTAAGCAGTAGCACTTGAAAAAAAGATATATATTTGGTAAAGTTTTTTTTACTATATAAGTTTACCTTCCATATGGAAACGTCGACTGCACGACATAGACATAAAGAAACAACCGAGCCCACGCTCTTTTCTTGGCAGTTTTGTGATATAATAGATTAAAAAAATTTGCTACTGATTAAGTATTGACTTAGCAAAAGTTCATTATCTTTATTGTGCCTTACTCAACTACAGCATGAGATCACTGGGATCGAACCCAGGACCTTTTGTAGTGCAGTAAGTGTTTTTATAACTCCAAAACTTTACCAGTTTAAAAATAACCGCTTAAACATCACCTAAAAGACCTGAAGGCGACTAATAATATAAAGTTGCTTTATTAATCGCTTTAAGCGTTAAAATACCCCGCAGCAGACGGAGCGCGTCTTCCATCCAGCTTCGAAGCGGTTATCTGCTAACTAATCAGGTAAAAATCTGAGCAAGTTCTTATTCATATAAAATCGTAAGTTAACATATTTTTATTGGTGATAATATATACACAAAAATTAAATAGTTTAAAATATTACTTTGCGCTAAACCATTTCAAAAAAATGTAAACGTGGCTGAGCTGATCACACCGTTAAGATCGTGAATTTATTTACCTAGTTTAATTTGATTGCCTAGTCGCAACTGTGGACCTGAATTAACATAACGACATAAACCTCGTAAATTATAATACAACCGAAACTATATTTTATACGACTACCTTAGGCTATAGTACAAAAAAACTAAAAATATGTCAAAACAACGATCATTAAAAGTTTTTATTAACTTGAGTTAAAGGTAAATAATTAAGAACCAACGTCATAAACACCTTCATGGTAATAAATATAACAGGCAAATAAATTCTTAAACAACATTTTTTAAATAAATGCAACTTTAAAGGTAATTCAATTAAATTTTCATTATTATAAAATAAACATGGTTTTTTGCATGTAACAAATTTTGGGAACATTTTAAAGTTTAGTCGATTAACTTAAAATTGCGCAATTTAGCTTAAATATAACACAAAACCATTAATTTGATATTTTAAACGTATTTAACTCGCAATTTATAAAAAAAATTTAAAGAGTACAAATTTTAAATTCTCAAAATTGATTTTTGATGTTTATTAAACAAACAAGAATTTAAATATAATAAAAAAACGAAAATAATTTTTGTAATATGTTTTTAAACTACATATATTATAAAATTCATCATACCAAATTTTTAATGCTTAATATTGGACCATTTTCGATGTATAAATATTATTATATATAACTGACCTAAATTTAAAAAATAAATAACAATCTTTAAATTTTAATAAACAAACACCTATCAATTAGTTATTAGTGATAAAAATTAAAATTTTAATTCATTTTTGAGTTACTTATATCATTATATACAATTGACAAAGATTTGAAATATTATTAACAACCTTTAAATTTTATTAAACAAACACCTATTAATTAGTAATTAGTAATAAAAACTTAATGTTATTTCATTTTTGAGTTACTTAAATCATGATATACAATTAATCAAGATTTCGAACATTAATAATAAATACACTGACAATAACAATATGTTTTGAAATCTAAGATTTTGAACCATAATAAACATGGATAAATATCCAATCCTATTTAATAAATAGAATAGAAAACACAATAGTATTACCCGATTAGTTAGTCATTAATCGCTTTGAAGCAAAAAAAAGGTGGAGCCATTATAAATACATTCAAGCGGGAATTAACGCTTAACGCAATTAATAGAGCAACTCAATAGTCGCTTTAGGTTTACTTAAGGTTTTTAAGCTGATGTTTGAGTTGTTGTTTTTAAACCGGCAGCGTTAATGCAATACCCGAGCAGACAGAATGCAATACCCGAGCAGACAGAATGCGATACCCGAGCAGACAGAATGCAATACCCGAGCAGACAGAGCGCATCTTCCACCCGCTTCAAAGCGGTTAGTGGATCCACCTTTTTTTCGCTTTGCGATTAATAGCTAACTAATCGCCTGCTAATATGTTATTAAAAACATATAATACAAAATTAAATAAGTTAATTAAGCGTAAATCTATTAAAATATTAGCTAATTGTTTAGTGATTAAAAGTTTCCGAGCGCAAAAATGATGGCAGAATAACAGCTTCCAAAGCAGACGAAAAATACGCTGTGTTTTCTAATTTATCTTTCTTTTATTTTGCTGTAAAATAAATGACAATTTTAAGTAAAATAAAATGTTATTTTTATAATGTTATACTGTTAGGAAACAAATTTAGTTGAATTTAATGTATAATTCACTTAATTTCGTTTTAAATGTATGATTTCTAGAATTGTTGGAGTAGACAAAAACCTTGAGGCACACACTTTTAAACAGAAGTAAAATAATATTAACACAATACTTTTAAATATACTTACGTTCAATATAAGAAGCTTCTGGGCCATGATGTTTATTCTTGTTTAGCTGCAAAATAAAATGTTTTTTTCATAAGAAAAACAATATAATGTTTATCGACACTTGCAGAAAACCTATACGTTCTCACCACTACAGTGCCACTACAGCTAAATCAATTTTTAAAAACATGTAATAATATAAAACAATATATCAATTGGTATGACATTAAGATATGCCTTTATACAGGTTTTATTTTTTATAAAATGATGAAAAAAAATAAGTATAGCTATTTTTTCTAAATTAAAACTAGTTTTTAATAAAGGGGCCACTCGGTTGTCTGTAAAAATTAATTAAAGTTTAGTTTGCGTACGACTGTTTCTTTAGTTCAAGTTATATTAATTTACAACTTTGTTAAAAAATAAATAATACGGGGGACATTCAGTTCAATTACAAGACGTTTTTAAATATTTTAAATGCGTAGTTTAACAAAGTTGTTTAGGCTAAGAATTCTTTGTTTAGGCTAAAAAAGCAAGTTATACTTAAGCAAACTTAAAATGGATACTTCGTAAAAGTTTATTTTAAAACAAAACAAAAGTCTGTTGTTAAGTCCATTTATATGAAAAACCAATTTCTATTTCCCATTAACTTTAAATGCAATTTTACACTTAGTTGGACACCATTAGCCGCCTTTGTGCGTTTCTTTTTTGTATTGCCTTATCGCCTGGTCATTTAAGTTTTTTCCTTTTTCCAATGTTCTTAGGAAGTCACGTGATTTGTGTTTCGGCTTTTTTGTGTTATATTTTCGTGTGGTAACTTGGAATGATCTTGAAATTATATTTTAGTACGTCATATATTTTAGAATACGATTCGCCCTGTCCTAACAATTCATAAATGGTCTTTAGTTAGTTTTTGTTAAAAGTAATATCGATTTGTAAGTGTTAAGCCAGTATTGTTTTTGTTTATTGTTTTTCTTGTGTATTGAATTTAAAAACATTGTAGAGTATTTCAATGGTTGTGTCAGTCGAGTTAGACAGTTGCAATTCTAGGCCCATTATCGGCATTATTTTTATATTAACTGGGATCAATCTATGATCAAGGGGCGTATTTTATTCTCCGATCAACCTATTGTTGATCGCGTGGGGTGAGGTTAGATAAACCCTACATCTGTAGTTTTGTTTTGTCATTTTTAAAGTAATGTCAATTCGCGTTCAAGATTTTTAATAAGTGTTTTTGTTAAACTTAAAATACAGTAGATTTATAAAAAAGATTTATAATATATTTATACCGACCTTAGATTGTTGTTGGGTTGTAAGAAATCCTGTCTCTAGTTCTAAAGGTGTTGTTATCGTCATAATGGTACATTTTATCTGTACAATATAAAACGGTAAACGTGATCGTGACTGAAAAGCTAATATTTAACTTGTTTATTTTGCAAACAAGGCCTGGCATGTTTTAAATGATCGTAAATTTTATGTTGTAACCTTCTTAATATTTAACATGTATCATTTTACAAGCCTGACAGGTTCTAAAATGTTGTATTACTATCGTTTTAATAATGCATATTGTAACTCTCAATGTGATATAATAAACACTAAACGTGTTCAAGCAAAAAAAAGAAAAAAGTTGACAAAAATCGACATAAATTTTACTTACATTTTGGTAATTCTTTTTGGCAAATATATCTATGATTATAAAAAAAGAACTATTCAATCATTTTGTATTATCACCTTGCATGTGAACACAATTTTCACCCTCTCCTCGGACAAGTTCGCCACCTTTCTAGTTATATTGATTACTCAGCAAAGTTGTGTTATCTAGTAGGCCTTCATGGTATATTGAGCTAAAGTATAAAAGTTAATATCAGTTTAACATAATTACCAAAAAAAATTGTAAACGTTAGTTATAATCAATAATAAAATAAAGCGTTAATTGTTTATAGCCTAACTATTTAACAACAAGAAATACAAAAAAAATTTATATCCAGCAAATGGTTACATACAAAAAAGTTTAAAGTTGAGTCTCAATGTTGGGGTAGACAAAAATGTTAAGCCTTTTTTTAAAAAAAAAGGTGATATAATATCATAAAGATCATTAAAAAATACTTACAAAAATTTCGGATTGATTTGGTTCCGTTGGTTTATATTCGTCCTCCTGAAAAATAAATTACAATGCGAATTTGCAAACAAAAAATGATGCCGGCACTTGCTTAAACTATTTGGTTAAGGGTGGTTCAGTTGTTAAGGCACATCGTCACTATAAATTTATTTTTAAAAGAATGTAATATTGTAATACAATTTATTAAAACTTACCTTAATACAGGAAATATTCCCCCTTCTACTCCCTGGATTAACTGCAAATTAAATCAAATATTAGTTTTTAAATAAAAATAAATTAAAAATTTTGTTAATTTTCGGTAGGTCATGCTATATTATACAGATTTTATTACTCTTTACGTACAGTGATAATCAAAAATTAATTTTTATTTTTTCTCTAAGTCTAATTAATTATACAAAAAAAATTGATGTGTTTTTGTAAAAAAATAAGCTATTTGTTTGTAATTTAAATTAAAAATTCAGTTTACCTACGACTACTTTTTTTAATTGATGTAAGTCTAGAATCTTACTAAACAACTTTGTTTTAAACTATAACTTGACGTTTAAAAGAATTTTTAATTGTGTAGTTAGGTTAAATTGATTAGATTGTCATTTTTAACTAGCTATGTTATGCATAGACAAACTAGCGTTATATCTAACATTTTATCTGATAGTTGATAAGATTTTATTATGTTGATTTATAATTTTTGATGCACATTATTTAACTCAGTATTTTTGTGTTGTTATGTTAAAATGTTAAAAGAGCTTAAGCCCCACAATTTTAAGTAGGATTATATTACACAATACTTTAAAATATACCTGCAGCATCGTTGGCATAATAGAATAATCGTTGTCTATCCTGGTTCGCCTGCAAAATAAATTAAAATTTGAATTAGAAAACAAAAAACACTTGCATAAACTATTTAGTTTAGTGTGTATTAGTTGTTAAGACTCTGGCCACTAGCTAATGCATGCCATAATGTGAAACAAGATATTTAATATACTTACATCTAAGAACTCTTTTATCTCCATGCTCTGGTCCAGCTGTGAAATTAAAATAAATACTTGTTTAAATAAATAATATAAACTTAAAATTTAGCTACACGTCTGCAGCGTACGAACATCTAAGAGTTTTACAAGTTATCTTATACAAGTCTTTAGTAAGCTATAAATCACTTCGAAGCAAAAAAAAGTAGAGCCATTGAAGCGGGTTGGAAGAGAAAAAATCAATACATTAGTTGTTTTATCGTTTAATTTATTATTGTCAATGGTACGTAAAAAAACTAAAAATAAGTAAATTAATATAACATTTATACACGTAATTAAATAAAACAGATTAAATCTTTTATAAAATCAAAGGCAATATATTAAAGATTTGTGTTGTGGCATGATCAATAAAATTGCTACTTAATGGGTTCTTTATAAAAATAAAACTGAACATCAAAAATACTTACTTTATTTCTTCGGTTTTCCTTTTTTCTTTGGGCTGCAAGGTTAATCACAATTTTAAATTTCGATTTAATAAAAACTAAAAATTTTGTATAGCACGCAACCGCTTTTAAAAACAATTAAGATTGCTGTAGGTAAGTGTAATAGTATAGCACCTTAAAACTTACATACCTTTGTATACTCGCTTTATCGGTATACAAAAGACAATTACAAGAACTAAAATGAGTAGAAGTGCTCCAGTAGCTGCCCATCCCATTTTCAACATAAAGTTCTAAATAAAATATAATTATAACAAAAATAAGAATAAAATTAAGTATATTGGAAATTAAGTAAGTTACCAACTAGGCTACATTTACAAAACGTATACCATTAACCAATATTAGGTAATTTTATTTCTATTTTTAAAACTAATATATTTATATCGACCTCAGATTGTAGTTGTTGGACTTTAATACATTTTGTTGCTAGTTCTGAAGATGTTGTTGTTGTCATAATGGCTGTAATTGTGGCTATACAAAAACAAAAAATTTACAAATTATTTTTTAAATTAATTAAAGAGTAGATTTTATATTTTTTATTAACGTTTTATGAAATTAATAAAACTTAAAAAACTGTAAATGTGATCGTAAATAAAAAGTTAGTATTTAACTTGTTCATTCCGCGAACAAGATGGCTGTGTTTAAAATAGTTTACACGATTTTTTTACAAAACAAAATTACAAAAAAAAATTGTTTGTCTATAAAAATTAGTTAAAACCAACATAAAAAAACTTACAAGATGATAAATTTCGTTGGCAAATATAATTTAGAAAATATTGACATGCTCCATCCCTCCACTTCGCGTTATCACCCTGCATATAAACACAGTTCTCACTTACTCCCACATTATTTGGTTCATTATTATCCCAATTAGATTGGTTACTCAACAAAGTTGTTCCATCGTTCCATTTAAAAGAGGAACTGTTATTAGCTGGGTTTGTTCTTGTTAGGCCAATCCAGTTATGTGCGTTTTGTCCTAAAAGATAAAAAAAATTTGTTAATTTCATTCAACTAACAAAAAAAACATGTTAAACTTAAGTCTTACTTCCAAATAAATATATTGTTTGTTTAATAAAATCACGGATTTCCGATTTCTTCAGAGTTGTCAACGTTGAGTTCATTTCTGCACATCTTGTCACTGCTGTTGCATAGTTAACTCTAGTTAAACTTAAATGATATTCTACATTCTCATATGCATGCCATTGTTGCCCATTTACAACATTTAAACTCAAAATCATCAAACTTAAAACCAACTTGTTCATTTTGTAACTACTCGCGAAAAACTGCTGTTTAGTATGGCGAAATGATTAATAATTAACTAACTATCCCATGTTTGTTGTTTGAACAATAAATTACAATCGTAGTTGTATTTATAGTCTTATTTGGTTTCTCTATTGAATATTGCAAAACGATTACAGATTAACCAATTGTAGAGGTTGTTTCACAGATTGCACTTTATTAATATGTTTCGAAATCTTAGATTTCGAAACATTATTGTTATTGTCCGAATATTTATTATTCTTATTTTTACTTTTACTTATCCGAACTTTGGTTTAAAATAACTTTTATTACTATTTAATAAGTGTTTGTATATTAAAAGTTAAAGATCGTTATTAGGGTTTCAAATTTAAGTCAGTTGTATATCATAACATTAATAACTTAAAAACGGATTAAAGAATTTATTTTTGTTTGTTTATTATATTTAAATTCTTGTTTGTTTATTAAAAATTAACCTTAAACAATAAAAATTCAGTATAATGTATTCCATAATATAAGTAATATAAAATCCTATTTAAAAATATTTTTTGTTTGTTTATTCTATTTCTATGCTTGTTTATTTATTAAAAGTCAAATATTAATTTTAGAATTTTGATATTTGGTCTTAATGTATGAAAAGCTGTATGAAAAGCTTAAAACATGGTAAAATATCCTTTTTGTTTGTTTATTTATTTAAAAGCTTTTTTGTTTGTAATTATAAAAAGTCATATTTAATCATTTAAAATTTAAACCATATTTTATTTATTAAAAAACATATTTTACACTTTATTAAATGCACAGATTTTCTATTTTCAAATATTTTAAAATGTTAAAAATTTAGGATATATTAGGGTTACATACATAATAAACGTTTGCAGGTGACAGTTTAGCGTAACAACAACTCATTAAAAAACTTATTTGCGACAGCTCCTATATACTCGACATCCGGTTTGTTTGTAACACAAACCAGATGGACTAAGTTAAAATTAAAAATATTTTATTATCATAAATAACATAAACATAACAGTTTTGTGATTATAAAACATAACAGTTCTGTGAATATATTATATTATTATGTTGGTCAGTTGAACAGTAATGTAACACACTTTCGGCACTGGATGACTGATCGAAATGTTTAGGGTAACACATATAAAAGCGACATGAAATTTCCTAAAAACACTACAGTCAATTAAGTACACAAAACGTACATTCAAAAGCCCAATCAAGTTCGGGGCAACAAATCACGTTAAGAAAATGCAGTTAAACTTCCAGGCTTAACATATAAAAACGTTAACGTTACATCTATTGTTTAGAAAGGTTAAACAAATTAAGACATATACTAGACAGCTACAAGATGGTACAACATAAAAGATGTCCAGATTACAATAATGTGAAGCCACATGTAACCATCAAAAGATTTTGATTTCCCACAACAAATATTTACAAAAAATCTGCGATAAAATTGTAAAAAAGGAAGAATAGAGTTTGTGCCAACAAGTTAAAGCCCCATCTGTTTGAATCATTATCTAGATGCCGTGGCAACTTAAAAAAAAAAAGTCTCAACCCTACACTCTATACGACCCTTATAATTTACAGAAACTGTGGACAGCAAAAAACTTTTTAATGTTATCATTATTTTAAGGAATAATGCGTAGTTTTTATTAAAATGATGTGAATTGTTAAAAATTTATATTTAAATCAACAATTCAAAAAAAACTGCTTTTTTTAATATACTTATTTATATATTTAAAAATATCATTGACAAATAATCGAAAAAATTATTGTTCAGGTTGTTGTTAATTAAAAGGAATCATATAATCGTCTTGTGGGTTGTCTGTAAACAATAAATTAAAATTGAGTTTACGTAGGCTACAACTACATTAAAAAGTTGCTTTATTTAGCAGCTTAACAAATTATGCAAAATGACTAATTATGTTTTAATAGAAAAAGTAAATACGTAGTCTGTAGTCACTTTACATTGCTTACAATGTAACAATTAAAGATTGTATAAGTTGGTTACAATCAACAATCTTTGTTTAAATCTATTTTTGAAAAGCGCGCAGTTGAGTCATACTAAGTGTTTTACAAAATCTATAGAATTATAAACTTATATTTGTTACATGTGTATGGTACAATTAAGAATGGGTTAGATAAAGTTTGAAAGTGTGCGAAGAAGTCATTTAACCAAGAACAAAATATATCTAAAACTATCTTCTTTTAAAAATTTATAGAAATTGGATAAAGTTCAGTAGGCTATGTATTAGAAGGGCTTACAAATTTGATTTAAAAATCTAAAAGGTCAAGGTGTAGCATAATAAAATAACACAAAATATTATAAATTTAACTTACCTTCATCAAATTCTTCAAATCCAAGTTCTGGTTCGGCTGCAAAATAAATTAAAATTTAGGCACTGAATTAAAATGAAAACAAAGCTAGTTCTGCATAAACAATATAGGTTCTTGCACATAGCCGATTTAGTTAAGTTTGGCTTATAGGTTAAAGCATTGACCCCTTAAGGCCATCTTTTGCCATAACAATATATATATATATAAGCAAATAAAGTTATAGCTTAACCACCCAAAAACACCCTTACCCAATAAAAAATGTAAAAAACCTAGCATTTTAGGGTAATATGGAAATATATACAAGTAGATTGTCTGATAATGTAGGATACAGTTCGTGAGTTTACTACATTAAACAAAATAATTGTTATAATTGTTATATTAAAGCTAATAAATGATCATAAAAATACCAGAAAGCTTAGATAGACTGGTTAATATTTACAATTAAATTTGTTTCTTTTATATTAGCTTAACAAAATACAATTGAATTATTTTTTAAGAAATCGGTTAAAAATTTAACCGGAGCTTTTATCATATAATATTGGTTAACCTTTTTTATATATCAAAAATTAAGGGTACCAGTTCTACATAAACATTCATTTGCATGCAGGTGACAATTTAGTTTAATAATAAAACGCAAAATATTAAATGAACTCACCTGCTACAAATTCTACATATTCACCATCCTGTCTGGCTGCAATATAAATAACAAAAAAAATTGTTATAACACTCTAAAGACTAAGCGATTAATTTTAATAGCAGGTTACTATGCTGTAGTCATTACTGTTTAGATTATTTGTAATCGCATGACACTTAAAAATTTAGCCACATGTTAAACACAGGATCGTTTTGTAATAAGAAAATCAAAACGTAGATAAAAATAACAATATGTTTAGGGTAATAGATATAAACAAATGGCCGTCTTAAATGCACAGCTTTCCGGCTAAAGTTATACTTATATCTACGATCCAAGTGTTATACAAAAAAAACTACGTTAACTTAAAACCAGCTTCATTTATGAGTTTTTTTTTAATTGTAAAAGTATAGGATATTTTACAACGGCTTACATACACAATTTAAAGTAATGGAAGGTAACAATTTTAACCTTATAATGTAACACAAGATATTAAAAAACTTACGTGCATTAAAATCCACATATTCACCATCTTGTCCGTCTATAACAAGAAATAAAATTATTTTATATTATTACGTGGCATATAAGTCTTGGGATTACTGACCAAAAGGTTTGAAGTTTAAATCGCAACAAGGTAGCTAACACAGTTTTTATATGTTGTCACATTATATTATTTACAATGTAATAACATTAAATTATATAAGTTTGTTACATCACAATAAAGAGTTATAATGAGTGTCTTACAAAATCTATAGAGCATAAAACTTAATCTTACCTGCTACAAATTCTACATATACACCTTCTGGTCTGGCTGCAAAATAAAAAAAACGTTTTAAAATAAGAATTGCTAGTAACACTCTATATCTTAATGCTAGGCCTGTTTAGTGGCAGGTATTATGTTGTAGTTGTTATTGTTTTTATTATTGGTAATTGAATGTTATTTATAAATTTATCAACATGTTAAAAAAAATATTTTTTGCAATAAGGCAGTAAATTCAATTTTGGTTTACCAATGTGTTTAAAGAAGGTGGTCTGAAATAGTTAAAATTTAGATTATATTAAAATGGGTTACTTACGTAATTACCCTTTTCAGGTGACAGTTTAGTGTATTAATATAACAACTTAGTATAATAAACTTACGTTCAACATCTTCTATATCCTCATCATCCGGTTTGTCTGTAACATAAATTTAAATTAAAATAAGATAACGATTCTCTGATTAGATTATAAAATAGTGTTGACCAGTTGAATGGTAATGTAACACCCTATTTGCACTTGGTTACTGGTCGAAGGGTTTAGAGTTCAGATCGCAGCAATATCATTTTTTTTGCTAGAGACCGAAGTGTCAGGTAGTAGCAGTTTTTGTAATTAAAACACATGTCATAAGTATTAATTACTTAGTCACCAAACACAGTTGTAAGCTAAATAAAAAAAAAATTTTAGTAAAAAGTTTACCACAAGATATAAAGTGGTACTCACGCGCGACAGCTTCTATATAATCAGGTTCTGGATCGGCTGCAAAATAAATTCCAATTAAAAAAAAAATATTTTGCAAATCGACATTTACCGCGTGCTTTATTATTTTACACAGTTATGTTTGGCTTATTTGTTTAGTCGCAAACATCACCACTTGAGGTGATTAAGATACTAACAGCTGCTAAAACCATAGTCTATTATCAAGTGGTGTGTTATATTGGCCTTTGCACCAGTTAACCGTGGGAAAAAGGTAGGTATCAATCACGGTTACATATTTGGTTTTTAATGTTAACAGGTAGCTCACACACATTCCATTAATGCGTATTATATTTTATGACAAACTGTTAATATCACCTTACAACAGAAACTATATAGAATGTATTACACCATACTTACATCTTGCGTTGGTTTTTCGTTTATAAAGTAGATAGAAAATGACAAGAATGCATACAAACAAGAGGGCTCCAATAACCATCAATCCTATTATGGTTGGGGTTTTCTAAATACAGTGTTGTTATTATAAATATTTTAACTTAACTTAAAATGATTAAACTACCAAGTTACAATTAGATATATAATTTTTTTAAACTAAAATAGTCCACAACTAAGATTATTTAAATGTGAACCTTGAGTTGCTGTTGTTGGGCTGTAGGCAACCCCGTTGTTTGGTTGGTAGGTAGTGTAATTGTCGTTGTCAAGGGGTTCGATGTCATGGTTGTCTTCAAGGGGTTCGTTTTCATGGTAGTTGTCACCATAGATTTTGTAGCCATGACAGTTGTCGTCGTCGGTTTTATTGTCATTGGAGTTGTCGTCATAGCTCTGGTTGCTATGACAGTCGTTGTCATAGGTTTCGTTTTTATAAAAGTTGTCGTTATGTGTTTCGTTGTTTGAATAGCTGTTGTCGTGGGCTTTGTTGTCATGGTAGTTGTTGTTGTAGTAGTTGTTGTTGTGGTAGTCGTTGTCATAATAGGAGTAGTTGTAGCTGTCCAATAACAAAAATTTACAAATTATTTTTTAGTTTAATAAAAAAAAGTATTGTCTTATATTATACAATTAAACAACGCTTAGTGTTAACAAAAAGCACAAACTTAAAATAGCGCCTACAAGTTAAAAATGATTTTTACTAAACGTGTTTTATTTACTTACATGGTTGGCAAATATATCCTAGATTATAATTACATGTTCCATCCAACCAATTCATATTACTTTCCTGCATGTAAACACAATTTTCACCGCCTCCTACATTATTAGGTTCACCTTCTTTCCAGTTAGCTTGGCTGCTCTGCAAAGTTGTTCCATCGATCCACTTAAAAACAAAATTCTTATTGGCCGAGTTTGTTTTAGTTAGACCGATCCAGTAAAACGCGTTTTGTTCTAAAATATAAAAGTTAATATATCTTCATCTAGATTATTATTGTTCTAGATATAATTAAAAATAGTTTTTGTTTTAATCATAATGAACTAATTTTTAATTTCAGATTATTACTTTTAAGAAAATAGTGTAACAACTAATTTTATGCCACTCGAAAATCGAAATCTTACTTTCGATTGAATTTAGCCATAGTTTGATTAATTCACGAATTTCCGATGTCTTGGGAGTTACCAAGGTTTCATTTATTTCTGCACATTTTGTCACTGCTGTTGCGTAGTTAACACTAGTTAAACTAAAATGATAACCAACATTTTCATATGCATACCGTTGTCCGTTTGCAACATGCATACTTAAAATTACCAAACTTAAAATTAACTTGTTCATTTTGTAACTTATATTTTGTTGTTTCAAAAAAGCTAAATAAAAAAAAAATAAATAAAAGCAATATAACTTTTAATAAATGCTTTTAACGTTTTTTTAATAGAGTTAATAAAAAATTAAAAACTGCTAAAATTTCTTGAACTGTTAAACACAACAAAAAATTTAGGTTTATTGTGTTATGAAATGCATTTAGTTTAAAAGTTGACAAAACATCAAACATTAAAAACATTTCTTTTAATTAAAAACAAGACAATAAGTTTAAAAGTTTAGTGAAGTGTCATAATTTCTTGAACTGTTAAAAACAAAAACATTGGTATGACGTCATTATTGTTGTCTATGATACATGAGTTTAAAAGTTGTTAAAACAATAAAAATTAAAAATATTTATAATTATAAAAAGCGGGACAATAAGTTTAAAAGTTTAGTAAACTGTCATGATTTCTTGAACTATTAAAGACAAAAATATTGGTATAACATCATTATTGTTATGTTTATATTTAGAGAGTGGTACGTGACTAAAATTACAAACAAAAAAATTAAAGGGACTTGAAAGGTCAGCAAAGTTTAAATCATTGGACCAAAAGGCCATATACTTGAGTGTTTTAAGCAGACATGGGGCTGAATACATTTTTTTGCATTCGATTTTTTTAAGAATACTTTTATATTATTATTCGAATTGCCGAATGTTTTAAAAGTCACAAATAACAGGTATTCGAATTAAATTCGAATAAATTCGTTTTTGAATTCGAATTGCCGAATATTTATAAAAAAATTACGTTGGGCTATTCGAATTAAATTCGAATAAATTCGTTTTTAAATTCGAATTGCCGAATATTTTATGAAAAAGTTACGTTTGGGTATTCGAATTAAATTCGAATAAATTCGTTTTTGAATTCGAATTGCCGAATATTTATAAAAAATTTACGTTTGGGTATTCGAATTAAATTCGAATAAATTCGTTTTTGAATTCGAATTGCCGAATATTTATAAAAAATTTACGTTTGGGTATTCGAATTGAATTCGAATAAATTCGTTTTTAAATTCGAATTGTCGAATATTTTATGAAAAATTCACGTTTGGCTATTCGAATATTTTTTTGGTTACACAAATTCGAATAATTCTGTTTGAAGTATCAATTAATTTTAATGTCATTTGGCAAATGGTATTTTAAAGGTTCGGCTGTACTAATTTGGTACAATTCTTGAACTAGGTAGATATTTAACGTTTAACCGACTTAATTAGACTGTGAAGTTCAAACTGCAAAACACAATTCAACTTCATAAATTTACAAGTTAGCCGTAATACAAAAAGAACAAATGGTTTATTAAACAAAAAGGGTCATACAAGTAACAGCATTAAAAAAAAATTAGGGTTTAATTTAATGCAATCAAATCGGGCACAGTAGACTCCATGAACAAAGTTAACACGATTAAAACACCAGTTTAGCAATGGTATTGCTTTCCGTTTATCTTAATACACATAAGTTGTTCAAATGTTTTGTCACTGAGACGACATCGCTCTGGTCTAAAAATCTTGCCTCCTGTACTGAACACTCGCTCAACGGGAGCAGAGGAAGCGGGTATTCCGAGATATATTTTAGCCATTTTTGATAAATTCCAATGGGATTTTTTTCTCCAGTATTCTAAGACATTTGCGTGATTAGGCAAACATGGCTCCGTAAAATACTCTGCAATTTCTTGTTCACAAGATTTCTGAGCAAATGGTAATACATCTGGTGGCGAGTCGGGCATAAAATCAAATAACCCGATTGGAGCCAGACCCTTATTTTCAAAAACGGTGGCTTCGTCAGATGATTGAGTGGATGGGATGTTATCGGATGATTCATTTTGACTGGTAACATTGCAAGATTGTTTTACACAATGCTCATCTTTTATTGCATCTAGCTTTGATAATAGAAGTTGTCGGTATTCCACGCGTTTTTCACTTTCTGCGCACCATTTCAATTTAAATCTGGGGTCGATCATGGCTGATAGAATATACAGTGGTTGATTCAAAAAGTAATTTAATCGCGCATTTATCGAACACTTTAATTCATTAAAAATAAATGACGTAAAACGAGGGTTGATACTTCGCAAATTGGATTTCAACCCTAGTACACATGGCACAATTATGCTTGAAGAAACCGTTAGCTCTTTTTGACACATTGTTGTTGCTTCTTTGAACGGTTGTAAGATGCAACATAGCTCTTCCAACATGGTGCGATCGTGCGTTGTTAGTTTTGCGCAATCTAACGTAAATAAAACATCTTGGGGTACATTTAAAATAGATTGAATCATTGCTAACTCGGAATCCCAGCGAGTTACATTAGCTGGTTGCAGACGTCTAAAATTCTCCAAAGCTTCACAAGCAATAGTCGACCTTCTCGCAAAAGAAACAATGCTTGAAACCTTACTTATTATCTTTCTGATTTGTCCTGCTTCTTTAAGTCCATCTTTTACAACCAGTTGCAGTGTATGGGCAAAACAAGGACCATGTTTTCTAGGTAGCTTATCCTCATGGTGCGTGACTTCCTTCTCGGAATCGTCAGTATCTGTAGAACTTTCATTACTGCTTTCGATTTCGCTGTGCACTATAAAACCAGGCAATGAAAAGGCTTTTTTCATGTTAGAAGCGTTGTCGGTTATTATGTGAGTTATCTTATGTGCTAATTCATAATGTGAGACGCATTCTTCAAATTGGTTGTTAATATTTAACCCTGTATGCCTTCCTTTAAATCGTTTGCACGCGAGCATGGACGATTTAATTTTCCATCTGTTTGTTATGTAATGTGCAGTAATGCCTAAGTAACTTCGCATTTGTCTGTTAGACCAAATATCGACGGTGACACTAATTCCTTTTGCGAGAGTCATTTCGCATCTTACTTCCCGTTCTATTACTTCACATCTACGTTGCAACAAATTTGTTGTTAAAAGTTTCCTGTTTGGAATGCGAGCGCGTGGATCTAATGTGGTTATCAGATCTTGAAATTCTAAATTTTCAACAATTGAAAGAGGTTGAAGTGAACCAGCGATAAATTCCACAATTTTGTTGTTAATTTTAACTTGCCGAGAATCCGAATTTGAATATTTTTTTCCAATACCGGAAGTAAGAAAACTGGCAATATTTGGTTGCGCAGTCATGTCATCGCTTACCGTTTCATTTAAAGCACCTGGGTGTTTGCGCTGTAACATAAATTTGAATGTCAAAATTTGGAAAATTAACACCCAAGTGCCAAAACAAAAAATTCGTTTTCAAGTTAAAAATGGCTATATTTAAAATACTTTAACAGCAATTTAAAGCAAGCACAACCACAAATACAACTTAAAATAAACTAGTTTTTAAATATAAAATTAAGAAAAATAACATTGTGTAGTTAATATACCTTAAGGTGTGCAAGTAAATTCGATGTAGTTGTCCCAATTGTAGATATTCTCTTTCTGCAGTATACACAAGTGGCTTGGTATTTCGTTTGACGATTATCTGGTACTTCAAAATGCGCATATACTGCAGACTTTTGGCTACTACAAGCCATAACTTTATTTTTTAGTTTTTATTTTAATCTTTTAAAAAGCCTTTTTAAAGTAGCTGGAATAATAAAAAGACATGCCTGGGCAGGCCAGCATAATTCAAAAACTAAACTATTACATCACAGTGTACATTGTTTATTAATTTTTAAATTTGTGATTGCGCAATTTATATATTTTATGAATTATTATATTAAATTTATTTTGTTTGGTATAAACTAAAAACACAGCTTTAACCTTGACAATAAAAATATCTAATAATAAGCTTCCCCTGAAAAAGGCATTTTTTAAGGTCCCTTACTTTTTTTCTGCTTGAAAACTTAAATTATTTCGAATAAATTGATTCGCGAATTGTCGAATAATTTTGTTGTCATTTGCGGTTGGCCATTCGAATAGAACTCGATTGAATTTAGTTTTACATTCGAATTGTCGAATAATTTTGTTGTCATTTGCGGTTGGCCATTCGAATAGAACTCGAATGAATTTAGTTTTACATTCGAATTGTCGAATAATTTTGTTGTTATTTGCGGTTGGCCATTCGAATAGAACTCGAATGAATTTAGTTTTACATTCGAATTGTCGAATAATTTTGTTGTTATTTGCGGTTGGCCATTCGAATAGAACTCGAATGAATTTAGTTTTACATTCGAATTGTCGAATAATTTTGTTGTTATTTGCGGTTGGCCATTCGAATAGAACTCGAATGAATTTAGTTTTACATTCGAATTGTCGAATAATTTTGTTGTTATTTGCGGTTGGCTATTCGAATTAAATTCGAATTATTATAAAATTAAGAACTTGGTATTCGAATATTCGCTTAGTTTTAAAAATTGGTATTCGAATGCATTCGAATACGAATGACGAATACGAATTGCCCCATGTCTGGTTTTAAGACATTGTAGTGTTGCAAAAAAGTTTAATTGCAGCAAATTTAAAATTAAATAATTACTAACTTAAAAGACTGACTTAATTAATATATATACACTGGCAAGGGTGTAATTAGAATAAACCACATTTTCTAAATATTTGTTGCTCATGTTATGTAACTAAAACAATTTTCTAACGTGGATTAAACATTGATTTTTAAATATAATTTTTTACCTTAAGATTAAGATAATGCACAGATTAAACATAAAGTAAAATGTAATACTACCTAACTGTGCATGTTTTGTATATTAATAACTATAATTAAAAATAATAACACTTTGTTATCATTTTTTTGGTAATAAACATTAACTTTAAAATATGATATTGTAATGAGTAGTGCTACAAAATATTAAGTCTCGGGATTTAAATCATCTTTATTTATTCTTGATGTGGAAAGGTCAACTTCACGACCTAAACATAAAATAACATTTGTTTCCTGACCCAGTCTTGAGTTGACTTTTTCAATGTTATAGATTATAATTGCCCAAAAATTAATATTTTTTTGGTTTAGCTGGCTAGAGCCACCTTACGGAAGAAGAAATTTATCATATGTCAGCACTATAAAGCGCTAATTTAAGCATCGAGATAAAAAAGGCGTTAATTTTAGCCAAGGGATTTTTTGAATTAAAAAAATGGCCTTGTATTGTAACAAAAATTTAAATAAAGCAATATAACAAACAAGTTAAACATATAAAAAATAAAATGGCTAAAAAAAATTTAAAAACTGGGTTAGTGGGTTGTAGTAATAAATTTTAAACTTTGAAAAATTATTATTAAAATAAAATACAAAAAGAAAAAAAAATAACTGAAAGTAAAATTCAATTAAAATTAACAAAAAGGCTACGGGTCTAAAACTATTGAAACATGACAAATGTTTGATAATTTTATTTATATTTTTAAGTCCAACGAATACTGCTCACAATTGTTTTTGTTAAACTGTATTACATTTAGTTTTACAAATTATGTCGTAATGCGTGACGCTGCACAAAAACAAATTTTTACAAGTTATTTTTGGATATAAAAGTGGGCGTTGCCCCGTAAACATTCATTTTATGATTATGAGTCATACTCTGATATAAATTTCATTTCGGGCATCAAATAGGGCCAACAATGAATTTTATAACTACATTTACAAGGTAATAAACAACACAACCTAAAAAAGTGCAAAGGTGACAATGGTCATAAAATTAAAATCGTAAATTTAATAATTTTATAATTTTTTTTTAATAAAAGATAATAATAAATTAATATTAAAATAATAATATTTTTTTTCATAATATTATGAAAATTATACACTAAATTTTAAGAACATTCTAAATTAATTAACAACAAATTTTTTTTTGTTCTCGCTTTATTCAGTTAAACAAGAGTCTTTGTCCTTTCTGCAAAAACAATTCAGAATTTTCGACAACTGACATTCTAAATTTAAATGATAGGTTCATTACCTCACAAACATTATTTGTTAAATTTTTTTCCATAATAGAAAAACTAAACATATATTAGATCACATTTTATAAACATCTTGTGCGTATTTGCAAATAGCAAAAAGGTTTAGTACACAAAATATTTAAATTAAACTTACGTTCAACAGCTTTTACAAATATATCATCTGGTTCAGCTGCAAAATAAATTACAATTTAACGTAAAAATGATGCAAAAATCAATAAAAAGAAAACAAAAACTTAAAAATATATACATATTTGTTAGGTTTGGCGAAGTGGTTAAGACACTTACAGTGCCACTTAAGGTGATAAAAAGAAGCTATTAATAAGCGGGTTGTCTTATACTAACCTTCGCACCAGTGTACCGTGTGCAAAAAGTTTGCGCTAAAATGCCGAACCTAATACACCAGCAGGCAAACCCCAAGTCAACAACACATAGTTAACTCAAGGCTAGACTAACAAAATAAAAAGTGGCGCCATAGGTGCTAAGACATTAAAATATACATGATTTTTCTGTAAATTTTTTTTCTAAAAAAATTAAATTAATTTGTGGGTTGAAAACAAAAAAATTATAATATTGTTGTAGTTAAAAGTGGTTTATGGTTTTAAACATTACAGCGTGAATAGGTTTAATTCCCAATGCTATAATGTCAATTACACCAGTAATTATGGCACCATAAAAACCTTATTTTTTTAAGTCTGAATTGTCATGTTAATATAAATATATTACTGGCTTATCGAAGCCCATAAACTTAGCCATATTTTATTGAAAAAAAAATAATTAAAAGTGTAGTTAATTAACAAAAATTTTTAGAATTTGCTTACCATATTTTTTCTGATTTTTAGAATTAAATATAACACAAGCAAGAAACTAAATAAGAAAAATTAGAAATAAGAAATATAACCTATTAAGCCAAATAATATGTTTAAGTTAACACTGATCATATTTTTTGTAGGTATGTAAGTAATTCTGTTGTTGGGATTAAATCTGTTGTTATCGTCATAATGAAAGTAGTTGTGTCTACACAATAACTACAATTTACGAATTGTTTTTCTGAAGAGGCGGATCGTTAATTATTAATTTTTATTTTATTAAATTTACAAGAACAGACTACAAAAGTGTAACCATGATTGCGTAAGAACGATATTGACATCGTAAATTTGATGACAACATTAAGGTCGTTGACATGATGACAATGAAAGTTTAATGTCGCATCTTGTGTATGGGATTAACAACCACATAAATCTTACAAATCATTAAACTGGCAAAAACAATATTTATTTAATCCGATTAGGGCGCACAAACTTTAATACTAAGTCTTAAAATAATAAAATTAATATTAGTTTTATACAGCTAACAAAACTTAAATTTATACAACTAACAAAAACATTTTTGTATCAGATTACATTTCGGTTACGGTCCTTGCCAATTCTCTTTTATAAATAAAGTTTTTTGTTTTTTTTAAAAACTGTATACTATAGATGTAATTCAATAAATCATTAACTTTAAGTTACCTGCAAACATTAAGTTTATTTCTGCCCATTTTTAAAAATACATCAAAAGCTACAAGAAAAAGAGAAAAATGCGATATGAACTCAAAAACGATGACAACTACTTATATTTAATATTTTCTGGTATTAAAACAAATGTATTAATATTGTTGGGTGGATAATACAAACATTGTGGTCGTTTGTAGAAAATGTGATAAAAATATCAGATTAATATAACGTTTGTTTAAAGTTGTTTTATTTCGACAATTTTGTATTTAAAATGTTGTTTTAATTATTTTTTATCACATTTTTTATAAACCATCACTTGTCAATAATACAAAGAAGAATAAAAAGACTTAAGGTAATAACATAACATAACAGCATTAAATTAAATAATATACATTATTTCGTATAGCGGTTAAAAGTAAAAATTAACATGGCAAATAAAAAAGTTAAATGTATAATAAAAAATTTTAAATTTCAATATCTATTAAATAAAAATTACACTTAAACTTCGAAAATGTTATTATAATAATAAATTATAAAAAAAGAAAAATATCCATATTATAAACAGTCTGTTTAAACAAAAAACATAAAATTAAACATTTTTTTAAAGTAAATTTTAAATTTTACAATAATTTTTAAGAGTGAATTGTTTTGTTTAATAGTTCTTTCTTAAAAGAATTCGGTCATGTTCTGCAAAAAAAAGCATACGACTTTTTACATTCTTAATTTATTATAATAAAAGTTTATCCCGCCACAAATAACTGTCTTTGTTAAAAATTAATTAAAAAAAATATTTTTTAAAACAGTAGAAGAACGCATTAAATAAATTATATATTTATCGTGTTTGCAGATGCCAGTTTGGTTTAATATTATTACACAAAATATAAAATAAGCTTACGTTTGAAGAGTGTATTTATATCATCTGGCCTGTCTGCAAAATAAATTACAATTTAAAATAAAAATATTTTATAAATTAAAGCAAATAAACGTTAAACTTAAATATATGCTATGTTAAAATTTAGCCAGTAGTTAAGGCACTGATATCAACACTTAAGGTGGTAATAATATTAACGCCTACTAATACTTTAGCAGACAAAATTGCAAAGTACGCAACATACAAAAAATGTCAACTTAGGTCGATAAAATTATAGTTTTTGTTTAGTTTTTTTTCCAATGCCAATAATAGGTTAAACACTAAAACAACTGATGTACAGGTGTAACAAGAAAATTATTTACTGTAAAGGTTTTTTATTTTTACACGTGGTTTACCAGTATATTATAAAATGGCTAGTGCTGTTTGTTTTAACCCCCAAGGCACTGATATAACCCATAGTTAACGCATGTCATAATATAAAACAAAATATTAATAATACTTACTAGCGACGACTTTTCCGTATCCATGCCTGAGTCCGGCTGTAAAATCAAAATAAATATTTGTTTAAATTAATAACATGAAATAAACTAAAAATTTTGTTATTACTCTGCAGCAAATAAAATATAAAAGAGGTTTAAGATTAATCCGTAGCTGGGTAGTATTTTATATTTCAAACAATAAATACACTAGTGTAAATAAGAGAAATGAGAATAAAGGGAAATTTTAAAATTAAAAAACTACCGGTAGAAATAGAAAATAATTCTATTTTGCCTTTTCTAAACAGTTTTTCTATACTTTTTTTGGAAATAGAAATTTTGCATAAGAAGCAGTATTAAACTTTTTTCTTTTTTGCGATAAAAAAATTTAAAAAATATATAAAGTAGCCCAGATAAGGCAGAAGCAATTCTAAACCTCAATATTTTAAAAAACTAACCTAGCAATTTAAAAAAATGAAAAAAGTCTCGTGCAAATTTGAAAAATGTTTATATATGTAGAAGTAAACCCTCTGCAAATAAACTCTTATTTCGTTAGGGTAATTAAATAAAACACAAGTAAGACTACATATTAAAAAAATATTTACACAATCTATTTCAGATTCAACTTCTTTTTCCCCATATTCTGCTGTAAAATAAATCCCATATTCTGCTGTAAATAAAAAAACAATTTATATTTAAATAAAACCTAAAATTTTTGTAAACCACAACTTTTGTAATTTAAAACAAATAAATCAAATTAGTTAACTTGTAAAAAAATGCTTCAAAAAAGTTGTTGGGTAGAATTGTTCACCAAACTTTTATTAGAGCATTAAATTATAACTGCGTTTAAAATAAAATGTGAAAGCGTGTCAACAACCCATTTTAACAAAACAACACCTTCGTAAATTATCAGCCAGTTAGTTAAAAATTAACTTAATACGGGTTGGAAAATATGACGTGTCTGAGTGTTATATTTACCAAGTTAAATCAATTGCTTAAAATTAAAAGGTAACGGTTAGCAAAAGTTAGATTTTACCAAAAATAATTACGACCAAAACTCGTGGTACAATGTTGCATATAACGATTATTTATCTATTGCTAACTTAATAATTACGTGATACCAATTAAACGTTTCAAAATCGTTTTTTGAAATAAAGCATGAACGAAAAAATTTAGTAAGACGATTCCCAATTAGTTGTTTAAAGTCTACTTGGTGATGTTTAAGTTGTTGACGTTCTAAATATTTTACATTCAAGTAATTTAATAAATTGCGTAAGACATCTGGCCACAACGCCAATATTGCGATTTGTCATCCTTTATACCACATTTAACATGTAAAGTATTATTACCAAAATTTTATATAATAAAGTAACCTCGTAAAAAAAATGGTAACAGATTTTATGAGTATAAAACTTGTCACAAAAAGTTAATAGCTTTTTTAAAGTTGGGTTACTAAGTAAAACTGTCTAGGCTTATACATATTTATGTATTTTGTTATTGTATTAAACTTTAATTATCATATGTTAGCCACATAGAATATACTTATAATGTACGTTTGCATTTTCTTGTTCCTTCTGTCCAACCCTGGTGAGACTGCAAATAAATAACATGTTAATGTGAACACTCGTATACTCTATTTAGTTTAGTGAGCATTAGTTGTTAAAACACTGAACCAAATATTTTAGATACTTACTGGCAACAAATCTTTTATCTCTATGCTACAGCCCGGCTGTAAAATTAAAAGAAATATTTGTTTAAATTAATAACATGAATTAAACCAAATTTTTGTTATTACTTTGCATCATAGAACATACAAAACATATTAAAAGGTTACCCAATAGCTAGGTAGTATTTGGGGCTAAAACAACAAATACATTGGTGTAAAGGATAATGAGAAAATTTTTAATTAATAAAATTTAAACTGGGAATATTTTAACCCTTGCGAGTCACGTAACACGAGACGGCTTCGTCTTAGAGTCACGTGCTGGCAGGAATAGAAATATATTTCTATTCTGTTATAAGCCGTTTTTGTTATATTTTTGTTGCAAAATAAAAACTTGACAAAAAAAGGGAATACTAAACTCAAAAAAATATAATTACCTTAACTATTTCAGATTCCTCAAAATATACAAATGCTTTATCTATTTTAGATTCTTTCTTCTAAATAGTAAAATTTAAATAGTAGAGACAATCTTACCGCAATAATATTTAGCAAAAAATTAATTAAAATAATTATTTTTCCGATTTAAAACATGCTAAAGGTATTTAAAATGTAAAAAATCGCTTTATTTCTAAGGTAGGCTAATTCAAATAAATTAAAGTATATTAAACATTAAAATACATACTTCATATTCTTTAATTTTCTCTTGTTTAGCTGTAAAATAAACCACAATTAAGATTTCGATTCAAACAAAACTATAAACGTTTGTATATTACGACTTTTATAATCGTTTAAGGTTTCAGTTAAAAAAGCAAAATTTATCACAGGACATTCAACTTTACTAACTTTTGTTTGTTTGTTGTTTTAGTTTACGGAGTAGAAAGAAGATGATAAAAACAGAAATAAGAAGAAATGTTCCAGTAATTGCCAATCCTATTATTAATGAAGTGTTCTAAATACAAAGTAAATAAACTAACAATTGTAAATAAAATTTGTGTTCAATTAATTTTAATTAATTAAATAAACTATTGAGTAAACCTACAAGACATATTTTTATTACAATAAATGTTATTAAAATTGTTAAAACTAAAATAACATACGCCAACCTTAGATTGTTGTTGTTGGATTGTAGTACCTTTCGTTTCTGGTTTTAAAGTTGTTCTTGTTGTTACGGTAGTTGTTGTGATGGGTTTTGTCTTTAGGGTTGTTTTTTTCTTAGGTTCCGTTATCGTAGTAGTTGGTGTCATAAGTCTTGTAGTTGTATCTGTAATATAACAAAAGTTTACAAATAATTTTTTGTTTTTATATAAAAGTCAGTGTTATCTCATTAAGTAGTTTTGTGATGTTTTTGCAATATTAAAACGTAGACCTGCTAGCTTTTAGCTGTTTCAGTGTTTGTTTTAATATAACGTAAATTAATCTCTAATATTTAAATATCTTTAACACAGTATAACTACATAATATGTTTTATTTTAACTGTAGTGTTTTCCATTTTACTTAAATTATATGGTTAACAATTGCTTTTAATTAACAGATATTTCTAAAATACTTAAACTCTTTAAATTTGCGTCTGGAAACAAAATTTAGTTTGTGTTTTCGTTTGATTTAAAAAATAGTTTACATTTTAGTTTGTACTTGCAGATTATTTTTCTTTTTTATATGCAAATTATGTTAGAATAGAGGCAATATTAGGCCACCATGTCTCCTTACTTTCAAAAATTATTACTGAACATGTTTTAGCTAAAAAGTAAAAATATTTATTAAAAGTCATAAAAATTACTTACCAGCTGTTAATTTTCGTTGGCAAATATAATTTAGATCATAATCACAAACTCCATCTATCCACTTTGTGTCATCACCATTTATGTAAACACAATTTTCACCCCTTTCCCCCCCGCTTGGTTGACCACCATCCCAGTTAGCTTGGTTACTTAGCAAAGTTGTTCCATCGTTCCACTTGAAAGAAGAATCCTCATTAGCTGGGTTTGTTCTTGTTAAGCCGATCCAGAAAAACTTATAACGCCCTAAAATAGAAAATCCAAGATTACATTACCAAACAAATTAAGTTAAATTTAATGACCTCACTTATATGTCAAAATTTAGCGAGCTATCTCGCTCATTAACTAAATCGGTATTACGAAACCACCTAGTTCGTTAAAAATGAGAGAGTGCAAAAAAAGGGGTTTTAGGCTACGCAAAGTGATATTTCTTATGTTTTTACACAATAAGAAGGGCTACATCAAAGCGGCGATATTACATCATATCCCCGGGGGTACGTTTATACTGTCGTTTTCATAATGACAGTAAAAACTTGTCCGGTTATTATATTTTATGGTAAAAATGATGTTTAAAAACAAATTACTTTACAAAAAAAATATAATTATTCTATACACTTGTATTTTTTCAAACAAATAAAACATTTTGTCTTTACCAACTTTTAAAAAACCGTTCTAGAAAGCCACGCTGAAATTTTAAACCGTTTGTTAATATTAACTATTTTAAAATACATGTTTTACTTTACATCCATAAAGTATATTAAAAGCTATATTGAATTGCGTATGGCCAATAGTTAAGTTAATAAATTTAAATACCCATATATAAGATATTTAAAGGCATATATTTAGCAATTTTAAATCTTAAAATTTATATTTATAAACACCATATAAAGATTTATGTGCAAAACTATTTTTAATGCATAGCAATAATCAAGACAAAATACTTCTCGCTAAGTTAACGGATGGTAAATTCTTCTCGATAAATTTTGTCCTTTCTCGTTTATTAAAAGTACCACTTTTTATTTCGTAATACCGATTTTCTTGCTAAGTGACGTTTGTGCTTGTTAATACGAGATCGTTAACTTAACAAGTTTTGTAATGTCGCTCCAGTTTTACATAACAAACGTAAGAAAATAAATGTTTTACATAGCTAAAAAATAAATCAAATAACAAGTGGTTTACAGTTCTAAAACGAACTTGGCAAGTTCACAGTTTATGTCAACTCTCATTTATAGTTTACGGTCCTTTGTTTTCTCCCAAAAACCCTAAATTAGAAGTATTTTAATAGTTTAATACCTTCAAGTGAATATATTGTTTGATTAATAAAATCACGGATTCCTGATGTCTTGGGAGTTGCCAACTTTGAGTTCATTTCTGCACATCTTGTCACTGCTGTTGTGTAGGTAACCTCCTTTAAACTAAAATGATATTCTTCATTTTCATGAGTAAACCATTGTTGCCCATTTACAACATTTAAACTTAAAATTATAAAACTTAAAACGAACTTGTTCATTTTGTAAAATAAGGCGTTGTTTCTATTAACTATAATCTTAATGTTAATGATTTGCCTGACGGCTAAAATGTGTGTTCGTGTACTGTGGAAACTAAACATTAACTATTTACTTTCAACAGTAGGTTAAATATTAGCTACACACTTGTTCACATAACGCCATTTTACATGACTGCCTAAACACGTTTCAACTTAAAATCTAAAAAAAACAATTTTTAAACCAAAATTATATTTTACGAAAAAACGAAAAAAGTTTTAACAAAATTCGATGAAAAGTTTTATTCAAACCAAAAAAAATACATTAAAAAAATCCTGATTAAATATAACAAAAATAAATAATATAAAAAAAAAATAGGTTTTAACGTATCCAAAAATATATTTTTATAACGTTCTATTCTTACAAACAGCTAACTTAGCATTGTGTAACAAAAACGGGACTTTGAAAATTGGATTTCCATGTTTTAAAGCGGTTTGTAGCGGAAATTGTTAAAAATATAGCGTTTTTTGGCCGATGTTAAGTTTTGGCCGATGTTAAGTTGATCAGTTTTGAAAATCCAAAACAGTTAAGTTATCCGAAGCATTGCTTTTTTGACTTATGTTAAAAAAAAACAAGTATTGAAACCGATTAGTAAAGTTATAGGATTAAAGCAAAATAAACAAATATTTATTAAGTTTGAAGAGGATTTACGCTGTTTTTGTTCCATAGCGCACTCCAGTTGGGCGTTTTCTGAAAAACTCAAAGCACTGAAAACAACTGCATATAAAACAATAAGTTAAAAGTTACACTGCGCGAAAAATGAAAATAATTATACCGATGACTTATACTGCTAAAACAAAATTTTGTAAATTAAATTCCGTTTAATTTCTTTAGATTCCAATTTAAGGAAATTCGGTAAATTAAAACAACGTGGTTTTTTTATACCTGTAATGCTTTAATAGCCTGTTGTACATGTGTTTTTTATATAAATACTAATTTGTGTATTAAAATTTAAAGATTTATAGTGGGATTTAAATGTTAGTCATTATTTCTTATGACATCGATGAAAAATAAATTTATTAAAATTTTTGTTTATTTATCATAAATTAATTGTTGTTGGTTTAATAAAGTGTTGTGATTAAAATTAAAACCTTTATACTTTATTTAATTGTATAAAACTGATTATATCAGTCAAGTGAAAACAAAGTAAAAAAGTTAGTTAATAATAGTTCATTATTAAATATGTAATTTACACTTTCAAACGTTAATGTATTTTTATTATTTGGTACACGTTTCATCTAAAAAGTTGTTTTAGCATACTTTTTGTATATATAGTTTCACATAATTTTTACAACATTTATTAAAGCAATTTAAATACAATTAAGTCATTTGTTGTTAGTTGTTATAGAGAATTTATGCCAAAGCTTTTTAGATGTACATTTACTTATTTGTATAAATAAAAGAAGACATAAAAATTTTAAGATTTGACGAGTGTTTAAAATTGTAACTAAAATAGTAAAGAAGTATTTAAAATTAATTTCTTGTCTGTTTATTAATTGTTATAAGTTGATATTTTGCATTAAATTTTTAACAATTGTCTTTTCACGATATCAATAAACCACAAACGTTAGTCTAATGGTTTAAAAATTATATTCAACTAAATAATTAATTTAATCTATTTAATATATCGTTTAAAAATAAACAAACGGTTCTACACCATATTTTATATCTTGAAGTTTTGCTCAATTGAAAGGAATCATGTAAACTTCTTGTGGATTGTCTATAAAAAATTAGTTTATGTACAAGTACATTAATAAATCGCTTTGTTTAGCAGCTTAACTATATATACAAAATAAATTGTTATGTTTTAAAAGAAACGTAAATAGGGACTCAGCAGTCAAATTAAAACGTTTTACAAACATTCTTTAAACATTTGCATGTCACAGTTTAGTTCAATAATAAAACACAATGTGCAAAGACTTCTGCAAAATTTTCATCTGGTTTGGCTGCAAAAACAGTTGTAATATTCTGAGGAATCAAAGCTAATCTTGCATAAACAATATAGAGGCTTATATATCCAAAGTGGCATAAGAACTAAGTGGTTAAAGGTTCTGATATTTTTACTTAAGGTGATAAAGATACCAACTCTTGCTAAAAATTATAATTAAAAGATTTCTGCTACAGCGTAGCTTACAGCTCGTGATTTCGCCAGAGGTTAAATAAAATAAAAATATTTAAATAAAATTACCAGCTTCAAGTTCTGCATATTCATCAACTAAATTGGCTGTAACATAAAATAAATTTATATTAAAAACTGGTAACAATAGCCTAGATATAAGGCTAGGTTAAACTGTTTAATAAAAAGTTACTATGTTATGTCATTATTCTTTTAGTTATTTGTAACTAAATATAATACTTAATGTGGCCAAACAAAATAATTTTAGTAAAAGGAAAAAGAACGCGCTTAGAAATAAAAATGTGTATAGATAGGGTAATAAATATAATTATCAACCGTCTTAAATGCATTGGTTTCTGTTGTTGTACGATTAATTAACTAAAAAGTCTTCATAAAACAAAATAAACCTAAAATGATTTTTTTAATATTTTTGAATATATTTTAAAAACAGTAAAAAATCGGGATGTAGTGAAATAGTTCAGTTTAGTATTAAAAGTATTAAAATAAACTTACGGGCAACAGCTTGTACATATCCAGGATCTGGTTCGACTGCTAAATAAAAAAAATTATTGAATTTTTATGTTGGTTTATGGCATACAAGTCCTAGCGGTGGGTTGCTAACCAAAAAAATTGGGTTTAGAATTGCAGTTATATCCTTTTATTCGCCCTAGAGTCAGGCGTTTACGGAAAGCACAAACAATAATTTAAAAAGTCATTAAATATTACTTACAATACAAATACAGTTAAAATTTGTATATGTTATGTTCAAAATTCTTTGTTTAAAGTTGTATTTAAAGAAAGCGTGCAAAAGTGTCATAATAAGTGAATTATAAAATTTATTAAAAATAAAACTTAACTGTTACGTGTGTGTGTTAAACTATTAAAATTTTAAGAAAAAGTAAGAAGGGCGTTTACTATAAAGTATTTAGGTATTTTATAAATAACATGGGTTTATAAATTTTGTTCTACGTTGAGCAAAATACTTGAAATAACAATGCCTTAAAAGATAGTTTAAAGGACAGTTGAGTGTAATCAACAAAAACAATTGAATAAACTTACCTGCTACAAATTCCACATATACACCATCTCGTCTTGCTGCAAAATAAATAAGGTTTCAAAATAAGAATATTTATAATCATTTTGCACTAAGAAAATAAGTTTTACGGTAAGTTATATTTTTTTACTTTTTTTAAATTTTGTCATATGATAAACAAAAAATCTTTGCGATAGGCAAAAAAAACTCACTGCTTGAAAATACAATTTTAAACATTCGAAAATTACAAGGAAGTAGGCTATTGTAAAATACAAAATATTAAAATAAACTTACTTTCAACAGCTTCTACATGTTCATCATCTGGTTTATCTGTCAAATAAATTATAAATTAACAAAATAGTCATGCTTTAATCGAGAACTGAATAAACAACGTAAAGACTCTGTAAATGAAAATGGTGCTGATCATTAGGATAGTGGTTTAAATAATCTTGACTTCGTATTATTGGTCACAAGATTTTGGGTTTAAATTGCAATAGTTTTTTTTTTTTTTGTTTTTTAGCGCATCGTGTAAATTAGATTACATTTTTTGTATGCTCTAACTTTAAATTATACAAAATGTAAGAATTAACGATTGTTTAAGTTTGTTGCATTACAATCAAAAATCCTTGTTTAAAATTATTTAAAAAACGCACAAGAAGGTTAGACAAGTGTATTACAAAATCTATAGAACATGGAATTTAACTATTTAACTTGTGTGTGTGTGGTACGATTAAAATTTGGTTGAATAACTTTAAAAAATGCTAAAAAGTCGTGAACTAATTAATTTAAACCCAAAATTCCTCAATACCAAAAGTTTAAATGTTTTAAAATAGTAAAACATCAAGACTAAGTAAGAAAAGCTCACAGACACAAATTTAGTGTTTTGGAAGTCACAGTTTTGTAAAATATGTACACATTATAATAAACAAACTTACGTGCAACAGCTTCTATATATTCAGGTTCTGGTTCGGCTGTAAAACACCAATTCCGAATCAGAATAAAACATATTTAAAATACGACCATTATCGACGATATTTTATAATAAAGGGTACCTACTTGCCACATTTATTCGTTTATAAAGTAGATAGAAATTGACAAAAATGAATATAAACAAGAGTGCTCCAATAACTATCAATCCTATTACGGTTGAGGTGTTCTAAATACGATGTTGTTTTTAAAAACTAACTTATTTTATATCAAAAATAGTCTACTACTAAAATAATGTCCAAACATGAAAACCTTAACCTGTTGTTGTTGGACTAATAAAAATCCCGTAGTGAGTTTTAAAGCTGTAATTGTCGTCATAGGATTTGTTGTCATGGTAGTTGTCGTCAAAGTGGTTGTAGTTGTACCTATAAAATAACATAAGTAAAAATATAACACAACTAAACATGAATGTTATTAACTTAAACTAACACATTTTTTCTTAAAACTTTTAAATATGAACATTATAACGTAATATCGTGCTGTTATAACTTTTTTGTAAAAACTTAAAATTTACAACACCCGACTATTTAAATTATATATAAATGTTTAATTTTAATAAATAATGTTTTAAATTAAAGTCATTTCATGAAGATTAAATCAATGTGTTAATTAAAAAAAATTAAAAAAAAAAAAAAAAAAAAAAGTGTAGGCAGTGTGGTGTAGTGGTCAGAACACTAGCTTTACTACATGAGGGGCTGGGTTCGATCCCAACTGCTTCTATGCTGTAGCACTTATGAAAAAAACGCTTTAAACGTAATAAACTCAGGAAAAACTAATACGAAACCAACTTTAATCTTACTTACATGTATGTAAATTTCGCTGGCATATGTATCTATAAGTGTAACGGCATGCCTTATCCCACCACTTTGTATCAATACCCTGCATGTAAACACAATTCTCACCCCATCCGACATTGTTTGGTTTACCTACATCCCAGTTAGATTGGTCACTCTGCAAAGTTGTGTTATCGTTCCACTTAAAAGAGGAATCCTCATTAGCTGGGTTAGTTCTGTTTAGGCCAATCCAGTAATGATTTTTTTGTTCTAAAATATTTAAAAAAAATTATATAAAAGTTAATGTTAGTTTTACAACTAAAATAAAAATTTTAGCATTAGAATTTAAACCTTACTTTTCAGTAGTTTTAATTTTTGTTTAATAAAATCACGGATTTCCGAAGTCTTGGGAGTTACCAACGTTGAGTTCATTTCTGCACATCTTATTTCTGCTGTTGTGTAGTTAACTTTATCAACACCAAAATAAAATTCTACATTCTCAAATGCATACCATTGTTGCCCATTTATAACATTTAAACTTAAAATCTTTAAACTTAAAACTAACTTGCTCATTTTGCAACTAATCGCTTTGTTGTTTAAATAAAGTAATACAAAAATCAAGTTAAGAACGTTGTAGATTAGTAATGCTTTAAACTTTTTCGTAATACTGTGAAAAAAAAATTGAAAGTTTAATTTCTTGAACTTTAAACACAAAAAACCTATTTTTGTTCATTGTTGTCTATGATACATGGGTTTAAAAGTTGACAAAACAATAAACATTAAAAACATTTTCTAATATAAAAGGCAAAACAATAAGTTTAAAAGTTTAGTAAACGTTCATAATTTCTTGAACTGTTAAAGACAATAAGCATTGATATGACATCATCATTGTTTTTATAGGATGCATGGTTTGAAAGTTCACAAAAAATGGTTTCTTTAACTCTAAATATAAAAAAAATATTTTGTTTAAAAGCGAAACAGTGAGTTTAAAAAGGCAGTAAACTGTCATAATTTATTAAACTGTTAAATACAAAAACATTGGTACGACATCATTATTGTTAAGTTTATATTTAGAGATTGGTACGTGATTAAAATTACAAACAAACTTAAGGAATTTGAAAAGTCAGCAAAGTCTTAATTTTAAACTAAAACAAAAATAATCCGCATTTGCAATATACAATATGCATTCGTTGCAAAAATAATGTTAAGGATAAATTACAATTTGAATAAATTCTTACTTGAAAATCTCATTTGAATGTTTCACGTTGTTTTAAAAATTTATAAAATAGTATTTTATTTGTTTTTATTTCAATTAAACAATTTTTATTCAAATTATAAATACTAATTAAGAAAAATATATATAATCTTCTTTTATAAAATTAGCGTTAAACATGTTTAATTACATAACATCAATTAATACAATTTGTAAGTGTAATAAGGTCAACTATGTATAGTCATACCGGCCTATGAGACTCAAATTTACCATAGTTGCGTTTCAAAATTTCCGTAAATAATTATACGGATACACTTAGTGAAATAGGCAGGAGTACGAATCGACTCGCAAATTTTTTTTACCCCAACACAGTCATGAGTTGTTCATTTTTACCGACACAATAGTTGTGTAATTTTTTTCTTGTATATGTTTTTATCGTCGATATTAGAAGGTCGACTATACTTACCATTATTGCCAATTTAGAACATTTAATGTAATTAAACTTGAAACTAATTTTTTTTTTGTAAAATAAGAGCGTTGTTTCTATATTCAATAAAAACTGTACAACAAAACTCTGAGCGAATATGTTAATAATTAACTCGAACTAGCGCTCGTTTATTTAACAACCATAATATATACAGGGAAGGAGTAGTTTACACAGTGATCTCGTATCAACGTGTTTTTTTATGTTTTATGTAATTTAAAGAAGTTTATAGCCCTAAACCGCTAAACATGTTGCAATATTTTAATTTATAATTTTATTTTTCTAAAAAATTGTTTATTTTTAAAATAGACTGCGAACAACATCACGGCTACCATGCTAGTACTTTAATTCTAAAGTATTTTGGTTTTAAGTTACCATTGAGTTTCCGATCGTTTTAATTAAATTAAATTTTTATTAGATTATGGTTAATGTTATTATGCAGTTAAAGTTATTTAAAGTAAACTCAGGTATGTTGTATTTTAACTAAAATTTTCATTGAATAATTTGTTTCTACCTCGTTTTAAACCTTTATCAGAAGCGATCCCGGCAAAGTAAAGTGAACGCGCCTTATAATTTAACGTTTAACGAACAATCAAAGCAATTAGCGTGCGCACCAAAAGTAAAAGTACATTTTAAAATATTAAATATAATATGTTTTAACTAGAAGTAAAAAAAAAATGTTATTTGTTTATTGTTTGTAAAAATTTGGTAAAAAAAATTTGAGAATTATAAGCTTAAGCGCGGTAAAAATTTGAAAATTTTAAGTTTAAAAAAGTAGTACTAACCATATATTTGTTTAAATAAAAATATTTGAATACCGAGGTTGAAACAATATAGAGAAAGTATTTAAATTAACCTTGTATTTAAAAGGATTCACACATTTTAACATACGTAAAGTGATTACATACGATATATATATTAAAGACATTTTCAGTCTAATTTATATTGTTTACAAAAATAAACACAGAAAAAAAGGAAAAAATTTACAAAAAGTAGCCAGTATTGTGATATTGAGTTTATTTTTGCATCTTTTGTCACTGCTGTTGTGTAAGTAACGTAAGTTGAATCAAAATGATATTTTATATTCTCATTAAAAAACTTAAAGTGCCCTTTTACTAAACTTATACATTATTGCCCATTTACAACATTTAAACTTAAAATCATTAAACTTAAAACTAGAATAATAATAGTGAATAGGAAATTAAAAAATGTTACACAATTTTCTAAACTTTTAAATACATAATTATTTTTATTTGTGTTATATGATGCATGAGTTTAAAAGTTTAAAATAATAATTTTTATATTTCTAAAAATAAAAATAATTTCTTTAATTAAAGGCAACACAAGAATAAAAATTTAGTAAACTGTCATGATTTCTTGAACTGCTAAAGACAAAAACACTGTTATAACATCATTATTGTTATGTTTATGTTTAGAGAGTAGTACGTGATTCAAATGACAAAAAATGCAAAGATTTAAAAGGTCGTCAAAGTCCAAATCATTACACTAAAAAGTCACATATTTAAGTGTTTTAAAACATTATGGTTTGTTGCAACAAATTATCAATGTGGCTAAATATAAATTAAATAAAAACTCTCTTAAAAGACTGAAACAAATGTTTTGTTACTATTATATACACAAAAAAAGGGCGTCGTATCAATTTTGTGTCGCAAATTTAAAACAATTTGCAATAACAATCTGGTTGTGCGGGGAACCGGAGTTATGGCGTCGAACTACGAGCCAAAAGGTTTCAGGTTTAAGCCGCACCAACGCAATACTATTTGCCCTTAAGCCCGGCGTTTACGGAAAGCTTAAACATAATTAATCTGTTGATTGAATTTCGATTTGGCTGGATAGAGTCACCTTGCGGAAGAAGACATCCATCCAGTGTCAACGCTATCACGCGCTAATTTAAGCAGCGAGATAAAAAAGCGCTAATTTAAGCAGCGGGATTATTTGAATTAAAATAATATTTAAAAAAAATTGACATACCAGTTTATTACTTTGCTAATTAATTCTACTATTTTTTATATTTTTAAAGCATTCCTTTCCACAAAAACATTTTTGTTAGGTTTTGCGAATAAGGCAAAAACCTTAAAAGATTGGTTCATGAAAAAGATTTATATTGATGTAGATATTGTAAGCAAACATGGGTATTTATTTTAATACAGTTGAAGTATATAAAATTAAAGTATAGCATGTACATTTTGTAGCAAACTGGTTTATTGTTTAGATATAAAGTAATATAAAAATTAAATGAGGCCAATATAAGTCCAGTAAAGAATAATATAACTTCGTGTTATTGCGTATTAGAAAAAATAGAAAAACACAATTTCCTAAACTATAAAACAAAAATATATATTTATATTTAGTGTGTTATATAACGCATGGGTTTAAAAGTTGACAAAATAATAAACATTAAAAATTATTCTTTTATTTAAAAGCAAGACAATAGGTTTAAAAGTTTAGTAAACTGTCATGATTTATTGAACTGTAAAACATATTTATGTTCATTGTATTATATGATGCATGGGTTTAAAAGTTTACAAACATTTTTTTTTATTTTTAAATATAAAAACAATTTATTTTGTTAAAAGGCAAGACAATCCGTTTAAAAGTTTAGTAAACTGTTATGATTTCTTAAACTGTTAAAGACAAAAACATTGTTATAACATTATCATTGTTTTTATAGGATGCATGTTTTGAAAGTTTACAAAAAATGGTTTCTTTAACTCTAAATATAAAAAAACAATTTCTTTAATAAAAAACAAGACAATAAGTTTAAAAGTTTAGTAAACTTTCATGATTTCTTGAACTGTTAAAGACAAAAACATTGGTGTGACATCATTATTGATAAGTTTATATTTAGAGATTGGTACGTGATTAAAATTACAAACAAATTTAAGAGATTTAAAAGGTCGTCATAGTCATTAGACCAAAAGGCATATATATTAGTGTTTTGTAACATTATAGTTTGCTCCAAAATATAATTTTAGGAGCAAATTAGAAATTAAATAAATACTCACTTAAAAGACTGACTTAAATGTTGTGATGTTATCAATATATACACAAGAGGGGGGCTCGTATTAATTTTGTTGTGCCAATTACAACCGCCTTTTTATACTTGCCAGAGATACCAAAGCTAATTTGAAACAAACATATTTTAAGTTTTAGTTAATCTATATAAACCATGATTAAATAAAAAACTGTTATCTGCTATGGTAACTATATTCAAGGTGGTAAAGTAAATAGCTGTCCACAATTGCTGTTGTTTAAAAAAAAATTAAACCTTATTTTTACGATTTGGCTAGAGCCACCTTGCGGAAGAAGACACTCATCCAATATCAGCGCTATCAAGCGCTAATTTAGGCAGCAAAAAAAACAAATCAAGTTTTTATAGCTACTTAAACGCTGTATTACTGCCATTTAATATACTGTATTTAAAAATCTTTAAAAATTTTAAAAATCTTTAAAAATTTTAAAAAAATCTTTAAAAATTTTAAAAATCTGTGAAATTAAATTACAATAACATAACTATATATACCAAATTTCAACTGTAAGCTGTATAATTTATTATACAACGATTATTTTTTTTAATTAAATTAAACAAAAAATTAAAGCATTATCTATATTTTAAACACTGATTAAGAAAAAACTTTTTTTTTAATAAAATGAATGTTAAACATTTTCAATTACATAAGAATAAAAGAATTTGACAATATTAACAGTTTTTTTATTTGACAGGTTAACCACGTACAGCGAATATATTACTTGTAAAGACGATCGTTCCCTTAAAATACTATCCGATTATTTGCCCAACTGCATCCGTTTATTTGTCTAGTTGCCAAGTTTTTAACAAATAACAAATAACAAACTAACAAAAATAACGCACACTTTTAAACATTGCGGATATGTTTTATTTAGCGATAACAAATATATAAAAAGTTTATTTATTGTTTAAAGAGTTGGTGAATATTATTATATTTTAGGGTTTAAAAAAGTAGCTTATAGTAGCTAATTTTTTGTTTCTAACTCTATTTAAATAATGCGTTTAAATCAATAAAAATTATTTAAATTAAGCTAATATTTAAAAAAATTATACTTTTTTTTCAAGTAAGACTATATTACAAATAATATATATTAAAATCATTTTTTTCTTAATCCATCGAAGAATTTCAGTTGATTAAAAGTTGATTTTTGCTTAAATTGTTTTGAGTTACATGTCAGTTTCTTGTCGATTGCCTGTAAAAGTAAAAACAAACAATCAAAAATCTTTGTTTTAAACTATTTTTTAAAAGCGTGCGCAAAAGAGTCATAATAAGTGTACTACAAAATCTACAACAAATATAATTTAGGTTTTACGTATGTGTATAGTAAGATTAATATAGGGGTTAGTTGAATGTCAAAAAGGCGCTGAAAAGTCGTGATGACAAAAACAAACTAAACCTAAATTCAAAATTCTTTAATACGATAAGTTTAAATAGTAAAAATCAAGTGTGTTTTAAAAAGGCTTAGGCCTACAAAAATAAAAAAAACTAGATATTAGAGTAAACTCACGTTCAACAGCTTCTTCGTATTCGGGATCTGGTTCGACTGTATTATAAAAATTCTATATTTAAACTTAAATAAATAATATAAAATTGTATGCAACGAAATAGTTAGGCATGGGTCAATGGTTTAAGCACTGACATTATCCCTTAAAGTAATTATGAACCGATGACTTAAACATTAATAAGAAAATTGTCCTTGCTCGTGGCATATTGGTTTTGACACATAGTTAATGTCAACCTTTTTCGTCTTCGAGTCTCAACAATGATATACCTATCGCTCATGTGACTTTAACAAGTATCTCATATACGTTTAAATATTGCAAAAATTATTTAATGATAATTTGTAAATATCACTTCCACACATACCCATATAAAATTCATTGCACTATACTCACATGTAGCCTTGTTTTTCCAATATAAATAGAAAATGATAATACTAGAAATAAATAAAAGTGAACCAGCAGTTGCACATCCTATTATCACCAAACGGGTCTAAATAAAAAGTTATTATAAATGATATTAAATATGTCAGCCACCATTTTAAAACATTGACAGATTCACATTGTTTTATTAACAAAAGAATAGTCTATAATAGATAAATTGTTTACTACAAAAAATAAACAACTCAACCTTAAATTGTTGTTTTGTTGTTTGATTTAAAACTGGTTTTGATGTCATGATGGTTGTTGTCATAGTGGAAGTAATCGTAGCTGTAAAATATAAAAAAATTACAAAATATTATCTTATTAAGTTTTTTATTTACATTTTGTTAAGTTAACAAACGCTACTAAACAAAGCTTGATGTAAAAAATAATTGATTAAAAGTAAAAAACAATTAATAAGAAATAAAAGTTACTTACACGCTGGTAAATTTCGTTGGCAAATATATCTAATGGGATGTTGACATTGGTGATCCTTCCACTTTGAATCACGAACATATAACACAACACAATTCTCATCACCTATGTAGTTATCAGGTTCGCCAGGATACCAGTTAGATTGGCTACTCAGCAAAGTTGTTCCATCATTCCACTTAAAAGAGGAATTGTCATTAGCTTAATTTGTTCTTGTTAGGCCGATTCAGAATGAGCTACTTCTCACTAAAAGTTCAAATAATTTATAACCAGATAATTTGTGTTTAAGGATAACTTGTAAAAACTTTTTGTATCACTTTTAATAAATAAATATTAAAAAACATAACCGGAAATCGCAGAACTTTTAAAATAAAATATATAATTTATTGTGCTGTATTTGCAAAATATGCAGAATTTATGCGAAATTTAAAAAAAAAACATTTCACAAGAACAAAAAAACAAAAATGTCAGCGTCTCGAAAAGATCGCCAAGACAATAAAAAAACAATTTTTAAACACGAAACTACATTGCTTAAAAAAAACGATAAACAGTAAAGATCCTATTTAATTTTTCTACAATAAGTTTCACATAACTAACAAAAAAATTCTATTAATACTTTTAACTTAAAATCTTACTTTTTAGTGATTTTGCTGTTCGTATGACGTAATCACGAATTTCGGATGTCTTGGGAGTTGCCACCATTGAGTTCATTTCTGCACATCTTGTCACTGCTGTTGTGTAGTTAACCTTAGAAAAGTTAAAATAATATTCTACATTGTCATGTGCATTCCATTGTTGCCCATTTATAACATTTAAACTTAAAATCATCAAACTTAAAACTAACTTGTTCATTTTGTACTGAATCGATTATGTGTTTAAACGATAAAAAATTATTAGTAAATACAAATTATAAAAAAGGCGTAATTTTTTAAACTTTTAAACAAAAAAAACATATTTATGTTCGTTATGTTATAAGACGCTTGGGTTTAAAAGTTGACAAAATATAAATTTCCTTGTTCCTAAATATAAACACATTTATAAAAAAACAAAAACAAGACAATAAGTTTAAAAGTTTAGTAAGTTGTCATGATTTCTTAAACTGTTAAAAAAAATATAAATGTATTTATGTTCATTGTGTTAAATGATTTATTGGGTTTATAAGTTTGCAAAATAATAATTTCTTTATTTCTAAATATAAACACATTTATAAAAATTAAAAACAAGACAATAAGTTTAAAAGTTTAGTAAACTGTCATGTTTTCCTAAAATGATAAACACAGAATATATATATTTGTGCTTGTTGTTTTATACAAAGTTTGGGTTTAAAAGTTAACAAACTCTTTATTTCTAAACAAAATAACAAACTCTTTATTTCTAAATATAAATCTAAATTATTTGTTTAAAAACAAGACTTAAAAGTTTAGTAAGTTGTCATGATTTCTTGAACTGTTAAAGACCAAAACATTGGTATGACAACATCATTGTTGTGTTTATATTTAAAGAGTAGTACGTGATTAAAATTAAAACAATGTTGAAATTTAAAAGATCACTAAAGTGCATATGATTAAACTAAAAAATCACATACTATAATGTTTTTTAGACATCGCGAATTGTTGCAAAAATATTAATTGTGGCAAATTAGAATTTAAATAAATACTACTTTAAAAGACTGAATTACATATCTTGTTACTACTAATATATACACTAGAGGGGGTGTTCGTTTTAATTTTGTTTTGCAAATTAAAACAGAATTTGCTGTTTAAAAAGTTTTTTAATAAAATAAAACAAACTTATTTTTTCTTTTATTTAAAATATATAAATCATAATTAAATTAAAAAACTAATATTTTTTATTAACTGAACCAAATAAAATACGGGGTTAGAATAATTAGGTTATCATATTGTTTTAGTGCTGCACAATATTAGGTAAAACCTTTTTGTCTTTATCTTTGATGTAAAGTGATCGATTTTATAACCTAAACCCAAAGTAACAACCGTCCCCTCGACCCATTATCAGAATAACTGTGCTAGTTAGGTGATAATTTCCTATATAATTAATCTGCTGATTGAATTTTGACTTGGCTTGCTAAAGCCACTCTGCAGATATAACAAAATATTTTATAACATAACAAAAGATACTAAAATTAACTCACATAGATTCTAGATAAAAATACAGTAGCAATTATGATTAAAAATTAAATTCAATTAATACTAATTAAACTTATAAATAGTCTACGGATCTAAAACCAACAAAACATAAATAATCAATTTTAGTTATTTAAATTTATGGCCGTGGTTAGGTTTAATGTCATATCTTCGACATTGACACAACATAATAATATAGGAAACCTCGTCAATCATTCTCAACAACCGCCAACTCAACAACTTTTAAAAGTCAGTAAACTGATATATTGAAATACAAAGATATTTTGCTTCCGCCCTAATGGCTCACAGTAAATATTTGTACAAGACGTAATTTTTTAAAGCTGGCTTACCGCTATATTAATATTCTGTATTGGATAAAAACAACATAGTTATTTTCAGTTAATTAATACTAAACGTGTTTTAACTAAAAAAGTTAAAAAGAATTAAATAAACACCAACACAAACTTTCAAGCTGGTAAATTTTGTTGTCAAATATATTTACGCTTAACATTACTTTTAACAAAGCAACCTTTGAGATTAATTTAATTATACTGTATTTAAATGACAATATTTTTTTAAAAACACAAAAATCGTTATAAAACTCAATAAATGTGCGATTAAAATAAGCCAGTATAGGTTAATGAAAATACCATAATAATTTTTTTTTAATTATACAGAAATAATTAAGCTATACGAAATAATTAAGCTAGCTAAAATATTTGTTTAAACTTTACTGAGTTTAAAAATATTTTTTAAGTTATGCTTAGGTTTGTTTTAGCAAATTACGATAACAAGATATACTTAATTAAAACTTTATAAAAAAATAAACAAACATAAAACATTACAAAAATTCAAAAGCGAAAGAAAACAATGCTAAAGCTTAGTTTAAAACAACGTTTGTACTATTGTAACGGTATGTTTAACGGAAGTGATGTCACTTCTCCTTTAAGGTTTTTAATAAGTAGTTTTTAAATCAATACATTTAATTAAATATAGTATTCGTTTTTTTTTTTTAATGTCTTGGGAGTTATCAACTTTAAGTTCATTCCTGCACATCTTGTCACTGCTGTTGTATAGTTAACCTTGGTTAAACTAATATAATATTCTACATTCTCATATGCATACCATTGTTGCCCATTTACCAAATTTAAACTTAAAACTATTAAACTTAAAACTAACTTGTTATAAGTTTAATATGGAAACATTTATAATCATTGTATATAATGCATGGGTTTAAAAGTTGATAGAATGAAAATTTATATTTAATTAAACATATTTAATGTAAATAAGTCATTAGTAGGTAAACAAATTGTGCACTAAAATACCTGCTGCTTATGAAACACAAAATTAACCAAAGAAGGTTTCAAAATCCCCGTGATTTTTTTTACAAAAAACACTTAAACCAGTAAAATTAGAGTTTAAATCGACTGATCTTTTATTACTTTAACCCAGTCACAAGTTTTTTTACCAACACAACAGTTGTAAAATAACCGAAATTTCATAAAGTAAACCATAATGTTCTAACCAAACCACGTTCCCGACCACTACATCGAGAGTTGCCTGGAGTTAGTCGGTCCGAAAGATTGCCCAACTGCATCATCGGTTAATCTGTTTAGTTATCAGTTGATTACCGTTTAACAAAAAAATACAATAAACAAAATAATTAAATGTACATTTTATACATAGGAATTTCAGGTTTAAAGAACTAATTTTTTTTTTGTTAATAGTTGTTTGGAGATAAACAATTAAATTAACTTGTTTAAAACAATAACATATTTAAATTAAGCTAGTATTTGAAAAGAAAAAATTTTAACTTGTAGGAATATTACATACGATATATATCAAAGCCATTTGTACTCTAATTTATCAACGAACAAAATGTAATAAAAAACAATTTTAATGTCTTATTTTTATTAATTGCCACTTTTTACAAAGCTTTGAATTAAAACAAAAAAAATTCAAAATATTTTTTAAAAGTATCCAGTTTTATATTGTGTTGATCTTTTTTACAAAATGATTAGAGTTTTACGCAAGTTTAAATGTGCATTCTTAACAAAATCACCAACAAAATTATTTTTTGAAAGTTGTTTTCAGTTAAAAAAAGCATGTAAAGTTTCTGTAAAAATAAATAAAACATTTATTAATTTTATTTTGAAACCATTTGTAAAGTGCGCCAAATAGTTATATCAAGACAAAATCTATAGAAACAGAAGTAAGATAAGTATTAAATGAAGCTGAAAAGTCGCGGAGTTAAAATATTTAACAATAATAAAACAGAAGAATTTATTAAAACGGCTTATCAAAACAATTTAATCTTTGCAAGTGACGGTTTAGTTGAATAAAAATTAAAATAAACTTACATTTATCAGCTTCTACGGGTTTATCATCTGGTTTAGCTGCAAAATAAACAACAATTTAATAAATAATACAGAAACAACTAAAAGCATGTAAGAACTGCTTGAAAATACAATTTATAAGACAGGTAACTGTTTAGTTAAATAATATTACAAAAATACTCAAATAAACTTACCTGCTTTAAGTTTCACACGTCGATAGACTGGTTCAGCTGTAAAATAAAAATAAGTAAACACCCTATATTGAAAGACTAATTAAACAAGTTTAAATTCTGGGTATAATGTTAAAATTTAACACAAAATATCATAATAAACTTACATTCAACAGCTTTTAAATGTTTATCATCTGGTGTTGCTGCAAAATAAAAATAAGTAAAAACACTAGTTACTCTAGTACTAGTTAAGCAAGTTTAAATGCAGGATATTATGCTGTAACATAAATATTAGAATAAACTTACGTGCAACAGGTTCTACAGGTTTATTATTTGGTGATGTTGCTGCAAAATAAAAATTAGTAAAAACACCAAATACTCAAGTACTAGTTAAGCAAATTTAATTGCAGGTTACCATGTTAAAATATAACACATTTCTTTTAAATAAACTTACATGCAACAGCTTTTACATGTTTATAATCTGGTTTAGCTGCAAAATAAACAACAATTTAATAAATAATACAGAAACAATCGAGTACATAACTGCTTGTAAATATAAATGTTAAAGCAGGTAACTGTTTAGTTAAATAATATTACAAAAATACTCAAATAAACTTACCTGCTTTAAATTTAACACGTCGATAGACTGGTTCAGCTGTAAAATAAGAATAAGTAAACACCTTGTATTGGAGGACTAATTGAACAGGTTTAAATTCTGGGTATAGTGTTAAAATTTAACCCAAAATATCATAATAAACTTACATTCAACAGCTTTTAAATGTTTATCATCTGATGTTACTGCAAAATAAAAATGAGTAGAAACACTAGTTACTCTAGTACTAGTTAAGCAAGTTTAAATGCAGGCTATTATGCTGTAACATAAATATTAGAATAAACTTACGTGCAACAGGTTCTACAGGTTTATCATTTGGTGATGTTGCTGCAAAATAAAAATTAGTAAAAACACCAAATACTCAAGTACTAGTTAAGCAAGTTTAATTGCAGGTTACCATGTTAAAATTTAACACAATTTATAAAAATAAACTTACATTCAACAGCTTTTACATGTTTATAATCTGGTTTAGCTGCAAAATAAACAACAATTTAATAAATAATACAGAAACAATTGAGTACATAACTGCTTGTAAATATAAATGTTAAAGCAGGTAACTGTTTAGTTAAATAATATTACAAAAATACTCGAATAAACTTACGTGCTTTAAATTTTACACGTTGATAGACTGGTTCAGCTGTAAAATAAAAATAAGTAAACACCTTATATTGAAGGACTAATTAAACAATTTTAAATTTTGGGTATAGTGTTAAAATTTAACCCAAAATATCATAATAAACTTACATTCAACAGCTTTTAAATATTTATCATCTGGTGTTACTGCAAAATAAAAATGAGTAAAAACACCAGTTATTCTAGTACTAGTTAAGCAAGTTTAAATGCAGGATATTATGCTGTAACATAAATATTAGAATAAACTTACGTGCAACAGGTTCTACAGGTTTATCATTTGGTGATGTTGCTGCAAAATAAAAATTAGTAAAAACACCAGATACTCTAGTACTAGTTAAGCAAATTTAATTGCAGATTACCATGATAAAATATAACACAATTTTTTAAAATAAACTTACATTCAACAGCTTTCACATGTTTATAATCTGGTTTAGCTGCAAAATAAACAACAATTTAATATAAATACAGAAACAATTAAGTACATAACTGCTTGTAAATATAAATGTTAGGCAGGTAACTTTTTAGTTAAATAATATTACAAAAATACTCAAATATACTTACCTGCTTTAAATTTTACACGTTGATAAACTGGTTCAGCTATAAAATAAGAATTATTTAACACCATTTATTGTAAGATTAAATAAACAAGTTTAAATTCAGTTACCATGTTAAAATATAACACAAAATATTAAAATAAACTTACATGCAACAGCATCTACAGGTTCATAATCTGGTGTAGCTGCAAATTAAAAATTAGTCAAAACACCAGTTACTCTTGTACTAGTTAAGCAAGTTAATTGCAGGTTACCATGTTAAAATATAACACAAAATATTAAAATAAACTTACATGCAACAGCATCTACAGGTTTATAATCTGGTGTAGCTGCAAATTAAAAATTAGTAAAAACACCAAATACTTTTGTATTAGTTAAACAAGTCTAAATTTTGGTTACAACAGGTAGATAACATAGTTTTTATAAGTAATCACTTAACATCGCTTACAATGTAATTATTTAACATTATATAAGTTCGTAACATTATGATCAACAATTTTTTTTGTGTGTGTGTGGTACGATTTAAATAATAAATAAAAGAAAGAAAGGAATTTGTAAACAATCCTCTCTCTATCAACGATAGAGATATTAAAATTAACTTACGTGGAAAATCAGGAGTTCCATCATTTGATCTATCTGTAATATGAAATACATTTATATTAAAAAAGGAATAATTAACAACAGCCTGTATCTAACAATAAATAGGCAAGTTATCTGACAGGCACATTAACACCTTTGTAGTTAATATTGTTTTAATTGCATGACACTCAAGTAATTTTTATGTGTTAAGCACAGGATTCCTTTTAATAAATATTATAAAATAAACTCACGTGCGACAATTTCTGCATATCCATCATCTCGTTCGGCTGCAAAATAAAATGAATATACGAATATAAGAATATTCATAAACAACCACCCGATTATTTAGTGATTAATCGCTTCAAAGCGAAAAAAGATGGAGCCATTAACTGCATTTAAGCATGTTGGAAGATGGGCTACTGTCTGCTGGGTTATTGCATTAACGCTTAAAGTGGTTAATGGAGCAACTCAATAGTCGCTTTAAGTTTATATTAGTCACAAAATGTAAATAAAAAAATGTTATGTGTTTATTACTACTCGATTAAAATTAGTTTTAAATTAATTATAAAAAGCGGGCTAAAGAGGTAAAATAGGTGTAAATAAAAAATTTGTAAAGAATAGAACTGTTACAAATGTGTGTAAGATGATTAAAATACTAAATAAAGTTTAAAGGGAGGCACCACAAACAATGTTGCCAAGTCTATTACCAGGTAAGATATTAAATGAACTTACGCGCAACGTCGTCGTTTCCATCATCTGGTCTGTCTGCAAAATAAAAAATGTTTAGAACAAAAATTCGTAACAACACCTTGTACCTTAACATTAGCTAACCTAATTTATTAAAAGGTAACATAACACTTTAAATTTTTGTCATATGTTAAACAAAATATTTTTTTGTAATTAGGCACCAAAATTTACATGAAAATAGAACTGCGATTAGTTAATAAATATAAACAAACCACTACCTTAAATGCATTGCTTTTCGTGCAAAGCACATAGGTTGCAAAACAGAATATTTACAAAAACAAACTTAACTTAAAACCAGTTTCTTTGAAATATTTTAAGTAGTTTATATAAGTAAAACTCCGAAATATATTAGAACAGCACACATACACATGTTTAGCTATGACAAGCTCCAGCTAAGTGTAGCATTATAACATATTTAAATAAACTTACCTGCAACAGCTTCTACATTTCTATCACGCGGCGGGACTAAAAATTGAATTAAATATTAAAAAAAAAAATAAGTATTAACCTTGTACCTTAACAATAGTTAGAAAAGTTCAATAACCATGTTGTCGTTAATATACTTTTTACTAATTAGAATTTTATGGCCCTTAAAAGTTTTGTGGTTAAACAAAGAAAAATTTGTAATAATGCTGTAAAAATATTATGTAGATAAGAATGTTTTAAGGTAATAATATAAAAAATTGCCAATTTAAAATAACTGATTTTTGCTAAAGCACAATTGATTAACGATCTTAAAAGTTAAAAAAAAAGAATAATATAAGCCTTTAGTAACAATATTTTGCAATAACAAAAATTCAAAATGTGTGAAGAACGGGTTACATACAAAACTTTAAACCTTTGCATGCTACAGTTAAGTTTTAAAACATAAAATATAATGTAATAAAGTAAACTTACGTGCAACTAATTCCACATTTTCATTGTGTGGTTCGACTGTGAAATAAATTACATTAAAAAAATGATAAACTGCGGTATAAAAAAACAAGATGAAGATTTTGTTTAAAATAAGATTGTGTTGGTCAGTTAGATAGTATTGCAAAATCCACAGAAAATAAAACTGTTACAAATGTGTTAAAATTAATATATTAAATAAAAAGAAATGATGTCGTAAAGCCACTTCTACACAATTTAGAGCGTTTGCAAGTCACAGTTCAGTTAAATAAAATAAGATAAAAAAATTGAAATAACTTACGTGCAAGAACTTCTTCGTATTCATGTTCTAGTCTAGCTAAAAAAAGAATAAAATTTTATATTTTTTTTTCATCCCACTTAATAAAAATATTTTTAAAGAGCGTGGAAGATAACTAAATATTCTTATAACTAATAACATAAATCAAGATATTTATCATACTTACGTGCACTCTGTTTCCGTTTATAAAATAGATAAAAATTGACAAGAATAAAAAGAAATAGAAAATTTCCAATAGTTGTCAACGTTGTTATGAAAAGAATGTTCTAAAAGGTTGCAGCATTAACAATAATGTTAATATTTAAAGCTAACATGTACCCACATAAACTTTTCTACATTCATTGATAAACAACTTCTCAAATATATATGTAAACCTTAAATAATGATTGTTGGACCGAAGAATCTTTGGTTGTTATTTTTAAATCAGATTGTGTTGTCATAACTAAGTCTTTGTTCATGCTGCTTGTTTTATTCTGGGTTGTCGTCATGTTAGTCGTTGTCATGGGTTTTGTTGTCATAGTAGTTGTTTTCATGGGTGTTGTAGTCATAATGATCATAGTTGTAACTGTACAATAACAAACGTTTTACAAATTATGCTGTTAATGAATTAAGTAGTGAGGGTTGTATGTTTATTTTACATTCTATCGAGTTAACAAACACATCTTTACAACGATCAGCGTTAAATAAAACTAAAAAAGTTTCTTTAATACTTTTAAGCATGGCCGTTGTAACATTAATTTAAGATCAGTCTTATTTAATGTTGGGGTAAATTAAAAATTAAGTAATTAAGGGTACGTAATTGATTAAAAAGTTTAACTTAAATAAATAATATGTAAGATGAAGCAACTTAAATAAAAGTTAGTGTAAATTATTTTTTTTACCATCTTAAAAACTATAAGTTCAAAAACTAAAAATTTCGACTACAAAGCAAAAAAGATTTAAACTTAACTTGTTTTAGCTTTAATTGTTAAAAAATTAATTAAAACAAAGTAAAAAAATAAAACAAAGTAAATAATTTATAACTAACATAAAATTACTTACTTAAAGGTAAATCTCGTTGGCAAATATAGTTTAAATTTGTTTTACATAATCCATCACCCCACTTTGTATTATTAGCCTGCATGTAAACACAATTCTCAAATCTTCCCCCGTTAGGTTCACCATCATCCCAGTTAGATTGGTTACTCAGCAAAGTTATTTGATCGCTCCATTTAAAAGAGGAATCGGAATTTGATGGTTTTTTTTTTTTAAGGCCGATACGAAACCTTAAAGTAGATTCTCCTAAAATATAAAAAATAAAACTTATCGGTATTAAATAATTTATGTTTAAATAAAAGTATAAAATGCTTTTGTTTTACTAATAATAAAATACATATTTAAACTAATTTTTTTGCTAAAGTATGCAGATTAAAAAAAAACAGATTGCATCATTGAAGATGCAAGACAAAAATTCAACTATTGTGATGTAATATTAATTGATTATTTGTCGATCAACAATATTTGGGTGGGTGAAATAGGATTTCTGTTAAATCACCAAAAAACATTTTTTTAAAAAATGTGCTCGAAAACACCGTTTGTTTATTGAAAAAAAAACACAAAAAAACAGACTACCCCAACTATTACAGGTGTTTTATAAGTCCCAATTGAATTTATAAAATAAAACAAATAATATACAATTTAAATTTTAAAATCATTACCTTCATTAGCATATATTGTTTGATTAATAAAACCCCGAATTTCCGACGTCTTGGGTGTTGCCAACGTTGAGTTCATTTCTGCACACTTTGCTTGTGCTGTGGTGTAGTTAACTTTACTCAAGCTTATATGATATTCCACATTTTCGTAAGTTACGAAAGTTGGAGCTGTAACGTTTATATAAATTAAATAAAATTATGTAATTAACAACACGGCCTTACGTAAATGCTATTAATGTGTAGTTAAATATAAAGTACAAAAAACAGAAAATATCTACTACCAAGAAAAACAAAATATTTACAACTAAAAGTTACTCACATGGTTGTATATCTCGTTGGCAAATGTAATTTAATACATTTCTACATGCCCAATCCTGCCACTTAGTATTATTTTTCTGCATGTAAACACATATTTCACCCTCTTCTACGTTATTAGGTTCACCATCATCCCAGTTGGCTTGGTTACTCTGCAAAGTTGTGTTATCGCTCCACTTAAAAGAGGAATTGTCATTAGAGGAGTTTGTTCTTGTTAGACCAAGCCAAAACAATTGATTTTGTTCTAAAAGTTTAAACGTTTAATAACTAGGTAATAAATAACTAAAATAAATTTAAATACATCTTTTTTCGCTAATAATAAAATTTTTAGAATACATTTTTTTTATTGAAGATTGCAAAGTTTTGAAAATAAAATCGGATCAGGACAACAAAACTAAACGTTTTGTGCTACTAACAATAAAATTGAAATTTAAAAAAATTAAAAATCAATACCTCCGATTGAATATACTGTTTGGTTGATAAAACCACGAATTCCTGAAGTCCTAAGAGTTGCTAACGTTGAATTCATGTCTGAACATTTTGCCACTGCTGTTGTGTAGTTAACCTTAGTTAAACTTAAATGATATCCTACATTGTCATATGTATACCATTGTTGCCCATTTACAACATTAAAATTAAAAATTATCAAACTTAAAACCAACTTGTTCATTTTGTAACTAATCGGTTTGTTGTTTAGATAAAATATAAAAAATGAGAAATTAAGACAATATAGGTTTAATATATAGGCTATATACACTTTTTCTTAATAGCGTAATAGAAAAAAATAGAAAAGATGTGAATATTTCTTGAACTTTTAAGCACAAAAAAAACATATTTATGTTCATTGTGTAATATAATGCATAAGGTTTAAAAGTTAACAAAATATTAATTTTTTTATATTCTAAATATAAAAACATCCACAAAAATTTAAAGCAAGACAATAAGATTAAAAGTTTAGTAAACTGTCATGATTTATTGGACTTTTAAAGACAAAAAAGCATATTTAAGACGGAATCATTGTTTCTTATGATGCATGAGTTTAAAATTTAAAAAAAAATGTTTGTTTATTTATTTTAAAATATATAACATTTTCTTAATAAAAAGCAAAACAATAAGTTTAAAAGTTTAATAAACTGTCTTAATTTCTTTAACTCTTAAAGACAAAAATATTTTTAAGACAGAACCATTGTTTTTTATGATGCATGGTTTAAAAGTTTACAAAAAATGGTTTCTTTAACTCGAAATATAAAAAATCTTTTGTTTAAAAGCGAAACAATAAGTTTAAAAGTTTAGTAAACTGTCATGATTTCTTGAACTGTTAAAGACAAAAACATTGGTGTGACATCATTTATGTTATGTTTATATTTAAAAAAATCTTTTGTTTAAAAGCAAGACAATGAGTTTAAAAGTTTAGTAAACTTTCATGATTTCTTGAACTGTTAAAGACAAAAACATTGGTATGACATCATTAATGTTATGTTTATATTTAGAGATACGTGATTAAAGTTACAAACAATTTAAGAGATATAAAAGTTTATTAAAGTTGTAAGTAACAACTATAGGAGGAACATTTTACAATATTTAATTTTTTGTATCTGAAATCGTTGCAAAAAATGTAAATTGAAAATAAAATAAATACTTTAATAATTTAATGTTTTTTAAAATTTTAAAGTTAACAAAATAATAACGAAAAGGTTTAAAAGTTGACAAAATAAATTTTTTTTTTATTTCTAAATATAAAAATTAAAAGCAAGACAATAAGATTAAAAGTTTAGTAAACTGTCATGATTTTTTGAACTGTTTAAGACAAAAAATATATTAAAGGAATCATCATTGTGTTATATGATGCATGGGTTTAAAAATTGACAAAATGTTTATTTATTTATATTCTAAATATGAAAACAATCTTTTTAATAAAAAACAAGACAATAAGTTTAAAAGTCAGTAAACTGACATAATTTCTTGAACTGTTAAACACAAAAACATATTTAAAAACAAACCATTGTTTTTTATGATGCATGAGTTTAATCTAAAAAATGTTTGTTTATTTATTTCAAAATATATAACATTTTCTTAATAAAACATGAGTTTAAAAGTTTAGTAAACTGATTTCTTGAACTGTTAAAGACAAAAACATTGTTATGACATCACTATTGTTATGTTTATATTTAGAGAGTGGTACGTGATTAAAATTACAAACAAATTTAAGGGATTTAAAAGGTCGCCAAAGTCATAAGTTTAAAATATTAGACGAACAAATATTTATTTGCAATTTACAATATGCATTCGATGCCAAATTATGATTTAGGATTAATTAAAAATTAAATAAATAATAACTTAAAGACCTGAGTTGAATATTTTGATAATGTTTACAAATTTGTAAACAAATATTTCAATAAAATAACTTTGTGTATAAAAACTAACATTTGTAAGACGAATAATTTCTTTAAATATATTTTTTAAATTAAATATACTGATTTTAAAAAATATAAATTATATTTAAAAAAAACTTTTAAACATATTTAATTACATAAAAAAACACGATTGGCAAGTTTAACAAGGTATTGTAAAAGAAAGGTCAACCATGTATATAGCAAATAAGTCTTAAGTAAGTACGGTTCGTCCACTAAAATACCAGCTTGTGGCATTTAAAAAAAACATTGAATATTCATACCAATATTGGATTAGTATCAAGTTTTAACGAAACCATAAAACGGTATTGAATAATTCCCACCAAATGTTAAGTTATTAAATTAAGTGGTTTGTATTGTTAATACTTTTACAACATTACATATATACATGTTTTATTTAGCGATAACAACTATGTTATTTGTTGATAAGTTAATAAAAGGCTTGGTTAAAAAGCATAGTTTCTTGAACTGTTGAGCACAAAAAATATTTATGTTTTTTGTGTTATATAAGGCATATGTTTAAAAATTGACAAAATAATAGTTTTCTTATTTCTTAATATAAAAACAATCTCTTTATCTAAAAATAAGACAATGAGTTTAAAAGTTTAAAGGAGTGTCATGATTTCTTGAACTGTTAAAGACAAAAACATTTGTGTGACATCATCATTGTTATGTTTATATTTAGAGAGTGGTACGTGCTTGAATTTACAAAACAGATTTAAGACTTCACCATTGTTTTATATGATGCATCAGTTTAAAATTTAAAAAATATTAGTTTCTTTATTTTTAAATATAAAAACAATCGCTTTAATTAAAGGCAAAACAATAAGTTTAAAAGTTTAGTAAACTGTCATGATTTCTTGAACTGCTAAAGACAAAAACATTGTTATAACATGATCATTGTTTTTATAGAATGTATAGTTTGAAAGTTCACAAATTTTTTTTTTAACTCTAAATATAAAAACAATTTCTTTAATTAAAGGCAAGACAATTAGTTTAAAAGTTTAGTAAACTGTCATAATTTCTTAAACTGTTAAAGACAAAAACATTGGTATGACATCATTATTGTTATGTTTATATTTAGAGAGTGGTACGTGATTAAAATTACAAAAAAATTTAAGGAATTTAAAAGGTTATTAAAGTTGTAAGTAATAACTATAGGAGGAAAATTCTACAATATTTATTCTTTTGTATCTGAAATCGTTGCAAAAAATGTAAATTAGAAATAAAGTACTTGAATGATTTAATGTTGTTTAAAATTTTAAAGTTAACAAAATAATAACGAAAAGGTTTAAAAGTTGACAAAATAAAATTTTTTTTCATTTCTAAATATAAAAATTAAAAGCAAGACAATAAGATTAAAAGTTTAGTAAACTGTCATGATTTCTTGAACTGTTTAAGACAAAAAATATATTTAAGATTTTACTATTGTATTATATGATGCATAAGTTAAAAAATTGACCAAATAATAATTTCTATATTTCTAAAAAAAAAACATTTATAAAAATTAAAAAGCAAGACAATAAGTTTAAAAGTTTAGTAAACTTTCATGATTTCTTGAACTGTTAAAGACAAAAACACTGTTATGACATCATCATTGTTTTTATAGGATGCATGGTTTGAAAATTCACAAAAATAATTTCTTTAACTCTAAAAATAAAAAAATTTATAAAAATTAAAAAGCAAGACAATAAGATTAAAAGTTTAGTAAACTGTCAAAATTTTCTCAAATGTTAAAGACAAAAAATGTATTTGAGAAATAATCATTGTGTTAAATAATGTATGGGTTTAAAAGTTGACAAAATGTTTATTTTTTTATATTCTAAATATAAAACCATTTATAAAAATTAAAAGTAATAAGTTTAAAAGTTTAATGAAATGTCATAATTTTTTGAACTGTTAAAGACAAAAACATTGTTATGACAACATTATTGTTTTTATATGATGCATAGTTTGAAAGTTCACAAAAAATGATTTCTTTCACTCTAAATATAAAAAAATTCTTTTGTTTAAAAGCAAGACAATCAGTTTAAAATTTATTAAACTGTCATGATTTTTTGAACAGTTAAAGACAAAAAACATTGTTATGACATCATTATTGTTTTTATATGATGCTTGGTTTGAAAGTTCACAAAAAATGGTTTCTTAAACTCTAAATATAAAAAAATTCTTTTGTTTAAAAGCAAGACAATGAGTTTAAAAGTTTAGTAAACTTTCATGATTTCTTGAACCGTTAAAGACAAAAACATTGGTATGACATCATTATTGTTATGTTTATATTTAGAGATTGGTACGTGATTAAAATTACAAACAAATTTAAGGAAATTAAAAGGTCGCAAATGCCATAAGTTTAAAATATTAGACGAACAGTCTGCATTTGCAATCTACAATATGCAATCTTTTGTGTCATTATGCAATCTTTTGTGATTGTGGCAAAAATAATAATGAGGACAAATAACAAAATACTTTATGGTTACTTGAAAGCCTGAGTTGAACATTATAATATTATTTAAAAAAAATTGGGAAATAGTATTCTAATAACATAACTATATTTATAACAAATACCATTTAAAGCCTTTTTATTTATTACAAATAAATTAAACTTATTTTAAATTAAACTATTTTTATTTAAATTATAATAAAATAAAAAAAAAATAAATTTTTTTTTTCATGAAATAAACATTAAACATATTTAATTGCATATGAATTAGCAAGTTTACAAGGTTGTTGTAATTCAAAGGTCGGCCACATATAGCCAATAAGTTATAAATAAGTACGAATTGTTCACTCAAATATCTGCCAATGATATACAAAATTACCGTTGTTGCGTTTTATTTCAGTGATTTTTAGTACGAATACACTTGGACGAATATAGACCTCAGTACAGATTGAATAGCAAACTTTTTTTTACCGCAACCCAGTCACGACTTGCCCTATTTTTCCAACACAGAGGGCAAAATTAAACCATAATCTTATATTGTAAACCTTTATATTATAACCAAACGACGTTTCCGATCATTTACATTAAGTGCTGTCTGTAAGTTATACGGTCCAAAGGATTGCCCAACTGTTTCGGTTAATCTGTTTAGTTGTCCTGTCTGTTTAACGTTTAACACATATATACATGTTTTATTTAGAAATAATATATAAGTTCATCAGTCAATAAAAGCGCGGTAAAAATTTTTAAAAATTTCAGGTTTTACAACGATACTAACTATCTAATGGTTGTGTGCTTATAAACAAAAACAATTTCATGAACTTAAAAAAGAAATTAACCCAGTATTTAAAGAAAAGATACAATTCAACACACGTAAAAGTGATTACGTACGATTTATATTAAAACTATTTTTAATTTAATTATTTTTAAAAAATTTTAAAGAGGTTGTGAATTAAAATTATTACAAACATAAAAACATGAAAAAGGAAAAATATTTTAAAATATAATATATGTTTTATATTATGTTATTTAAGAAATTATTTAGCATTTCTTCAACGATCAATATTTTACGCAAGTTTAAATGCTTATTCTCAATAAAATCACAAAATAATTTTTGTTTAAGTTGCTTTTAGTTAAAAGGGAGCATGTAAATTCCTTCTTCATTTTCTATAAAAATAAATTCAAAAAATCAGCAATCTTTGTTTAAAATTATTTTTTAAATGTGCGCCAAAGAATCATAACCAGTTTACTACAAAAACTAATAAAAAGAGGATTAGATAAATGTTAACTAAGGTTAAAAGGTAGCAAACAAAAAAAGCTTTATCTAGTGAAGATATTTTAAAGTATTTTAAAATAGCAAACAAATTAAAACAAATTATATATACAAATAAGCCTTTGCAAGACAGTTAAGTTTCTGAAAACTAAAAAAAACTCACGTTTAACTTCTTCCACTAGTTCATTATCTAGTTTGGCTGCAAAATAAGAATTATTTAACACCAGACACCCTAATACTAGTTAAACAAGTTTAAATTGTGGTTACAATGCTGAAATATAACACAAAATATTAAAATAAACTCACATTTAACAGCTTCTGCAGGTTCATTATCTTGTATGGCTGCAATATAAAAATTGATCATGACGCCATTTTTTTATTTAGGTTTTTCGCGCATTAATAAAAGTAGATAAAAAGTATATAATAAATATTACATTTAAGCGACACAGAAAAAACAAAAGCAATTTAATAATTTAAAACATGCCATAAATATTAATATTTACATAAATATTTTCAGTATGTAATGACATGGTCATCAAACCCAGTACCTGACACTGAAACCTCGGTTAAGTTAGTTTTATTGCAAGTTACAATGTTGAAATATAACACAAAATATTAAAATAAGCTTACTTGCGTCAGCTTCCTCACATTTATCACTTGCTTCGACTGCTAAACAAATTACAATTTAATAAATATTAACAAATTTGTAAAAAAAAACTAATTTGAAGATAAAATCTTTTACAAGTTTGAACCAAGCTTAAAACCAGACCCCATTCAAGATAATATTTGGTAATATTTAAAATTGAACATATCGGTGCAAACATATATATATTTAATTGTCCGCAGGTAAAATAAATAAGGCAAAATATTAAAATAAACTCACGTGCAATAAATTCCACATATTCACCATTTTGCCTGGCTGCAAAATAAAAAATATTTTAGAAAAAAAATTAGTAATAAAACCGATACGCTAACACTAAATAAACAAGTTTATAATACCAGGCTACCATGTTGGATAAAATATACCACAACACAAGAAACTCACGTGCAATAAATTCCACATATTCACCATTTTGCCTGGCTGCAAAATAATGTGTTAAGATAATGTAGTAAATGTAAATAACGAACTGGCCTTAGTTTTTGCTAAACCACATTTAATTAACAGGCAAAATATTTTACAAAAAAAAAATTTAAAATCTTTAATTATTAAAACACAAAATTTTTAAGCAAAAAATATAAATTAGGAATACATTACAACAGTTTAAATATACAATGTAAAGGTCTGGCATGTCATAGTTTAGAAAAATAGTATAAAAAAATATTAAAATAAACTCACCTTCATCAAAATCTTCAAGTTCAGAATTTGGTTCGGCTGAAAAATAATTAACACTTTTATATTTTAAACCTCAATAAAAACATAAATGTTTTGTTTTGCCAAAATAAAAACATAAAGATTATGTTATAGACAATAAAATAATCTGACTCAACATATCCACTATCTTGCTTGACTGCAAATTAAATTACATTATTGTCAAGCAAGTTTAATGACAGGTTACCATATTGTAGTTTTTATTGTTTTATTTACGTGTAGTAATCGCATAACACCTACAACATTTTGTAGTCAAACTAAACAGGAAAAAAAATTAATATAAAAATATCAATGCGTTTAATAAATATTAACAATTAGCAGCCTTAAATGCATTAATTTCCGCTAAAAAATACTTAAATAAACTTACCTGCCACAAATTCGATATATACTCCATCTGGTTTGTCTGTAAATTCAAGAAACTATTTATCAAATTGTAAATTTGTTAAAAACTTGTAACTAAACAAAATAAGAAAACAAAAAAATAATATAACGTAATAAGTATTAACAGTTAGCCACCTTAAATCTTCTGCAATTGATTAATAGGCCAAAAAGATTTAACAATAACAAAATAGTCTTAAAATCAGCTTCGTTTGGGGTATTTTAAAAAAGATAAAAATAAATATTACATTTTATATACAACTTTAGGCTATGCCAGGTCACGGTTTAATAAAATATAATTAAGAAGTTTAAAATAAACCCACGTGCAACAGCTGCAACATTTTCGGAATCTTGTCTGACTATTTAATAAAGAAATATTTATAAACAACAGCTTTAAGTCACTTTACATTACTCACAATGTAATAAGTAAAGATTGTAAATGTTGGTTACATAACAATCAACAATCTTTGTTTAAATCTATTTTTAAACGCCGCTCAAAAGAGTTATATAAGTGTGTTAAAAAATCTATAGAAAATGAAATTTAAATATAGCAATGCATAGTATGATTAAAAGAATGAATGGAAAAAGTTTAAAAAGGGGACAAGAGACGATGTTACCAAGTCTATTAACGAAAAGAATATTAAAATTAACTTACGAGCAATGTCGTCGTAGCCTCCATTATCTGGTATAGCTGCAAAATAATTTATATTCTAAATTAACAATTTGTAATAACACCTCTAACCTAACAATAAATAAGCAAGTTCAATGAAAAGGTTACGAGGTTGTAGTCATGACACCTAGACATTTTTGCACATGTTAAACAACCTTTTATTAATAATAAGAGAAAAAAACGTTTTAAAAATACAATGCGTTAGAATGGAATAATGAATATAAACAATTAACTATATAAACAATACTTTAAATGCACTGCTTCCTGCTGAAACATAATAACCTACTAGGCCAAAATGTTTCATTTCAAAACAAACTTAACTTAAAACCCAAACTATTAAGTGACAATATTTTAAAATATTAAAAATTTAAGATGTATTTAAAATAGTCTACATACAAAATAAACCTTTGTGTGCGACAGCTTAGTTTGTTAACAAAACACAAAATATTAAAACTAACTTACGTGCAATAGCTTCTACATAATCATCATCTTGTTTGTCTGCAAAATAAATTACTTTTTAAATAAAAATTAGTGATAACACTCTGTACTTTAAGCAAGTAATATGGGACGTTACGATGTTGTAGTCTTTATTGTTATTTCATAGTAATCACATTACCTTTAAAAATACTACTACATGTTAAACAAATTTATCTTAATAATAGGAAAAGAAACTGTAATAGCAATGACATGTATTTAAATAGGGAAATAACTAGTTCACTGTTAACATTCTTAAATGCACTACCCTCTAAGGCACTATTAATTATCAATCTAAAAAGTTTTAACGAAACCAAACTAAACTTAAGTTTTTTAAAAAAAGTAAAAATCCATGATATGTTATACATACATATAGACACCTAACATACACAAATTTAAACCTTTGCAATTAACAATTTTAGTTTAATTTTATATTAAGATTATGAAATAAACTTACGCACGACAGCTTCTACATATCCATCATCTGGTTCGGCTGCAAAATAAAATAAAATATGAAAATATGTTTTATTAAGTTGCCTAATTTTTTATTTTAACAATATATGAATGTATTTGCAACTAACCATTTAGTAAATCGCATTTATTGCAAACACACAATTAAACAACCAGGCCAAATAAAAAAATTAACACTAAACTTAAAATAAAATTACAGTTTAATATAACAATATTTATAAACAACGTTCTGTAAGAACAAATATGATTTCACAAAATAGTCAAGCATAACTGAGTAATTAAGGCACTGACATTGTCACGTGATAACGATACCAACTGCGGTTGTAACATTAATAAGGGTCCACAGAGCGTTAATAGACAAATGGATCCGTGTTTAAATCTAGCACTGCTAATTTCTATTTGCTCTTGAGCCCAAGGTTATTAAGTAGCTCACACAATTTTTAAATATATTTGTTTTACATGACTTACAATGTAGTAATTAAAGATTGTGTGAGTTTATTAATTCACTATCAACGATCTTTAGTTTAAAATTATTTTTAAAAAGCGCGTATAAGAGTTATAATTAGTGTAAAAAAATTATAGAAAGTAGAATTTAACTATTACATGTGTGTGGTACGATTATAATGATACAATTTTGTAAGTGATGTATACAGCATGTTAGTATGGTTGGAACTGAATCATAAAATGCCTTTAAAACCTTTAAAAATATCTGTGGTACTTACAATTTAATTTTCAAAAAATATTAGAAATAATGAAAACCAAAAACCAGGTTACCATATTTTTTTTTGTGTAACGTAGAAAGTACTAAGTTAGCGTAGTGAGCGAATACAAGCCAGTATTTTCTACGCCATCACAAACAAAACTTGCTTCTTTTTTAAAAGTTGTATAACTTCTAAAGTAAGTAAATTTATTTAAAGTTAAAACCATTTTTGTGTTCAGTGACCCCAAATAATTAATTTATGTGTTAAAAAAATGACCAATATAGGAGTAAACTTATCTTAATAATAAGGAAGGAAACTTATCTTAATAATAAAAAAAAAACTCTATAGAAATAACAACGCGTTAGGATAGGATAACAAATATAAACTATCGACCACCTTAAATGCACTACTTCCTTCTGAAACATAATAACTTAATAGGCCAAAATGTTATATTTAAAAACAAACTGAAAGTAAAACCAAAACTATTTAGTGACAATATTTTAAAATATTAAAAATCCAAAATGTATTTAAAACGGTTTACAAACAAAAATTCGAACCTTTTTATGGCACAGCTTAGTTTATTAACAAAACACAAAATTTTAAAATTAACTTACGTGCAAAAGCTTCTACATATCCATCATCTGGTCTGTCTGCAAAATAAATTACCTTTTAAATATAGAATTTGTAACAACACCGTTTTTTTCGACATGTTAAACAAACTTATTTTAAATAATATAGGAAAGGAAACTTTAATGTCGAAAACATATGTTAAAATGAAATAATAAATATCTTACAATTGCTTGCCATAAAAGCACAGTTTTTCGTTAAAGCGCAATAAATTAATGGGCCAAATAGTTAATAAGTCAAGTAGTAACAAAAAAAACCTTAACTTATGTATATTTAAAAAAAATTCTTAATATAATAAAATCACACAATTTTAAAACTTTGCAACTTACATTTTAGTTTAATAATATCACAAGATAATAAAAACTAAGATAAACTTACGTGCTAAAGCTTCTACATATCCATCATCGGGTTCGGCTGCAAAATAAATTACAATTTAATATTTATAAACAACAGCCTGCTTTTACAATACAGGATTTTACATAATGATTAGGCATTGCGCAGTAATTAAGGCACTAACGTTAAAAATGAGCCTAGGTTAGCTTACACGGTTTTAAAAAAAAACAATAATGCTCGCAAAAGAGTTATAATGGGTGTAGTTACAAATCTATAGAAAATAGAATTTAATTGTTACGTGTGTAGTATAATAAAAAAAATATTTAAAATAAATTTTATAACAAGGTATTATAGACAATGTTACTAAGCCTATTAATAAGTAAAGTATTAAAATAAACTTACGTGGAAAATCAGCGTTTTCATGATTTGGGCTGGCTGTAAAACAAAATATTTTTATATTATTACTAGGTAACAACAACCTGTACCCTAACGCTAGGTAAGTTAAATTGCAGATTACCATGTTGTAATCATTATTTGAAATATTTATAATACATAACATATATGAAAATACCGAAGTGTTTTAAAAAATCTAAACATTTGACTGCTTTAAATTAACTGTTTTTCGCTAAGGTACAATTTCTAACAGTCAAAATTTTGTACAAAAACACTTCTCTTAAAACTAGTTCCTTTTATCTTTTAAGTAGGTTAAAAAAGTAAAAATCTAGGTTATATGAAACGGCTTATAAACACAATTTAAGCTATTGCATGTCACAGTTTGGTGTAATGTTATAAAACAAATATTCAAATAAACTAACCTGCAGCATATCCATCATGTAATTTGACTGCAAAACAAAATATAGAATTAGTAATAACACCCTGTACCCTAACGCTAGATAAGCAAGTTTTAGCAAGCTACAATACCGTAGTCAGTATTGTTATGATTATTTAAAAATGCATGACAATAAAATAAACTTACGCGCAACCAATTCCACATTTCCATTGCGTGGTTCGACTGTAAAATAAATTACTTTAAAAAAAAATACAAACTGCGGGTTGAAAAAACAATATGCATATTTTGTTTATATAAAGTAAGATGATTTTGGTCAGTTTTAAAGCAGTTTAACACTGCTCTTGTTACGTGGTAACTGTCGGCAAGACTTCGTGTTTAAACTGCAACAATGTCATACTATTCGCTCTTAAGCCCGACGTATACAAGTAGCTTACACAGTTTTTATATGTTGACATTTTACATAACTTACAATATAATGATTTAATATTGAGTAAGTTCGTTACGTCACAAGCAAGATTCTTTGTTAAAAAAAAAATTTAAAATAGAACTTAACTGCAATAAATAAAAATAAATTGTGTTGTTAAGCCACAACTACACAATTTTAAGCGTTAACAAATCACAGTTCATTTAAATAGGTTAATATAACACAAACATGAGAATAACTTACGTGCAACAACTTCTTCGTAAACATGGTCTGGTTTTGCTAAAATATTAAAATAAAATATAAAATTATTTTTCCTATCCTTCTTGTTATATTTTATGATAAGCACTGATAATTTAGTATTTAAAAAACTAATAATATGACTTCACATATTTCATTATACTTACGTGCACTCATTTTTCGTTTATAAAATAGATATAAATAGAAAAGAATGAATATACATAGAAAAGTTCCAATAGTTGACAATGTTGTTATGAATGGGATGTTCTAAAAAAGGTTGCGGTATTATAAATGAATAAATATTAAAGCTTACATGTAAAGTACATTAACTTATTTACATTTATTAATAAAACACTCCTCAAATATATATGCCAACCTTAAATAGTGGTTGTTGGACTGAAAGATGTTTTGTTGTTATTTTTGTCGTCATGGGTGTTGTGGTCATAGTTTTTTTTTTTTTATTAATTTAAAAAATATAAATTTAAAAACCAATAATATTGACTATAAAACGAAAATTATTTTTTCCAAAATTGTTTTAGCTTAAATCAATAAAAACTAGATTTATTTGATAAATAAAATATGGTTCGAAATCGTTTGATTCTTTTTTTTAAATATAATTTATTTAGTAGGTTTATTAATTAAATTATAAAATTTTATATTTGATATTGTAATAGAAAAGTAAACTAAATTTAAAAGCACAATACCGATCTTAATTTTTGGTAATCAAACGAGTATTAATATATAATAATAAAAAAACAATTAAAAAAAAAAAATTTACACATTTTTGACTTATACTTTAACATTTTACTTAAATTTTTAACCAATATTTTTTACTTTAATGGACAGCGAAAAAGACGATTTTTGAAGGCGACCAGAACGCTATTAAATTATTCAAGCGTTAAACTCACACTGATTCGTTATTTTATAAAAAAAACTTAAAATAATGATTAAACGATATTTAGCTAGAGTTAAATCTTCATTTTAAATAGCAACATACAAAATAATAATACCAACAACATATTAAAATTTCAGAAAATTTAATCTTTAAATTTTAATAATAAAATATATTAATTAGTAATTAGTGACATTTAAATGCCGTAAATAGGAGGTTTGCGATTCGTTGGGATAATAACAAACATACTAAAAATTTAGAACTTTTACTTTTAAAGAACATTAGTTATCGTCTTTCAAAATTCTGACTAGAAAGAATAAAAACAATAAATACACTGACAATAACAATATGTTTCGAAATCTAAGATTTCGAACCATAATAAATACACTGACAATAACAATATGTTTCGAAATCTAAGATTTCGAACCATAATAATAATAATAACTAGATTTATTTGATAAATAAAATATGGTTCGAAATTATTTGATTATTTTTAACATAAAATTTTATAAATAAAAAATATGTGCGTAAACATTAACTAAGAATATTACATACCTTTGATTTTTAATTAACAAACCAGCATTTAATATAACAAACAAACAAAAATTATTTTTTAATTATCTTCAAATTTTAAATATAATAAGATATAACCGACCAGAATTTAAAAACCTAATATCAATCTTTAAATTTGAATAAACAAACACCCATTAATTAGTAATTAGTGATGAAAATTTTAATTTTAATTCATTTTTGAGTTAGTAATATCATGATATACAATTGACCAAGATTTAAAAAATTAATAACAACCCTTAAATTTTTATAAACAAACACCTATTAATTAGTAATTAGTGATAAAAATTAAAATTTTAATTCGTTTTTAAGTTACTAATATCATGATATACAATTGACCAAGATTTAAAAAGTTAATAACAACCTTTAAATTATAATAAATAAACACTTATTAATTAGTAATTAGTGATAATTAAATGTTGTAAATAGGAGAATAAAAACATAATCTGATAATAAACAACATACTAAAATTTCAGATTTTTAAATTCTAAGAAACTAATGATATCTTCTTTCAAAATTGGGACTAGAAAGAATAAAAATAATAATAAAAATAATAATAATAAGTATAATGACAATAACAATATGTTTCGAAATCTAAGATTTCGAACCATAATTAAGTAAAACAAAGTAAAAATAGTTGATACTCAACATAAAAGTTAATTACGTTTTGGTATATCTCGCTGGCAAATATAATTTAAATTGGAATCACAAAGCCCATCTCTCCATTTTGTATTATTTTTTAATAACACGACACAATTTTCACCCCCTTTATTATTATCAGGTTCACCATGATCCCAGTTAGCTTCGCTGCTTTGCAAAGTTGTTCCATCGTTCCACTTAAAAGAGGAATCAAGATTGACTGGTTTTTTTCTTGTTAGGCCAATCCAGTATACGTTATCTCCTAAAATATAAAACTTTTCGTAATTACTTAATTAATGTTTAAGATGAAAAAAGTAATAACACGAATTACCTTTTGGTCGAATAACGACATTTGTTTTTATGCAAATTAAATGCCGGCCTGTAAAAAACTACGCAGTTACAGGAAAAATAAAATATAGGCTTTCTGTCACACTACCAAAAACATTTCTCTAAATAGACATTGGACCAAAAGACATATTCCCAAAAACATTATTTACCGAAAATAAGTTTTTTTTATAAAATAAAACAATTATCAAATACCTTTAATTGAATATAATGTTTGGTAAATGAAATCCCGGATTCCCGATGTTTTGAGAATTGCCAACATTGAGTTTATTTCTGCACACCGTGTCACTGCTGTTGCGTAGTTAACCTTAGTTACACTAACATAATATTCTACACTCTCATAAGTCACCTTAATTGGAGCTGTAACGTTTAAAAATTAAACAATCAACAACACAAGTTTATAAAAACTTTATATAATTAAGTTTAAAATTAATATCTCAAATAAAAACTACTTAAATAAATGGGTATTGTTATGTATTTATAAAAAAAAATGCAAAAACTAAAATATCGATTACAAAATTAATTAAGAAATAAAAGGTTACTTACATGCTAATAATTCTCGTTGGCAAATATAATTTAGTTCATAGTCACATGTTCCCTCCAACCACTTTGTATTATCACTCTGCATGTAAACACAATTCTCATTCCCTCCCGCATTATTAGGCTCACCATCATCCCAGTTAGCTTGGCTGCTCTGCAAAGTTGTTCCACCGTTCCATTTAAAAGAAAAATCATTATTATCTGGGTTTGTTCTTGTTAGACCGAGCCAAAATAATTGGTTTTGTTCTAAAATATAAAGTTTAAAACTTTTTATGATAAAATAATTTATACTTAACTTTTTATTTTATTTATTAATAATAAAATAAATATTAAAAAGTTTTTACTAAAAATCGCGGAATTTAAATGTAGAAAACAAAGCGCATTACTGAAGATGTAAAATAGCTAATTAATTAGTTTTTGCTGCGCAATTAATAAATATTATCAAAACGAATTTATGTACTGTGAATTAATATCACTAATTAACAATTGGTCTAATTACGATGCTTGTTTTTATGCGAATTAAAGCAAGATTTAATGTGATAAAATTATGCAGTGACAGGGTGGATAAAAACATTTACTAAAGGCAAAAAAACAACATTTTGTGTCCGGTCAATTCGTCGCCTTTCAAAAACAAAAAGCTTTGGTTAAAATATGACGTCTGTAATTTTTTTTTTCTTATAATAAATAGGATTTAGACAACTAACAACAAAATTGCTATTAGGCATTTAAAAAAAATAAATCGTTACCTCCAAGTGAATATACTGTTTGATTAATAAAATCACGGATTCTCGATGTCTTTGGAGTTGCTAACATTGAGTTCATTTCTGCACATCTTCTCACTGCTGTGGCGTACGTTACCTCATTCGAACAGATATAATAATCTATGTTCTCATATGTTGGCCATTGTTGCTTAGTCATTGTCATAAGTATTGTTGTCATGGGTTTTGTTGTTACGGATTTGGTGGTAAAAGTGTTCGTTCTTATAGATTTTGTAGTCATAATAGTTGTTGTCATAATGTGAGTAATTGTTCCTGTACAATAATTAAAATTTTTTACGTTAAAAAAAAAGTTGGGTTTGTATTTTTTTTGCGTTTAATTAAATCAACAAGCTTAGTTAACCGACGCCTAGTGTTAATTAAAATCAGCAAAATTTTTAACCCCAACAATATGGGCTTAAGCTGTTTTGTAAAATTACTGTAAATTATTTTTTTTACCATCTTAAAAACTATAAGTTCAAAAACTAAAAATTTCGACTACAAAGCAAAAAAGATTTATACTTAACTTGTTTTAGATTTAATTGTTAAAAAATTAATTAAAACAAAGTAAAAAAATAAAACAAAGTAAATAATTTATAACTAACATAAAATTACTTACTTAAAGGTAAATCTCGTTGGCAAATATACTTTAAATTTGTTTCACATAATCCATCACCCCACTTTGTATTATTAGCCTGCATGTAAACACAATTCTCACCCCATCTGACATTATCAGGTTCACCACCAACCCAGTTAGATTGGTTACTCTGCAAAGTTGTGTTATCGCTCCACTTAAAAGAGGAATCGAAATTGAATGGTTTTTTTCTTTTAAGGCCAATATGAAACCTTAAAGTAGATTCTCCTAAAATATAAAAAATAAAACTTATCGGTATTAAATAATTTATGTTTAAAATAAGGGTATAAAATGTTTTTGTTTTACTAATAATAAAATATATATTTGAACTAAGTTTTTTTGCTAAAGTATGCAGATTAAAAAAAAACAGATTGCATCATTGAAGATGCAAGACAAAAATTCAACTATTGTGATGTAATATTAATTGATTATTTGTCGATCAACAATATTTGGGTGGGTGAAATAGGATTTCTGTTAAATCACCAAAAAACATTTTTTTGAAAAATGTGCTCGAAAACACCGTTTGTTTATTGAAAAAAAACGCAAAAAAACAGACTGCCCCAACTATAACAGGTCCCAATTGAATTTATAAAATAAAACAAATAATATACAATTTAAATTTTAAAATCATTACCTTCATTAGCATATATTGTTTGATTAAGAAAACCCCGAATTTCCGACGTCTTGGGTGTTGCCAACATTGAGTTCATTTCTGCACACTTTGCTTTTGCTGTTTTGTAGTCAACTTTATCTAAGCTCAAATGATATTCTACATTTTTGTATGTTACGAAAATTGGAGCTGTAACGTTTATATACATTGAATAAAATTAAGTAATTAACAACACGACATTATCTAAATGCTATTAATGTATAGTTAAATATAGAGTACAAAAAACAAAAAATATCTATTACCAAGAAAAACATAATAATTACAACTAAAAGTTACTTACATGTTTGTATATCTCGTTGGCAAATGTAATTTAATACATATCCACATGCCCACTCCTGCCACTTAGTATTATTTCCCTGCATGTAAACACAATTTTCACCCTCTTCTACGTTATTAGGTTCACCATCATCCCAGTTAGCTTGGTTACTCTGCAAAGTTGTGTTATCGCTCCACTTAAAAGAGGAATTGTCATTAGAGGAATTTATTCTTGTTAGGCCGAGCCAGAACAAGTGCTTTTGTTCTAAAAGTTTAAACGTTTAATAACTAGGTAATAAATAACTAAAATAAATTTAAATACATCTTTTTTCGCTAATAATAAAATTTTAGAATACATTTTCTTATTGAAGATTGCAAAGTTTTGAAAATAAAATCGGATCAGGACAACAAAACTAAACGTTTTGTGCTACTAACAATAAAATTGAAATTAAAAAAAATTAAAAATCAATACCTCCGATTGAATATACTGTTTGGTTGATAAAACCACGAATTCCTGAAGTCCTAAGAGTTGCTAACGTTGAGTTCCTTTCTGCACATCTTGTCACTGCTGTTGCGTAGTTGACCTTAGTTAAGTTAATGTGGTATTCTATATTCTTGTATACATAACATGTTCGCCCATTTACAACATTTAAACTTAAAATCATCAAACTCAAAACCAACTTGTTCATTTTGTAACTAATTGGTTTGTTGTTTAAATAAAATATAAAAAATGAGAAATGAAGACAATATAGGTTTAATATATAGGCTATATACACTTTTTCTTAATAGCGTAATAGAAAAAAATAGAAAAAATGTGAATATTTCTTGAACTTTTAAGCACAAAAAAAACATATTTATGTTTATTGTGTAATACAATGCATAAGGTTTAAAAGTTGACAAAATATTAATTTTTTTATATTCTAAATATAAAACATCCACAAAAATTAAAAGCAAGACAATAAGATTAAAAATTTAGTAAACTGTCATAATTTATTGGACTTTTAAAGACAAAAAAACATATTTAAGACGGAATCATTGTTTTCTTATGGTGCATGAATTTAAAATTTAAAAAAAAAATGTTTGTTTATTTATTTTAAAATATATAACATTTTCTTAATAAAAATCAAAACAATAAGTTTAAAAGTTTAATAAACTGTCTTAATTTCTTCAACTCTTAAAGACAAAAAATATTTTTAAGACAGAACCATTGTTTTTTATGATGCATGGTTTAAAAGTTTACAAAAAATGGTATCTTTAACTCTAAATATAAAAAAATTATTTTGTTTAAAAGCAAGACAATAAGTTTAATAGTGCAGTAAACTTTCATGATTTCTTGAACTGTTAAAAACAAAAGCATTGGTATGACATAATTATTGTTAAGTTTATTTTAGAGATACGTGATTAAAATTACAAACAATTTAAGAGATTTAAAAGGTTATTAAAGTTGTAAGTAACAACTACATGAGAAACTTTTTACAAAATTTAATCTTTTGTATCTGAAATCGTTGCAAAAAATGTAAATTGAAAATAAAATAAATACTTTAATAATTTAATGTTTTTAAAAATTTTAAAGTTAACAAAAGAATAACGAAAAGGTTTAAAAGTTGACAAAATAATTTTTTTTTATTTCTAAATATAAAAATTAAAAGCAAAACAATAACATTAAAAGTGCAGTAAACTGTCATGATTTCTTGAACTGTTAAAGACAAAAACATATTTAAGATTTTACTATTGTATTATATGATACATACGTTAAAAAGTTGACCAAATAATAATTATTATATTTCTAAAAATAAAAACATTTATAAAAATTAAAAAGCAGGACAATCAGTTTAAAAGTTTAGTAAATTGTCATGATTTCTTGAACTGTTAAAGACAAAAACATATATTTAAGGAATTATCATTGTGTTCTATGACGCATGGGTTTAAAAGTTGACAAAATGTTTTTTTATTTATATTCTAAATATAAAAACAATCTATTTAATAAAAAACAAGACAATAAGTTTAAAAGTTTAGTAAACAGTTATAATTTCTTGAACTGTTAAACACAAATAACATATTTAAAAACAAATCATTGTTTTTTATGATGCATGAGTTTAATCTAAAAAAATGTTTGTTTATTTATTTCAAAATATATAACATTTTCTTAATAAAACATGAGTTTAAAAGTTTAGTAAACTGTCATGATTTCTTAAACTGTTAAAGACAAAAACATTGGTATGACATCATTATTGTTATGTTTATAATAAAAAAGTGGTACGTGATTAAAATTACAAACAAATTAAAGATATTTAAAAGGTCGCCAAAGTCATAAGTTTAAAATATTAGACGAACAAATATCTATTTGCAATTTACAAAATGCATTCGATGCCAAATTATGATTTAGGATCAATTAAAAATCAAATAAATAATACCTTAAAGACCTAAGTTGAATATTTTGATAATGTTTACAAATTTATAAACTAATATTTCAATAAAATAACTTTGTGTATAAAAACTAACATTTGTAAGACAAATAATTTATTTAAAGAAAATAAAATTTCTTTAAATATTTTTTTTAAATTAAATATACTGATTTAAAAAAATATAAATTATATTTAAAAAAAACTTTTAAACATATTTAATTACATAAAAAAACACGATGGGCAAGTTTAACAAGGTATTGTAAAAGGAAGGTCAACCATGTATATAGCAAATAAGTCTTAAGTAAGTACGGTTCGTCCACTAAAATACCAACTTGTGGCATTTAAAAAAAACATTGAATATACATACCAATATTGGATTAGTATCAAGTTTTAACAAAACCATGAAATGGTATTGAATAATTCCCACCAAATGTTAAATTATTAAATTTAGTGGTTTGTATTGTTAATACTTTTACAACATTACATATATACATGTTTTATTTAGCGTTAACAACTATGTTATTTGTTGATAAGTTATAAAAGGCTTGGTTAAAAAGCATAGTTTGTTGAACTGTTGAGCACAAAAATTATTTATGTTTTTTGTGTCATATAAGGCATATGTTTAAAAATTGACAAAATAATAGTTTTCTTATTTCTTAATATAAAAACAATCTCTTTATCTAAAAATAAGACAATGAGTTTAAAAGTTTAAAAGAGTGTCATGATTTCTTGAACTGCTAAAGACAAAAACATTGGTGTGACATCATCATTGTTGTGTTTATATTTAGAGAGTGGTACGTGCTTGAATTTACAAAACAGATTTAGGACTTCACCATTGTTTTATATGATGCATCAGTTTAAAATTTAAAAAAATACTAGTTTCTTTATTTTTAAATATAAAAACAATTTCTTTAATTAAAGGCAAGACAATAAGTTTAACAGTTTGGTAAACTGTCATGATTTCTTGAACTGTTAAAGACAAAAACACTGTTATAACATTATTATTGTTTTTATAGAATGTATGGTTTAAAAGTTCACAAATTTTTTTTTTAACTCTAAATATAAAAACAATTTCTTTAATTAATGGCCAGACAATAGGTTTAAAAGTTTAGTAAACTGTCATGATTTCTTGAACTGTTAAAGACCAAAACATTGGTATGACATCATTATTGTTGTGTTTATATTTAGAGAATGCTACGTGATTAAAATTACAAAAAAATTTAAGGAATTTAAAAGGTTATTAAAGTTGTAAGTAATAACTATAGGAGGAAAATTTTACAAAATTTATTCTTTTGTATCTGAAATCGTTGCAAAAAATGTAAATTAGAAATAAAGTACTTGAATGATTTAATGTTGTTTAAAATTTTAAAGTTAACAAAATAATAACAAAAAGGTTTAAAAGTTGACAAAATAAAAATTTTTTTATTTCTTAATATAAAAGTTAAAAGCAAGACAATAAGATTAAAAGTTTAGTAAACTGTCATGATTTCTTGGACTGTTTAAGACAAAAAATATATTTAAGATTTTACTATTGTATTATATGATGCATAAGTTAAAAAATTGACCAAATAATAATTTCTATATTTCTAAAAATAAAAACATTTATAAAAATTAAAAAGCAAGACAAAAAGTTTAAAAGTTTAGTAAACTGTCATGATTTCTTGAACTGTTAAAGACAAAAACACTGTTATGACATCATTGTTTTTATAGGATGCATGGTTTGAAAATTCACAAAAATAATTTCTTTTTGAAGATTAAAAGTTAAGTAAACTGTCAAAATTTTCTCAAATGTTAAAGACAAAAAATATATTTGAGAAATCATCATTGTGTTAAATAATGTATGGGTTTAAAAGTTGACAAAATGTTTATTTTTTTATATTCTAAATATAAAAACATTTATAAAAATTAAAAGTAATGAGTTTAAAAGTTTAATGAAATGTCATAATTTTTTGAACTGTTAAAGACAAAAACATTGTTATAACATCATCATTGTTTTTATATGATGCATGGTTTGAAAGTTTACAAAAAATGGTTTTTTTAACTCTAAATATAAAAAAATTCTTTTGTTTAAAAGCAAGACAATCAGTTTAAAAGTTTATTAAACTGTCATGATTTTTTGAACAGGTAAAGACAAAAAACATTGTTATGACATCATTATTGTTTTTATATGATGCTTGGTTTGAAAGTTTACAAAAAATGGTTTCTTTAACTCTAAATATAAAAAAATTCTTTTGTTTAAAAGCAAGACAATGAGTTTAAAAGTTTAGTAAACTTTCATGATTTTTTGAACTGTTAAAGACAAAAACATTGGTATAACATCATTATTGTTATGTTTATATTTAGAGAGTGGTACGTGATTAAAATTACAAACAAATTTAAGGAATTTAAAAGGTCGCAAATGTCATAAGTTTAAAATATTGGACGAACAGTCTGCATTTGCAATCTACAATATGCAATCTTTTGTGATTGTAGCAAAAATAATAATAAAGACAAATAACAAAATACTTTATGGTTACTTGAAAGCCTGAGTTGACATTATAATATTATTTTTTAAAAATTGGGAAATAGTATTCTAATAACATAACTATATTTATAACAAATACCATTTAAAGCCTTTTTATTTATTACAAATAAATTAAACTTATTTTAAATTAAACTATTTTTATTTAAATTATAATAAAATAAAAAATAAATTTTTCACGAAATAAACATTAAACATATTTAATTGCATATGAATTAGCAAGTTTACAAGGTTGTTGTAATTCAAAGGTCGGCCACATATAGCCAATAAGTTATAAGTAAGTACGAATTGTTCACTCAAATATCTGCCAATGATATACAAAATTACCGTTGTTGCGTTTTATTTCAGTGATTTTTAGTACGAATACACTTGGACAAATATAGACCTCAGTACAGATTGAATAGCAAACTTTTTTTTACCGCAACCCAGTCACGACTTGCCCTATTTTTTCAACACAGAGGGCAAAATTAAACCATAATCTTATATTGTAAACCTTTATATTATAACCCAACGACGTTTCCGATCATTTACATTAAGTGCTGTCTGTAAGTTATACGGTCCGAAGGATTGCCCAACTGTTTCGGTTAATCTGTTTAGTTGTCCTGTCTGTTTAACGTTTAACACATATATACATGTTTTATTTAGAAATAATATATAAGTTCATCAGTCAATAAAAGCGCGGTAAAAATTTTAAAAAATTTCAGGTTTTACAACGATACTAACTATTTAATGGTTGTGTGCTAATAAACAAAAACAATTTCATGAACTTAAAAAAAAATTAACCCAGTATTTAAAGAAAAGATACAATTTAACACACGTAAAAATAATTACGTACGATTTATATTAAAACTATTTTTAATTTAATTATTTTTAAAAAATTTTAAAGAGGTTGTGAATTAAAATTATTACAAACATAAAAACATGAAAAAGGAAAAATATTTTAAAATAAAATATATGTTTTATATTATGTTATTTAAGAAATTATTTAGCATTTCTTCAACGATCAATATTTTACGCAAGTTTAAATGCTTATTCTCAATAAAATCACAAAATAATTTTTGTTTAGATTGCTTTTAGTTAAAAGGGAGCATGTAAATTCCTTCTTTATTTTCTATAAAAATAAATTCAAAAAATCAGCAATCTTTGTTTAAAATTATTTTTAAAATGTGCGCCAAAGAATCATAACCAGTTTACTACAAAAACTAATAAAAAGAGGATTAAATAAATGTTAACTAAGGTTAAAAGGTAGCAAACAAAAAAAGCTTTATCTAGTGAATATATTTTAAAGTATTTTAAAATAGCAAACAAATTAAAACAAATTACATATACAAATAAGCCTTTGCAAGACAGTTAAGTTTATGAAAACTAAAAGAAACTCACGTTTAACTTCTTCCACTAGTTCATTATCTAGTTTGGCTGCAAAATAAAAATTTGTTATACTACCAGATACTCTAGTACTAGTTAAACAAGTTTAAATTCCGGTTACAGTGCTGAAATATAACACAAAATATTAAAATAAACTCACATTCAACAGCTTCTACAGGTTTGTTATCTGGTGTTGCTGCAAAATAAGAATTATTTAACACTATATATTGTAGTATTAGTTAAATAAGTTTAAGGTTTTTCGCGCATTAATAAAAGTAGATAAAAAAGATATATTAAATATTACATTTAAGCGACACAAAAATAACAAAAGCAGTTTAATGATTTAAAACATGCCATAAATATTAATATTTACATAAATATTTTCAGTATGTAATGACATGGTCATCAAACCCACTACCTGGCACTGAAACCTCGGTTAAGTTAGTTTTAGTGCAAGTTACAATGTTGAAATATAACACAAAATATTAAAATAAGCTTACTTGCGTCAGCTTCCTCACGTTTATCACTTGCTTCGACTGCTAAACAAATTACAATTTATTAAATATTAACAAATTTGTAAAAAAAAAACTAATTTGAAGATAAAATCTTTTACAAGTTTGAACCAAGCCTAAAACCAGCCCCCATTCAAGATAATATTTGGTAATATTTAAAATTGAACATATCGGTGCAAACATATATATATTTAATCGTCCGCAGGTAAAATAAATAAGGCAAAATATTAAAATAAACTTACGCGGAACCGCTTCTAAATTTTCCTCATCTGGTTTGGCTGCAAAAAAAAATATATTTTAGAAAAAAAATTAGTAATAAAACGTATACTCTAACACTGAATAAACAAGTTTATAATACCAGGCTACCATGTTGGATAAAATATACCACAACACAAGAAACTCACGTGCAATAAATTCCACATATTCACCATTTTGCCTGGCTGTAAAATAATGTGTTAAGATAATGTAGTAAATGTAAATAACGAACTGGCCTTAGTTTTTACTAAACCACATTTAATTAACAGGCAAAATATTTTACAAAAAAAAAAATTTAAAATCTTTAATTATTAAAACACAAAATTTTTAAGCAAAAAATATAAATTAGGAATACATTACAACAGTTTAAATATACAATGTAAAGGTCTGGCATGTCATAGTTTAGAAAAATAGTATAAAAAAATATTAAAATAAACTCACCTTCATCAAAATCTTCAAGTTCAGAATTTGGTTCGGCTGAAAAATAATTAACACTTTTATATTTTAAACCTCAATAAAAACATAAACTTTTTGTTTTGCCAAAATAAAAACATAAAGATTTTGTTATAGACAATAAAATAGTCTGACTCAACATATCCACTATCTTGCTTGACTGCAAATTAAATTACATTATTGTCAAGCAAGTTTAATGACAGGTTACCATATTGTAGTTTTTATTGTTTTATTTACGTGTAGTAATCGCATAACACCTACAACATTTTGTAGTCAAACTAAACAGGGAAAAAAATTAATATAAAAATATCAATGCGTTTAATAAATATTAACAATTAGCAGCCTTAAATGCATTAATTTCCGCTAAAAAATACTTAAATAAACTTACCTGCCACAAATTCGATATATACTCCATCTGGTTTGTCTGTAAATTCAAGAAACTATTTATCAAATTGTAAATTTGTTAAAAACTTGTAACTAAACAAAATAAGAAAACAAAAAAAACATATAACGTAATAAGTATTAACAGTTAGCCACCTTAAATCTTCTGCAATTGATTAATAGGCCAAAAAGATTTAACAATAACAAAATAGTCTTAAAATCAGCTTCGTTTGGGGTATTTTAAAAAAGATAAAAATAAATATTACATTTTATATACAATTTTAGGCTATGCCAGGTCACGGTTTAATAAAATATAATTAAGAAGTTTAAAATAAACCCACGTGCAACAGCTGCAACATTTTCAGAATCTTGTCTGACTGCAAATAAATAACAATTAAATGAGTAATATAGTAAAAGAAAAAACATGTAAACCGACTTAAAAACACAAAAATCTAATAATGTAATACAAGATACCAAAGGTAACTCACGTGCATTAAATTCTACATTCACAGCATTTGGTTTGTCTGTAATATAAATTATTAATTTAATAAAAAAATCTTTCATTAACCAAGTCCTAAAAAAACAATAAAAAATGTTGTATATAGATAATAAGTTAGTGTGGATCAGTTAGGCAGTGGGATAAAAGTTTAATTCCCAGCCTTACAATTCGCACTATCGCTTACAGATATTTACACAATTTTATATGTTGTCACTCTTTATTACTCACAATGTAATAATTAAAGATAACAATCAACAATCGTTTAATTCTATTCATGAGACTGTGGTTCGATCAAAAAAAGAAGTTAAAAAAATGTCAAAAAGGCGCCAAAGAGTCGTAATGGCAAAAAACATACTAAACTTAAAACCAAAATCCTTTTAATGCAATAAGTTTAAATAATTTAAAATAAATAAAAATAAATCTGTATGGAAAAGAAAATATAAAAGAATTTGAAATAAACTTACGTTCAACAGCTTCTACGTAATGAGGTTCTTGTTGAACTGCAAAATAACAATTTTATTAACATACATTTTATAAATTAAGGCGTAAATAAACAATATTAAATCTTGGCTATTTGCAATGGTTAAGTTCGGCTTTAAAGTATCTCGGCCTGGCATACACATTTATAGATAGATTTTCCAGTGGCGTAGCTTACTGGTTTCAGCAATGTCATATTATTTGCTCTTGTGACGTAAACAGGTAGCCCACACACGTCCCAATAATGCGAGATTATATTTTATGATGACCTATCAATATTACCTTACATTGAATCCATAAATCACAATACACTTACTTTCCCGGTTGTTTCGTTTATGTAGGAGGTATAGATTGACAATAACAGAAATCAGAAGAAGTGCACTTCCAGCAGTTGCACATCCTATTATCAACGAAAGTTTCTAAAAAAAACAATATTATATATGTTATTAAATATGTAAGCCAACATTTTTACAACACTAACAGATTTAGATTAAACCTTTAATAAATAATTAATTTACGATTTGGATAAAATGTCTATATACCAACCTTGAATAGTCGTTGGGGTGAAAGACTTTTGGTTGTTATGCTAAAAGCTGTTTTAAAAATAGTAGTAATTGTAGCTGTATTAACAACACGCAATTATTTAAATTCTAAATGTTATTTAAAAAAATACTAAGAAAAACACCTAAAAATATAAAAGTATTAATTAAAAGAAATTAAAAATAAAATGTGCGGAATAAAAGTCACTTACATGCTGGTAATTCTCGTTGGCAAATATATCGCCTAGAATAATGACATGGATGATCCCACCACTTTGTATCATCACCATATAACCAAACACAGTTCTCATCACCTCGCGCATTATTTGGTTCACAACGATCCCAGTTAGATTGACTACTCAGCAAAGTTGTGTTATCGCTCCACTTAAAAGAGGAATTCTTATTAGCTGAGTTTGTTCTTGTTAGACCGATCCAGTATAAATCTACTTGTCCTATAACATAAAACCTTTTATAAAGCATAAAGCTTTCTACTATTAACAATAAAATTTAAATTTGAAATCAAATCAATACCTCCGATTGAATATATTGTTTGATTAATTAAATCACGGATTTCCGATGTCTTGAGAGTTGCTAACATTGAGTTTATTTCTGCACATCTTGTCGCTGCTGTTGCGTAGTTAACCCGAGTTAAACCAATATAATATTCTACATTCTCATACGCAAACCATAGACCCCCATTTTCAAATTTTACTGTATATTGTAGCCCATTCACATCATTTAAACTTAAAATCATCAAACTTAAAACTAACTTGTTCATTTTGTATCTAATCGCTTTGTTGCTTAAATAAAGTAATATAAAAATACTAAATGAAGACAACATAAGCTTAGTAAATGCTTTTAACTTTAAAATAATAAATGTTTTAGACTTTTTCTTAAAATTTTTAATGAAAAAATAAAAAAGTGTTATAACTTCTTAAACTGGTAAACAAAATATAAATGTATTTATGTTTGTTGTGACGCATGTGTTTAAAAATTTTTTAAATGACGCATGGGTTTAGAAATTAACAAAATAATAATTTCTTTCTTTTTAAATATAAAAACAATTCTTTTGTTTAAAAGCGAAACAATAAGTTTAAAAGTTTAGTAAGTTGTCATGATTTCTTAAACTGTTAAAGAAAAATATAAATGTATTTATGTTCATTGTGTTATATAATTTATTGGGTTTATAAGTTTGCAAAATAATAATTTTTTTTATTTCTAAATATAAAAAAATCTATGAAAGTTAAAAGCAAGACAATAAGTTTAAAAGTTTGGTAAACTGTCATGATTTCTTGAACTGTTAAAAACAAAAACATTGGTATGACATCATTATTGTTATGTTTATATTTAGAGAGTGCTATGTAATAAAATTTACAAAACAGATTTAAGACTTCACCATTGTTTTATATGATGCATCAGTTTAAAATTTAAAAAAATATTAGTTTTTTTATTTTTAAATATAAAAACAATTCCTTTAATTAAAGGCAAAACAATAAGTTTAAAAGTTTAGTAAACTATCCTGATTTCTTGAATTGTTAAAGACAAAAAACATTGTTATAACATCATCATTGTTTTTATATGATGCTTGGTTTGAAAGTTTACAAAAAATAGTTTCTTTAACTCTAAATATAAAAAAATTATTTTGTTTAAAAGCGAAACAATAAGTTTAAAAGTTCAGTAAACTGTCATGATTTTTTGAACAGTTATAAAGACAAAAAACATTGTTATGACATCATCATTGTGTTATATGATGCATGGGTTTAAAAGTTGAGAAAATGTTTATTTATTTATATTCTAAATATGAAAATATTTAAAAAAATTAAAAGCAAGACAATAAGTTTAAAAGTTTAGTAAACTGACATAATTTCTTGAACTGTTAAACACAAAAACATATTTAAAAACAAACCATTGTTTTTTATGATGCATGAGTTTAAACTAAAAAAATGTTTGTTTATTTATTTCAAAATATATAACATTTTCTTAATAAAACATGAGTTTAAAAGTATAGTAAACTGTCATGATTTCTTGAACTGTTAAAGACAAAAACATTGGTATGACAACTATATTGTTATGTTTATATTTAGAGAATGGTACGTGATTAAAATTACAAACAAATTTAAGGGATTTAAAAGGTCGCCAAAGTCATAAGTTTAAAATATTAGACGAACAAATATTTATTTGCAATTTACAAAATGCATTTGATGCCAAATTATGATTTAGGATCAATTAAAAATTAAATAAATAATAACTTAAAGACCTAAGTTGAATATTTTGATAATGTTTACAAATTTGTAAACTAATATTTCAATAAAATAACTTTGTATATAAAAACTAACACTTGTAAGACAAATAATTTATTTAAAGAAAAAAAAATTTCTTTAAATATTTTTTTTAAATTAAATATACTGATTTAAAAAAATATAAATTATATTTAAAAAAAACTTTTAAACATATTTAATTACATAAAAAAAACACGATTGGCAAGTTTAACAAGGTATTGTAAAAGAAAGGTCAACCATGTATATAGCAAATAAGTCTTAAGTAAGTACGGTTTGTCCACTAAAATACCAGCCTTTGGCATTTAAAAAAACATTGAATATTCATACCAATATTGGATTAGTATCAAGTTTTAACGAAACCATAAAACGATATTGAATAATTCCCACAAAATGTTAAGTTATTAAATTAAGTGGTTTGTATTGTTAATACTTTTACAACATTACATATATACATGTTTTATTTAGCGATAACAACTATGTTATTTGTTGATAAGTTAATAAAAGGCTTGGTTAAAAAGCATAGTTTCTTGAACTGTTGAGCACAAAAAGTATTTATGTTTTTTGTGTTATATAATGCACATGTTTCAAAAGTGACAAAGTAATAATTTTCTTATTTCTAAATATAAAAACAATTCTTTTAATTAAAGGCAAAACAATAAGTTTAAAAGTTTAGTAAACTGTCATGATTTCTTAAACAGTTAAAGACAAAAACATTGTTATGACATCATCACTGTTTTTATATAATGCTTGGTTTGAAAGTTTACAAAAAATGGTTTCTTTAACTCTAAATAAAAAAAAATTATTTTGTTTAAAAGCAAGACAATCAGTTTAAAAGTTTATTAAACTGTCATTATTTCTTGAACTGTTAAAGACAAAAACATTAATATGACATCATTATTGTTATGTTTATATTTAGAGAGTGGTATGTCATTAAAATTACAAACAAATTTAAGGAATTTAAAAGGTCGCAAATGTCATAAGTTTAAAATATTGAACGAACAGTCTGCATTTGCAATCTACAATATGCAATCTTTTGTGATTGTGGCAAAAATAATAATAAGGACAAATAACAAAATACTTTATGGTTACTTGAAAGCCTGAGTTGAACATTATATTCCAATAACATAACTATATTTATAACAAATACCATTTAAAGCATTTTTGTTTATTACAAATAAATTAAACTTATTTTAAATTAAACTATTTTTATTTAAATTATAATAAAATAAAAAATAAATTTTTCACGAAATAAACGTTAAACATATTTAATTATTTATGAATTAGCAAGTTTAACATGTTGTTGTAATTAAAAAGTCAACCACATATAGCCAATAAGTTATAAGAAATACCTGCCTATGAGACACAAAATTACCTATGTTGCGTTTTAAACTTTCAGTGATTTTTAGTACGAATACACTTGGACGAATATAGACCTCAGTACAGATTGAATAGCAAACTTTTTTTACCACAACCCAGTCACAAGTTGCCCTATATTTTTAACACAGTGGTCGAAATTAAACCATAATCTTATATTGTAAACCTTTATATTACAACCAAACCACGTTTCCGACCATTACTTTAAGTACTGTGAGTAAGTCGATCTGATTGATTACCCAACTACTTTGATTAAGTTGGCTAGTTATCGGTTGTTTAACGTTTAACAAAATAACAAACTAAGAAACAACAAGAGTAGAAGTACATTTAAAACATTAAATATAAATGTTTTATTTGGAGATAACAAATATATCATTTGTTCACTGTTAAAAGACTTGGTAAAAATTTAAATGATTTCAAGTTTGAAAAGTAGTATACTGGCCATCTATTTGTTTATATTTGTGTGTTTAGTATGTAAAAGAAATTATACATTTTAACACATGTAAAGTTATTACATGATATAATAAAGCCATATTTTAATCTAATCTAGTTAAAAAAGGTAACAACTAAATATATCGAAAAAACAATAATAAAATCATGAAAAAGTAAAACAATGTTAACAGTTTAAGTTTGAATGTGGATTCTTAATAAAGTTACTAAAAAAATCATTTTTGTATAACTTGTTTTCAGTTAAAAGGAAGCATGTAAATTTCTTGTTGATTCTCTGTAAAAATACAATTTTTGTTAAAACTATTTTTTTGAAGTGCGCCCATGAATGTGCGCCCATGATGAGTGTTAAAAGAAGGTTTAAAAAGAGACCTCTCTCTAAAGACGATAAAACACCAAAGTTAAAAGTTTAAAAAATAACAAACAAAAAAACAAAATAAGTAAAAGAACATTTTATAACATTACATATATACATGTTTTTAGTGCTAACAAATGTGTTATTTGGTTATCAGTTATTAAAAGGCGTTGTAAAATTTAAATAATTCCATAGTTAAAAAAGTAGTTAACTACATATTTATTTGTTTTGTTTTAAGATAAGCATAAACTATTGAATTAACTCGTTTAAAACAATAAAGTATTTAAAAGAAAAATATCTTTTAACGCACGTAAAGCTATTACATATGATATATATTAAATCCATTTTTACCTTAATTTAGTTAAAAAGTTTGTCAACCAAATGTAACAAAAACAATTGAAGGTTCAAGCGTAATACATATTACTTTTAACAAGGCTGTGAATTTAAAATGGTAACATAACATGGAAAATGTAAAATATTTACAGAAATTAGCCCGTCTTATATTGTGTCAATCAAGGAATAATTTAGTATCGTTTTACAAAGTGATCAAAGTTTTACACAATTTTTGGGCATTCCTAATGAAATCATTAAAATGTTTATTTCTTTTTAACTTGTTTCCAGCTACATTGTTTTTAATTAATTCCTTGTCGATTGTCTGTAAAAAATTTAAACAGTCAACAATTTTATTTAAATCTATTTTTAAAAAGCATGCAAAAGAGTCATAATAAGTGTATTACAAAATCTATAGAAAACGCTGAACTATTCTGTGTGTGTATGGTATGAATAAAATAATAGGTAAGATAAATGTCAAGAGGGCTTAAAAAAGTCGTGATGCAAAAAAATGACTGAACTTAACTTAAACCCAGAATCTTTAAAAGTTAAAGTGGTATTAAAAAGGCTAACACAAATATAACGCAAAATTTAAAATAAACTTACATGCAACAACTTCTACATGATTAGGCTCTGGTTCGGCTGCAAAATAACATTAAATAAACTAAGACTTAAATAAATAATATAAAATTGTATGTATACAAAATAATTAGGCATGACTTATTGGTTAAAATGATGACAAAGCACTGGCTTAACCTTAAATTAGCAGATTGTCACTAGTCGTGTTATATTGATTTTAACACAGAGTTAATGTCAACCTTTTTCGTCTTTGAGTCTCAACAATGATATACTATTCGCTCTTGTGACGTTAACATCTCACATATGTCCAAATATTGCGAAAATTATTTAATGATAATTTGTAAGTATCACCTTCACACAAACCCATGTAAAATGTTTTACGTTATACTTACTTGTAGCTCCGTTTTTACAATATAGATAGCAAACGACAATAACAGCAATAAGCATGAATGGTCCAGCAATTGCACATCCTAATATCAACGGAAAGTTCTAAACAAAAAGTTATTACAAATGGTAGTAAATATGTAAGCCAACAATTTAAAACATCAACAGATTCAGACTCAACCTTTGACATATGATTGATCTCAATCTAGACAAATTGTCAACTACAAAAATAATATTTAAAGTAACCTTAAATTGTTGTTGGACTGTGTGTAATTTTGTTGTTTTGTTTAAAGATATTTTTGTAGTCATGGTAGTTGATGTCATGGTAGTTGTTGTCATGGCATTTGTTGCCATGGTAGTTGTTGCCATAACTGAAGTAATTGTAGCTGTACAACAAAAACAAATTATTATCTAACAGAGTTGAATTCTTTTTACATTTTATTAAATTAACAAATACAATTAAGCAACGCTCAGTGTGAAAATAAATAGATTAAAAGTAAAAACAATTGATCAAGACTAAAAGTTACTTACATGATGGTAAATCTCGTTGGCAAATATAACTAAAGTTATGTTGACATTGGCGGTCCTTCCACTTTAAATTGCGAACATATAACACAACACAATTCTCATTTCCTTCCCAGTCATCACGTTCGCCAGCATCCCAATTAGCTTGACTGCTCTGCAAAGTTGTTCCATCGTTCCACTTAAAAGAGGAATTGTCATTAGCTGGGTTTGTTCTTGTAAGGCCAATCCAGATTGAGTTACTTCTATCTAAAAGTTATAATAATTTTTTATAACAGCAAATTGAATAAAGATAGTTAACAAAAACAAAATCTTATCGCCTTGAAAATGTTTTAAAACAAAACTGCTTTTTACATAGTCTTAATAAATTTATTACCGTTTTTAAATTTTAATTTATTACCGTTTTTAAATTTTAATCTTACTTTTTAGTGATTTTAATGTTTGATTAAGAAAATAACGGATTCCCGATGTCTTGAGAATTGCCAACCTGGCATTCATTTCTGCACATCTTGCCACCGCTGCTGTGTAGTTAACCTTAGGTAAACTGAAATGATATTCTACATTGTCATGTGCATACCATTGTTGCCCATTTACAACATTAAAACTTAAAATTATCAAACTTAAAACTAACTTGTTCATTTTGTAACTAATCGCTTTGTTGCTTAAATAAAGTAATATAAAAATAATAAATGAAGACAACATAAGCTTAGTAAAAGCTTTTAACTTTAAAATATTAAACGTATAAACTTTTTCCTAAAATTATAAATAAAAAAATAAAAAAATGTTATAACTTCTTGAACTGTTAAACAAAAATATAAATGTATTTATATTTCTTATTACGCATGTGTTTAATATTTTTTTATATAACACATGGGTTTAGAAATTAACAAAATAATAATTTTTTTATTTCCAAATATAAAAACAACCCCCTCAATCAAAAGCAGAACAATAAGTTTAAAAGTTTAGTAAACTGTCATGATTTCTTGAACTGTTAAAGAAAAATATAAATGTATTTATGTTCATTGTGTTATATGATTTATAAGTTTGCAAAATAATAGTTTTTTTATTTCTAAATATAAAAACAATCCCTTTAATTAAACGCAGAACAATAAGTTTAAAAGTTTAGTGAACTGTCATGATTTCTTGAACTGCTAAAGAAAAATATAAATGTATTTATGTTCATTGTGTTATATATGATTTATTAGGTTTAAAAGTTTGCAAAATAAAATATTTTTATTTCTAAATATAAAAAAATCTATGAAAGTTAAAAGCAAGACAATGGGTTTAAAAGTTTAGTAAACTGTTATGATTTCTTGAACTTTTAAAGACAAAAACATTGGTATGACATCATTATTGTTAAGTTTATATTTAGAGAGTAGTATGTGATTAAAATTACAAACAAGTTTAAGTGACTTAATAAGTCTCAAAAGTCATAAGTTTAAACTATTAGACAGACAATCTACAATATTTAATCTTTTGCAACAATCAAAATCATTGCAAAAAATGCTGGGGGTAAATTAGAAATTAAATAAATATACACTTAAAAACTTAAGTTAATGATTTAAATGTTGTTTTAAAATCTGTGCAATAATATATTTTATTAACATACCATTGTGTAACAAATAATTTTTCGTAAAAAAAAGTTATTTTTAATTAAATTAATTCTCATATGGATTATAAATACCGAATAAAAATAAAAAAATTATATAATACCTTTTTTTAAGAAATAACAATTAATAATATACAGTTAAATAAATATAATACAAGTGGCAAGATTAATAAAACAAAAAAATAAAAATCGTAATCTCAGATACTTTACAAAACTGATTACTAACAAAAAAGTGTAATTTTGATTCTTTTTATACAAATAAAATAAATAAGTTATAACTGAAATATGCCACAAAAACTAACAGATACAGTAAAACTAAAACTAAATATTACCAACAGAAAGGGGCTGTTTGATTAAAGCAAAAATTAAAACGTAATGCACAATAGGTGACTGCATATAAAAATTAAGTACGTAAAAAATCAAACTAATTTAATGGCTAATAATAAGTACATAAAAAAGTGTGTCAGATAGTAAAATGTTTATAAAACTGTGTACAAAAGTTACAGTAATCATTTAAAAATTTGAAAAAAATGAAGTTAAGGCTACAGTACCACTTTTATTTAAAATATGATTTGTATTTTTCGTACCTTATATACAAGATTAACTTTGATTTAATAATAAACAAATTTTGATAGTGGAAAATAAAAACCACTTTTCTAAACTAACACTTAAATGCTGCATCAAGTAATATACAAATTGAATGAATGGGGTATATCAGTAACAGTAAACTATGAGAAATGCTGTTTACATAATCAGAGGCATATATTAATAAAGGCACAAAAAAGAAGTTATTGCACAACTTTAAAAATGATTATATTTTGTGCTTTTAAAGGTAGGAAACGAATATTTTACAAACCAGATAAATGGACTTAAACCTTACTCTAATAATAAAAATTTAACATTGTTCAACTTGATAATAACAAATTAGGTTAATTTTTAACCTGATTTAATTTTTTTTTTGGTGTTTAGAAATTTTCTTTGTTGTAATGAAAATAAACTCCATTTCCTGAATGTTTGTTGCTCATCTTATGTAACTAAAAAGTAATTGTAACTTGGTTAAATATATTTCGATTTTGAAATTTATCCAGTTTTACTTTAAAGGTGTGAGTTAATCAGCTAAGTAAGAGTATAAACTGTTATAGTGCCTTTCTTGAGGTCACAACAACATGGAAGCAGTAGGGATTAAACCATTAACCTCAAGGGTGCTACTGTATGAAAGAAGTGAATATTTAACCAACAACCTATGCAAAAAAGCCAAGTGTTCTAACCACTACACAATGCATCAATTTTAAGGCTGGTTAATTGGTCTTAATATTAACATGATAAAAAAAACTTCAACTTACAATATGTGATAAAGCAGCTACCCCACAGAAGAAAACCCCAACATGTGTATCAGGGTGTGATCGAGCTACTTGGGTGAATATCTCGTCCCAGTTTGGACGTCCGTAGTTGGTTTTCTGTTCCAAACCAGTGATTAGGTCATGTTGATCTTCTTCATGTACAGCTATGGCTCGTGCCTGTAAGAAGTTTTAATGTTTAGGAAAATTTTTGTCACCAAATATTAGGACTAAATTTGCTTTCTAATTGTTTAGAATAAATGTTTTATTTTTTCTAAATATTTTTTTATTTTTAAATTATTGTAAATTTTTAAGTTTTCTTTATGCCTGATAAACAATGAGCTATTTATAAAAATAAAGGGGTTTTAAAAGTTAACTTTGAATGGGTACTTGAGTTCATTATTTCCATACACAAGTAAGTTACAATTTAAATAACTTATCACACAATAAAACAATATTCATGTTTAAAACATGACACAGTTTTTAAAGACTCTTAAAAGTAATGAAAAAATTTTGTAACTTCTGTGAAATTCATAAGCTATTTTTAATTTTTCTGTTGTCTTTAGTATACCATGACATAAACAACAAAATTTATTCAATATTAATCATCAAGTTAAGTTACCTGTTTTACATCCCATCCTCTTGTTAAATAAATATGATAATCAATCAGATCCGTCCTTCCTATCTCTGTAAGTTGTCGTTCCAAATGTTTTAACATATCTCCAAACCACTCAAACGCATGAACTTCGGGACATATCCAAAAGAAATAAACTTTCTTGAGTGTAAGGTTGTTTTCACCTGATTGGTTTTTGTACCTTTTTGTTAAAACACAAATTTAATGAAATGCTTACATTCAAAATTTTAAAAAAGTATTAGGAACAAAATATATTACATAACATTATTTATTTTTAAGATACATTATTAAACTTAATAAGAGACAAACATTGTTACCCTGACCTTCAAGTTCCCTTTGGTAGTTTGATTTATTATTAAAGTAGCTAGTATAAACCACCTATTGATTGTGAAGCTTAGTTAAAGTATGTAGCATATAAACTACATATTAGGTAATTTAAGCAGTGAGAATCAAACCCAGGACCTCAAGAGGTAATTATCATTGCTTTTATACAATATACCAAATTGTTTACTACAACTAAGATTAAAATAATTATTTATTTCAACTAACCAAACAGATTTAAGCAATGAAGCAAAGGGGGTTACCCCAATTCCCGAGCCCACACAAATAGCTACTGGGTACTCAAATACGTCCTCACTTGCTGTCCCAAATGGGCCATCTATGCCCAATGAGGGCATTTTCCAAGATGGTAAAACCTTAAGGAAATAAAAGTTCAAAATATGGTCATTTTAAAGAAAACAACAAATTCTGGTTTTAGTAATAAACAAGTTAAATAAAACTGTATTTAAATAGTATTTAATATCAACTAAGTCTATACAACATGAAAATCTAATTTTATTATTCATTTTAGCATATTTGAAAACATAAATTCAGTTTTTACCATGTAACAATGACATTACAAATATTTTTTATATTAAACAAGTTACATTTATACGTAACGTTATTTATTTTACCCTAGTTAATAAATCATAATATACACAGGTAATTATGAGTAATACAATAAAGCCTACAGGAAATTATATTCTATAGAATTGGGGGAAGCAAAATTTTGCTAAATTTAAATTTCCTTTTTATGATAAGTCTATTTAAATAATAACTTTTTATCCAGTTTTTTTTTTATTTAAATTATTTATATACCAAAGTTTAAACAGATAATTGAATTATTTTTAAATTATAATATAAATTTAATTTACAAAAAAATTTGATCTTAAATTTTTATGCAAAAATTATTTTGTATTTAAAACTATTACAAACATAAATATCTTAAAAAAATTAAAATTAGAAAACATCACTACCTCTCCTCCTGACTCGTCTGCGCCAAGAGCCTTGCACAATCCATTCGTCCAATCACCAACTGTTCTAACATGGACACTGAAGTAATTTTCCTCTGGAGCCTGGAAGGAAAAATAATCTTAAAGTTAACTACAGACTTTACAGAATTTAATTGTTCAATTTACAGGTCTTAAAAATAAAAAATCTGCCACTTGTGGTAAGGGAGTTAAAAATCGCAAACAATTTTAATCGCAACCACAATAAGACAGCTAAAACACAACTTGTTATGCATTAGACAAGTCGACTAAGTTTTGTATAAAACTTTTTAAAAATCACTAAGTTTGTTTTAAAACTAATAAAACCAATAAAAGCCCCCTACTTAATAGTAAAATATTAAATTTATATTTAAATTATTCCTTGATTGTTTCCTGAAACAATTCAAGTGAAAATTCAAGAGATTTTCATATTTAAAAATTTTAAGATATCGACAAAACAAAAAAATGTTAAACAGAAAACTTTATTTAAAACTCACAGAAGTGAGAGTGAAAGGATGCCACTCAAGATGAGACAACGTTGAACATTTGACGAAAACATATTGTCCAACTTCTGCAAAAAATCCTTTTTTTTTCATCTGAATTTCTATAACTCGTGATGGATGTTTTATTACCTAAGATTTGTAAAAAAAATTTAAAAATATGAATTTCAATGTCTGTTAAGATATATTAAGATACAATAGGACCATAACTGTTTTATAGTAACAGCCAGTAGTACCAAAAAAGACATTTTACTAAGAACAGATTTCCATATTTTTTATGAAATTTTTTCTCAGATAGAGGTTATGGAAGGGGTTAATAAAAAATATTTCTCAGGTAATTGAGTTATATTCTAACAAACACAAACCTTTACGATTTCAACTTCCTGGGTTGCTCGAACTGCCCGAATCACCCGCTCAAAAAAGTAGATGATCATCGGCCCAATCACCCATTTCCAAGTCTATAACAGTAACAAAATATACTTAAAAAATACTTACAAAAAACTAGCCACTATTTTAACCGTACTAGTATATAAATATATTTAAATGGAGTTTAGTGGTTGATATATATGATTAATTTATATACCTAAAATAAATAAAACTGCAGTTTATGGTGTGCAGGTAAATTATCATGAGCAAATATTAGTTAAAAGTTGCGACCATATTATAACAGTAAAAATGCAACTCTTACAACAGGCAATCGACTAGTAATAATATTATTGACACATCTTTACTTTTTTTGTTACATAATTTTATTTTTTGTACCCACCCCGGGGGGACTTCCCTCAAACTGTGGGGTTGGACATCCATTCTCAGCTGTCCATTCATTGATTGGCATCTGTGAGCAAACTTCTGGATTGTGCTCATTTAAACTTGCAGTTGTCTGGCCTCGAACCTGGGACCTTTGAAATAAAAAAAAATTAAAACTTCAATTTGTTTACTAAACCTTTTTGAAACTAGTTATTTTTATTATCTTTATTGATTAATTTTATATTACATTAGTTAATACCGTTTCATGTTTAATTAAATATTTCAAAATGAAACAAATCTAGCAAAAAATTTGATGATAATTAATTGCTTTTTTAACAAATTAGGGAGGACAATGGTAAATAAAAGCAATAAAAAATAAAAGTAAAAGAGATTAAACTAAAATATGATTACAAAAGTTTTGAACTCACGATACTCCATGTACGACAAGAAATCCATAAAATACAATAAACAAATGATGAGTAAACCAAAACACCTCAAAATAAGATCGACGAATGAACTCAACAGAAGATGTAACCATCATAAACAGAGCAAGGGTTATGATAACACCAGTCCAGCCACCAGTCAGTAAAAACACTGCTCCGACAGACCACTGGTAGAAAATTTTTAATAAATATTATTTTAAAAATTAAATCAAAATAAAAAAAAAATAATTTTAACAGTAAGAATACTTACAACGTTCGATCTAATTGGATTTAAATAAGTTTGTCCAGGACTGTCTCCTAAATTAGTTAAATATTGCTTTAGTAAAATAACTCGTCGTTCCTCTGCACTTGCATCGGCTGGTAAAGTGATTTTGTGACTTGAAGTGAAAAAATCGACATTAAAGCAATGGGCTGCATAGTGAAGTACTAAAAAACATAATAAAAGATAAAAATTTATTTAAATTAAAAGTTAATTTCATCATAAATGAAAATACACATTTTTTTAAATACGAAAATATTGAAAGAGGTATTTTAAAAAATTATTTTCTGTTTCTTTTATTTACTTTTACACACCTTTTACAGTTATATTTTAAATAAATTCATTGAAAAATAACAAAACAAATCATTTAAAAATTTTTAAAATGTAGTCTTTAACCACATAGTAACTGATTTTTATCATGTAAATTAATAAGAGATGATCAAACTTACTTGTCATTAGTACAATCATGTAAGCACACATCCGATGAAATTTAATGTTTTTATCTAAAAGTTGTCTAATTCTGAGTGGGCAACACTAAAAGTAGAATATGTAAAATAAATAAACAATATACCAAACATTGCATTGCATTATAAAGTGGGTGAAACACTTGGCTTCACTAGATTAGGTTGTAGGTTCAATCGAGGATAAAACAAAACAAAAATTTCAAATTGAAACCAATAACTTTTTTTTTTTAATATTTTTAAGCAATTAAGAAAATCTTTTTTTAACAAATTAACTAAATGTCTTACCATACAAGCTTTCCTAAACAGTGATAAAAGATTTCTGCAAACTGGCAACAAAACCAACAAACAGTTGAAATTAAGAACAGCAGCAGGGGCACGTGCCAGAGCAAGCGCTGGTCCGATCAAAACTCTGGTGTAGTAAAACTTTTGCTCCGTGGCATAAAAGTTGTAAAAATATCCAAACAGGAATCCATTTAACCCCATCCAAATAAGCTTTAAAATAAATTTAACTCAGTTAAATTATATAAGGCAAAAGAAAAGTAATTTCTTTATCCTCGATGTGGAAAGGTCAACTTCCAAAACATATAACATTTGTTACCCTGACCCAGTCTCGAGTTGCCTTTGCCAGTTTGGGATATTATAGATTATAATTGCCCGATAATTAAGCTGCTAATTAAGTGCTGGCTTAATCAGATTTTATTCTATTCGTCGTGCCTTATTCAAGAGCGTTACAGCATGAAAGCTGTGGGGATCGTACTCTTGACCTTATGTAGTAGTAAGTGTTTTGACAGCCCGACTACTACACCACGCTGCCGTCATTTTTAAACTTTAAATCAACTTTGTTTTTAGTAGTTTTTATATGCATTAATTAACTTTTTTAATTTATTAAATCCACAATTAAGTTAACTTACAAAAAACGCAATTCTTGAAACATCATTCGTGAAAAATCCTGTAAGTGTTGACCCCATTCTAAATTATTAAATATTATTACTACACCAAACTGACATTTATTGCTAAAATTATAAATATTAAAATAAAGATATTTATTCTTAATTACAAAACTATTAATAAGCCTTTAAATTATTAATATATTTAATTGTTAACTCTATTGATTTTTAACAATAATTAATGCCAGAACTTTGCTTTAGTTGTTGATTATTTTACACGTTATTCTGTATATGGAATATGTATATGCCCGGTAAGCGCTATATGCCCGCTATGTGTAATATGCCCGATATATGACCGAAATACCATGCACGACATGTGCATATATATTTTCAGGCAGTCGATAAATTTTTTATTCTAGCGTATAAATTCTATACCAACTTAATTGATCTTTAAATATATATATTCTGTGTATTTAAAATAGTTCATTAGATTTAAAGTAAAGTAATTAAAAAAACATTTGACCGCTACCAATACTTTAAAGATGTAACTGTGCTATTGCACAACAACTTAAAAAACATACTTATATAATATAATCGCTCAATATTTATACTATTGGCAAATACGTTAGATTGCCCAACTGCACATATATTTAAAAACTTATCTTAATAATTGTTAATTATAGAAATAGCTACTTGATACACTTGTCTTATTAGTAATATCCATATTGTTATACAAATCAAACGTTATAATTTTAATACTTAACAACATTTAGGTTTAAAAATAAAAATCTACAAATTATACAAAATCTAGAATTATACAAACTTTAAGATTCAAAAAAATAAGCAAACCTTACAAAAATACTAACTGATTCAAGCTACAACAAGACAAGCTCTATAACCAACCAGCTCTACATGGTCTATAACAAACTTTACACACAACTAACCAATTAGACATCTACCAAAAAACTTAGTGACCGACCATCTTTACACAACTGACGCAAGACATCTACCAAAAAACCTAGCAAGCGACCAAACTACTAAGACTTTAGTGCAAGACATTTACCAAAAAACTTAGGGACTTACTTTACCCACAACTATTGCAAGACATCTACCAAAAAAACCTAGCAAGCAACCTAACTACTTGGACTAAAGCGCAACACATCTACCATAAACCTAGCAAGCGACTTAACTACTAAGATTGAAACGCAAGACATCTACCAAAAAACCTAGCAAGCAACCCAACTACTAAAACTGAAGCGTAACACATCTACTAAAAAACTTAGCAAGCAGCATAACTACCAAGGCTGAAGTGCAACACATCTATCAAGAAACCTAGCAAGCAACCTAACTACTACGACTAAAGCGCAAGACATCTACCAAAAAACCTAGCAAGCAACCTAACTACTTAGACTGCCGCGCAACACATCTACCATAAAAACCTAGCAAGCGACTTAACTACTAAGACTGAAGCGCAACACATCTACCAAAAAACCTAGCGAGGAACTTAACTACTAAGACTGAAGCGCAACACATCTACCAAAAAACCTAGCGAGGGACTTTATAAAACTTTGTCAAAATTCAGGGGAAAACAGTTCCTGCCATAGCGTAGGTGATCCGATATTCAAAAAAGCGAACAGTCGATCAAAGCCATCGGCCTAAAGGCACTACAAGCGATCAGACGCGCTTTTAAAACCAATGAATATCCACGTACGGAGAAGTGCTTGGCCTCCCATTTGTCTGTGGGAGGCCTCCCATTTAAACTTCCCTAACTGTAAGTTAAACGTCAAAATTCCGAGCCTAGGTTAAGCCTAAAATAATGCTATTTGTGGTCCTTGGTAAAAGTCTGAGTTAGGTTAAAGCTTTAGCTTATGAGTTTACATAGCCTAACAAAAATTTATTTTAAAATAAAATTTAAAATTTTTTTTTTTTGAACGTAATTTCTGTTGAGTAACTTTAATAATCCATAGTGTATTAGTAAGCAATTTAAAAGATAGATTATTTAATTTATGTGATTCGGTTACGCTAGGTTTTATAGATGCTCAGAGGTACCCCTACCCAACTGCAGGAATATGTAATATAACGCGCATATTGACCCTATCGGTCATATTGAGAATACGGGCATATTAAGCATATGAAGTTTTTCAATATAAATATATTTTTAAATTAATTTTTTTAATTTTCTATGTCATTTAAATTATTTTAAAAAAGATTTAAATTTATTAGAATATCTAATAAAAAAATTATGTTTTTAACAATTTATTTTTTATATGATTTTTGTGAACTGCTTAATCGCTATGACGAAATATGACACATTTTTATTTTCCGACTTCGTCGTCTTTTAGTTTGTTTATATCTCGATTATGAGCGTTCCTGCCGACTTAGAAATACAAAGATTGCCTGAAACGTTGTTTAACTTGGCCGAGCTGGATCAATGTTTGGTTAGAGATCGTTTGGGCAAACCGATACTATTTAAAGACATTAGAAAGAACAGCATTTGTATCATCGTTTTTATAAGGGTATGTATATAGTTTGGTTTAATAAAAACGACAAATTTAATGTAAATTTATAAAAAAATTGTATAAGCATTAAAAATATCAAAATAAGGTTGTAACTAGGCCGGTGGTGTAGTTGTAAGAACACTTGCTACACCACACTGATCTCATGCTGTAGCGCCCTTGAGTAAGGCGCTATAAACGGTATAAACTCCTGCTGAGCCAGCATTTAATCAGCAGTTTAAATATCGGGCAATTATAATTTATAATATCCCCAACAGCCTAAGGCAACTCGAGACTGGGTTGGGGTAACTGATGTTCCTCTATGTTTATTTAATTTGTAATCTGTTAAAGTATTATCAATTTTTTAGCATTTTTTGGATTATGTAACTCGAGAATATGTGGAAGATTTCTCAAAAATTTTTCCAAGATATTTAGAGGTAAGCCACTCAAATATTTAATTTTATTGTGAGTATGTTTAAGTTTATACAGAAGTTGTAACTGACAGATGGCAATATTTATTTAAGATTGGGTCATGATTTTTAATTTATTTTGAATCAATTTACGATCGGTTTTAAATTTACACAATTTGGCTACAACTTTTGTTTAGAAACCTTTAATAAAGTATATACTATATAGTTTTATAACTTGAATTTTTACTTAAAAACCATGTGCGTGATTGTATTTTTTTAAATTTTAGAACAACAATATCAAGATAATAATTATTGGATGTGGCCCGTCTCGCTACATCGATCAATTCTGCGAAGAAACAAATTATCCTCATTCCATCTATTGTGACTCACAACGTAATATTCACAGAGTTTTGGGATTGTTGACCTTACCAGATGATTATGGAAGTAGGGAACTCTTCCACTTATTAATTTATAAAGAGTTGTGATCATATCAAAAGTTTTTTTTTATAGGTTTTTGCTTATTGATAAAAGTAAGATAAACCAACAACATTTAAATAACACATTTTTTTTTGTATATCTTTATCCTCGATGTAGGAAAGTTGAATGCACGACTTAAACATAGAGTAACATATATCTAACACATATTATGGTATTACATCTTGTATGTTTTTCCACAGACACAGGGAGCCCCCATGTTAAAACAAATGCGTTTCTTGGTTTCCTACAAACAGTATGGAGAGTAATGAAAGTCAACCAACAGGGTGATCCATTTCAACAGGGTGGACAACTTGTGATAGACAAAGGTGAGAATGATGATTAATTTACTTTAAGTTTGGTATCACCTTTTTATATGGAAGCTTTCTATAGCGATATTCAATTTTTATTATTTTTTAAAGTCTGAGTAATAAAATGCCTTAGAAATGCAATTTTTTATTTGTTTACAATAAACCAATTTTTTTTAAATGCTATAGGCTGTTTTTTTTTAAATTGGATAAGACATATAATACCCTATTTAAACTTATTTTTTTTTAGTTTTACAGATTTAATTGTATTTTACAACCTTTCTTATAAATCCCTTACATTTTTTTGATTAGATTTGTCCTGTATTTATTAAAATAATTAGGTATATACGAATAGTGCATGAAAACGTTAGAAAAATTACAAAATTAACTTAATAATAATTTGAAACATGCCATAAGTGTCAATGTATTTTAAGTACTAACTGTTATATTACAGATAACAAAATTCTTTATTTTCACCGTGATTCAAACCCATTAGACCACACACCAATTAACCAACTTCTTGAAATTGCTGGATTGCCAAGACTTGACTTTAAAACAAAATACAACATCAAACATTTATGAAAATTTATCAGAAATCTCTACAATTAAGCTTTAGGTATATAATTTTTGCATTTCTAGCAATTTTAAGTAATTTTTTGTATTAAAAACCCTAAAAATTTAAACCAAAGTGTAGAAAATTGAATATATATTCTACTTTAAATTGTCATGTGTATTTGTATAAGAATTTGCACATATATGTTAAACCAGCTTGCATATACATTTAAGAGTGGTAAAAACTTTACATAAGGCTTTTTTACATCAAAAAAAGTCCTCAAACAAGCAATTTGCCTTAAGTTATATAAAATATGTATTTACAAAGTGTTAAAAGTTCTCTTATTATATGCTTAGAAAGTCTATTTACATAGGGGATAGGAAAATATTTGCACAAAACGTCATACAATTAATCATTGTGATGTCATACTAAGATCCAATTTTTATACTTTAGTACTTTTATATTGGACGTACTTTAAATTTTTAAATTTTTAATGTTTGTGCCAACATTTTGCAATTAAAACTGTGATACTTATTACCTGCCAAATTGTTTAATTTTTTTTTATTGCTTAATTATATTGGATGCAGTAGCTTTTAACCATTTTTGTTATAATAATTTAATTTTTGTAGTTTTGCCTAGTTTGCTTATAGTTGCAATAAAAAATTTGCAGTAATTTATTTTAAATAAAAAGTTTTTTTTTTTATTACAAATTCATGTCATTTTTTTAAACTAAATTATATTGTTAATACCAAGAGGTTGTATATGGTTAAAAATAGACCTTATTTTCTGCAGTATCTAAGGTTTAAAAAAATATATTTTAAAAATATTAAAAAATAAGTAGACAATCAAATAAACAATAAGTTTGTTTTTAACAATCGAAATAACAATCACTATATTTTTATTAAACCATTGTTTTAATATTTTTTTATATTACATAATTAAAAATTTACAACTTAATTTTTTTTTTAAATTTACAAACTTAAAAATAACTTTTTTATTGTTTTTTTTTTAAGTGTTTACATAACTTAAATTCTTTTGTTTTTTTCTTGTTTAATAATCTAGAACATCAACTAAAGTAGTTTTGTTAAAGCCAGCGTAATAAACAAGCATTGTTACGTAACATTATCCTTTTAAAAATACTCAATTTGTAATTTTAAACCAATCACATTGAGTAGAACATAAATTTAACGAATTTAGGACCTATTTTCACTCGTACTGAAACATTTTAAATGTTTATAACATTGATCACATTTTGAGTAAGTGTAAATTTAATAAACTAACGTTAAGGTTCATGGGATGAGGGCAGATATGGACAAGAAGAACAAGTTTTAGAGATTAAGTGATAAAAAATGAAACAATTACTTTGTTATATAAAGTTTTAAAAACACGTTATAATAAAATAGATTTTTTAAATTTAGTTTGGTTTGTACGTAGATATATAAAAATATTTGGTATAAAGATATTAAGTAATTGATTGAGTAATAATATTCTTAGCAAGATGAGCAGTTAAAAGTAAAAAGATTTTAATTTTGCTCAAAAATTATGATTGAGTTAAAAAGTTAAAAAGATAGCCCAAGACGTAAATGTATTATTGGACAACATTAGGTTCTTGGTTCGATTCCCACTGCTTCCGTTTTTTTCCATAAATAAGATGTTATCAGTTCTTGATCTTGTAATGGATAATTATCATTAGTGGCTTAATGGCAATATACTAGATGCATAATATAATCTTGTAATCCCTAATAATCCATTACCGGGTTAATAATCAGGCAATATATTAAATAAATAATATATAAAACTTGCAAGGGCAACTTGACATACGATTCTGTTTTAGCACTACTTAACGTTAGTTATAACCTTTTCACCTGGGAATCAAATATATATATGTAAGGTTTATTTATTATATTTAATAATTTAAATTTTATTTAATTTTTTTTTTTTTTTTTTTTTTTGTTTGATGTAAACCTACTGTACATTGGTTAGCAAGACTGTGTTTTGCAATCTTATATTGTTATATTTTGAATTCGTTTGAATTACGATATTAATATGAAGGTGGTGAAAGAATAATAAATCCTAAATATCTTAAACCGCAAGTGGGCAGCATTGAGTAACAAAAATATTGTTAAATATGCAATTAAACGAATTAAATATGCATTAATTATTTTTTTACCTAAAAACTTAACAAAAACTATGTAAAAATATAAGAACAAAAAACAGTGCGTAAATTAATTATTATCTCTAATAAAATTGCGACATTTTTAACTACTAATTAAAAAAAAATGTTTTTTGCGACCCGATAAAAAAACGGCCAGCATAACTTCACAAAATTTTATTTATTTTGTTATTTTAATTTAAGATAACACAACTGTATTTACCAGATGTCTATAGAATTAAAACCGATCCAAAATATTTTGGCAGATCGAGTTTCCGCGCCAAATAATAACAAACGATACGCTTCGATTTAAATGAAAAGACACAAGACCAAATAACTTCGTTAATTAGCCAGCTTTGCTATTTTATTCAGAGATGTGTATAGTAGCACAACTACCCTAGAATAAGAGAAAGTAAAGGCTTAGTTAAAGTGCTAACATAGAGTTGTTATTGATTTAAAGTATTTAATTTATACTACAAACATATAACAGTGAAGATTTTATGACAGTGAATTTTTTTTTAAAAAACTTGCCACAAAAATGGTTTAGTTTTTTGTTAGTTTACTGGTCAAGTTTAACTACAAAGATTTATTTAAATAGAGTTTGTTTTTACTATTGCAATTTTTTTATTTTAAAGGAAGATAGAGTAAATTTTAAACAATTGAAAAGATAGTTACTGAAATAAAATAAAGATTTAGAATCAAGGGTTCGATCTCTTTAACTTTATGGGTTTTGCTAAATTTCTTATTACTTTTACGTTTTTTTCAATATACATATATATATATATATATATATATCCCATATACCTTTAACTTATAAATACTATGTGCTTATATAATGATGGGTTATTATTATTTTGTAAATGCAAATATTATTGAGTATTGTTCTTGTTACCTTAACGGTTTTCGCATACCTTTACCTTCACGGTCCTTCTTCTTAAAGAGGACCGTAAACTAAAAATGACCTCAAAAACATTTTTTTTTTATAATTTTTTTTTTCAACCCCTCCTAGCTTATACTTACACCCTTCAAAGCCTATTTAACATAACTCTTCATACTTAATCGTCATAAGTTCTCTATTTGCTATACCACTTTAGTTTGAGAACAGCTGAAGCTTGAGTTTTTAGCCTAAAGTGGCGACGTCTTTAGTTATGATTTAACAGAACCTTATTTGTGACGTCACAAATAGAGAAAACTAGTAAGAGAAAACGCCGGCAAAGTGAGTTTTTACTATAGTTAAGGTAGTGAATGAATGTAAAGAACAATAACAGTTACATAAAGGTTATACTATAATAGGTTTTAACTTAAACCTTAGGGAGATAACGGTAAAATAAGTAAAACAGAACATTATATAGTTATACTGCTACATTCAGTAGTAAAATAAGAAAATTTACATATTTGTATTTAAATATTGGTCGCCATTAAGAAGTAGTTTTAAATAGTTTTTTGTTTAATTAAAGAAAGATATTAACGTCAGTTTCCAGCAGCTTTTAGTGTAAAGTTGAACTGTTAAATATTTCAGAAAGTTTTATTATTAAGTATCTACAAGTTAAAGTTAAATCGGTTTTTGATGTTTTAGTCTTGTTAGTAGATAACAAACATGTAATACATGACCTCATAGATACGGTTGGTACGTCATAAATAAAATGAAATCGATGAAAAGAAACGATCCGAGGAGGCATTCCCTTCTGTCAAAAGGTAACAAAAATATTTTTTTAATTACGTCATAATTAAATAGACTTACGTCATTTGTAGAAAAGGCGTGACGTCATAATTGCAAAAATATTGACGTAATAAGTACAAAAATATTGACGTCATATTTAAAAAAAACCTATGTCATACGTAAAAAAGGCGTGACGTAATAAGTACAAAAATATTGACGTCATATTTAAAAAAAACCTATGTCATACGTAGGAAAGGCGTGACGTCATAATTACAAAAAAGGTTGACGTCATATCTACAAATGCGGGAAACAAACGCGGGAAAACAATTATAATTTCTTTATTAAATCTTTGTTAAAATAAACTTAAACCGAATTGTTTTCCAACAATTATGTTTATTTAAACAACTGATTATAAAAATTAAAGTTATTTTAACTCACATTCATCAAATAAACATTTCGACTTTCAGTGTCTTATTCGAGACATTTGTGTCTTTAACCGGTCTATGTTTTAATAATACGTCTATTATGACGTCACAAGTATAAGGTTAAGTCCTATTGTTGGTAATAAATCTTCGCATAAACCAAGTCAAGTTTAAAACCATGGGAACGTTAAATAAAAACTTTTAATTTTAAAATTTAAAGCTTTTAAGGTAAAATTTAAACCTGAAATCAGAGTATTTTGGTGCTTACGTCATAATGTTTAATTATTACGTTTAATTAGATACAATTTTAAATTCATTTTTTAAAATTTAGAAGTAAAAACACGGTTTTCGTGATATTAAAAAAACTAAACATTATGATAGCAAAACGCAGGTGTTTTATTCCTGGAATTATTAAGAACATCATTCACCACCTTCCATATTAATATCGTTTAAATTCGACAAATTAAATATTTGTTCAGTTTATTTATACAACACCTTGGTAGAATAAACATTGATATAATAGACAGAGAAATTGTAACACTTTTGTGCTACAAAATTTAATTCAAAAAAATTACAAAAAAAAGAATATTTTTTTTTGTTTTTTTTGAGTAATTTTAAAAGTGATTACTGTTGTATTACCGAACAGACATTTACCCGAAAATATTTTGCCCTAAATCACCATTTTACCGAAAATGTAACATTTCTTAATAACTCCCTTTTATTCTTACTCTTTTGGGAAACCCTCTTAAAAAAATAATTTTTAATTTCTGGCAATATTTTGATTTAAAAATTGGTAAAAATATTATTTTTAAAGTTAATTTTTCGGGAATATGTTGGTTCGGTAAAACGTTTTTTCGGTAATATGACCAAATATCGATTAAAATTGCTGTCCTTTAAAATAATAAAACCACATTTTTACAGTTTTTTTTAAATCGCGTTTTGAGTTAAATATTACATCGGGGTTAAATGGCTTCGTTGGCGGGAAATTACAAACACTCAACCCCGCGGGATTCGTCCCCGTCCCCCAATCTACCCAGGGTCAAAGTGACTAGCCCCGAAAACGCCCAAAATCCCCGCCACGTGCGTTTTGCAACCGCTTTATCCTCAAATGATTTACTTAAAGTCGAGGAAAATGAAATTATTGAAAAAGGTAAATTAAGTCATGTGTGGTTTACGGTTTTTTAAGTTTAATTTTTTAGATAAAAGACGAATATTCTTTTCGTTCCGAATCATTTTAAAGTGATAGGTGTTTTATGTTTTATTGGAAAAAGGGTGTAATTTTGTGACGTGTTTTTAAGCTATTAGTAAACACAGAGCTTAAGTGTCAGTGAACGCTTGTCATGTTTAGTTTTTGAAAGTTTTATTTTTTGATGTATAACCTATGTTTTTTCTTTTTTCTGTAAAACCTTAATGTAATGTTTTTTTGTGATTAAATTGGGTATGGGTGTGCTGTTGTGACGTGTTAAAGCTATCTGTAAACGCTTGGCACAAGGGTAATAGTGTGGCATTGGTGCGACTTGAACCCGAAGCCTTTCGACTCGTAGTCTGCTGCTATAACCTCTACCCTTTGCACTATTCTAATACAAAATAAAATCGTACGTTTATGGGATATGAATTTAAAAACCTTTAACAAAAATAAAACTGCTGTTTGTATTCCGCGTGTAAGGTATACTAAAGGTATAAGTATGTCCAATTTATAGGCCTACAAAATAAATAAAACTGCCATTTGTGGTGCGCAGGTAAATTATCACGACCAAATATTAGTTAAAAGTTGCGACCATATTATAAAAATCAAAATGCGAAATGCTATAAAGCAGGTTATCAACCAGTGTATATAATATTTTAAAATTAAAATTGTAGGATTAATTCAGCTAAGCAAAGTGCTTTAAAGCAATTGAAATAAGCCAACAACGCCGACTTTCATTACTGAGAGTCCTCAGTATACCTTAACTACCAACTTATATCTACTTATTATTGTGTACAGGACCCTTTACTTCAACTGTCGCTGTTGTTTAACTTTGTTTGAATTTTGAAATTCCGCCAAAATTGAAAGTTTTTGTTTTAATTGACGTTTATTTAGTCGCATTGTGACGTAATAATGATAAATGGGCTTTATTTTAAATAATTTATCGAATTTCATATTTAAATTCCAAAAACAAATGTTAATTATTTTTTTGATAATTAAGCAAAATTATTTAATTTTTTTGTATAAAAATATTGTTTAAAATGATTTTTAAAACCTTTCTCAACAAATTTCCTTTCAAAACATTGTCCTTATATGACATCATAGAGGAGTTGTTTATTATTTTGTTAAACAATTGATTTGATTGTCAAATAACAAACAACAATGAAGTAACATGGGATTAAAACACCTTCGATTGTCATTTCATTGTCTTACAACAATGGAATAATATTTTAATTCCTATATATTAAAACAATGATTTTTTTTCTTTTTTTTTCTTTTAGGTATTTTAGGTTTATATCACAAAATATTCTAACATAATTTAGATTATAATATAATTATATTTGGTTAACTTGCTGGTTTTATAAAATTTACTTATAATTTACTTAAACATTAAAAAATAATGTAACCATAAAAAATCAATTTACCACATTAGATTCTGGGTTCGATCCCCACTGCTTTCATGCTGTAGCCCCCTTAAGTAAGGCGCTATGAACGGTATAAACTCCTGTTGAGTCAACACTTAATCAGCAGCATAGATATCCGGCAATTATAATCTATAATATCTCAAACTGTCACAGGCAACTCGAGACTGAGTCGGAGTAACTAAATGTTACTTTATGTTTTGGTCGTTACCTTTTAACCTTGAGGATTACTAAATACAAAAATTATCAAATTTTATAAAATATAATTTTTTTAGTTGGAACCGAACCCAGGAAGTCGTTTCCGAATCTTCACAGTGGATCAACTCTTGGTCCCCCTCGCGTGGTGGCTAACGCTCACCATGGTGGCAGAAGGCAGTCCATGTTCGCTCGTAATTTCAACCCCGCTTTGCTTGGTCACAAAACGGTCATCACTTGTATTCCGGTACATTTTTATTTAAGAATATTTTATTTAGGTATTCTAGAGATAAAAAACATTTTTAAAAGATGTTTATATTTTGTTATTCTGATTATTTAACTTATAAATCGGGTTGCGTAAGTAAACTACTATAATCTTTTTGTATATATCTTTATCTTCGATGTGGGAAAGTCGAATATGCGCGGCCTAAACATAGAGTAACATCAGTTACTCCGACCCAGTCTCGAGTTGCCTGTAGCAGTTTGGGATATTATAAATATTAATTGTTATATATAATTAAGCTGCTGAATGGTTTTGGCTTAGCAGGAGATTGTGTCGTTTATAGCACCTTACTTAAGGTCAATCTAGCATGAAAGTAGTAGGGATCGAACCTAGGAGTATATTTTTGTCTTGCATTTTTGCTATGGCACCAAATTATATATGCGTCAAGATTGAACACCCTTAACTTCGTTTTTTTTTGTATTAATTTTAAAATTTTGTTTTAGCCGATCATCAGGTTCAGACGGGCTGGTCGGATAATTAAGATGTTGTGCATGGTTTGCATCGCTTGTAGAAAGTAAGTTTAAATAAAATGTATTTTGGTTTAAACGCTGACTTCACTTACAAGTAATATTGTGTTTTTTTGCCTCGCTTAGTGTTAAGTTTTTTTGTTATTTGTCTCCTGCCGAGGGCAGTAGAGGGTAAAGATAGTATAGGTTTACAATGAACTACGTTGCTTTTAGTCAGGTAGTGTGGTTAACCGGTCATTATTATATAATTTTTTAACCTTTTTAACTTTATGTTAATGAAATTTGTTAATAATTAAAAATTAAATTTTAATTTTTAGAAGCATGTCGTTTTCTGTATCCCAAAACAGCTGGGTGGCGCTAAAAGAAGCTTTGTTACGTGAGAGTGACGTCAGCAAAGAACAAGACAAAGAAAAATCAAAAGGTTTTAACAAAATCTATTTTAAAATAATTTTTTTTAAATTTTTTATTTTATTTATTTTATTTTTTTTTACATTTTTTTACAATGTTATAATTCTCAGGTCTTAACACCGATGACCCTGAATTGACCTTTGACCTCAGTAAGTTTAGAAGAGCGTCGAAAGACCATGACGTCATGCCGATAAAGATCAAAGAATTGTTGAGAAAAAACCCGAACAAAAGAACACCGGAAGAAAACGCAAACGTGAGAATTTAAAATTAAGTTAATTAAAAACTAATTAATTTAATTAAACTAAATTTTATTAAAATTAAATGATTAAACAACATTGAAATTATTGTAAATAAAAGATAAACATTTTTTTATTAATCTTTTCATTAAGCTTTAAATCAAGTTGTTGATAACATTTTGTTAATGACGTCACAATTACAATCCTTAATAGCCAACGACGTCATACCGGGTCTATTAAAAAAAATAATCTTTAAAAATATTAAATTATAACGTAACAATATATCTTTGTTTTGTAAGTATTAACATATTAGTGACGTCACAATCTCGATTGTTCCAGATAATGAGGAGCATGCAAAAGCTGGAGTTGTTCGCGCGGTATCCTCTCAACGTCCAGCGAAGACTTTCAGCAAAGGCCTGGTTGGAGGAGTTTGATGCCAACCGAGTGATCTTAAGAACAGGACATTTACCTCAATCTTTCTATTTCGTCATTTCTGGGAGATGTAAGTAAAGGTTTCATGTTTAAGCTAATGTGTTGTGCATGTGATGAGGTGGTAACCTTGATAGTGTGGTAAACACTAGGTTGATATGATATACGTTTAAGGATAAGAATAGGTCTTGTATGAGACCAATGGGTAAGGAAAGTTGTTAGTAATTAACGACGCAAACTCGAGACGTTCGGTGTAACTTGATTCCGAAACTGTTTTAAAAAACAAAGGTTACAATAAAGATAATGACATCGCTATGGATACATGTATTATTACATTGAATTTAAGGATGTTACATCACGGTAAAGTGAAAATATAGTACGCAATAGCTTTAACATTTCTTTCAGAGAGCTAGTTTTAACTTGGCAGTACAGTTAAAAAAACTATATGGACCGTTATATTATATTTACAGCAACATAAGTTATTAATATCATCTATTTAATGTTGTTTTTTTGTATTCAGTCACAGGAGCAAAAAATATAAATTAAATAAGTTTATTTTTTAAAAAGCCTGACTTTTGCTGAAAATAATGTCTCATAAGCTAGTTACGAACGTCTGGTCAGAAAATGGTTACTACATTAACTATAACTCACCAGAACATCTATCTATTTTGTATTACAATTGGTTGCGAGACCAGCTTTCCAAAAAAGAACTTAACATCACCTTGCACTCAGGGAACAGATATCATTCTCCCAACAGGACTCACGGGAAATGTAATTGTTTAATTCCCTGTGGTGGTATCTACGATGAAAAAAATCATGGCAAAAATCCTTGTCTCACCCTTATCGCTGATCTTCAGTTGGCTGCTTATGGTTGGCGAAAAAATCTAGAAGAATGCAAAATATACTTATGGAATGGATTTGGTATCAATATAAATAAGCGAATAGACGACGGTTGGAAAAGTAAATGGAGTGAAATCAGTGACCTTGAATGTTATAAAAACACCCATGACTTGCGGGAGAAGCAAAAAAAAGTTTTTCAAAAACGTACAATACCTCCATATTCCGTTTATCAACCCGGAATTTCTCCTATGCTACAAGTTGTTGTTCAACCTTCAATTTTAAACCTTGATTTCCCGACTTATGTTCCAACCGTAAACCGTACTATATAAATGTAATTTATTAGTCTAAACGTATCGTAATCTTCTTTCGCGCAAAATTTCAAATAGTCTTGTTTTCATTCAACCTTAGAATTTAAAATTTCCAAACTTAAAACCTTTTGTGAATAAATTTTACAAAAAAATCTTATTAGAATTGATTTTAATTCGTGGATGGTTGCATAGAAATGTTGAAAACAAATTTTAAATTGGTTCTGTTGGTAACAAAATAAAGCTAATACAACTAAAAAAAAACAAAAAAACATTGTTTTACACCCTGGAAGATGGTATCACCATGACAAGACTCAGAAAATAGAAAATTCCTTGCTGTGAGATTCTTAATAAAATACTTTTTTATGGAAATCCTTGTCGAACTCCTATCGCTGACCTTGGGTTGGCAACTAATAGATAAAAAGATGATCTCAAACAACATAGAAAGCGTTATAGTGTTAAAGTACAACAGTAGTTAAATGGAGAAATGCATATAAAACTATTACTGAATTAACGAATAAAATCAGAAATCAAATTAATTCTAATCAAAGACGCCTGATCAGTTACCCAAACATATAACACAAAAGATAATAACTAGTTGATCAAGAAATCTGATTTACTATTTATGTTTACTAATTGTTTTCATTATTAAGCGTGTTTAAAAGTCTTTTTTGTACAACAGATTTCGTTACATGTTGTCTCATTTACAAATTCAATTCTAATGAAATTAAAATAAATTACAATCCAGTTTTAACAGCTTTGTTGTTCGTATAAAAGTAATAAAAAATGAAAATTTAAACCAAGTTAACAATTGATACTCTTTTTTCAGTTTTTTATTTTTTATTTTTAAAAATGTTATATTATTTTTTGTACTATTTGTTAAATTTTTTCTTAATAATATAATTACTAATCAAGATTTTTTGTTGTATTTTATAATTATTTTTTACTTGTCTTTGCTATATAGTACACACTATTAAAAGCAAGGCTTTTAAAAATTTGTTTAATCTCGTGTACATATTCTACATCGCTCGTCAATTATTTCAATGCATTATAATTCCGCTTTAACGTCATTGTTGTTTGTGCTAAGGTAATAAAATTGAAATATTTTACATCAGTTAATGCTATTATTTTGCTGTTAGGCCTATCAAATTAAAAAGCAAAGTCGATGAATAATAAAACAACGCGGACCTAAAAGCACAAAAATGTTTTTCATGAATTCAATAAAAATACTTTGTCCTAAATCTCTTTGTTGTAAGCAAAATTAAATTTTATTAAACAATGGTTTTTTTTAATGCACAACTATATATAGCGTGCGCTAATGGTACAGTTCTTTTGTGTAGTTGAAAATAAAATTTATGTAACAGTGTTCAAATATACTAGCACAAACTCATGCATTATAGGCACTTAAAAGGAAAATTTTAAAAATTACTATTACTATGGTGTTATCTGATTACCAGAAAGCTAAACATTATGATTGGCCAATAAATAAGTGAAAATTCAGAGATTACCTTGTTGCTTTTAAATTTATATTTAACGTCGGAAATTTTAGATTCAAGTTAGAGGTTTTACTAATTTCGTAATTTATTATGGCTAAACAACTTAGTAAGGAAGAACTTACATTTGGGCCAGACATTTCAGAAGCACAAAAAGCTAAACATTATGACTGGCTTTTTCAAAAAATCCGAAATAAGGAGTTAAACATAACTCTTCATACTGGCCACCCTCAACGTCCTGGTCGGGTTCCTGGGTGTAATTGTGATCCACCAGTATGTGGCGGGGTTAATAACTTTCCTTTCCACAAGGAAAATCTTGAACACCCTGAAACATATCCATGTTTAACCCATATCGAGGATCTTAAAAATTTAAAAAATATTTGGGAACAAAAAATAGATAGGTATGCGGAGGATCTTACCGTGAAGTTTGGTATAAATATGGAGGAAAGGAAACGAAATGGTTTGGAAAAAAAGGAAAAAAAGATTAAAAATTTAGAAACAATGAGAAGGGAGGCTACAAAAGGAAGAAATGTTTATTGACAATCACAGTTTTAAAACATGAAAAATGTGTTTGATTAATAATTGTTAATATTTAATTTGTGCCTCGTTAAATAGTTTATTGTACATATCTTAATATTTGTTTATGAATAAATTAAAACTAAGCGTTAACAATATTGTTGTTTGTATAAAAGTAAAGCAAAAAATTAGAAGTTAATATTAAATACTTTTGATTTATTGATTAGATAAAAAAAATTTAAACTAAAAAACACAAAAAGTTAAATAAATTAGAAAACGTTAAAAATTTGTTTTTTGGGTATAAAGCTTACAACTTATTGTAACTAACAATTTTTAAATGAATAGACGGGTACCCAAAATCTAGTACTTTTAATGCGCTTTTTAACTTTAAAAAATTAAAGTTTAATAAATAATCCAACAAATATTTTTACGCTTCAGTGGTAGCCAATGAGGAGGAAGATGTTGGTCACATGGTCACAACTTTACTCAAGCGTGGCGACAAGTTCGGTGAAGATGAACTCGCAACCGGGGTCAAAAGGTCAGCTACGGTCATGAGTCAAGATAATGTTGAACTATTCGTCGTCCATGCTGACGTGAGTATGACGTCATATGGTGTTGTAAGAGTGACGTCCTTTTAAAATAATAGTGTGACGTCATCCTACTACCACGTAGTAAGTGTGACGTCATTAAAATGTAACAAAACGTTTTGTTAATTGTAACTTAGTGATTATGAATTTTGTGATGTCATTCTCATGACGTAATGCATGACGTCATCATAAAACTTTTTTTACGCAGGAATACAAGGATATTTGTCTGGCCAAAGGAGACAAGGACATCAGGAACTTGGATATTTGTAAAAAGAACCCGGTCTTCAATCATTGGCCGATTCAAAAATTAATTGACAACCCTGGATCGTGGACCATGCAGAATTACAAAGCTGGTGAGGATAAATTTTAATTAACAATATGGCTTACAGTTGGTATTTGTTCTTAGTAGTTTTACTGTAGATTAAAGGGCATGTTAAGAAGGGGTTTTAAGGTAGAGAGGGGTTCATAAAAATTGTCTCATTGTCGGTAAAATGTGATTTAGGGCATGTGGTGTTCGGTAAAACGTCAGTTATTGTTTAATATAACATTGTGTTTCTTTATTTATATCTTTATCCTCGACGTGGAAAGGTCAACTTTACGACCCAAACATAAAATACCGAGTCGCTTTTGACAGTTTAGGATATTTTAGTTAATTGTTCAATAATTATGCTGCAAATTAAATATTGGCTCAGTAGGAGTTTATACTGTTAATAGCGCCTTACTCAAGGGCGCTACAGCATGAGAGCAGTGGGGATCGAACTCACGACCTCATGGTGGTGTAGCAAGTGTTGTTACCACTACACAACGCTGCCAGTTTGGAGCCAAGTGGTTTGGGGTTTAAATCTCAGCAACGACTTATCACTAAATTATTTTCAGGCACTTTGATCGTTGAGGATAGTTCCCGGTGCGAGTGGGTTTACGTCATCAGGTCTGGACAATGTAAAATCGTGAAATGTTTGAGACCGAGGGAACCGGAAGACGACCCGGCAAAAATCAAAAGAATTTTAGCGAAACATGCCCGGGATAAATTAATTAAAGAAATTGAAACAAACAACGTTCAATCAGCAGCTAAAATTAACGGTAATTAATAATTAATGATACTTAATTAATTAATAAAACTTTTAATTACAAATAAATAAATTTATTCGTTATTTTTAATTTTTTGCTTGTACAGTATTTTATTGTTACGTCACAGGAATAGATGATGACGTAGACAGGTCTGGTCTTGCCCCTTCTTCAACTTTCTTCACCACGCCTCTCTCTCGCCCTCAAACGTTTGACAACCCAGACCCAGTCGTCCAAGCAGCAATAAGAGTAAGTTGGTTTATTTTTAAATTTTTGTTTTTTTGTTAATTTTTATAATATTTAAAAAAAATTTGGATATAAATTTTGTGTAAATCAGTCATCGTTTCTGTATGTTTGTAAAATTAATTTATTAAAGAAGTTATTTTTTAGGAGGCTGCTAAACGTCAAGTGATTCCTACAACGGGAAACTTTCCCTTCTTATCCTCATTATATGGGACAAATTTGGATAAAATTGCATACGTTGCTCTAGAGGTTTTGTCAGAAGGAGACAGCTTCGTAAGTTTTTAAAAATTAAATATTTTTTTGTATTAAATACCCTTAATAAAAAAGCCCGACTTTAAAACCTAAACATAGAGTAACATTAGTTACCCTGACCCAGTCTTAAGTTGACTTTGGCAGTTTCGGATATTATAGATTTTAATTGCCCGATATTTAAGTTGCTGATTAGTGTTTGGCACAGATAAAGTTTATAACTGTTATAGCTACAAATTGCACTACAGCATGGAAACATTGGGAATTAAACCTAGTACCAATGACGCCATATTGTGAAGCCAAGTGTGCTAGCCACTCCAACTGTATGTTTTTCGGTTCCTTTCATTAATGAGTGACAAACAAATAAATAAGTTAAGCAAGAAAACTTGAGTTAACGTTACCCAGAAAATGCGACTTGAGTTAACGTTAACCCAGAATTAATTTAACTCAACTTTCTGCTTCGACCCTAAACCTTTAGTTCGGTCTAATTTTCAATAAATTTTAACCTTAATATTTAAATACTTGGGACAGGGGTTCCTTGCTGTGTTACCGAAAGAACAAAGAGGTTCAAGTGTAAGTCTGGTTAGTTGTGGAGCGGAGGTCATTCAAATTAACAAGAAATTCTTCCAAAGATTCGCAGACGAAACTGTTTACAGTCTCATCAATATGAAGGTAATTTATTAGGGGACGCGGAATTTAAGGTAATGAAAAATGAAAAAAAGGAGAGGCGGAATCTTTAAAAAATAAAACGCGGAAAATGCGTTGAATGTTTATTTGTATTCAGGTTAAAATTATTTTAAAAATTATATTGCATTACCCAAAAGAGGGTTAAGGTAAGCTAGGGTTTATAAAACATGTTATATCGTCGTTATTTGGTTTTTAATTAAATGACAGCATTCTTAAATAAACCGCAAACGAAATTTCCGCGTTTTCCGCGTGTTATAATTTAAGATTCCGCCTCTCTGTTTTACGCTTTCTTTTAATTTTCGTTCCCCCATTTTCAGGTGACCCAATTATTTATTAACTTTATTAAAATTCTGCTGTGATTTGCTTATTGTGTTAAAGGGCCAAATATTTTTATTGTATTTTTACATAACATAGACTTAAGGTCGGTCAACTGAACCCAATGACAGTTTAAACCCTCAATGGTTTAAATTTTAAATCATAAACGTAGGTAGGCAGAAAAGTTTAATTTGAATTTAACACGGATCAACGATTTCCCATATATTGTAGTTGTAAGTAATGGCATAGTACTACAACCCAAAGGGTTTCGGGTTTAAGCCGCCCCAATGCCACGCTAAGACAGACGTTCACATATAGCTTAAACACGTCACAATAGTACACCCCTACCCAATAAAAGTCCTTTCTTATTTATTTTTATACTTTTCTTTACTTTTTTAAATTAATTTTAGTTCCCGCCCTTCCCCAAACGTCATGACATCCTCAACAACCTCAAACAATCTTTCAAGTGGGAAGATTACAAAAAGAAAACGATCGATGACGCTCTACATCATCTCTATCGCCCTCTAGTAAAGCCATGACGTCAATATTTGATTTTATATACCTACATTTATTGCACTTAATATGCATATTTGATTATTAGGATATTTTGTACTCATTCTAACAAGAACTCTGTGTTTATGTTTTATTTTTTTTAAATAATTTCTTGTGTCTATCAAATTAATCTTAAATAGAAAATTCTACCTTTTACAAATAAAGTTAAAAACTAGAATTCTTAACTATGCGTTTTGATTGTGACGTCATATGGAATGCGCAAGGTTTCAAAAGACGCGTTTTCTGTTTTTTGCTTTAAAACTTAAATTTTGTGTTTCAGTATAATTAGTGTAATAACAGTTTTAAGTTTAGTTCGTAATTAAACTGAAGTCTTATGTTTTAAAATGTAATTTATCAATTTAATAAAAATAATATTAGTTAATTTAGTTGTATAGTAAATTGGAATAAATATATAAAAAATTAACTAAAAATTTAACTGAAAAGCTGTTGCCTCAAGACGACTGGGAGTTTAAATGCAACTATAAAGGTACTAAAATTTTAAAAAGAAATCCCTAGAACTCGTAAAGTTACATAACGCCACGGAGCGCAACGTTACCTTGTCGTGTGAACGCGCCTTAAGGGGTGTGTGGTTTGAGATGTGTTTAAGTTATTTGTAAACGACGGGCTTAATACCTAATAGTGTGGCGTTGGTTTGGCTTGAACCTAGAACCTTCCGTCTCGTTGTTCGACGCGATCACCAGTTCACCACACTATACCGGACTGATTTACTTTTATTGTAGCAAAAACGAAAAAAGGGTTTTGTTGCCTTAGTGTCGACAATTTGTTATTATTTTCGCCTGCTGAGAGCGGTAAAGAGTAAAACAGGATTTTGGTTAGCCTACGTCACTTCTACTTAACAATCGACAAATTTTAATTTTACGAGAGTTTTCGTTTTTAAAATTTTTGACAAATATTATAAAAATAAAATTGTCTAAATTTTAATCTAGTTTGGTAATAATTAAAAACTAAAATGTATAAGTTGTAGGTATATACAGCATTTTAAAAAAATTGTAAAAACAATCTTATTATCTTAATGACGTCACTTTTAAATCCTTTAAATTCTATGTTGTTAGATGATATTTTTGGTATTTTATTTTCTATTAGTAAAAAAACTAAATTATAACCAAACAATTTTTTTATGTTGTGTTAGTATTAACATATTAGTGACGTCACAATTTTGATTGTTCCAGATAATGAGGAGCATGCAGAAGTTGGAGTTGTTCGGGCGGTATCCTCGTAACGTCCAGCGAAGACTTTCAGCAAAGGCCTGGTTGGAGGAATTTGATGCCAACCGAGTGATCTTAAGAACTGGACATTTACCTCAATCTTTCTATTTCGTCATCTCAGGAAAATGTAAGTAAAGGTTTTATGTGAAATTTGTTGTTAATGTTTTGTGCATGTATGCGTAAAAAAACTCATAGTCGTATAATAAAGACTAAGTTGATGTAATACGGTACAAAGTTTTCTGTTAAAACTGCATAGGTTCGCGTGCGAATGTCGAAAATTTTATGAAAGAATGTTTTTTTTTAGAATAACAAAATACATTTAAAACCGCGATTTTTTGGTAGAATAACTTCGTTTTAGTATAACAAAAGCTTTTCAAAAGAAAAAAAGGTTTAGACCAGTTAAAGCAACCAGGTAGCAAATGCAGTGTTCTACTATAACTCGTTGGCATATTTATACTTTAATTTAAAAAACAAACTAGATGCTACGGTATTAGAAATAAATTTACAAAAATAAAATTAAAATGTATGCCTTGTAAACCTATAAACGAGTCAGAAAATGTCGTTATTACTGGCTAACACAAGAATTATAGTTTTTATTTTTAGTACAATTTTATTATAAGTTTGTTCCAAAAAATTTAATATTACAAATTTTGTCTAGGACGTAGTTTTACAAACAAGCTAACAAATTGTTGACGACTAATGCTGTTTTTTTAACTTTTATTGTGACATCATTTTATTGTTCAAAAGTCGACGTCATCATAACCCCCTCGCGCGTCTATTCATGATTAATAATAAATAGACGCGACCTTTAAAAGCCAAAAGAATTTTATTCTTGTCTGAAGTAAATTTACTCGATAAGAAATAAGCATGTAGTGTTTAACTTTATTATATCTAGAAAACTTGTAAACATCCAGGAAAAACTTATATATATGAATAGCCAATCATAAATAGAATTTTGAAAATAAAAAATATAAGTCAGTTTTTTTTATGCAATATTTGGTTTAAAAAATGGTTTTAAATTTATTTTAAGGGTTAAAAAAGTTTTTATTTTTTAATTAGTTACAGTGTTCAGCTAAAGATTAAGGAAACTAAACCTTTATTTTAATTGCAAAATTTAGATTTATTAACTGGACATAATAATGTCCTACTGTGATGACTCAGAATATAACTGGTCAAATGGTTGCTTAATTCGTTATGACTCACCGGAATTTAAAGAACTTTCTTATAAAGATGGTTACTTGTCAAATGGTTGTTATATTCGTTATAACTCACCGGAATATGAGTCAATTTATTATTACGGATGGTTGCGGGACAAACTTTTCGACAAAGAACTCAACATCACTTTGTACTCAGGGATCAAATATCATTCTCCCGACAGGACCCACGGAGAATGTAATTGTTATTTAAAAAGATTGCCATATTGTGGCGGTATCTACGATGAAATACTTCACGATGGAAATCCTTGTCGCATTCTTATCGACGATCTTTGGGATGCAGCTTATGGTTGGGAAGAGAATCTATTAGAATATAGGTCAGCGTTGTGGTATGGATTTGGCATTAATATAGATCAGCGAATAAGAGAAGGGTGGGCTAAAAAAAGAAGGGAAATTAATAAACTTACCACTTTAAAAGACAAAGCTGACATGAATGCAAAACGATATATAAAACAAAGACATCGAAGCCCTATACAACCACTTCCACCTTTTCCTAGTAACTACGAAATTCCTCTCAAAAAACTGAACCCTTTTATCTATTTTTATTCGCCTGAGAAATTTATACCTGACTCTGCAACTAGTAGATCCATTCCTCTTGCGGATCTACTAATTGGTTCCGTTACTCTTGAGGATCTACTAGTTGGTCCAATTTCTCTTGAGGAATAACTAGTTGGTTCCATTCCTCTTGAGGGATAACTAGTTGGTCCAAGAGGAATGGGACCAACTAGTAGATCCTCAAGAGTAACGGAACAAACTAGTAGATCCTCAAGAGGAATGGAACCAATTAGTAGATCCGCAAAAGGAATGGGACCAACTAGTTATCCCTCAAGAGTAGTGGAACAAACTAGTAGATCCTCAAGAGGAATGGAACCCATTAGTAGATCCTTAAAAAACTATTATTAAACTATTTAAATTTGTTTATAACGTTTATAACTTTATAGTTTTGTAACACAAATGTTATAGGGTACCTATGGGTAAAATTGATAGAAGAAGCTAGTTATATTATTTTATAGTTTTTGTGGAATAAATTTACAATATTTACCTTCATAGTTTAACTAAACTTTTCTTGAGTTTACCTCAAGACAACCTTAAACTAAATTTCAACTAAAAAATGTATTAAAATTAAGTCATTAAACTTTAATGCTAAATGCTAAATGGCCAACCTTACAATCTAAACACGGGCTAATTTTTTTCGCTTTGTTCTGAGTTTTGCCTATTTAAAAGAAAAACTATTGACTTTAATGCCTGTTCATTAATCATTTATTTCGGGCTTGATAAGTTAAGTTAGCTATTGGTATAAAAAGCTTACAATATAAAGACAGTAAACTAATCGGTTTTTATTTCTGTATTGTATATCTAAATTACCAAAAGCTTGTAAAAAAACAATTTTTCTTTTGAATTGTAATACAATATAAATACATATAGTTTATGTTTGTAAAAAGAGAACTTTATGTAAAGCAAAAACTACTAAATTTAAAACGTTTTAGCGACAAAATACACTATAACTTGTTTAAAAATGGTCGTGCAAAATAATGTGAATTTTATATCGAAAAAACATATCTTACAAATGTTTAAAAATAAGTACCGTTACTAGTTACAATAGTATTTTTAAAAAGCTGGTGTTCGAACTTATAAAAAGTTTGAAACTGTTTTAGTGAATCACGACTAAAACTGTTTTAGTGAATCAGTCCAGAAAAATAATGGATATAGAAATAAAATTTTTATATCAAACAAATATATATTAGAAAACATGTTTAAAAATAAGTACGGCCACTGGTAACAAAAGTATCTTTACATAGGCTAGTGTTTAAATAAAGAAATGATTAAACTTTGTTAGAGTTCCACAGCGAGTAAAAACATTTTCTCCCAGATGATAATGAATAAAAGTAGCGCCATTAACAACTGGCGTCCTAACAAGTTTATTCTTTGAATTGAAAAGGGTCGTATTACATTATAAATAAAAAACTGTTATGTAGGTTGTTACATAAATTACGTTTTTATATCAAACAAGGTTGTTATTATAAAGCGGTTTAGAAAATGCTTAAGCAAGGCAGTCCTTTTAAAAAAGCAATAAAGTAGCAAAAAAATAATATAAACCGTTGTCGATTTTTTTAAATATTTTATTTGACCAAATTTTTTTTTAAATTGGTAAATATATGACATAAAAAAAAGGTTTAAATATTTATTTAATAGTTAAATAATAAAAACACGATTTTTAAATACAACCACTAAAACTTTAAAGCTGCTATTTAAACAAAGTTGCTATAATTACTCACCACTCTTTAATAAAAATATTTAATTTGGCTTTTTCTTAAAAAGTTTAACTATTTGAAATGTTATTATTTTATCAGTAAATGGTTGTATATAAAAAATGGGAAACTATTTGTTTGCTGATTCCTGGCTTAAAGAAAATATCAAACATGGAAGATTAAACATAGTTCTGCGCTCTAGGACTGGTGATTACCCTCCCATGAATCAAAACAGTTGTATTTGTAACCATTATAACTTGCCAAACTGTGGTGGGATCTATCATAAAGTTCTTCATAATGGAGTTCCATGTTTTTCTCTTATCAATAATCTTGAGGTGGCTGCTATATCGTGGAAAAACGATTTAAAACAACTGGAACCACTTTTGAATGAGCGATATGAAATTAATGTAGAACAACGTTTAATTGCTGGGTGGAACAAAAAAATTGCAAAAATTGGCTACTACAAAGAACTAAGAGCTCGAGCTGATTGGAATTCGGGTAAACCCCAGACTTTATACTTTATTAGTTTAGATGGATCAGAAGTTTCGGCAACACGCATTTATGGTTTACCAAATCCTAACTAATATGTAAACATTAATACTTTTGGCATGTTTTAAATCATTAAATTAATTTTGTCATTTTTTTCCGTCGCATTGTTGTAATATTAATTGTATATCGTATTTATTATTTACTTTTATCAATGTGCGAAAAACCAAAATAAAAAAATGGACATTTAAAATATTAACCTTTAAAATTGTATTCGCGATTATGTAGCATTATTGTTGTGTGATTATTTAAAAATTTGTAGCATAAATGTTGTTGTATTTTGTAATAAATTTTAGCCTGGATTAAGTTTTTGTTTTCTCTTACGTATCTTACAAACGAATTAACAACATGATGGTTAGTGTATAGAATAAATAGGTTTACAACATTTTTGATGTTGGGTTTAAATTACTTTAATAGACTTAATATAAAACAAACCTAATCCGGACTAGCCTTAATCCTCTGCTTGTCAGTTGTCAAACTTATTTAAATTTTGCGCTTATTAATAGCATTGGTTGTTTATCACATTTTTTGTCTTCCTTTTCAATGTAAAAATCGCAAAAGCTACCACATGATGGTGACAGTTTTATAACACTAAAAATATTAATTTTTAGCTTAAAAACATTTTTAATAAAAATGCCGGCAGCGTGGTGTATTGGTAAAAACACTTGCTACACCACTATGAGGTGGTGGGTTCAATCTCCACTGCTTTCATGTTGTAGCGCCCTTGAGTAAGGTGCTATAAACGATATAAACTTCTGCTGAGCCAGCACTTAATCAGCAGCATGATGACCGGGCAATTATAATCCATAATATCCCAAACTGCCACAGGCACCTCGAGACTGGGTCGGAGTAACTGATGTTACTCTATGTTTAAGTCGCGCATTCGACTTTCCCACATCGAGGATAAAAACGTATACAAAAAAAATGTTGTTAGTTTAAAATTTATGGTTTTACAACAATATTACTTAGGTTAGACCCTTTTAATATATTGTAGTGAGCAAAAATATTACATAATATGTTAAAGCAGTTTGTTATAATTTTAATAAATGCAGATATAAATAATAAACAACAATTAAACAAACTGCTTTGTTTACTTTGTATGATGTCTATGGATGTGGTCATGTGACTTTTCGACGCTTGGGTGTTGACAATTTTACATTTGTGACGTCATGCGGTCAGCTGATTGTTATTTGTTGTGTGCAGTTTTACGTGAAAATTCTTTGTTATGGTTTTAACTGTTTACATTAAAACAATGAACCAGGTTAGTTAGAAGTTAGGTTAAGTCAAATTACTTGGATTTATAAAGCTCTAACAGTTTAAAAGGTAAACAGTCGAACTTACATATTTAGAATTTTCAGAAATTTTTTAAATATAGTTTTGTCATTTTGTCAACTGTTCTGGTATGCTTAGATGTTTACCTATTAGTTAGTATTTAAATAGTGTTATCTTTGTTTTACGAACTTTGAAGTAGATTGTGTAGTTTTTATCACTAGTTTTTGTTTACATTTTCTTTTTTCTGTATAGTTATTTTATGTTTTTTTCTATAGATTATCGCATTTTAATATATTTAAGTAATTCAATATCATACTCTAAAAATGAAGTGGCAATTTAAAGCAGATCATAGTTTCGAACATCGCTCGAACGAATCAGCAAAAATCACAAACAAATACCCGAGTCGTATTCCTGTTATCGTTGAAAAAGCCGAAGGTTCTACAATCAAGGACATTGATAAAAGAAAATATTTAGTTCCTGCTGACATTTCTGTCGCTCAATTTATGTGGATTATTAGGAAACGAATCGACCTCTCTGCAGAAAAGGCGATATTTTTGTTTGTTGATAAAATGGTTCCTAATTCTTGTGCGACGATGGAAACAATTTATTCGGAGCACAAAGACGAAGACGGTTTCTTGTATATCGCTTACAGCGGTGAAAATACCTTTGGAGATTTATAAACTTTTTATTTTTAGAACACATTTTATCTTATTTACCCCATACATGTTTTATTGCTGTACCAACTGATATTTACTTTCTGTCAGATCATTTCTCCTTTTAAAAAGCTTAATATATAACTTGTATTTTGTTTTATATTTTGTGTTGTTTTCTTTGTGTTTAATGTTTTAATAACATAACAAAAAAACTTTCTTTTATTTGTTTATTCATGTAATCAGTTCTACATAGATTTCATTGGTATTGGTTTTATTTTAATTAGAAAAAAATAAATAAAAAAATGAAAACATTCGACTTTTTTATTCTTTAAAGTTTTTTTTCATTTTAGTATTTGGTGTCATAAATCATTAAACTTATTGAGGAGATTTTATCATTACCTGACTAGGCATAATTCAGATAATTCTTACATATATTTCAAAATTAAAATTCTTTGTGACTTTCTTTTTATTTTGAAAGTAAAGATTTAAAAAACTACATTTTTTCGTTATTATACACACTATTAAAGCTTTTCAAAAACCTAATATTTTGTTGTCTTTGTTTTCAGATGTAAAGAATGTAAATTAAGATGAAACTTAGGTTTAGTTTGTTAGTGTTTATAACACTGACCACTAGTGGTTTATGTCAAAACAACAGCACACCACCCACAACAAATGGTACCGATGTCACAAAGTTAAACTGTAGTGACCCTACTGACCGATTGAATTTACAGTGCATCAATAACGATCTAAAAGGAAGGAATTCCTCGATTTTGATAGTTTTTATTGTGACTATTATATCTGGGTTATGGTGTGTTTATTTAACTTACTATAACTCCAGATTTGTCGGTTTTATTCTCACAAAGATAATCAACCAATTTTCAAAAGGTAAATTATATGTAGATTAAATGTGTTTTCTTTAGTTTAATTAAGTGTCATTAGATAAAAAACACTCACACCATTACTGTAACAGACCAGCAGCATAGTGTAGTGGTAAGAACATTTCCTACACCACACATGAGGTCATTGGTTTAATCCCCACAGATATCATGCTGTAGCTCCCTTAAGTGAGGCGCTATAAACGGTATGAACTCCTGCCAAGCCAACACTTAATCAGCAGCATAATTATCGGGCAATTAAAATCTATAAAAACTGCCACAGGCAACTCGAGACCGGGTCGGAGTAACTGATGTTACTCTATGTTTAAGTCGCGCATTAGACTTTTCCACATCGAGGATAAAGATATATACAAAAAAAACAAAATAATTTACTTTTATTTACCAATATATTTTATAGGCTATATATAATTACAACATAAATTAATTAATATTGAATCATAAACAACATTATGACAATATTTATCTTTTAAAAAATGCAAGCTATTTGTTATTGTTAAAACTAGTCATCAAACATAGCATTGTGAGTCATAAACTGATGGTTTATTACTTAATAATCACCTTTATTAAGTGATTTACAACTGTGCAATAAATTAACATTAATTAAGCCAACCAATAAAATAATTAGCACAATTTTGGGCATAATTTTTAATTGTAGAATTTGTATGCAATAACTTAACATTTTTTATATTTTGCATTTGTTAAAATAATCTCTTTTGTATTATAATTGTAATTCCTGGCATATTTGTTATTAAGATTCTTTAAAATCTACGTAAAGGCCATTTATAATACACCCCTTTATGAAACCTTACTTTAATGATAGGTTATTATTATTTTATAATCTAGATAATTAATATATTCATCTGGTTTCCAATATTTCAAGGTTCTTTGAAATATATATTTAGATACCTTAATTCTATATAATCTAACTTTAATATTATTAAACAGCGATCGTTTATTTATTTATGAACAATAGAACTATTACATATTGTTCTTGTTACTTAGTGATCAAAATTTTTGTGATCTAAGTCCAATTTTCTAATTTCAAAAATCTCAATTTTTTCAGACGCTTATATTCACCTTGGTTCATTCTCAGTCTCAATTTTATCCGGGAAATTAATGATCCGTGACTTCCATTACATCACAACCGACTACTCGATTAAAATTACCGACGGTTATTTTATTTTTCGTTGGTGGAGAAGTTATAAAAACACAAAACTTATTAAAGAATCAGGTTTTTAGTTTGTTTAACTTAAACATTCCTACCTCTAGAATATTTGATTTTAAATCTAACTTTTAACTTCTTGATTTTTATGTTATTACTTTTGTTTATTATTATTCATCCTTAATGTGAAAAGGTCAAATTTACGACCTAAACCTTGAGTAACAACAGTTACCTTAACCTAGCCTCGAGTTGCCTGTGTCAATCTGAGATATTATAGATTATAATTGCTCGACAATTATGCTGCTGATTAAGTGCTGGCTCAGCAGGAGTTCATACTGTTTATAGCGCCTTACTCAAGGGCACTACAGCATGAGAGCAGTGGGGATTGAACTGAGGACCCCTAAATAACCAAACTACACTACACAACAAATTAAATGCACTATGCCAATAACCAACTTTAAATATTGATATACAAATTTTATATACACATTGTAAAATATATACATGGCGTTTTTACTACAAAATTAACATTTTCGTATATTTCAGATTTAAACCAGGGGCATACAAGGTTAAGCATAGTTCTACATGGATTAGATTACCACCAATACAATCGCAATAATGAATACAATCGACTTCGAAATTTATTTGGAAATCAAGACCAAGAAGTTAAACCAGGTAAACTTAAGTTATTCTATAATTACTTTGAGTGGCAGCTTTCTGCAGTGGTCAAGTTCATTGAATTGCCACATGTGGTCCTGGGTTTAATTTGAAATACTACCAACTTTTAAGTGTAAAAACAAGATTTTTTTTTGCAAACTCTGAAGTTGACTTTTTTTTATGTTAAATGTAAATATTGTAAAAAATTTCTTTACAAAACTAAATGTAATAAAAACACCCACCATTTATATTGTTAATAAAATCAAAGATTAACATTCAATCTATATCCTTAAGTTGAAAATACACAAACTTCAGCTTCTTAACAATATTGACAAATATTTTAGACTCAGAACCTAAACTCAAAGAAGTTGAATCGACAAAGAAAAACGATATTGTTTGGTGGAGAACTTTGTTCCCAGTTATTAAGATTAATATCAGTTATGGAAGGTTTATTTTCGGGAACAGATTGTTACCAAACACTCAAGGTAAGTGGGATCGAATAATGTCTTTATTGTTTGTAAACTTTTATCATGAATTTAAATTGAATTTCTATGTCATTTAATTATTTGGCTTACCTGTTATTATCATCAATGTTTACTTTACTTATTAAATTTATAATGAAGCTAAGTAGATGATATAAAAATACTTATTTCCAATTTATAGGTTGACAAAATAAATAAAACTACTGTTTGTGGTACTCAGGTAAACTATCACGGGCAAATATTAGTTAAGAGTTGGACCCATATTACAACAATTAAAATCCCGTAGGCTATTGACTAGTGTTAGCTAATATGTTTAATAAATCTATGAGCAGCATTAATTATTTGGTTTAAAGTTAACTTTAAGGGGTGTTTTGGTAATAATATTTTTTATTTAAAGTATATTTGTATTTAAACTGTTATGCCTATACTGTATGGGTCTTCTTTTATACTTTTAGTTTTTTTTATATTTAAAAAAATATTTTTCAGTTATTTCCTTTGCTGAAATTGAATTTCAATATAAAACAACATTCGCGAGCAACAAACATGACCTATTTATGCACGTTCTTGATGGCAAGGTCGGCTCTTTAAAGGTGACACTTGTCCCCAGTGTTGGTTATGACCCTTCCTTCACCCCAGCAATGTTAGGGGTGATAGGGATCCATAACGAGCCCCCTCCAAGGAAGATGGGGGAGGGTTACATCTTGTTTCAATCGGGGGATGTCGATGTTAAATACACTTGGGATGAACCGGGTAAATTTTCAATTATTTTTAATTTTGTTGTTAACATTTCTCAATTTAAAATAATATTGTTTAATAAAATATACCAGGTTTACTAGTTAAAAGTGTATGCTATTTATTTAGCCAGTTATTAGATAGTAAATAAAGTAAGAAAAGCCTGCTTCTCAATTACTAAAGCACAAATGTGGTCAAGCTCAATAAAACACACAAGCTATGTTAACCAATGTTTATTACACCCTAATTACTCTATTTTTCCAGGCATATTTTTAAAGTTCAAATGTTATACATTTTGTTGAATTTTTTTGTTTTTAAGTTAATTTAAAGTGTGTGGTTTTTAATATTATAGGCAAATGGACCGAACAAAGTCTTCAATTTGTAAATGAAGAAAGAACAAAGTTGGATCGTCCGATTTGGGAGCTAACTGTTAAATGTGAACAGGGAACTAAAACTTCTCTCAACTATGGACCATGGGCTGATCGGTAAAACCTTAAAATTTAAAAAATTTAATTAAGTTTTGTTCAATTTATGCATGTAAGCTACTTATTTTTTTGTTTCTGTGAGTAAACACTGTAAAAATTCAACATTGAGTTTGTAATTGACTTTTCTATAGACTTATCTTTATATTAATCATCTAGATTTACACACCACAGACGAATAGTTAATTTTTTGACTTAACAAACTTATTAAAAATTTATCGCAGGCAACGAGAATTATTATGGAAATTCTTCTTTCCTGCTGATTATCAAAGTTTAAAGGTGAACGACAAGCCAGTAATTGGCCACATGAGGGAGCCACAAAGCTTCAAGATATACATGGACCTTTTAGATAAAGCAGATATCGATATTTTGTTTACAGAAGGAGATAAAGTGAATGGGATAAGAGTTCACACGTCCAAGGTACTAGAAAAAATATTTACAATATTATTATTACTTTGGTGTTTAATTTGGTATTTTTTTGGATTTTATGGTAAATTAAAATGTTTAAAAGTTGTAGGATTAATTTTTGCTACAAAAAAATTTTGAATTTTTAAAATAAGCTTGTTTTTAAGGCATTTAAAAATATCAATATTCTTACTATTTTATATAGGCTATATACATTTTTTTAACGGTTGCAAGTGTATTTTTTATGCTTAATTTATTTTTATTTAGTTTATAACTTCTAAAAAAATCTTTCTTTTGTTTAATTACTTAACATAAGGGATAAAAACCAGTGACCTAATTTTAAAATATTGATTAAAAAAGTAGTGTAAATTGACTTTTATTCTTACTATTTAGAATTTTTGCTTTTAGCTTTTTTTGTTAAATTTAATAAGATTATTGTCTTATTATTAATTAATTATTTTTCTAATTGTTTTTCAATTTTTTTTAAAAACTAATTTAAATATTTTATTAAAGGGTTCTTGTATTGAGATTGATATTCCTATGATAGTAACAGATGATGGTTACTCCACCCATATTTCAGGTTTATTATATATTTTTTTTGTATATATCTTTATCCTCAATGTGGGAAGGTCAAATGTGCGACTTAAACATAGAGTAACATCAGTTACCCTCACCCAGTCTCAAGTTGCCTGTCGCAGTTTGGGATATTATAGATTATAATTGCCCGGTAACTAGGCTACTAATTAAGTGCTGGCTCAGCAGGAGTTTGTACTGTTTACAATGCCTTACTCAAGGGCGCTACAGCATGAGATCAGTGGGGATTAAACCCACGACCTCATGTGTAGTGTAGCAAATGTTTTTACCACTACACCACGCTGCTGTTGCCATTCACAACCTTATACAATATTACCAGTTTTTAAAGCATAATTTTTTTTTTCTATAAATGGTATTGAAAATACTAAATCTGATCTAATCACTATACCTTCATTAATTATTTAGGGATAGAATTTAATTGGAATTTTAGGTGTTTTTAATTGTATTTAAAACAAGTAGCAATGTTATACTTATAAATAATATATTTCTGGGGGGAATCATTATATTTCAAATATACTATCAAAGACATATTTTGTTAAAATAATACATATTATGATTCATTTTCATACACTTTAATTAAACATGATAACAAATACTCTACTACTATATGATATATTACTAACACAATAAAATAAGATTAATTAAGTTATGTTATTCTGCATAGACCTTTAACCTTACCCATTTTACTTTAAGTTGTGATATATATTACTTTATTTTTTTTAAACAAAAACAATTTTGTAAAAATATTTTTTTTTAGGTCAATTGTTTTTTGTTGAAGCGTCAACAACTTTAGAATATCGGAAGCTTTTATCTGCGGAAACCCTGCGTTTTAACATCACTTCCCATTATCCACTCATCTGGAACCAATCACAAACATGGGATTGTGACATCACTGCAACAAAGGTTATGACTAATTTTATATATTTTCAGTTTCAGTGCTTTTTAAATTTCTCAGTTTTTTTCTTTTTGAGTCATTACATTGTTTTTCTATTGAATCTAATTTGTTACTGCAACCAAGTATATAGTTGACTTGGCTAGTTTGGGATATTTTTAATTATAATTGCTCGAACATAAAACTACTAATTAGGTTTTTGGTTGGCAGAAGTTTAAAATAAAACCGGCAGCGTGGTGTAGTGGTAAGAACACTTGCTACACCATCATGAGGTTGTTGATTTAATCCCCACTGATCTTATGCTGTAGCGCTCTTGAGTAAGGCGCTATAAACGGTATGAACTCCTGCTGATCCAGCATTTTATTAGCAACATTCTTATTGGACAGTTATAATCTATAATATCCCAAACTGCCACAGGCAACTTGAGACTGGGTCGAAGTAACTTTTTTTTACTTTTTGTTTAGGTCGCACATTCGACTTTCCCACATCGGAGATAAAGATATATATACGAAAAAAAATGTTTACGGCACCTTACTTTAGAGCGTTACTGATTAAGAGCAGTGGGAATCAAACACAGGAAGTGTTTTTACCACTTCACTTTCTTTTATTTATACATTACTGTCTTGTCTTTATGGTTATGTAAAACATTCAATTCTAAAATGATATTAAATTTGAGAACTTCTCAGATCGTTTTTTAAAGTGTTTAAAAATATATTTACAGGCTTCAGCATATTTAGTTTTTGCGCACAAAGATTTTCTGGCAAGTTTAATTGATGATTGGTCAAGTAAATCGTCACCTGATCTTCTGTTCTTTGTTCCTTATTCATTCAACATTAAAACTTTACTGAAGGACTTTGAACTTATTTTACCAACCAATTCTTATAACTGGATTGACTGTTTATCCAAACCTAAAGATAATGGTGAGATTGTTTATATTTTTAAAGTATATTTAAAAACTAAAAAATGGTTAATTAAGAAATATATTTCATTGTTGATAATATATTTAAAATTTTTAAATATTATTTTTATTACTTTTTGTTAATACCAGTTAAAACATTTTTTTTTATACTATAAAATTCTACTAAAAGTCTACATTTTTTGTTGTTATAAGGTCACATGGTTATATTAGTCAACTCTCAACTAATATTTACCTATTATAATTACTTTCGTACCACCTATGGCAGTTTTTTTTTAATTTTAAATATGCTTTTAAACCGACAGCGTGGTGTAGTGGTAGGAATACTTGCTACACCATACATGAGGTCGTGGGTTCAATCCCCACTGATCTCATGCTGTAGCGCCCTTGAGTAAGGTGCTATAAACGGTATAAACTCCTGCTGAGCCAGCACTTGATCAGCAGCATAATCATCGGGCAATTATAATCAATAATATAATAAACTGCCACAGGCAACTCGAGACTGAGTCGGGGTTACTGATGTTACGCTATCTTTAAGTCGCGCATTTGACTTTCCCACATCGAGGATAAAGATAAATACAAAAAAAATAATTGGACAAATATATATCATTCACTAAGCTTTATCACAGATTATTTTTATGACTTATTTTAAGCTTATGTGGGAGTTTGTGGAACTGAACTTAGCATTGATTTTCTTCTTCCCTTCGAGGATTTCCTTCCACCAACTTTCTCCATTCCTTTTAAGTTTATCCTCAATCAGGGTGAACTCTGCATCCACCTCCCTGAGTCAAATTCAGCTCGAAATGTCCTCATCAACCTGGCTCAAAGTCAAGATGAGTGGAGTAGGAAATTTGAGTCAGATTTTGGTGGTACTGACTCAATTCATAAGATCAGGTAAAAAATTTTATTGATAAGTATACTTAAAAAACTTAACTTATTACAAACAACCATTAAAAGAAAAAGGGTTGTTTCTATTCAATTAAAAGTCTTGGTTACCCATAAGAAATCAAACATTATTGTAAACCTTATTTTAAGATTTCTCATGATCTAAATTGTAAAAAAATTGCTAAGGGGTTTTTCTAGCGAGACACACATGAATTGAAAGTAGAGAGAGTTTAAGTTTTTACATAGTTTTGGTTTTACATGTTTTTTTTGGTAGTTTTCACAATAGGGATCTTGTTATTGAAAGGGTTTGTTGGAAATCACCTAAATAAAGTTATTTTTAAGGAGTACTACTAATATTAAACAATAAAAGGTATATATAGGCCAACCGGTCATGCAGTTTTGTTTTCTGTAAACCATCATCAAGGCAGATTTGAGACTTGCATTCTTGGTTGAGATGCAAAAAGTTTTTTTTCTTACTTTTGTAATTTTTTGAGGACATTTCACCCAATTTTTTTTTTATTTAAACAGAAAACAGGATACCTGGGGTGAGATAAATGAGGGTAACTGGGTGAAATGCTGGGATGTGCCGGGGTTAGAGTTAGTGTTAACGTATACCTGGCATCCTATTGTTACAACTTTCCAATCTGAAGATATGTTCCGTCCACCTGGCAGTTTCTCTAAAAGACATTCCAGTTTTTCTAAGCGGTAGGCACTTTTTAGTAAACACTTTTTATATTTTTAAATATTAATATTCTGACAGTAACAACTTGATGGTAAACACTTTAAATATTTTTAAATTATTTAAAGATTTTCGGCTTCTGATGACAAAAAATCGAAATCGAGTTTACTGAAACCTCGAAGTGGTGTAACCTTTGACCCTACAACCTTGGAATCAGATGAGATTAGAGTTGACCTCTGCATGACCCCTAATTCGACCTTGTATTTGTATGGGTCATTACTTGACCTTTTAATTGCTATTAAGGTAAAAATATAGTTTATATCTTTTTAATTAATATCTACTTTTTCATTATTAGATTTTTAAATACTGTTATGGTTGTAATTGGTATTAACTTTTGTATTTCATGAAATTTATGGTCTTTGACAGAATTCCTGAACTTTTTCCTCACCAAATTTTTTTCATTTTTTTATGATTTTTTAAAATACGAATTCATATACTTTAACTTTAAAGAAACTTTAGTGAAATATGATCTAAATTTAATTAATTTTTTGTTGATTATCTTCAGGATATTTTAAGAATAAGGCTTTGATTTTAATTTGTTATGTTTTAGGAAAACTACTTTGGTATAGATGATGTTTATACAGATTTTATGAGCGAGAATCCTTCGAGTAAAGTTGAAAATCTAATCTCTGTTAATACTGAAGCTAACCCCCTGTTTTTCAGGTAATTTAATTTAAAACCATGGTTTGAATTTAATAACAATTATATTTTTATCTTTTTTTAATTTTTTTTCATATCACCTTAAGGTGATAGGTTTTATATTTTTTATTGGGGAAGGGTGTGCTGTTATGACGTGTTTTGAGCTATCCGTAAACGCCGGGTTCAAGGGCGAATAGTGTGACGTTGGTGCGGCTCGAACTCGAAACCTTTCGATGTGTATAAGCTATTCGTTAACGCCAGGCACAAGGGCAAATAGTGTGACGTTGGTGTGTCTTAAACCCGAAACCTTTCGGCTCGTAGTTCCAATGCCATGATCGTTTTTTTAATTATATGTATATATATATAACAAACTCCTTGGTGACATACAAACGTGTCTGTAAAACTTTAAGGTTTATAAAATAAATAAAACTGCTGTTTGTGGTCTGTGGGTAAATTATTATCAGCAAATATTAGATTAAAGTAACAACCATATTACAAGGAATACAATGACAACCATAGGGTTGGCTATTAATTAAGTTTTATAATTAAAAAAGCCTATTTAAAATTTTAAACTATTAAAAAGAATTTTTTTTTAGATAAATTTCTAAATAAAAATTTTAATTAATTTTAGACCTCTACAAGTTACGTTGGATCTTCATCTCTATGACATCACAGGAGTTCTGCCTGTTTTTGTGACCTCATTGTTTCCATGTCAACCGAGCATTAAACTAAGAAGTTTAACTTTTGAGATGGACAAAAATTATCACCAGACCAGGCTTCAGGTAAACAAAATATTGAATTTTTAGTAAATTTTAGGTTGTTTAAAAATGACAACGATTTGTTTATTTAAAAAATTAGAAAAATAAATAAGTTTGTGCCACAAGCTCTGGGTTTGATTCCCACAGTTATTGTTTTAAGCAACATTTAATAAAGCTTAAATTTAGAAATATTGGTTCTGGTGCCAACAATTTCATGTTTAGTAATATAACTAATATTTTAAACTGTTATTGGTTACTATTGGGTCATAAGTATTATATGTTAGATTTTTGATCAATAAAACAAAACAAGTAATTAAATCACCCAAAACAATATTTTAATATTTTTATAAATTTAAAGCTTCTATTATCAACCCTTGAAATTGAAATCCCTGACAAAATCAGTGACCCAGAACAACCCCGATCTACCCCAACACTTGGAGGCCCTGAAGGTCGAATCATGTTGCGAGATCTTCAACTTAGAGGTCATGCCATGTTCAGTGGGGCTGGTTTACCCATGGGGTCAACCACAATAGAGTATGCATGGTTATTGGAGGTGTTAGTGGGGCCTATACTGGGAAAGCTTTCAATGGCACAGGTTTTTGATTTATTTTTCTGTGTATACCTTTACCTAATTTATATTTTGTTTTTTTATTGATACTTTTTTTTTAATTCGATTAATTCAATTTTGTAATTGGTTCGAGTATTTAATTTTATATTTGGTTTAAACTTTATATTTTTTTATGTTATTTTTTTATTCTTAATGTTGAAAGGTCAACTACACTGCCTGAAAGTAAAGTAACAGTTACTCTGACCCAGTCTTGAGTTAACTTTGGCAGTTTGGAATAATTTAGATTATAATTGCTCGATAATTATACTGCTGATTGGGTGTTGGCTCAGCATAAGCTTATACAATTTATAGGGCCTTACTCAAGGGTGATACTGCATAAAAGCAATGAACAACTTTTATGTTGTGTAAAGTTCAATGCTTAACCACTCGTCTTTGCCATCAATTCTTTTTACATGATATAAATTGTTTTACTTTTTTAGGTTCAGCTTATCTTGGATTGGTTTCAAACTTTTATCATCTTGTTAAAAAACTCGGAATATCAACTCAAACAAGCTTTTCCTGACTGCACTTTACCAACTGGTATTACATGGGACCAAACTAAAAAGGTTGGCGTCACATTTTCGGTTTAAACTTTAAAGTTGTGGTTAAGTAAAGGGGGGTTATACTAAAAGCAGTCACTTTTAGCTTTTTTAGACACAATTTTAAAGCTTTTCAAAAATAGCTTCGTTAGCTTTGACAAATTTTTATTAACTTGTTAAGATAGTTCTAAAAATGAATAATAAAAAAATTGTTTTTGCCAAGTCTCAAAAGTGTAAGGTGTCTGGTTGTAGTGAAACCCAAAAAAAGTTTTAAAATGTTTTAGTTAAATATTTATAACAGAATTTTAGTATTTTTAACAGTAAAGTTATACCAAAGACTTGCTATTAATAGAGAGGTATTAATTTTCCATTAACAAATTTAATATAAACTGCAATTTAAAAAAGATATAATGAATTTGCAAATAATTGTAAATTCTTTAAACTTTTCTAGAATGGAAAACCTATTGATGAAAGTGATGTCAAATATTTAATGAACCGCGTCAAAATTGACTCTCTACACCTTCGTGTGGTGGAACAAATATCTGCAATCGATCTTTTAGTTTCTCCGATCACGATTTCAAATGGGAATGTTCAAGATAAAGGAATCTTGGAAGCTGTTAGTATTGTGGCTGAGGATGTTAAGATTCAGCACAAAGTTTGTAAAAAAGGTGAATCTTTGTTTTTTTGGTTGATATAAATAAGAACATTTGTTTTATTCCAAATTTGCTTGATATAAATTATATTTATAGGAAAAATTTAGTGGGAAAGTCCTGTCTTTTGGTTTAGATTTAAGTGTTTTTTATATTTTTTTCTATTAATTCCCTTTTTTATTAATTATCAAGTTTTTTATAATTTTAATAATTAATGTAATTTTTAAAGCTTTAATTTAAAGTAAAAATATAAATTTTTAGGGGATGAATGGTTAGAAGGAGGTGAAGTTCGATTTGGTCCCCTTATTACCCAGGTAACCATAGCAACAGAGGAGGAAATGATGACATCACTACAGGATGAGTTCCTCCGTTTCCATGACAAGAAGACAAGGAGGTTGGACTTTCTGTGGGATGTAAGAAAATTTATTTGTTTAAATTTTGTAATTGATGTTTTATAATTTAAATTTTTTTTTAAATTTTCGGCTTCTTTCGTTAAAAAATGTAATAGTCAACTAAGGCTAATTTTTATTTTAATTCTATTATAAAAAGAATAAATAAAAACAATATATAAAAATATTGTTTAAAAATTAAAAAAACTTTAAAGATAAATAATCGGTAAATAAATTAAAAAAATATTTTGAAAAAATCAGATCTTTTAATATTTTTCTTTTTTAGTCTGACATCCCAGATGGAAATCGTAAAACAACTCCTGGAATGGATTCCTTGTTAGAAACAGTAAAGTTCATGAAATCATGGGGATGCACCTTTTTCACCCCCATTTCAAGCAAGGACCCCACTTACTACTATAAGAAACATTTGTTAAAAGTTGGTGAGAGGGATTCAGTGGGGTACAATGACGAAGGTAAGGGTGAAACATTGAAACAATTACATAAGAATAATGTTTGGCATAGCTTTAATGATTTAAATGTGTAAATAATGTTTAAATTAAAAGTATCAGTTTTTAAATGGGTATAGTGAGCACCATTACACTATTACCAATCTGTAATTACTTGAAGTTGGGCAAGCAGGGTAGTAGATTAAGTTAATTTATATGGTGAGGGCAAGCAGGGTAGTAGATTAAGTTAATTTATATGGTGAGGGCAAGCAAGGGTAGTAGATTAAGTTCAATTTATATGGTGAGGGCAAGCAGGGTAGTGAATAAGGTTAAGTGGTATAATCATAAAGATTTAAGCAAATTGCTTACTTTGCCCAGGTTGCAAGGTTAAATTACCTGTAAGGCTGTTCATGGAGTTTTTAAAATATTTTATGGATTAACACAGTAAGCAAGGTTTCATAAGTCGATTTTTTATGCTCATAATCATATTCAAATTAAAATTTATTTTCCACAGAACCTCCCCTTCCACTAGATGGTGTGGTAGACTTGGATGACATGGATATAGATGATCAGGAAGATGAGGAGGAACAAGATGAGGATGTTTTTGATCAGAAGATGGATTTTGGCATGAGTTTGTTGTCTCACGGCAAAAGGTTGGAATTTAACAAAAGATATCAACTTAACAAGATTTTACTTGATTAATTTTGTTTTTAATTTAACAAATTAAGTTGTTATAGTAGGGCGGGATTTTTTATTAAATTAATGTTTTGATTTTTTTAAAGTCTAATAAGTTTTATAATAAAGTTTTGAGTTTGATATGTCTTGGATAAATTTAAAGCGTTGTTTAAAAGTTCTGTATTTTAATAGATTATTGACAAGATCTTTAACCTCCAACAAGTCAACATCTTCTGTTAAATCAACACCACAACATCAACAAATAGAAGATCAACAAACTAAAGTTGATCAACAAGTTGAACAACAAAGTAATCAACAAATTGTTGAAACTGATGGAGTACCTGCAGGAGTTATTCTTATGCAAGAAAATCTTACAGAAAGTAAGTTTATTATCTTTATTTTTGTTTGTTTTTTTTGGAAATGAGTTAAAGTAATAGATCATACAGCAGTTAGAATGTAAAAACATGGTTTTAAAAATAGGTTAAGTTTTAAAAATAGGTTAAGTATTAAATCAAAATTAATTTGCGACATTACTAATAAAAAAAAATAAGAAACTTATCAAACTTATGACATCAGTTATTTATACTAATAGTCAAAACAATTTGTCATATTTGAAAAAGAAATCTTTCACTAAATTTATGACATTAGTATTTTTTTAACAATATACATATATTAGTCTTAAGTATATACATGCATTACCAATTGTAGTTCAATAAATTTCAAAATTTTTTATCTTTAGATAAAGTAGATGCTTTGCCACCTTTACCCAGAGCTTCAACCAGCAACCTTAACATCCCAACTGCTCAAGAAAGAAGAGAAAAATTTAAGAGGCCATCAATCTTGAAAAAGAAAAGATCAATGTCAATTGCTACAAACTCTTTGGATGAACGGGAAGTTGATTTTGTTGAGCGTGGAAGAGCAAAAACCTATTCAAGTCTTACTACAGAGAAGTTAAAACCTGTTAGCAGCAGAAGTTTGATTAAAATGAGCTCTCTGTCTACCTCAAGTGACCACATGGGGGTATCAAGAGCTGTTTCGACGGAATCAAATTTATATCGCTCTGCAGAATCAGATTTTAAAAGCACTTCATCTTTAACTTCTGAGATTTATTTTTCTGCGGAATCGGATTTGGAAAATGAAACGACCCCAAAGTCAAAAAATGTTCCTGATGCAAGTTTAACGGTTGTTTACATGAACGAGGAAGATTCTGTTTCTGTGACATCACAACAACGACCATCTTTGACATTATCAACTCGACCGGAATCTCTTGAAATTGATTTGAATTCGAAACCAAATGTTGTCAGAAAACTAGAATTAGAGAACAATGCCTCGACAAAGGAATTTAAAAAAGAAATAAAAGAAGAATTTCAAGATTTTCCCAGCAAATCTTTGCATGAAAATAAAGCCTTGTTTGAGTGTTACAGCTCTATTTTAACTTCGCTGAAAATCAAGAGTTCAACTACCACTGATTGGTTGCCTGAATTTGTTGTATCGAAACGGGGGATCCACCCTGATGTAATGATAAATAAAAACGACGAGTCATCGATGTTGAAAAGGAAATGTTCGGTTGATGTTTTAAATGTGGGTGGATGTGAGAACAAACATAAATCTACCAACGTTAAACTTCATATTAAGGTTTGTACGATAAAATTGCTCAAAATTTTATAAGTTTTTTGGTATTTCTTAGGTTTGTTTTAGATTGAAATTTCTTATTTTTTTAAATTTAAATTTCGGCATATAACGATATAAAACTACCTTTTCTAATTAACACATTTAATGCTTAAAAAGATGCTTAAAATTTTCTTACGCTTGTGTTAGATTATCTATTTTCAGTTTTTTTTAATCCAATTTTTGGCATTTTTAATATGTAAACCACCTTGCTAAATGATTCATTTAAAAACTTTTGTTGCTTTCCTTATCAATCTTAAATGGCTTAAAATACTAATATTGTTTATAAATAAGTTTTTTTACAAATTTGATTTTAAAATAATAAAAAATTATTTTTTAGAATTCAGTTGATATCCAACTAAGTCCATATTTTCTTTCAACCCTTCAACAATTTATTGATGCATCTATAGGCATGTTAACCCACAAACATCCTATCTCGATTCTGAATGGGTTAAGAGAGGAATGTGTAGGAGATGCTGCAACCAAATTTCATGTTCAACAAAAAGGTAACATTTTTGGCAATTTTTAAAGTTGTTGTATATTGGTTTTGTAACATATTGATTCTTTTTCTTTATTTTAATTACTTGATATTTATCTTTAATATTGGGAAGCCAATTTCACAGCCTAAACATAGAGTAACATTTTCAACCCTGACCCAGTCTAAAGTTGACTTTAGCAGTTTGGGATAATATTAAATATAATAGTCGGATAGGTAAACTGTCGATTGGTTTTGGCTCAACAGAAATTTTGACTGTTAATGGCAAGTAATTAACTTAAGAATGCTGCAGCATGACAGCAGTAAAAAACTAAACTTATGGCCATATGTTACTTATACAAATGTTCTAACCACTACATACAACCTGCCAATAGTGTTATATTAAAATGTAAAGGTTCATTTAAAATTTAAAAGTTAATCTTAGTATGATTTTTAAAAGCAAAAATATTTTTTAATTTTAAATAATTTTAATTTTTTTAGCTGAAATTCCTCAACGTCCTGGAGTAAAAGTCCAACTCTGCATGGACACAATCAGAATCAATATTGTACAGGCCACTAGAGGGAGTGATCCTGTGTTTAATTTAAGGTTAAATGGGTTGAGTCCTTCACCCAGCATCTCTGTTCTTTCTTTTAGGTAGGTTGTATATTTAATATTGTTTTTATTAGTAGTGTTATAAATTAACTTCATTTAATACTTAGATTTTAAATCAAATTTTTAAATAGTTTGTGATTTTTTTGTTAATCTTTATTTAATTTTTATTTTATTTAAGGTTGGATCAGTTTGATTTTGATGCTGAATTAAACAAAAAAGAAGACAAACTAAGGATGAAAATTTATCATCAGAATAAACAAAATGAGGTACACAACAAATTTAAACGAATAGTTAACCAAAATTTTATAATTTTGTGCACTTAAAGTGAGTAAGAAAAGAAAATTTTTTTTTGCAATATTTTTTACTATAATAAAATTAAAATAGGGCACAGAATAGATTTTTTTTTAATTTTTTTAATTGAAGTGGTCTTCTTTATTCCTTATTTGTTTAAAATTAAAAGTTTAAAACTATTTGTTTTTAATTTAAATACCTAAAATAACAGAATACCGAAGAAGAGCAAATTATTCCAGCCCAAGTGAAATGTCGGTCCTCGATTAAATCTTTGTCGCTGCAACTTCGATCGTTAAGCAAAGATGGGATTGCTCCTGTTCACTCATGCGTAACAGCGCTGTCTGATTCTGTTAGTCGGTCTCCTTTTACTTTCAATGAAGAAGATGTTTTGGATGACGTAAAAGTTATGATGGATTCTTACAATGGTGAGATGTTTGTTTTGTGTTGTGATTTTGCAATAACTATTTAAAAAACTATTTTTTTTTTACTTAATATAGGCATTATTTTAACTGTTGTAATACGGTTATTAAACAATGTCACTGATAATAGACTTATGCACCACAAACAGCAGTTTTTAATTTTAAAAGTTTACAAATTAAAATATGTCAGTGATATTTTACCCATGCACCACAAACAGCAGTTTTTTATTTTAAAAGTTTACAAATTAAAATATGTCAGTGATATTTTACCCATGCACCACAAACAGCAGTTTTTAATTTTAAAAGTTTACAAATTAAAATATGTCAGTGATAATTTACCCGCACACCACAAACAGCAGTTTTTATTATTTTAATGGACTTTTGCTAAGCTTTATTAAATATAAATGTCTTGATAACTTCTGGTTTGTGTATTTATACTTGCTAACTCTAACTTATGTGGATATACTGTTGACTAATTTCATTATATTATAATAAGTTTAATAATTTAATATGAAATTTGTTGAAACTAAACAGAGGGGTCAACTTATAAGAAAGATTTTTTGTCTTCTCCGAAACCTTGGGGTTGGATCATGATTGAAGCAGGGATGAAGAATTTATCGGCTGATCTTACTAAAATACCCGGCAAATCTGGAGGTAAAACTACATTTATATTTATTCTGTTGCTTTTAAAAAATTGTTTTAATTAAAATGTTTAGATCTTAAATTTTTTTTTGTATATATATTTTTATCCTCGATGTGGGTAAATCGAATGCGCGACTTAAACATAAAGTAACATCAGTTACTTCAACCCAGTCTCGAGTTGCCTGTGGCAGTTTAGGATATTATTGATTATAAATGCTCGATAATTATACCGCTGATTAAGTGCTGGCTCAGCAGGAGTTCATACCGTTTATATTGCCTTGCTACAGCATGAGATCAGTGGGAATTGAACCCACGACCTCATGTGTGGTTTAGCAAGTGTTCTTACCACTACACCATGCTGCCAGTCATTTTAGTTTTTGAAGTTTGAGGTATTGTTTGTGTCTTCAGATAACTTCAATAAAAAGTATTTTCAAATTCAATATGCAGCTAAATTGAGTTTGTTAGTTTGGAATTAAAAGGTTCCAACATTCGTATCTTTGTGTGAGGTTTTGTTTGTGTCTTAAATTTATATACTTAAAAGTTTTTTTAACTTTTTTTTAAATTTTTAAAGATTCGGCAAATGAGGTTAATAAAACGGAAAGTTCTGCAATACCAGGTAAAGTTTTTAATTTTTAATTTTAACTCCAGGACCAAGTTATACAAACTTGTAGCTAAAATTAAAAATACTTTTCACCAATTTATAAAAATTAAATTCTAATAGGGACATCTAGTGACATAGCAATGCCGGACCAACATGTATGTCAAGGTGAACTCAACATTGACCTTTTGTGGTTGAATGTGGTTGCACCAACTTTGCCGTCCCAGAAACTTAAGTATGTTTTCAAATTATTTTATTAAAAAAAATGCTACAAAGTAAAATGTAAGTTTGGCTGCATTTTTTTTCTTAAATTTTGTTTTATTATTGATTTATTTTTAAAGTCGGACATTTCGAACGTGGAACTTGCTTACTGCAATAGCGCCCTCAGTGTCTGCTTGGCTCCAACCAGCTGATCGGTTAGGTGGCGCTATAGACAAATACTTGCAAGCATCCAAAACTCGAAGATATTCGTCTATAAGTGCAATGATGACTCTTGCAATAAAAAGTGTGATGGGTGGAAAGAATAAAATGAAGGAAATAGAAGGAATTAAATTGAACAAATATGTTAAATTAACTGATAAGTCCAAGTAAGTATTAGGACTTTAAAATTAAGTAAAAATTTTTAGGTAAATTTAAACCTAAAGTGTTACTATCATTCTTTAAAAAAGGTTCAGTTTTTTAATATCAACCTAGTCTTATTACAATAAAATCTATTACTAGTATTAAAATTATATAAATTGGTCATCTTTTTACTTTTTTACTTTTTAAGTAAGTTTGTTTATCTTTAGTAATTTAATTTTAAAGTTATTTTGATCATCTTTAACGTTTTTATTTTTAACATCACTTGGTATTTACTTTTTATATAATAAAATAAAACATTAAACCTTAGGGCAATTCGTGAGGACAAAAGTTTTTTGCTCTGTGATGCATTGCAACGATTTCTAACCAAGCCTGAAAATATCAACAACGTTCAACTAGCTATCAATGAAGAACTTGGGATTCCTGCTTTGGTGACTTTGGAGAAGGGGTTAAAAGTTTTGGTCGGTCCTTGGTATGAGTTTGTATCTCAAAGTGAAAACGGAAATGATAAAAGTAGAAGGAAGAAAACAATCACGAGCAGTGCTGTAGTTTTACCATCAACAAAGTAGATTTTTTTTATAAATTATCTTATATATAAATTAATTTTTAAAATACTATTTTAAAAATAATAAGATTTGGGTAGTTTTTTTAATTTTTTTGTTATAAAATATAGTTTGTAATAAACTTACAATAACAGATTTGTTATAAAATATAGTTTGTAATAAACTTACAATAGTTGTGTTGTTATATGTTAATTTACTTAATACATGTTTCCAAATAATTATTAAATTATAATTTTCTAGGGAGAATCCTGTTGTTGGGGTGAAATATGATGGCAACCTTGACATTTCTACAATTTTGGTAAAATCGAATATTGATCCACTAAATGTTGAACCGAAACCTAAAACAAACAGAGATGATGGTCATGTTGGGATACTGAAATTTTCTGGTGAGAATTTTTATTTAAAAAAAAAATTTCAAGATTTTATAAAAATCTCTGCTTTAAAAAAGGTATGTGGATTAAAAAAGATATTTTTCTACATTCCAGTTAATTTCATTTTCATTCAAGTGTTTTTATGTTATGCAACCATTTAAGTATGATTTGACTTTTTTTAAAAAAATTAACATTTTTTATTAGTTAAATGTATTTTTAAATTACATTCAAGTTATTAAAAAACATTTTTTTTAATTTTCCTAACAAAATCTCAATTTTATAACAAGGTTTTTGATGCTTACATGTAGTAAATAATCACAATACATTTTTTGTAACAAAACTGTTAAAGTAATTGTGTATTTTTTAAATTTCAATAAAGTTTAATATTAAAATCAAATACTTTAAACAGAACCAGGAGTAATTAACGAAGACATTCCTTTAATCACAAGTGATCCAATACAAAAACAAATTGTTGAAAGATCTACCCACAGCAAAGCAAGAACAGTGGCTTATGAACAACAGCAAAGCATGTACAGGTAATTAAATGTTGTTTAAATAATATCACTTATATTCTAAACTATTTCTTTTATTGATTATCCCAACGTTTCTTTAAATTTGTGAAAGTATCTTTTAAATTGTGCATTTTTTGAGCTAAAAATATATTTTTAAAAACAACTTCTTTAATAATTTTTTTTTATATGTTTTTTAAAAAAGTAATTTTAATTTTAAACTAAATTGGAATTGTAATAGTTGGATGCAGCAAGCACAAAGGGGAGAGGATTTAGAGGCCCAGAAGCATGAAAGGTTTGTTGTTTAATTTGATTATTTAAAAACTCGATTTTGTAATGTTTTTTGCTAGTTGAACCATTTTAATTAACATAGTTCAAGAGATGTTTTGTATTACAATGTTTCTGATTTGATATTTAAAGAACAGATACTATTTTAAGCTCTACGTAAAATGTTTGTGTCTTATATTATGACTTTGTTTTATGATATTGTTTTATATCTGAACAAATTTACCACAATTTATAGTTTTCATGAACCTGATGGTGGGGTTGAACTTCAAACACTTTTCTCCAAATTTAAGAAAGATGATTTCAGCAACCAGGAGAAAGCACAGGTTAAATGCTTCTTTAATTTAAAACTTATTCCAAGACAGATTTTAAACAATTTTTTGTAGCAAATACTGTATATTTTTTAATACCTTAAAAGCTATTTAACAGTTTTATCCTTGAATTTGGTGATATCTGACTTCTCTATTAGTTACAAAGTAAACTAAAATTTTTATTTTTCAATACCATATATTTTTTATACAGGTGATGTTTGAAACTTTTCTGATCAAAATAGGAGTGCACCAAACTAGCGTTATTTCATCCAAGACACTTGTTCAATCTTATTGCTCGGGAAGCTTGCTCCTAAATGCTCATCTTAAAAATCTGAGGTGGGAAAGTGGATAAATATTTTGTGTTGAATTTAAACTTTTATTAAAATAAACAATGTAAATATAACAATAAGAAAGTTTAAAAATCAAGCATTAAGCCAGAAACTTTACTGCTCTGTATTTTGCAAAGATATATTAAAGTAAAGATATATTAAAGATATATTAAAGTAAAGATATATTAAAGATATATTAAAACTTTATTTTGTATTTTGGAAAGATATATTAAAGTATGCAACATTCAAAATAAATCAATAAGCAATATATATTAAAAATGTGAAACTAAAACATGTTTTAAGCATTGTTTATTTTTGTTGTTTTATTCAGAGTGGACAAGCATAATGCTGATCGAACATATTCCAAAGAATCACTAAATCGTAAACGACGACAACATTCAAAAAGAAGAAAACATCAGGGAAGTTTAAGGCAACCTAGCAGGTTTGATTGCTCACAATTTTAATTTTATATTGGTTGTTCTTTTGTGAAAAAATTTTTAGTTAACTTAATTTTTTTCACCAGCTTAATTATTCTTTATAATTTATACTTTCTCTTATACTAGTTAATAGCTTATTCTGCATTTGTGATTTTAATTGTCATACAATGGTTATAACTAATATTTGCTTATGATAATTTACCCATGTACCACAAATGGCAGTTGTATTTATTTTATTGGTTATATATTGGAAATAGATATATATATTAAAAATAGGGTTTATGAAACTTATACTAGAAAATTTTAACTAACAGAGTATGCAAATATTGTACACTAATAACGAAATCTTTAAATATAGAACTTGGTCACGTGGCAGATACAGCGACAAAAGAGATTCAACAATATTCTCCTGCCAAGGTTTCATGTTTAAAACATCAGCTTGTGATAATGAAGTTCAACCAGCAAGGGTTGAAGAGTAAGATTGTTTGTTTGTTATAGTTTTAGATTAAAATATTAAGAATTTAAAACTGAATTTAAACCTAGATTTCTTGGGTTTCTATTCTGATTTTTTTTTAATTTTTGTTTATTTAAAATCGCCATTTATTAAACATTTTATTTAAATTCATGTTATTTTTTAATTTTGTTCTTGTATAAAATCTAGTAAACAGTATTTTATGCAAGCAATTAATATATTTAAGTTGTATGCTATTTTAACTTAACAATTTCTTTTAAATTATCTTTGATTTGTTTAGACTTGACTCTCCTAAAATATCCCCTAAAAGTAAAAAATCTCGGCAAAATAATAAGAACAACAACAAGAAATTGGAAGAAAAATTATTGAATGAAAAAAACACCAAAATGTAAGATTACAGAATCAATATTTTTAAATGTGGTATTTAGATATCAGCTTACAAAAATGGAAAAATTATCAATATTTTTTTTTGCAATATTTATTATTATAATTCATGGTCTACTGTGGTTTTTAAATAAAATCTTATGTTTTTATTTGCTTTTAGTAGTTACTAGTTGATAGCCGCCTAATGGTCAGGATTTTAATTGTTGTAAAATATTCACAATTTATAACTAATATTTGTTTAAGATAATTTGTCTGCCAAGCACAAAAATATATTTTTTTCTTGCTATATTGTTTTTTGAGCTCTTTTGTTTAAGGTTTATATATGAATGTATAACTAAACACTTCATTACAGGTCTACCCTGAATGTGATAGTGGATTGCACCATAGATATGATCAAGCAAAGAGTTGATATTGCCCTGATCAGACTTGTTTATCAATTTGTTCAATGTTCAGATGCAATCCAGCAAGCGATGACAGATATGCAGGTACCTAATTATTGTTTAATCAGTTTGTTTTGTTATTAAGTATTCATAGTTACTGTATACTACACATACTTGTCAATATAGATCTAATGGGACTTATTAAAGTTATATATGTTTAATTTATATGCCCACAAAATAAATAGAACTGTCGTTTGTGGTGCGTGGGTAAATTATAATAAGTATATATTAGTTGCAATTGCGATCATATTACTACAACTAAAATGCTAACTATAGACCAGGTTGAACTTAGAAGATTTACTCCTATTATATATTGGTAATAAGTGCTAATAGTCTTAACTAACATGTTATAGGTGAATAAATACACTGAAGGTTCAATCTCCCCTGACCCAAGCCACAAGAGAATGGGATCCAACATTTCAGCTATTAGCATGCTTAGTTCACAACCTTCTAGTTTAAGGTTTGTATTTAATAAAGTTGCTTTAAACTTAATGTTAAGGTTTTGTATGCAAGTTGTGTTTACACTCAAAACATGTATATTTTTTGCATTTTATTACGTTAATGTTTGGAAATTAGCTCACTTTGAAATATTATGTACAGTAAACTAATAACTTTATCAATTAAATTAGCTAAATTAAAAAATGTGATTTCTTAAAATTAAACTATTTAAAAAATAAATCATGTACTGTTTATTAAAATATTAACTTTCTTTCCATAAAGTAGCAAACCTTCAATATTGAAAAGACGACACACTTCACCAACTCATCGTCGAACTCCAAGTGAAATAAATGAAACAGCAAGTATGGCATCATCTACAAGTACTAACAGTGGAGATTTTGTGCAATGTTGGCAGGTTTGTTGACTCTGATCTTTTTATAGAGTTATGGAGATTGCTTTGTTACTGATTGTAAGACTGCTTGTGCATTCTGGTCTTATTTTCACATGTAAGCTAGATATTAACCAACATCTATTGACTTGAAATCTTGCATCGGAGACCTTTTTGTAATATTTTAAATGTTATATAAACTGGTGTTTATCTTACTAAACTTACTGCTTATCAAACTGATTTATTAAATAAATACCAATCTGCTACCATAGTAACTTAACTTTTAATTTTTACAAATAAAATGTCTTTGTCAGTTATGAATGTAATTGCTTCTTTAATATTGTTTAATTAATACCCTGCTTATTTAATTATAATCTGTGCAGAATTAGCGCTAGTAATGCTTTTGATATAAACATTTTTGTTAATATTTTTAAGGGCAATAAATAACACAAGTAAAGTTTTTATTAACCTTTAAACTTATAGATTATTTATTGCCAGTTTTTAATACTTTTATTGTTACATGCAGATATTGTACAAGCTTGTTGATATGCATAATAGTGAAGCTGGAACTTCTGCATTGAATTCACCTCTAATTCAAGGTAAGGCAACAGTTTACTTTAGTTAAATGCCTGTTCTACAGAATTCATGTAAACTGCTGTAATGACAAATACTTTTGGTGAACCACAAATAGCAGTTTCAAATATAAAAGTGAAATGATTGTATATATGTTCATTTAAATATGTATACATACATTTTCTATTAAAGTTTATTATACATAAATATATCATTTAAAGCTATTTAATATAAACTTGGTCTAACAGTTTAAACATAAAACTATTCAGTCTTTGTATACCAATATACAAATGGTGAACTTTTATATATTTTTTTGTTTAAAAATTAAACAATTACAGAGTAAACACTTTTTCTTTTCTGAAGAGTAAATAAAGTAAAAACTTTTTCAGATGACTTTATGTATGAGAATGAACGCAAACTTAATCGTGGAATGAGCTCACTCGTTCGAAACTCAAGTTTCTCGCAACCTTATGTTTCAATGATGATCTTATTCAATGCACAAGTCAAAAGGGTAGGTTATATTTGTATTAACTTAAATTATTTATTACTTTGTAGATTTAAATTAATATTTATTTTTTTTGTATATATCTTCATCCTCGATGTGGAAAAGTCGAATGCATGCCTTAAACATAGAGTAACATCAGTTACTCCGACCCAGTCTCTAGTTGCCTGTGGCAGTTTGGGATAGTATAGATTATAATTGCCCGGTAATTAAACTGCTGATTAAGTGATGGCTCAGCAGGAGTTTATACCGTTTATATCGCCTTACTCAAGGCTGCTACAGCATACGATCATTGGGGATTGAACCCACAACCTCATGTGTAGTGTAGCAAGTGTTCTTACCACTACACCACGTTGCCATTTTAAACATTGGGTGGTTTTATTTAAAGAATAGTAAATTCAGTATTTGTGGACAATTTTTTATTTATTACTATATAGTTAGTTTAGTTTTAAAAAGTTAATTTTGTTTTTCTAAATATTTTTCTAAATGTGTTTTTTTTTATAAAAAGGAGTTTATTAACAAATTTTTATTGAATTTTAAATCAAATATTGTTTTTTAATTAAATTATCAAAAGAAAGTATCCTTCTATTTTTTGATACTTTATTGTTGTAAGTTAACATTTATTTTCACTCAGGTTCAGTTATTAGCTGAGGTTATAGATCTCAAACTCAGTGCAAATATTTATGAGATAAATGCCTCAGTTTCTCATACCAAGAAGTCTTTTAGTGTTTATAAACATGAAGCTAGCTCTTCTCTTAAAGCGGGACTGGACAAAATACTTTGTGATATTGCTGAGAATGCTTTTGGCTCAAAAAAGGTGATTTTAAAATGTTTTGGCTTTGGCGAAAAGCTCTTCTTTTAAATGAATGTCAATTATTGCCATTTTACTCTAAATTTAAATAAAATTAGTGTATAAATAAGAAAAGAATTAAATGGAAACTAATTTTAATTAATTTAATTTAAACTATTTTTAAAAGCAATTGTTTTGTTAATTAAAGACCATATTTTTAATTGAAAAACTAGTTCAATAAAAAAATAAAAAATAATATTTTTAGACAATTTTAACTTGTAATGTGAACAAATCCACCCTTGATGCCTCAACCAATCACCGGCGAGCAAGTGAACAGGGTAACAAAGGCTCTCTTGTGATTGGTCAGATTGTGATTGATCTTCCACAACATGCAGCATCACTCCATGATGTTGTATCACGAGGCTCACGACATCTTTCATCTCATATTCATGAGTTTGCACAAACACCAACTTATAAACAGTAAGTTTTGAAAGAATCTTTAAACTTTATTTGGGTTGATTAAAAAAAGGGTAATTTTTAGGGAATCTGTGTAAACTTTTTTTGCTTTAGAGCTTTTACTATTTATAAAAGGATTTTAATATACTGGCAGTGTGGTGTAGTGGTAAAAACACTTGCTACACCACACATGAGGTCCTGAGTTTAATTCCAACTGCTCTTATGCTGTAGCGCCCTTGAGTAAGGCGCTATAAACAGTATGAACTCCTGCTGAGCCAGCACTTAATCAGCAGCATAATTATCGGGCAATTATAATCTATAATATCCCAAACTGCCACAGGCAACTCGAGACTGGTTTAAAGTAACTGATGTTACTCTATGTTTAAGTTGCGCATTCGACTTTCTAACATCGAGGATAAAGATATCTACAAAAATATATATATATTTAATTTTCTATTCTGTTTTTTATTTTCTATTTTTTTTTTTTTTTTAGATATAGTTTAATTAAAGTTATATTTTTTACTAAAATTTATATTTTAATTTCAAAATTCTACTTAGTTTTAGTTTTATTTTTTTTATGATTTACTTTTTTTTATAAACTTTACTTAAAATTATTTTCAAGGTCATTTGAAGTTGTTGATGGCATTCCAATTACGACCCCAAGTACAACGACCTTTGGTACGTTGACCCCCGTAACCCCTAATGCAATAACAGCCATCATTGACCTCAGTCAAGATTCGAGTGATGTTGTTAACGTACCGGTTGTGTTAAGGTAAATATTCCAAAAAAATATTAATTTTAACAAATCTTTTTTTTTCATAAATTTTTATAATTTTTTTTAGTTTCTCTCTTCTTCTTGAAGGGATCGAAGCGGGAGCAAATATTCTTCCCTCTCTTAGAGCAAAATATGTCACAAACTCCATCCAGGGAAGCGGAAGAACAGGAAGTGATGCGGAGTTTGTTCTATCGATGCCAACTCACTCTCTTCAGTTTGCAACAAGTGAGGTAGGACTTCCAAAATATTTAACTTTTTAGAGTGTAATTTTTCTTGATTGTTTGGGGTTAAATTTCCTTTTAAAATTTGAGGTTAAATTTGAGTTTATTGTCACAAGTTTATTATTTTATGTTGTTTTAAAGACTTTTTTTATTAGTTACTAACAATTTTTTTATTTAAAAAATTAAGATTATATTTAGTTACTAAACAGTTTTATTTAAAAAAAAACAACGCCTACAATTTATTTAGACCTAGTTTGTGAATTGCTGAAACTACTTTACTTACATAAGTACATAAGTAAATTAATCTGAACTTAATCTTTTTTTGTGATCAGACCCAAACCCAATCAGATTTGAACCCAGTTTCCACCACTATTGACCTTCCAGCTATTAGTTGTGAGGGGGAAGTTAAACAACAGAAAGATGGAGTCAACCACATTCCCCACCCAGGTTCATTTCCTTATTTTGTAAAGTAATTTTTGCTTCAAAGTTAAAAAGAATATAACTTGAACTTTGAAATATAAAAAGTTTTAAATTTTAGGGTGTAATCTTTGCCCTAAAATTGTATAGAATATAACTTTATTTGAAATTCTGAAAACCATATTAATAGCATCATTAAATTTAGATTTGTTCATTTAAAATATTTCTTGATTCAAAGTTTGTTTTTTAAAGGATTTTAAATTTACATTTCTTGAATAAAATTCTGTTTTTTAACTGTTTTAAATATATATTTCTTGATTAAAATTCTGTTTTTCAAATGATTTTAAATTTATATTTCTTGATTAAAATTCTGTTTTATTTAACAGAAGGAGAATTGCAAATGAAAGGAGGTGAATTCTTATCAGTTTCTATCAATATTGGAAGTTTTGAGCATACCTTAACAACTGATCTACTTAATCAACTTATTTTCTTACAAGAAATATTTATGAGTGAAGTAAGTAAATTATAAATTACTTTAAAGATACAATGTAAAACCCAAAATAATTAAAGTTTATTTGTTTTATTGCCTTAATATTAATTTATTGTACAATTGCGATATTTAAAATAACAGTTTTCAATTGTTTTAAGGTTAATGAAGTGATTCAAAAAGTGTCATCTGCTGAAAAACCAGTTCCATTGTGGTCAGAGAGTAGTCTCCCATCAGTCGCATCCACCAGTGAGCAGTCAATGTTGTATCAACTACAGCTACAATTAGAGGTCGGTTTATAAACACATTTTTTTTAAAAACTTAGTTATGTCTATATGTAATGGAGCTCAGTAGATGATGTATATATTTATATATATGTCTTATCTATAAAATAAATAAACTGCCATTTGTGGTGTGCAGGTAAAATATTGCTGGCAAATATCAGTTGTGACCATATCACAATAAATTGAATTCCAACTGTAGGGCGACCCACTGACTAGTTTAATTTAGGTGTTGTTATCAATTTTTGTATTTTGTTAATTAATGTACATTAAACTTGTACTGCATTCTCTTACATAAAAAGTTATACACAGGGCATTCAAATAACAGCCAGTACTCCATCCAGCAATGCAGTTAGGTTAAAAACAGGAACAATGGTGTTCGAACTTTCAAACAGAGTGGTGAGGTCAGCTGACAGAAAACTTCGTAAGTTTGATTTGATTTACTTAGATTTACTTAGATTTATTATATGCTAGTTTGTTGAATTTTAAAATGAATAAATAAGTTTTCTAAGTTTGATAAATGTTGCGATAAGGTTAATGTTTTAGACTTTGTTTGTTTTTTACTAGTTTTGTTTTTTGTTAAACTTTATATAACTTTACTTATAAATTACATATAAATACATATGTAGTTATTGCTCTATAATAAATCTGTTAAACAAGTAAAGGATAACATTTTAAACTTTCAACTGTTTTTTTTTATCTAAAACCTAATAAAATTTTTCTAGAAAACATCCCAAAATATTTGAAGTTGTTCGGCAAAGCTCAAGTTGATTTAACCCTAGCCTTGGGAGCTCTAATCATCAACAATGTTTATCCTGAAGCAGATCCTGAGTTCCAACAAATGGCTTACTTTACAACAAGGATAGGACTTCAGAACTCAACTCAACAGGCTCAGGATACTGGAAACAGTAAGTTTGTTGAATAGTTTTTAAGATATACTTGTAGCAGTTGTTTTGATTATGAAAATAATTAAAAGAACACATTACATATTTGCCTTTATTTAAAATCAGGCACATGTGGATTACTAAGAAATTTTAGTTTAAATACTGACTGATGTGCAATTTTTTGCAAATTTTTTTGTCTTTTTTAGTTAATTTAAATGTTTTTGTTTCAATAAATTTACTTGTTAACAAACAAATGTACTGGTATACCAGTTTTCAATATACTTTTAGTTTTTAAATGAAGCAAGAGATATTTTGTAGTTTTTTTATATTAAAAGTGTTTAATTCTTCTTATGTATATATATCTTCATTGGTACAGAATTTTATAACCAAATTTTTTATAAAATTAACTAACAACATATGGTTCACATATTTACATTTTGTGTTTAACAAAACATTTTATTTCAAGCTTTGTCTCCCCCTAATTTTGCTCAATCCATTCAACTACAAGATAACAACGTCATCCTAATAAGTCTAACTCGTCCAATCTTCTTTGTTCAACCTACTGCATTTGATAAAGGTAAATTAACTAAAATATTTTCAATTTTTAACGTTGGATTTACCCTAACTTTATTTATTTTGAAAAAATATTCACAAGAATATGAAAAACCTTTTAAATCAACTATTGGCAGTTTGTATAATGTTTCGAGACTTGATTTTTTTGCAAACTTAGGTCTAATAGTTAACATACTTGCTTTACAAAAACTTAAGTATATATTTAAAAGCTTTTTTATTGTAGCAATCCTAATATTTCTTGCATACAAAAGTGCTTATGAAGATTGGGTTGAGAAGAGATCTGAATTAGGAGGAACTGTGAGATACGCTACAAGACAGGTTTAACTACAGTCATTGCTTTTTTGTTTAATTTACATAAAGTTTTATATATCAGTTGGTCGTAATAATTTAAATGGCATTTTAAACAAACAAAAATATAATGCAATTTGGACGAAAAAAGAATTAATTTTTTTGAATAAAACACAAATATAACATTTTAATAATGGTTTCGTAGAAAGGACCAAATCTTTTATGTCATTTATTCTTAAGGTGATAAATCGTTAATAAAAAGTGTAAGACTATGTTTTTAAATGTCTTTTGTTATATTGTTTGCTATAAAATATAATATTGTCTGTTTACGAATTATGTCATAAAATTTTAAGTTATTTTTAAATAAACTTTTTGCTTTTTAAGGTTGTAAGTGCCATCCAAGTAAAACGAGCACAACACCAAAGTACCATACAACAACACAGCAACCTTTTTCTACAACTATCCGTCCATGACCTGGGCATTTGCTTGCCTGTTCCTAAAGACATTCAATCTTATAACGTAAGTTGTTTAACATGTATAACATAAGATGTAAGCCCTTTTTGTACTTTTAAATATTATAAAAAAATGTATTTAATATTATAAATATGTTAAGGAATTAGAATTTTAAAATACCTTAAAAGAAATATTTACAATGTTATGTGTTTATTGTTGTTTACTTTTTTTCAATTTAAAAATAATTTTTAAAGTCAATGTATCATGTACATTTCAATAATGTAATGTTTATTGTACAAAACTATCCGATATGTTACCTGCATGCTTCAAATGGTGGATTTGTGTTAATTTGTAGGCCTATAAATTGGACATACAAACATTACATATATTTAGAGAGAGTCTACTAAACTCCTTTACATATAGATCTTATGCTAATTTGAAAAAAAAATTTTATTTTACAAATATTTAAACAAAATTTAAAATAAAACTTATTTTTAATAGTTATCTGCCCATGATGAGTTGTCTTCAGCTCTTGTTCTTACAATAGGAAGCACCTTGATCAACGCTTGTTACGCTAAATCTTTGGTAACCACTGGCAACTTCAAGGGGTTTTGTGTAAGGTTTGCTGATGACTTCCAGACCTCCTGGGACGACTGGTCGCCGACTCCGGTGCCAGGAAAAAATATTGTTGCCATGAATTCGTTTGTTGTACCACAAGGATCTTATGAGGTTAGAATTTTTAATTTCTAAATGTTTATTTATGTGTTTAAGTTTTGATATTTTTTATTATATTAGAAATTTGCTAATTATTTTTTTTATATTTAAATTCATCCTTGATTTGGGAAGGTTGAATGAGCGCGAGAGTAACATCAGTTAACCCGACCCAGTTTTAAATTGCCTGTGGCAGTTTGGAATATTATAGATTATAATTGCCCGGTAATTATACTGCTGATTAAGTGCGGGCTTAGCAGGAGTTCATACCGTTTATAGCTTTTTACTTAAGAGCGCTGCAGCATAAAAGCAGTGGGGATTGAACCCACGACTTCATGTGGTGTTAGAACCGATGGTTAATGGTCCACTTTACAGGCTGCAATGTTTGTAATATGCTTAAAACAAACCAATATTGGCCAGTGATAATTTACTGGTGTCTTAAAGTTGCTTTATTTTTAAACTAAAGGCTGGACATAATTTTTTTTGGACATACTTGTATATATTTTTTACACTTTATTAATAGAGTTGTATAAACTTAAAAAAAAGGAAGATTTTTTTCTTCTTAAATTAATCATTTGCATTTAAAGTCTAACATTTTACTTATACCACCAATCTTCACACAGATCTGTACAGACACCACCAGTTACAACAAAACCTCAGGAGTGATGGCACGAACCAGTGTGAACGTAGTGTGGCAGATGAAAGGAATTGACGTTGAGTTTGACACCAAAATTGGAGCTCACTTTGCTCAACTAATCGACACTCTGACAATCATAACCGGACAAGACGGAAGTTTTGGACGCGATTCATCCGTCAACGACCGACTTTGTTCTGACTCAGGGAGCATGGCTGACATGGATGCGATGATGTCATCATTTGACGATGTTATCGACTCTCCATCATTACCGATTTCTCCGACTAGCAGGAAAGATCGAACGAGGAAAATTGAACAAGAACTTAACGAGGTTCGTTTAGATTAATGTTAATTTAATTAAGTTTGTTACTACAAAGAAAAGTTACCTTAAATTTAACTTTGTATTTGAGATAATTTGATATTAACTTGAGTTTAGTTACTCCAGCGAAAAGTTAACTTAAATTTAACTCAAGATTTGAGTTAACTTAAGAATAACTTAAGTTTAGTTAATTTAAAAAAAAGTTAACTTAAAGTTAACTCAAGGAACCTTGGAAACTCAAGACAAACTAGAGTTAAGTTACTCCAAGAAAAATTAATTTTAATTTAACACAATATTAGAGTTAACTCTAATTTAACTCGACTTTAGTAATCTTCCTTAAGTTTTAAGGAAATTTTATTGAATCGAACTTAATTTAATTTATTTTAAGGTTGTGAGGACTGTAATTGATTTAAGAGCTCTTGGAGCCAAACCTTCAATTGTGGAAGAACAAGAGAGAAAGATGCACGCACTTGAACTCACTTTATCTTCGATGTTTCGACAGAATTTTAGGAATAAATTAAGGAGGTCGAGCGCCAAAACTAAGAAGGCCAAAAAGGTGTTTTAATTTTTTTTAATTTTCAACTTTTAAATTGGTTAACTTTGGGATATTATGATGCTAGTTTTAAGAAAATTATTTTAATTATATTTTATTTGGAATTTATAACAAAAGAATAATAAACTTTTTTGTAGAAGTAAATTTAATAAATTAATTAACTAAATAAATAATTTTATTCAATTAATTAACTTAATAAATACATTTCACTAATAACTTAAAAATAAAAATAATTTAAATTAATAACTAAACTAATTAAATAATTTTAAATAACTAATTAAAAATAATTGTAACTTCAACTAATTTACTGATTAAATAATTTAATTAATTAACCTAATTACTTTCAGGAAACCCGACGACAATCCCGCCCCCTTTCCAGTGAGTTTCACCCCAAAGTTCAGACCTCAAAGTCAGCCTATTCCACCCTCCCTGCAATGAGGAATGTGAGGGATGAGGGAAGAAGGATCTCGTGGAATGATGAGGAATCGGATGAAGATGATTACGACAGCACTTCCACTTCAGAGTCAGGTGGGATAGAAATTCTAGTTTTTTTATTTAAAACTTTGTTTTTATTTAGTATTTTATATTAGTTAGAGTTTTATTGTTTTTAAATTCTTTTTAACCTGTTGTTTAAAGTCTATTTGGTTTTCTGAATTGACCAATGATTTAAAGGTGGGGATTTTAGGCATTTTTTTACAAGCTTTATTAAATAAAAGTTGGAAAATGTAGCATATTTAGTAAAATAAAAACTTCAAATAGTGTCAAACCGTTACACTTTATATCTTCCAGTCAATAGCCAGCTCTACTGTCGAAATTTTATTTGTCGTATTATGGTTGCAACTTTTAGTTAATATTTGCTTGTAATAATCAACCTGTGCACCAAAAACATCAGTTTTATTAATTTTATATTCCTATAAATTGGACATCATCCACTTAGCTTCATTATATATTGATTGACATAAAAGTTAATTTTTACAGAGTTTGAGGAACTTGATGGAAAAGTTTTCCATCCTCAACCTCAAAGATTTGTTGAAGATCGAAATATGTCGATTCAATCTCAACCTACTTCTCAGGTTATTAGAAGTTTTTTATAAAGTTTAACATAATTATTTTTGACCAAATTATTTATTTTTAAAAAGTCTGCCAAATTAATCTTTTAAAGTGGAGGAAAAATTAATAAAAATATTGCAAATTTTTACCTAACTCTGGTTATTGTAAAGTTTCTGCTTAACTATGCTCTAAATTCAGTCTTTTCAAAACAAAGCTCACCAAATATATAAAAGCCTCACTTTGTTAAATTTTGCTTATGTTTTAAATTAAGTTTTTACATTTAAGTTAACCACATTCCAGAAACTTTTTTAATAATTTTTGTTTGTTAGGTAATGGGACCTGAAGCAGAATTAGAAATGATCCTGGACATAAAAGTGGAGATTGATGGAGGAAAGATAGTTTGTCATCCACTTAAGTCCTCAGACACAAACGTTGATTCTTCAAGGTATTTGTTGAAGTAATATTGCCTAAGATATGTTTAGAATTTGTATTTTTAAATTTGCATTATTGTAACTTGTGTTATTTAAAAACTTTTAATCCCTAAAATATCTAGAAAATTTTTTTTTAATTATTTTATTCTCTTTAGCTCCACGTTTAACCACCAACGTTTACTTTCAACTTCTGTCACTGATTCAAATGAGACAAACTTCTATGTTCCTGGTGTAGAGGTTAAAGTTCATTACAACTCTGAAACTAAAGATTCAAATTCTCCCAACACTCCAAAATCTCCTAATTTAAACAACATTCCTAACATACAGGTTGGTTTTGAGTCTTATAGGGTTGAAATCCTCATTCTTTGATTTTTTTTACTGCTACTGCATTTTGACTAATATAATAGGGTTGCAACTGATATCTGTTCGTGGTAATGTTATTTACCTAAACACTATTAATTGCAATTTGTTAAATTATATTAAAAATATTAGTGTTTTAGCTACAAGGGTTTAAGTCACTCCAAAGCCACACTATCCACTCTTGAGTATGGCGCTATGAGTAGCTTAAAAATACATTTAAACAGAGCACCTTTTCTTAAAAAACCTTATAACTTTAAGTTGATTTCTAAAACAATGAGTGTATATACATTTAATATTTTCTGAAAATTTAGTATATATTATTATGTTTATTTTTCATCTAATTTTACAATTTGAAATTTTTAAAGGTTGACTCCCCCGGTGGTGGAAATATATACAAAACAAGTTTATCCTCAACTTCTTCCAACAGAGCTTGTGTTTACACCTGGTTCTCCATCCAATCGCTCCCTGAGATGGTGATAAGTCCCTGCTTCCTGGATTATATGGAACAAACTTTAGCCAATTTACCTTCCAGTTTCAATGTTGGGGAACCAACCAATATATCAGTGTCAGGTAAAAACTTTTGTTTTATTTTTTAATTTATCGACAATATAAAAAGTCTTTACTCTCAAATTAAATTTTATAATTTTTTTTACACTAGACCTAAGTTTGTAATAAATTTTTAAAGTTTCAGTTAAGTAATTAATCTTCAAATTGTTCTTATCTAAATATATGTTAAACATCCTAAATTCATTTGTATGTTTTGGGTATTTAAATATATTTAAAACTTTAGGTAAGCCCAACACAAATCAGCAGGGACTGATTATAAAATATAAAAAAAAAAATAAGAAAACTTGCACCAGGACTGCAAGACTGGTTTTGGGCAACAAATTTTACTACACAAAATATTTTCCTTTGGCCTTTCTACATCAAAAGCAATTAAAAAAATATTATTAGCTTGATTTTATACTTCTATTAAATATTAAAAAATTTAATCATTCTTATAAACCACATTTAAACTTTTCAGACAATGACACAGACTCTTATGGGGATCCAGTTGAGGCATTTAACACAACGATGGCTTCACTACCAGTTGATGTGGTTGTCTATGTCCATGTTCACCCCTCACATGTCTCTTTTAACTGCCAACCCATGTCAAGAGTTGAGTGCTTGCTACATATTCCCAACCTGGACCTAGTGTTCAGTAGTATAAGAGATACAACTGGAGCTGTGGTTGGGGCAAACTCTTTTTCTTTTGCTGCTGATAAGAATTCATCCGATTCTTTGTGTAAGTGTTTTTGTTATTTTATCTTTTAAATATTTCTACTTCACTACAATTTGTTTTGAGCATGTTTTTTGTTGCTTTTATGCTGTTGTGCTCTTAAGTAAGAAAGTATTAATGATATAAACTCCTGCTGAGCCCGTATTTGATCAGCAGCTTAATTACTAGGCAATTATAATCTATAATATCCCAAACTGCCACAGGAAACTAGAGACTGGGCCAGGGTAACTGATGTTACTCTATGTTTAGGTCGCGCATTCGACCTTTTTACATCAAGGATAAAAATATAAGTTACAAGTTGCTTAATTTATAAATTTTTTTTAAATTGAAATTTTGTTTCAGCTTGTAGTAGTTTTCCAAGTGGGTTAAGCTTCACCGCCGTGATGTCTGATTTTTCCGTTTATATTTTCCACCCTTATGGAACCCAACAACAACAACAGCAAGGGTGGGATAATAAGGTGGGATCGGGGAGGAATGATTCACTCAGTGTCGACCTTGAAGTTGTTAAGGTAAACACTTTTTTATTTTATATGGCAAATACTTGTTTAGTTTTTATTGTAAAAATTTTTTTTTATTAATTAATTTTAATTAACAAAAATTTTATGTTACCTAAACTTTTGTACATTTTTTTTGGCTAGACATTTTGCCTAACAAACAATCTTACCAAAGATAATTAAGAAAAATTTATATTAAACCAAATTTTTTCTAATTAAAATTTTTACTTTAGATAAATATTGTGCGCACCAGAAAGGGATCAACTCCATTAGATTGCAATGTTTCTGTGTCATCCAAACCAAGAGAAAATATGATTTCAATCAACATCTCTGCTTTAGTTGATATTGGTTGGTGTTTTAATATTCTTAAAACTTTTTTTTCTATTTTTAGTTGGTTTTAAAATTGACTTTGTAGAAATTAAAATTTTTTTTTTGTTAAAGTTCAAGAAAATTAGCAATATAACTTATGCATTATTTATTAAAGTTTTTTTTCTCTTTTTTTGTATATAAATTTATCCTCGATGTGGGAAAGTCAAATGCGCGACTTAAACATGGAATAACATCAGTTACTCCGACCCAGTCTCGAGTTGCCTGTGGCAGTTTGGGATATTATAGATTATAATTACCCGATAATTATGCTGCTGATTAAGTATTGGCTCAGCAGGAGTTCATACCGTTTATAGCACCTTACTTAAGGGAGCTACAGCATGAGATCAGTGGGAATTGAACGCGATTGAAAAAATTAATTTAACAATATTAGTTACATGTAAAATATAATAAAAAATTTTATTTTTAGGTAAAGCTTCGTTTAAATATGATATGAGAAGATTAAGTGAAATTTTAGCTTTTCCAAGAGCCTGGTATAGGAAGAGCATTGCCAGAAGATTGTTCCTGGGAGATACTTCTGAAATACCTACAAAACCAAAGTAACTGTTATTTTATGTTGTTGTTTGTAAAAGATTTTAGTGAACAATGTATCTTTATTTTAAAGACTTAAAATGAGCCAGCACTTAATCAGCAGTATAATTATCGGGTAACTATAATTTATAATATCCCAAACTGCCACAGGCAACTCGAGACTAGGTTGGAGTAACTGATGTTACTCTATGTTTAAGTCGCGCATTCGACTTTCCTACATCGAGGATAAATATAAATACAAAAAAAAAAGTTGGTGTATTAACAAAATCTTTATTTTATTTTCAGAGTGGAATTGGAAAAGGATAGTGGAAGGTTTGTACAGAAAACTTTAAATATCACTTATGATAATAATAAATGTTAACTTGCTTTTGTTTTAGACTAAGGGGAAACTCGAAACATGAAACTGGAATATTTAGTTTTCTTGCTGAAGAGTCTCCGATGGCTTCACCAAAGAAAAGCAAAGCTAAAACTAAGCAACCTGGTAGGGTCAAGTTTAATAATTTTTAGTATAATCAAGTTTATTTTATGCATTTATTTATCCTTGATGTGAAAATACTAACTTTACAGCCTAAACATCGAAGACTTGTGTTTACACATTTCTTAGTTGATGTTTAGTATTTTGCTTACTATATTGCATGTTTACTAATCTGCTAATTGATTTTTGCTCAACAGAAGTCAATTTATAACCATTTTAATACAGTCCATATAACTTGAAGTCGGTGGGATTTAAACCCAAGAGCTCATGTGTTGAATTCAAATATTTAAGCTACTACACAAACCTTATTATAACAATGTTTGAGCATTAAAATTGGATTTTGTTTATATTTAGATGGGATATCAACAACTTCAATCGAGCAATCCTGGAAGGGAGTTGTTTTGTTTGGGTTATCCATGAGTAGATTGGATGTTTCTATGAATATGAGTAACGTAATGGGGAATACTGTATGGTCATGTGATGGACTGAAGTCCAATGGAAGGCTTTATATTCAAAGTACAGGGGATAAGGTTGGTGGAAAGTTGTTTGAAGGTTTCAGTTAATTTAAATCTTTGTAAAAACTAATACTAAATATGTTTGTAATATATTACTGTTTTTATTAAAACTTTACAAAGAACTATGTTTTTAAAATATAAAAAGATGTAGTACTATTTTGGGTTAAATTTATAAGTTTAAACTACTTTTTTGTTATAAATAAACATCAGGAATTATTATATTTATATAATTTAAAACTTAAATATTTGTACTTTTGCATTTCATTAGAATCTTGATTTAAATTTAATTTTCATTATTTTTAGGATATATTTTTATCTTGTGGATTGGATAACTCGCAACTTCATGCCAAGAGTGGAATAATTGGGGGAAACATCGAGCTTAAAAACATGAAAGCTAACTGTAAGTTTTTATGTAAATACATATTTATGTAAAACTTCTGTTTAATTTAATAATACAAGCTTTAACAAAATTTAAAATATATTTAACTTTTTTGGGGGATTTTAAGTTTTTTGTATATTATTATAATATTTATTGTTTTTTGTATGATTTTATGATATAAATTTCGTACATTTAAAAAACACATAATATTTTAATCTTTTTATATTTCAAGTTTTAATATATGAATTAATATGTTGGGAAAAGAAGTCATATTTGATCAGGGTTTATAACTCATTTAATAAAAACTTTTAAATTTAAATTTTTAATAAAAAAAAAAATTTGAATCCTTAAAACAAAACATTTGCAAACCCAAGACTAACAATTAAAATTTTGCCAATAAAATTTTATTTTAAAACAAAAAATAATGTAAAATAACAGTTCGTATTGCACTAATGCTATATTGTTCACTCTTCAGCCAGGTGTTTACAGATAGCTTTGAGCCAGAGCATAGCTAAACACGTCACAGTTGCACACTTTTCCCAAATAAAATTATGAAACCTATCACTTTAAGATGATACTGAAAAAAAACTGTAATAAATGTGATTTTGAAATTTATTCTCAAGGTCACCTTCTTGAACCCAGTATCGGCCAACCCATGCACAAAGTAAACGTTAAACTCGATAGTTTAGGGGGTCGCATCGAGTATATGGGGGGCTGTGTTATGATGGGGAGATTGACCCATGTTCACCTTAAACTGGGTGATGAATGGGAGGGACCCAAACCTAGTGCTCCTATTAGTGTTGAGAAAAGGTAAATACTTTTAAAAGTAACAACTTTTTTATGGTTCGAAATCTTAGATTTCGAAACATATTGTTATTGTCATTATATTTATTATTATTATTATTATTATTATTATTATTATTATTATTATTATGGTTCGAAATCTTAGATTTCGAAACATATTGTTATTGTCAGTGTATTTATTATTATTATTATTGTTTTTATTCTTTCTAGTCAGAATTTTGAAAGACGATAACTTTTGTTCTTTAAAACTAAAAGTTCTAAATTTTTAGTATGTTTGTTATTATCCCAACGAATCGCAAACCTCCTATTTACGACATTTAATTATCACTAATTACTAATTAATAGGTGTTTGTTTATTAAAATTTAAAGGTTGTTATTAATTTTTTAAATCTTGGTCAATTGTATATTATGATATTACTAACTCAAAAATAAATTAAAATTTTAATTTTTATCACTAATTACTAATTAATAAGTGTTTATTTATTAAAATTTAAAGGTTGTTATTTATTTTTTGAATCTTGGTCAATTGTATATCATGATATCAGTAACTCAAAAATGAATTAAAATTTTAATTTTTATCACTAATTACTAATTAAAAGGTGTTTCTTTATTAAAATTTAAAGGTTGTTATTAATTTTTCAAATCTTGGTCAATTGTATATCATGATATTAATAACTCAAAACTGAATTAAAATTTTAATTTTTAATCACTAAATACTAATTAATAAGTGTTTGTTTATTTAAATTTAAAGGTTGTTGTTAATTTTTTAAATTTTTGTCAATTGTATATTATGATATTAGTAACTCAAAAATAAATTAAAATTTTAATTTTTGACACTAATTACTAATAAATAGGTGTTTGTTTATTTAAATTTAATGATTGTTATTAGATTTTTAAATTTTGGTCAGTTATATGTTATAATATTTATAACTTGAAAATGAAATAAAAATTAATTTTTTTTGTTCATTATTGTTTTTATTCTTATTTGACGAATTTTGAAAGACGATAACTTTTGTTCTTTAAAAGTAAAAGTTCTAAATTTTTAGTATGTTTGTTATTATCCTAACGAATCGCAAACCTCCTATTTACGACATTTAAATGTCACTAATTACTAATTAATATATTTTATTATTAAAATTTAAAGATTAAATTTTCTGAAATTTTAATATGTTGTAGGTATTATTATTTTGTATGTTGCTGTTTAAAATGAAGATTTAACTCTAGCTAAATATCGTTTAATCATTATTTTAGTTTTTTTATAAAATAACGAATCAGTGTGAGTTTAACGCTTGAATAATTTAATAGCGTTCTGGTCGCCGTCAAAAATCGTCCTTTTCGCTGTCAATTGAAGTAAAAAATATTGGTTGAAAATTTAAGTAAAATGTTAAAGGATAAGTCAAAAATGTGTAAAATTTTTTTTTAATTGTTTTGTTATTATTATATTTTAATACTCGTTTAATTACTAAAAAATTAAGATCGGTATTTTGCTTTTAAATTTAGTTTACTTTTCTATTACAATATCAATGAATGCGTGTTCGTTTGTTAAAATTAGGTTTAAATATAAAAAAGTTCATATTTAAATCTATAATTTAATTAATAAACCTACTAAATAAATTATATTCATAAAAAAGAATCAAACGATTTCGAACCATATTTTATTTATCAAATAAATCTAGTTTAAATTTGTTTCTATTATAAAATAAGATTTTTAAAAAAGTTTTTTTAAGACCAAAATTTTTAAATAAATTGCCTCTTTAAATAGTTTTAAGACATTGTAATAGCATTTATGCAATATTGTTAATAAAGTTACAGTTTTTATTTAGTTTTTTGAATATCTAAAATCTAATTTTACTATAAAATAAAAAAAAAATGTTTTTTACAAGTTAGGATTTTTTTTACAATTATTTATTAATTTAAAATTTAGATTTTCTAATTAGCAATATTTTTGTTTACAGTGCAGTCTACGTTCCTGGTGATATAGGATGGGAGGATTTCTCACTAATAATAACTCGATCCACTACTCCAGATGTTATTAAAATGTTGGCAAAACTTGAAGAGTTTTTCACTCAACAACTTCAAAATTCTTACCGAGCTTTCTACTCACTTCGTGCTGGGGGAAGAGAGGCCCCGATCAGACAACCTTCTGTGAGGTCACAAGGTAAAGGGAAATTTTTTATTATGACGATCTTATTACTTTTTTAGATATATTAAGTTCAATTTTTAAAAATATTTTAAGTTTGCTAAAGTGTAATGTTAAATATTTTATTTTTTTGTGAGCGGTTGTTAGTTAAAATGTTTGTCTTTTTTACACGAGATCTTTAGCTTGATTCTTAATAGTTTAAGCTGCCTTTTAGTAAAGTGCTATAAAATTGTTTTTACAATAAAACCGGCAGCGTGGTGTAGTGGTAAGAACACTTGCTACACCACACATGAGCCGTGGGTTCAATCCCCACTGCTCTCATGCTGTAGCGCCCTTGAGTAAGGCGCTATAAACGGTTGAAACTCCTGCTGAGCCAACACTTATTCAGCAGCTTAATTATCGGGCAATTATAATCTATAGTATTCTAAACTGCCAAAGGAAATCCAAGACTGGGTTGGGGTAACAAATGTTACTCTATGTTAAAGTCATAAAGTTGACCTTTCCACATTAAAGATAAATAAATACAAACAATATTTTAAATTCTTTACTTTATCCTCTCTTCTAGTTATATATTCTCATCACCGCCACTGGCCGACTGTTTACTCTGCGATCAACGACACTTTCCGCTCACTAGGAGTCGCTGTCACTCCTCAGTTCCACCTGGGTGGTTCCATCTGTCTCCATGGTAACAGTCTGACGGTTGTTTGTTTCCATGGCGCCAACTTCCGGTCGGTTTATTGGTTTTTGTTTAACATATTGGAGCCTAACATTGTGTTTTCGACCGAAGTTCAAGAAATAAAAGGTTTAGAATATTTTTACTTTTATATTTATTTCTTTTACAACTTTTTTTTGATTAATTTTGTTTAAAATTTAATTTTTTTTGTCTTAAAATTTTTAATTCTAAAAAAATCAGAATCAATTCGGGGAGACGAATCTTCGACCTTGGCGACCCAAAGTTTGACCTTTAACCTTGGCCACGATTATTGGTTAAAAACCGGGGGTCCAACCACCGATCCCATGGCAACCGTGTCACGTGTTACCCGATCAAGTCATCAGAACCCACCTCCGTCATCAGCGTCATTGGATGAATGGTTCGCCTACGTCACAGCCTCCCACAGTCAAGAACTAAGCATGCTCCGGACTTTAAACGCCATCAACGAGCCAGAAGTCCCAGGTTCGAACCCAGGTAGCGGTAGAGTGGGGTCAACATCGAGTTATAGTCATGATACTGATATTATATTCGCTCTTCCCAAGTTGCAGTTGGATTTTAAGACTGAACATGTACAAGCTTCAACTGAACCTGATCCAGAAGGTAAATATCTTGCTTATTTTATTAGGTTACAACAAACAGAACTTGTGACTCATTTGTGAATATATTAGAACAAAGCTTTTGACTAAAATAAAATTAAAAAAAAATGTATTGCAATTAAGCTCGTGACTTAATTGCGATTTTTTAAATTGGGCTTGTGACCTGATTATAGCTTATAAATTAACCATGAGGTCACAATTAATAATGACGTCATTTTTCTTAAAACTCTTTGCCGACCCAGACAAGGAGAACCGACCAGTTGTGGAATGTAGTTTCGTCACCGAATTCACCGACCACATCTGCGTCACAATGGACGTCGAACTCATCATGTGTCTGCACGACCTTATTACGTCATACATGAAAGAGAAACAACAAGCGTTGTCGAGTCGAACCCGGTTGACCTCGGGTCAGGGGTCACAGCAACCTGACAGTTTCACCTTTGACCGAGTTGACCTTCGCGAGTTCGTTTGTAACACGTGGCAGCTCGAACCTACTGTGAGGTAATTATTAATCGATTATGACGTTTCATTAGTTACAATATCGAGAATTTTGTCAATTACTTACGTCATTCAACATAATTATGACGTCATAAAATATAAACAAAAGTTTGAAGAATATAGTAAAAAATAAAAGTTAAAATTTTTAATATTTTTTATTAATTAACGTTTTTAATTAATATTTAATTACTTCCAGGTTAATATCATGGGCTGGACGGAGAATCGAACCCGTTGGTGTGGATTATATTTTACAGAAGTTGGGGTTCAGGCATGCCAGGACCACCATCCCAAAGTGGTTCCAACGAGGAGTTCTGGATATTCTAGATCACGCTTTAGCTATCATTGTTCAAAACCTTGTGGTGACTGTGACGCAACAGAAGAGCCGCGATAATTCGTAGAAGTTAGGGATTGTGACGTCATAAAGAGTCACTTATATTAAAGTTTATTCTACTTTTAGGGTAAAAATGTTGTAATGTATTCTTTCCACTTTTAAGACGCCATTCTTGATCAAAAAATTCTTTTTTGGAACAAAACGTGATCCCTGTGCTTCACTATTGGTTGAGATTTGATATCTTCTTCTTCCTGGACATCTGAACTTTCTTAAAAGTTTTCCTAAAAATTGATGACCTTTGGCAACTCATATTTACTACCTTGCTTTAGCTTATATATAACCCCATTCCAAAGAGGTTTTTTCACTAAATTTTATGAAGCAGATTTTGTTTAATGATCGCAGAAAGTAATTGTATTACCCAGTAAACCTATTTAAATTTCGTATACAGAATATTAGTGGGTTTAGTTAAACTACAATCATATATATTGAACCATTAATATAATTCTCTTTATGTTACGTCATAACCATGTGTTGTGACGTGTCCTCTACGTCAAACGTGACGTCATTTACTTTCTAATTGGTTGTGACGTCATAAGGGTTTACTATCAAATGGAATTTGTTGTTGTTGTTTAATTTTTTAATTAATTTAGTTGTCATATCATTATACGGTGCTACTAATTGATTTTATTTCAAATTTTGTCAAAATATTTGTCCACTGTAATAAACATATAATTGGATGCTTAATTGCCGCTGGATGTCGTTATTAAAAATATATGATATCTATGAAATATAAAACATTGAAGAAGAAATAGAACAAAAATTAAAATTGAATTTTTGTGCAAAAAATAAATAAAAACGACTAAAACTAAGCACATACGAACTTTATAACAAAAAACAACAAAAAACTTGAAATATATATTCTATGAAAATAAAAAAATGGGTTATTTTTGGCGAAAATTAGAAAAGTTTATTTCATCGTTTCTGGGTTAATTTTTTTATCCGCGAGATGGCAGTGTTGAGTTATTTAATTGTAACGTCAAACGTTCTCGGGTCCTTTTGGTTTTGGTAGAAACTTTTTGGTAATGACTTTTACGGGAACGTATTCTCGTCTTCTGCTAAAAAAAATAAGTTTGTTTATATTTTAAAAACACATTTTTTTAATAGAATTCAAAGGTTTTCGGTTTTGTAGAGAATTATTATAAACTTATAGCCATTTTGTAAAATAATAATTATAAACTTTTTATTTGTATCAGATAAGTTTTGTCTTTAAATAAAGTATTAATTGTCTTAATTAAAAGTAATTTTGGTTGACTTAAAACGCTTTAAACGTATTGGTAAAAAGTTAAGTAAATATTAAATAGAGAACTTTTTTAATAAATATTTAACTAAAACATTTTTATGTTTGCTATGTCTAGAAAATAACTGGTCGTAAAGTTACTCATGTGAGTTTATTAGCTCATTAAACTCTGTGTTGTGATGTAACAATCTTTCCATTGTGAGTCAAATTTAATAAAGTTTTAGGAACAGAAAATGTGACATTTTTTTCTAGGTGAATTTTTAAATTGGGATTTTTTTTTAACATTTTTTTCCTAATATGATATTTCATATAAAATTTTACACATCTAAGTAATACCATGTTGTTATAATTAACTTAATTATTTTTTTAATTTTATTAAAAATCAATTTTTTACCTTTTTATAACGTACAAGGCTGCAATTACTAAAGTTAGAGCGACCAAAATTCCTCCAGTTATTAAAATAATTTCCATTGTTTGATCACTTTTAACTTCCTTTGTGACGTCATCATGGACTAATTGTTGCGGTTCAATGACCTTGATTTCAAAATGTATTTCTTCTACTGGTTCTTCAGCTAAAATTAAATTTTAAAATATATTCAAAAACTTGGTTTAATTTGAAAAAAAAATATTTAAAAAATCCAACTTTTTATTTTAAAACCGGCAGCGTGGTGTAGTGGTAAGAACACTTGGCTGAACTACATGAGATCTTGGGACCGATCCCCACTACTCTTATGCTGTAGCGCCCTTGAGTAAGGCGCTATAAACGGTTTGAACTCTTGCTGAGCCGGCACTTAATCAGCAACTTAAATATTAGGCAATTATAATCTATAATATCCCAAAGGCAACTCGAGACTGGGTCGGAGTAACTAATGTTACTCTATGTTTAAGTAGCACATTCGACCTCTCCACATCAAGGATAAAGATATATACAAAAACAAATATTTTAATTTATTTATCCATAAAAAAATCGAATAATGTTTTAGTTGTTTTTAAAAAAAAGCCGAACTTTAAAATTTTAAAATATTGTGCTTTAAACTAAAAAAAAAACAGGTCGAAAATAATTTTACAACTTTTAGTAACTAGTTTTATTTTTATTGTTTTATGATTCGGTTACTAATCTATTTGTTGTCCTAGTGTCTCAAAATTTATTTAATTTCTTGGAACGAATTTTATTATTTTACAGAAAAAGTTTAAAATATTGTAAAAATAAATAATTTTTCTTACTTATGACGTCATAATCGCTTTGTGTCGTCGTTTTCGCTGTTAGTTCAATTTCGTTCGGTTTCTCTATGACGTCATAACGCTCGTCGCCTTCGTAACTGATTATGACGTCATTAAAATCGTCGAAAAGATTTTCCACTTCGGCTATTTCCGCTGCTCGAACTTTGGGGTCGATTGTCGGGGTCGTGACGTCACGTTTTGGTGACGTCACTTTTTTTGTGGTTGTCGTCGATGTTTTAACAAGATCTAACAAAAAGTAATTGTTATTTTTATTGTGACGTCACAAGGAACAAACAATGGCGGAAACTTAAATGAGGAAGCGCAAAAAATATTTTAAAGTTTACTAAAATTTCGATTATTTACGTCACAATCACTAAATTGACGTCAAAGGGTTTTGATTGACGTGTTGTGGGTTTTGTTTTCTTGTTTAAATAACAACAAAGATTATTGTTACGAATTTGTGGGTGAATGATTAGTTTTATGACGTCATAAACAGGTTAATTTACTTATGATTCATTAGACATTTTGACAACAAAAATTTTGACTAATTTGTGACATTTTTGTCTTTTTTAGTAAATTTAAAGTAGTTTTTATTATGTGTCGGTTACTTTGGATATTTATCTGCAAAAAAAGTCGTTTCTAAAGATGTTTAACTGCTTTAAAATTTGTAAAATTTTGTTGTTTTTCGACTTTGTAGCTTATGTAGTAATACCGTTCATTCTAAGTCCCTTTAACTTTATTTTAAACCCTTCTTGTGGGTGAATAGTGGTTCTACTAAGCCTTTAATATCAGAGATTTCAACTTTAAAGTTTTGGAATTACTGGGTTTAAAATTTTTTGTAAAAAAGCAATAAAAATTTCATTTAAAAGTCGTTTCAAAGCACGACCTGTTTTGAGTTTTTATTTATTTGATGTTTGTGACGTCACAAATTAAACATACGTAATAAGTAAATATTTATTTCCTTGATAAAATATTTTTAAAATCGATAAAATTTAGGGTTTCCTTTTTATTTAAATAAATTATAATTTAATGTGAAAAAATAAAAACTAAAAATTGTAAAACTTATTATTCTAACCAAGCATTTTATATCGTAAAAGTTTTAATATTGTTAATTAAATTAACTTTCATGCAATTTAAATACAAAATTTTTAATTTTTATTAAACAAATAATTTTGTACCAAGTTTTGGCGGCAAAATCGTTGGTTTCGTTGTAGCGACTTCAACCGCAGCCTGTTTTGTAGTTGCCGCCAACTTCGCAGCTTCTTCGCGAATTTGTAATCCTTTGTCTAAAACAAAAACAAAATTATTAATTGTGACGTCATATTGGTTGTTATCTTGTTTGTGACGTCATACAATAAATGATCATATTTGTTTGTTATTAATTCACGAATTTGCGGATAGTTATATTTGTAAAACCAACTGATTGGTAATTGTTTAGCTAATTGTTTTATGACAATGGTCTTTGTTGGTAACTCACCGTAGCAAGGGTTTGCATAAATTGAGTTAAAAATCTTCGAACATTTTTGAATTTTCTAAAAAAAAAATTTTAATTTATTAAAAATAAAAGAAAGACTGAAATTTAAACTTTAAAAAATATTTTAATTTAAACTCACGGTCATTTTATATTCTTGTTTGCAATTACAATTTTCAATAAAAGAATTCTTCATTAACATTTCAATTTCTTCTGTGCATCTGGTCACGTGTTTTAACTCGGCTGTGCAGTTGTTTCTATACATCTATGACGTCATAATAAACAGATAATTAAATAATAATCATGATTGTGTTTAAATAAAATCAATTTTTAAGTTAAAAATTACGTTAAAACTAATTTAAAAAAATGACAAAATTTTTTTTTTAAATTATTCAAAAATTAACGAAAACCCAATCGTTAATTTTTTTTTTTTGAACATTTTTTTTAGTTTTTTTCTTGATGTTTTTACCTACCGTGCATCTTTTTTTAACTGATCTAAAAATCGAATAACAATTTTTATCATTCCGACATTTCTTAACTGCATCCACACAGGAATTAGCTTCTACTCCGTTAAATAAAAACACCAAACCATAACAACATAGACTTAATATAACTATTCTCATTTTGAGCTTTTCTTCTAAAAATAAAAAAATTTTGTTTGATTTTTGTTTAAAATTGATATTTTTTAGGTAGTGTACACTTCTATAATATTTTTTATCTTGGTTTTACGCACATTGATAAAACTAAATAATAAATACGATATACAATTAATATTACAACAATGCGACGGGAAAAAATGACAAAATCAATTTAATGATTTAAAACATGCCAAAAGTATTAATGTTTACATAAAGATTTTAAGTATGTTATGGCATGGTCACCAAACCCAAACATAAACTAATCATCTTGTTATTTAGTCCTCTTGTTTAAGTGATGATTTCACTGTATTTGCTTTCGCACAAATCGATAAATTGATTCTTGTTTAATTAAACTAAGCATGGGTATATAGGTTTAATGATTTCAAAATATCAATCTGTACACATCACAATACCTCTACACGTAAACTAATATTTAATCAAAGAATTATAATTTGTTTTACTTTATATCATCTCATCTGCTGCTAAATTATTTTTTTTATAATATATTCCATTTAAATTTTATTTTTATATTTTTCAAATCCTTTTTTTACTGTAAAAATTAACCCCATTATTAAAAAAAGGAATTATAGTAAACTTGTATTTCTAAAACAATCTAATTTTAAGTAATTTTGACTTACAATTCTAAACTAAAGTATTTTATAAATTTTTTTCTCAACTTTAATATTTATTCACTTAAATAACCGATCTAACATTAGGTTACATTTTACCAAAACTTTAACGTACATTAGCTACATCATCCACCAACTAAGTGAAGTTAAAATCAAATTAAAGGACATATTTAACCCGCTGTGATTTAATCAATATTTTAAAAATAACCAAAATTAAATCACGTACTAACTGAGATTAAAGATTAAGATCAAAAATACGTCAGATTTTTACGCAAGTTCGTTTCATAAAACCGCTTAAATCACGTTATTATATTTAAAGGGTATTAACACATTGTAGTATATTAGGTAACGTTAAATAAACAACCATTACAGAATATATATTACACCTGTAAAAACATCCACTTCAACTTAACATAACTGGAGTTTAATGTTACATTTTTAAAAAACCTGCAACTATTGCAAACATTTAACTTTTCAGTACAAAAACTTTTATATTGTAAGAATGTTAAATATATATTAAACTTTTATAGTTTTGATCTAAAAACTAAAAAAAATGGGTTTAAATAAAAAGTGATATCAACCAATAGCAGATTTTTAGACTTGTAATATTTGAATTGTTAACCACTTTAGTTATTAAACACCATTAGATTCCTTTTTTATTTAAAACACATTTTTTTAAGTACAAAAACCTTTATATCTGTTCTATATTAAATACTAATTCCGCGTTTTATATAACTGCACCTAACCGTTAGTAGAAAGATGTCTAACTATTTGGTGATATTTTTACCTCTTCTTCAATATTTAATTTTTTGTCTTTGTATTTGTTGCTTGGTTACATTTATATTCCTATTTAAATAATTAATTCGAGAATTTCTAACAAAATAGATTATTTGTCGACGAACATGTAATTACGTTCTAGTTTCACAATTCTAGAATGTTGCTAACAATGGTTTTTATCCACCTTTATAAATTCTAGAATTAACCGAAATTGTGCAAACACGTTCTCTACCTTTTCCCTGTTTGTGACGTCACAGAGTAAATATAGCGTCAATCGCTGTTTGATACGTCACAAAATTACCAAAAAGAGAAAAGAAATATTTCGCAGGTTTTGACCCTCATCTATGACGTCACAATTTAAGATTTTTGTTACAAAACCACAACAAACTTTAATTGTCTTATTCGGTCATCGGAACGTCGATTTTTGACTTTCTACGTCACACAAATCTCAGGTATTTTCGGAATGACAAATTCTCTTCACGCTCTAGTAAGCCTTGAGGCAGGTATGACGTCATAATGATGATTGTTTATTAAACTTTGTTGCCACAATAAGACTTTGACTTTGAGTAATTATTTACACAAAATATTAAACTTTTTGTGAGTTGAATAAAATTTGATTTAAAAGTCGTCATTTTTAGTTAAAAATCGGGGTAGCAAATGCAGTAAATCCGCCACCATTTAAAATAATAAACAGAAGTTAAATTTAAAATAGATAAAAATCAATTTTGAACTATGTTTTAAAATAATTGATGTTATTTTAACTTTTTTTACTAAATAAATGTGAGGAAATTTATTATTTTAACCTATCATTAGTTAGAACTATTTAAAGTTTCAGTTGTGTAATTCTGGGTTTGGTGACCATGCCATAATATACTTAAAATCTTTATCTAAACGTTATTATTCATGGCATGTTCTAGATCATTAAATTTTATAATTTTTATAGATTTTTCGTCGCATTAATGTAATATTTATTGAATATACTTTTTATTATTTAAACTTTTGCGCAAAAAAACTTATATTTTAACTCGTTTCTAAAAAGGTCGAATTTTATTAAATTTAAGGACGTATTTTAACGGTCTGTCAACTTAAAATAATTGTGACGTAGATGTATCTCAGGTTTGGATGATCTTAGTTGTTATTAATATGTTTGTTGTAAATAAAAGTCAAAGTTTAAACACCAAAAAAGGCTTTTTTTCAGGTTCGACCACACGCAGATTTGTACAACTATGCGCCTGACGTTTTTCCTTTAACTTTTTACCCATTTATCTTAATCAATCTGATATTTCCATATCTTAATTTCGATAATTAGTAAGCTAAAAAAATTAAAATTTTTGCGGTAGTTTGTAATACAACCAATTATTTTTTTGGATTTTTAGTTTTGATTTATTAAATATAATAATTTTATTTGTGGTCATGTGATTTATGAAGATCACTTATTGTATATTAACTATCTTTAAATTTTTTAACGCAAATTAAACTAAACAACATCACCAATCGTTCAAAAAATTCTTTTTTTTAACCCATTTAACCCTTATGCTGAAACTAAGTTCATATTAACACACTTTTTAAAACGAGTATTTAAAAAATAAAATCTCAACTATTAGCAGGTTTTTAACACTCACAAAATTTACATTAAACAACTGATAACTACATTCGTTTTCTAATTTTAAATAAACATGATAAGATATCTTTTTAATTTGAGACACGTTTTTTGAGCATTAAATCTGCATTTCTCTGAAACTAATTGCTCATATTTTAAAACAGAACATTACAGAAGATTTAACACGTCTTTAATTTCTCATAACACCATCTTATTCGTGGGCGAATAATCTAAATAATCTGATATTTTTAGCTTCACTCTAACTAACATTGATCTCTAGGTCGATAACATTAAAAATTCGTCGCTGTTTGAACAAACTGTGGTGTAATGTGTGAATGATTAACCTGTATAATACATCCACTGTTAGTTGTACAAATATATTGATGACGTAAATTATGTTTTAATATGCTTCATGTTAAGGAATTTGCACTTGTTTAAAAGTTGAAATGACTGCCTGTTCTCAGGTATTGAATATTTTAAATACAATTTTTATTTAGCATTTTGTATCTTTTCATAATAAAATTAAGAAAAAATTATTAAATTTCGTTGGAATTAAAGATTTTTTTTTACTAAGTGAACTTAAATTACCGGCAGCGTGGTGTAGTGGTAGAAACACTTGCTACACAACACATAAGGTCGTGGGTTTAATCCCCACTGATCTCATGCTGTAGCGCCCTTGAGTAAGGCGTTATAAACGGTATGAACTCCTGCTTAGCCAATATTTAATCAACAGTATAATTATTGAGTAAATATAATCTATAATATCCCAAACTGCCACAGGCAACTCGAGATTGGGTCGGAGTAACTGATGTTACTCAATGTTTAAATCGCGCATTCGACTTTCCCACATCTAGGATAAAGATATATACAAAAAAAAAAAATGTTTCATATATTTGATAAAGTTGGACGTTAATGTTGGCTCAACAGCAGCATCTAGCGGAAGTTTTTTTTATAAATTTTTTCCATAGAATTATAATTGTTCGTCGGTCAATCCATTTCCTTCCTCCCTTTTCTGATTTTCTCTTAAATTTAGATTTTTTCTACCAGCAATATAACCTTGACTTCGTTTTCTAAAAAAATAAATTTGGTAGATTTCAATTATTAAATTTTACAAAACTTTAATTTTTGAGACTTTTACGATATTAAAATTTAATTAATTTTATTTTTAATCTTATTCCACATAACATAATGACGTCATAATAATAAAACAGGGTTGTCAGCTAAAATGTCAAGGAAATTAAATCAGAAAGCGTCAGATTTCGTTCAATTATTAATAAACTTCGCACAAAGATCAACTTATTCTAAAATATTTACAAGCTTGCGAAGCCACGCGCGCGACCTATGGGAATACAAGACTCCTTATGACGTCATAATAGATATTGGCGTCAATTATTTACTAAAACAAAGAGAATATTATGATTTGAACAAGGTATTTGGAATGAAAGTTGTTTAAAAATAAGTATCAGTAATTATACGCGTGGGATTTAAAGTTTTTTAAATAGTTTAAAATTACCTTTTATATAACAAAGCGACTCCCAGTAATGTTATTCCAATAACCACGACGCCCACAACAAGAACAATCGTCCCTTTAAACAATTAATATTTCAATTGTTAAAACTCAGTGTAAGAACTTATTAAACATAAAAGTTTGATCTCCACCGCTTATGTAACCAAGTCCTTACAGTTGTTTTCAATAACTTGCAAGTTTAATAAACACAGAATATGTTTTATTTTGATTTTAACACACTACAGACTTGTAGATGTATGTTAAACCAATGGTTGCAAGGTTGACTTTTAGTTCCATATTAGAGATAATATTATAATATATCTCAAGACATAACAATATGTATTTTGCAGAATCGCTTTTAAGGTTAAAATATAAAATAAATAAATACTGAAATAAATAATACTGAATTTTAAAATCTCGGCCACGTTTTATTTTTACCAAATTTTTATAAAATCGAACAATTTCTCACCTACTGGGATTTTTTTTTTTAAAGGCTGTTTAATGAGTGCAGTGACGTCAGTTGTGACGTCATTTGTTGTGTTTTGTCGTGACGTCATAGCTTAAATTAAAACATTTTGTTAAAACATACTTTCGTGACGTTAAAATGACGTTATAATCACCTTTGTTTGCAAGTGACGTCATTAATATTTTTACTTTATCTTCGACTGCAGTTGGTTTGACCTTCGTCACGGGGTCAAACGGAGGTGGTATGACGTCATCAATGTTACTTCGAAACAACATGTCGATTTCGTATTTATCTTCTTCGCGGATAACCTCATCAGTTGTTGATGACGTAGTTGTTTGTGATTGGGTGGAATTGTTTCCGCTGTAATTTTCTGGTGAAATATCTGGAGACATTTTTAGAAATGTTAAAAAATTATTTTAATGCCAGTTTGTTTAAGTTAAAATAATTATTAAAAGTGATTTGAATGGTCAAATTTTATTAAATTTTATTATATGGTTAAATTTTATTATATGGTTAAATTTTATTATATGGTTAAATTTTATTATATGGTTAAATTTTATTATATGGTTACTAAATGGTCAATTTATTGCCAGAATTTATTTTCAAATTATTAAAATGGTTTTTGCATTCAAGTTTGCTCATTGTAACACTAACAAAACGTCGTTTATTATCACTATGACGTCATAACTAATTAACACTGACCATGCACGTGACGACACAGACCTCACCGAACTTGTTGTTGTCATGGTAACTTGTCGTAGTAATCGTTGTAGCGAAAACGGTGGATTTTATTGTCATGGAATTGTGTTTTCGAAAGTTGAGAATATCTTTAAAATAAACAAATTTTTTATAGAACATTTAAACTCAAAAAATAAAGTTAAAGTCATATATTAGCGATAATTAATTAAAAAAAAGAAAAGGAAAGCCCTGTTTGTGATGACGTAGAAAGTACTAGCTTGTATACATTCACTACGCTACTTAGTACTTTCTACATCACACAAAAAATATGGTAACCTGGTTTTTTATGTTAATCATTTTTTAGTGCCTTTGAAAATTAAATTGTAAGTACCACAGACAGTTTTTAAAGGCTTTAAAGCCATTTTGTGATTCAGTGTCAACCACACTAAAGTGCTATATACATCACTTACAAAATTGCAAAACCCTCCAATATAAATAACACTTTAAAACCAAAATTTTGTAAAAATATTTTAAATATTTTTTCAAGTTATAATTAGATAAAGTTAAAATAATAATTGGACCAGTGCAAGGATTTGAGTAAATTTGTCCATGGATCAAGGAACACCTTTTCACTTTTTCGACAAAATTTAACGAAGTTCGTTCCGAAATCTAAAAGTTAAATTTTAACCAAAATTATTTTTAACATTTACACTTTATATATTTTTTTATAGTTCCAAAAATATTTAAAATATTAATAACATGTAATAACATTACGTCACGTTGTTTCTGAAAATGGTGTTTTCGTGTTAAAATGGTGTTTTGTTTTAAAATTGTGTTTTTGTTTAAAAATGGTGTTTTTGTTTATAAATGGTGGTAAAAGTGGTGTTTTTGTTTAAAAATGGTGTCTTTCTTAATAAGTGGAATTAAAATGGTGTTTTTTGTGTATAAATTGTGTTAAAAGTGGTGTTTTTATTTTACAATGGTGTTTTTTTTTTAAAATGGTGTTAAAATAGGTATTTTTGTTATAAAGTGGTGTTAAGATAGTGGTTTTATTTTAAAATGGTGTTTTTGTTTAAAAATATCGTAAAAGGTGTTATTTTTTATTTTAAAATGGTGCTTTTCTTGATAAGTGGTATTAAAATGGTGTTTTTTGTGTATAAATTGTGTTAAAATTGGTGTTTGTATTTTAAAATGAAAAGTGGTATTTTTGTTATAAATGGGTGTTAAGATGGTATTTTCGTTTTAAAAATGGTGTTAAAGTAGTGTTTTTATTTTAAAAATGATGTTAACGTGATATTTTTGTTTTAAATGGTGTTTTAACTGCTGCGCAGACATTTCATAAAATAAGTCTAAAAAAAGATTTAAAATCTTCAAAATTTTTACTTTAAAATATTTTCCGGCGCAAACGCATTCGGTTTTCGGGAACCAATTGTTTAAAAGATAATCGGTCGATTGTTCACATTCTGGAATGTCCTCCAGTTGTTCAACACAAACCGCATCCTTGTACTATAACAATATATCTATTATGACGTCATAAATACGTTAAAAATTGATGTATTACGTAAATTACAACAGAATAATAATAATTTTTGATAAATATAAAATTTAATTAACAGAATAAAAATTATTTGAAAAAAAAGGTTTATTTTTTAAAATATTTTAAATTTTAAAATTGATTTTTTTAGAAACAGAATTTCCATCGATTTTGGGGAAGGGATTACATTTGTTTTAAACTAGCTGAAAACTCAATAAATAACGATTTTACTTTAATAAAGTTTATTCTGTCATTCTATGTTTGAAATAAAACAAAGTTTTTAAAAAGTTAAAATTTGAGTATTTTTGGTTCGAAAATTGTATTTAAAACAGAAAACTTCGTTTAATTAAGGTTATTTTTAATAAAAAAATATTTTTTAGAAATTATTTTAAATTTTTTTTACCGAGCATTTTTTTCTTGCATCTCTATAAGCACTCAAACATGTTTTGTTCTTTTTACAATCTTTCATGACGTCAATACACGTGACCTGTTGCGTCATAATACCGAAGGTGGCGTCATAATAAAACAAACAAGTGGCCAAGAGAGTGAAATAAAATAACTTGTTGATCATTATTAAAACAATTATTAATTAATTTTTAATTGAAATTTTACTAAAATGTTCTTAAAAATAAAATAACGTAATTTTAAAAATAAATGTAGGTAGAAAAACAAAAATAAAAAACCTAAATTTAAAAAACAATCTAGCCTTACTTAAAAACATATTAATTGTAATCAATATGTTTACTAATTACGGCTGAATAGAAATGTAATTTCATCTTTTAATTAGCTCTAAATTGACAATTAAAACCTTTTAGCTTTATCTACACGTTTCTGTTAACTTTTTGTGTTTCTATTCTAGATAAAAACACGATTTTCTATTTTCTTTTAAATTAAAAAATCGATTTAAAATCTCGAAATGTTTAAAGATAAAAAGTTTGAGTTTACAACTGAAGTTTTAACACGTTTTCCCCATTAACCAAGTTTCTAGTTTCTGTATTTCGATCTCGTGACGTCATAATCTACATTGTTAGTGTCACAAGTGCAATTTCGATTCAGTTAATAATTTATGTCGGCAATCCTTGTGATTGTTGTGACAAAATATTAACTATGACGTCATAAAAGCTTAACTGAAGTAACAATTCACAGCGCGATTTAGGGAAAAAATTTTAAATTTTCTGTAGAATTCTCTGATTTTTTTTCAATTTTGTTTTATAAATAAATTATTTTTTTTGATATAACAAAAAACGCTAAATTTTTTCAGCTCTTTAAAAAGAAAATTTAAATTAAAAATGCCAGAAAATTCTAAACACAATAAATGTAATTTTAGTGAAAATTCAATATTGACACGTCATAATAGTAATTGTTGTTGAGACAATTGTGTTAAAAATCAATAATCATGTCTTACAGATGTCTTCGTAATAAAAGCTTTGTAAAAATATTTTCATTTTTTTGTTGGTTATGGAATTTTAAAAATTAAAATTATTTTATTTGATTTATTTTATATCAACATTTTGGTTGGTATATTTATTCAATTTTTAACAGTTTAGGCATGGGATTTAAACGTTATAATAAAAATGATAATTTATTTTAATAATTATAGAAACTTGGGTTTAAAAATACTATAACTATTTTTAGAAATAAATTTTCTACGAATTTTTCTTTTTTTTTCTTTTTTGGTGGTATATCTTATCAGTTTTTGTACAATATTTAAAATTTAAGGATCTAAGATTAGGTATTTAAAAAAAAAAAAATATCAAAAAAAATATTTTTTAAAACTTTTATTGTGACAAATCAACAAAAAAACAAAAAAGTTACAAAAAATAAATAAAATTTTTTCAAAAGCAAAAACAATAAAATGAGTTGTTTTTTGTGACGTCATTTTAAAATTTTTATGACGTCATCCTATTGTTTGGAACAAAAATAACTTGTGACGTCACTCTCGCGTTTCTCGCTTGGTCCGATGCTACGATGACGTCATTTTGATGACGTCGTGCAATCATTTCAAGTCGCGATTTCGATGATGAAAAGCTTTCAGCTAAAACAATGAAAAAAATAATTAAAATAAAATAAAAAAGTCGAATGCGCGACCTAAACATAGAGTAACATCAGTTACCCTGACCCAGTCTCAAGTTGCCTGTGGCAATTTGGGATATTTTATAGATTATAATTGCACGATAATTAAGCTGCTGATTAAGTGCTGGCTCAGCAGGAGTTTGTACTGTTTAAAGTGCCTTACTCAAAGGCGCTACAACATGGGAGCGGTGGGAATCGGACCCAGGACTTAATGTGGTTACACCACGCTGCTGGTACTTTTAAATTTGACGTCAATTTACCTTTGATTATGACGTCACGAGGGTGAATTGTTTTTTTCAGTTTTGTTTTCTTTCCTTCTTATGTTGAAGTAGACGAGCAGTGTTGCCCCCAAGATTAACATCGACAACATTAAAATTCCTGTCGCTATAGCAACAACGTCTGCAATAAAATTAATTTAAAAAAATATTTGTTGAAATATTTGCTTTAATTATTTTAATTAAATTTAAATTTCTATAAATCTTGGATTTTTATATTTTTAAATTACAATTTTTTGTTTAAATTGGATTAACAATGAAAACCACAATGTGTATTGTACTTACGTAACAATAACCCATCGTCATGTACGGATCCGTTGGTCGGCGTCATTTTATCGTCGTTTACGTTAGTGACGTCATCGACTGTTACGTCATCGTTTATTGCTTCGGCCGCAGGTTCGTCTAAAAAAATAAAAAAAATAAATAAAAATTTAAAAAAAATTTTGAGGATAAAAATAACGAAACAAACTTACCGAAAAAATCGTTGTTTAGAATATTTAATGACGTAGTAAAACTGGAATGTTGTACGTCATCAGCATCATACGCCATGAAATTCTCCAAAAATTTATCCTTTTTGATTTCAACCTTTTGTTCAACATTTTCTGTTTTTGTTTTCTCTTTGACAACTCTTTCTTCTAATTTAATTAATTTAAAGTTAATTAAAAATATTAATTAATTTATTTTTTATTTAGATAAATATTTAAATGCTATAGTAAAAAAATGTACATCATTAAAATTTTTTTTTAATTTTTAATAACTTATAATATTTTAATTTAACTCTAAACTCACCTGGTCGAGGCAACATATTTAAACTTTTCAGGTATCGAACGGAACCTAAAAAAAAAGGAAAAAATTAAAATTTATTTTTAATCCATGTATACAAAAATATAAAACTGTTAATTTTGGTCAACTTTTGCAGAAAATTGGACATTTAAACAAAGTCATAAAAGTAATATGTTCACTAAATTTGTATATTCAAATATTAAACCCTTTAGAATTTATTTATTAACAAAAGTTTGAAATACAAGAGTTATACTAAAAACCCAAATACACATTTAAATCTTATTTTAAACAGTCTAATTTTTTTTTAATTTGTTTTTTTGCGCTTTAATGAAAGTGAATAAAAAGATATGCAATACTTTTATAATAATGCGACGGGAAAAAATGAAAAAATCAATTTAATGATTTAAAACATTGCATAAATATTATTGTTTACGTAAAGATTTTATGTATGTTATGGCATGGTCACTAAACCTAGCTAAAAAAAAGACTTTTAAAAATCAAAAAATTTAGATCTTTTTAAACCTAATATTAAGTTTAACCACTTTGATTCACCCCCGAAAGGCCATCAAATATCATCTAAGATAAAACAACAATCGTTTAAACCCGACCAATTAACAAAACAACGCGGTAGGCCAACTTGAAAAAGCAAGCTCATGTTACTACGTCCCCACTACTCGAAATTCTAAAGCTGGCGTCTGGCTCTGTTATAAGAAACAAAACCTGACACTAAAGGTCGTTATGTTACCCGACTTCAAATCATTTCAAATTTTTCGTTTTGTTTTGGGTTCGAAATATTTGCAAACTTACCGAAACAGGGGTTGTCGTATAACTTGCTGTAGATCGACGAGCAGTCATTGTTTTTCTATATGACGTAATAATAACAACGTTAATGACGTCATGTTTATTTGTTTAAAAACAGGGTTTAAGATATCTTTTAATTTTTAATAAAACTGCAATGTTTCTCATTTTAAAAATACTTATGACGTCATAATAACAAATTTACCTTATCACAAACACATCGATTGTTTAATTCGAACGAAGTCGCGGTCAAGGTTTCCATAATTTCCGAACAAATCGGAAGATCCCACATCTTTGCGTCACATTTTCCATCTTTCACCTGAACCAAAAAATTTATTTTAATTCAAAAAAATTTTTTTTCATCACTTCTATTAAAAAAATCTTTATTATTGTCTTTAAATTTAACTTGTTGTTTTATATTATGACGTCACAAACCCAATTATAGAGTTGGGTAGAACTTTTAATTACCGCTCAAAAAGTTTTTTTTTGAAATATATTAAAAAACACAATTGTCTTTGACACATTGTTTTATATTATGACGTCACAAACCCTTTAATCGACTTACCGCGCATTTTAACTTCATATTGACCAACGCCTCGCTGCAGTTTTTATCTTTCCGGCAAGTCTTTAAAGCGATCGTGCAACCGTTCCTCTTTAACAATCCTCTACTGCCTCTCGTGGACGCTGCAGCGCCTTCATAAACTCCAAAAATAACAATCAGACATAGTGACGTCATAAATAGTTGAACAAAATTCATTGTTTTTCGATTTTAGCGACGATATTTGACTAAGTTCTTAACTTCGGCGTGAGTGGTTTCTTGCTGACAACGAACAGTATGACGTCACGGATGCTTATTATTACGTCACAGATATTATTTTAATTTTGGTGGTTAAATGCAGACAGCTGGGAAGAGAATGAGCATTGTTATTTGATTGTCTCATGAGAGGAAATATTTTATATTATCTTGAAACAATGACCCATTATTCTTAACTTTATCGATTATTACGCATGGTCAAATATAATATCGATAAAATAAAATATCATTTATTTATTTTTAAATTAACTTTTTTGTTGAAAAGTTTTTAAACTTTTTACAAATACGGAAACTTAGTTAAAAAAAAGATCCAAAAATTTTTTCAGTCTTCTTTTTATAAAACTAAGCATTATTTAAACAAGTTAAAAGCTTGATTTTTTACTGAATTGTATAATTATTTAAATTCTTTCAGTAATTGAAATCTTAAATTAGAAAACTTTGACTAAATATTTGAGTTTATTTAAAAAAAAGAATTTTCTTAAAATGCATTTTTTATTTTTATTTTAAAATTTTATTTTTAAAAACTGTTTATAAGATTTCTAAGTTTGTTTAAAAACTATTTTTCTAAAACTTGATTTTTTCAGCTATAAATAGATTTTAAATATCAAACTATAACATTAAGTTATTTGTTCTAAAACGACTTTTTCGTCTTTTTATTGAATCAACTTCTGACTAAATCTTTGTAAAAACTCCATTAAGCTATTAACGTCATGCTGGGTGGAGGGGTAGATCCACTTTAAAGCATGTGAAAATGTGAATTGTGTCTTAACTTTGCCGAAACTAAATACCCGACGAGAAAAAAGATTTCTTTTTTCCCTACGTCACAGTAGGCGCACGTCTGTACACAATAGAATCGTATAATTACTCTTTATTCTCGAACAAGAGAAAGGCGTTTAATGGGTTGTATAAGATAGAACAAAAAGAGATCGCGTTATCGTGCCACACTTAGCAATCTAATCCTTATATTTGTAGGTTTTACTTTAAAACAGATGTAATACGGGTGCGTAAGCTTAGAAGGAAAATAAAAATGTGCAAATCCTAAAACCTGTTTGTATTTAAACATAAATATCTTAAATTAAAAGTGGTCTAAAGCAAATTAATCCCAATAAAAAAGTGGCTATTAGCAACCAAAATTTGGGTTTGGTGACTATGCCATAACATACTTAAAATTTTTGTGTAAACATTAATACTTTTGGCATGTTTTAAATCATTAAATTGATTTTGTCATTTTTTTCTGTCGCAATGTTGTAATATTAATTGTATATCGTATTTATTATTTACCTTTATCAATACGCGAAAAACCAAAAAACAAAAAAAATGTTCAAATTTTTTAAATTTAATTCAAAAAAATGAAAATTAAGACTTTAAAAAAATTGTCCAAAAAATGAGCAATTATTTAACTTTCCCATTATTTAAGGCGGTCAAATATACACAACTACTTCCTATAGTATTGCCAAGGGAATATTAATATTTACATTGCACCATATTGAACACATTCCATTTCCCATGCTTATTTATTTCCAATATTTTTTTTGGTTCAATCTTTTAAATTTATTTTCAATTTTATAAAACTTTATGATTTTAAACCTAATTAAATTGAAAATATGTTAATGTTATTGAACTTTTTATATACCCCATACACAATAAAAAGTTACATAAAATCCTTATTGTTGGATTCAAAATTTGGGGCACAAATATAAGCGACGAATCAATGCGGTTTTTATTGAATTGAAATTTCAAATATTCGTGAGAATTGTGAGATATTAAATAAATCTTGTTTCTGGCAAAGCAAAAGGTAAACAAACAAAACACCACTTTCCGCCTATTTGATATTATCGCTTGTCTTAATATTGTTATCGCGGATCACAATATGTATATCATCTCGCCTTCTCTTATTTATCATATAAGCCACCACCTTAATATAAAGCTCATGTGGTTGTGTTGAAGCCATGTGAATGAAGTACCAATAAGCTAAGCTTTCCCACGATATATTAATGTAATAAACGGCAAATACGGAAAAAAACTTGGTCCTGGTACTGATATAGGTTGTAGACTTGTCAATTAAAGTGACTGTTACGTAATAAAGACTGCACGCCAAGCAACCCGACGTGCGTTTTGTCGTTGTTTATTTTTAAACTAATTTGACAAATTTTTTTCACACGAAATTTTAGGAATTCTGGATTTGGGGATTTTTGTCTTGGCTTTAATATTTGTTTCTGCAATTGAAATATCGGTTTTAGATAAAAAAAAATTATTCTTGGGTTTAAAAGAAAATAATTTCGTTAACTTTAATTTTAAATTTAAGTTATTTTGACTTTAGTTTTTAAATAACAACTTAACTAGATTATTAAATACTTAAGCTAAAAATATTGGTTAAATATTACTAAAAATTTAACAAAATCTACTCTAATGTATTTTATATTTTAATAAATAAATAAAAAATTAAATATTTATTTTTCGATCCCTATCGAGCATACATCTTTATATTATTCGAATAAAATATTTGAGATAAATATAAAACTAAAGGCGCGCGTCTGCCACACGCGACAGCTGCACTGTGACGTAACAATGTACATTTTATGTCGTCACCTGCTTGTATGGGCGCAGCGTTAGGCAGACAACTACGATTTTTTTTTTTTTTTGATTGTTTAAATATTCTAAAATGATGTTAGGTGTTCTTAAACCAGATTTTAAATTTTTAACGTATTTGAGTAAAATAAAATTGTCTGTAGTTGGGTTTGTGACGTCATAAGGTAGTAACTTTTACATCAAAGTCCCAGGTTTCGTGGTTATGGGAATTTTACATAAATCTTAAAATGAAATATTTAATGTTTTCTTTACAGAAATTCACCAAAAAATTTGGGATTTTATGAAAATTTTTGTGTTCTAGATATTGGATCCTAATTAGACCAAAAAAAAAGTCGAATCTTTGTTTAAAAACTTTTTATCGATTTTCGAAACTTTTCGAGCGTCCCAATCTCATACTGCTCGCGCCTCATTGTTTTGGTGTATGACGTCACAAAGGGCATTGTTTAAATCGAAGAATCATCGCCCAAACTTCCTTGGGAAGGGAAATGTTTGAGCCGAGATGACCTCGACCATTGTTCACTATCGCGTTCGTAACAATTTCCGAATAATTCGACTTTCCCATGCTCTGACGTCACAATCAGATCACGTGACCAAACGTCTCGCGTTTTATCGATCGATAAAAGTAAAGTTGGCGACAAAAATAAGCCTAGCAGGTTTTCTAACCCTTTACCAACAAGATTGTGTAAACATTCGTTTATTTCAGGTGCGTTTGTACGTCGATCGTCGCTTGAGGGTTGAATAGATTGTCTGTGTTTCAATCTTCGTGTTTTTTTAACTTTTAAGTTCACTGAGGTGAAAATTTGTAAAAATTTGACGATTTTAAAAATAACAAATTAGTTTAACTTTTAAATCCACGATTTTTGACATATTTAAAATATTTTTTTGTAACTACATAAAGTTAAAGTTTTTAATTTCTAAAAATTTGGTTTAAAAGTGTTGAATTTTTGGGTTTGGTGACCATGTCACAACATACTTAAAATCTTTATGTAAACATTAATACTTTTGGCATGTTTTAAATCATTAAATTGATTTTGTCATTTTTTCCCGTCGCATTGTTGTAATATTAATTGTATATCGTATTTATTATTTACTTTTATCAATGCGCGTAAATAAAAAAAAAAAAGAAAACCTAAATAAAAAAAAAAAAAAATGTTGAGTTAATAATTGTTCTACTTTTTAAGACGTTTAAAAATTTGATTTCAATGATTTATTAAAATTAGAACAATATCGACCAATTCATATTTTCGAACAGTTGGTCTATTACTAATATGACGTCATATTTGTATATTGTATTAGGAACAATTTGCGATTGTTAATTAGGACAAAGAAAGTCAATAAATATTAAAACTAAACAAATATTAAATATTAAAAATTTTTTTCCAATTAAAACGATTTTTTGAAATTAAAAATTTGAATATTTAAATTAATAACAAATATTTTTTTTTTATTAAATATAAACTATCTTTTTGTAACTTTTTCGGGCAATTTTTTTTTTAATTATTTAATTTACAAATTTTGAATATTTTTTAATCTGCTGATGGACCTAAATAATAAGCTGTTAAAACAATCCAATCCGATTTTCTTTGCTTCCATTATCTTAATAATCACTTGTTACGTCACTACGGTCCTTTGTGACGTCACTAATGCACATTGTTACGTTGATTATACATCATGTAATGGTATATAAGAAATAATGGATTACATTAATTTTTTTAATCTCTGTCTATCGCAATTATTTAAATTAGTTAAAAACATTTTGTCATTTGGCTATATTGTTGTGATAAGAACATTTCGACCTGCTACGTGAAGTCATGAGTTCGATACCCACTGCTCTCATGCTTTAGCGCCCTTAAATAAGGTGCTATAAACGGTATGAACTTCTACCATGCCAAAAATCAATTAGCAGTATAATTATCAGGCAATTGTAATCTATAATATTTCAAACTGCAAAAGTCGACTTAAGACTGGGTTAATGTAACTGATGTTACTCTATGTTTAAGCTGTTAAGTCTAAATCCCCACATCGAGGGTAAATAAATATGAGCTTCTACTTTATAAGATGATGTTTATTATATAAGATTTATTAAACACAACCAATAAACAAATTTTAAAAATAAAATTTATAATATCTTTAAGTATTGTGGCATCAAGTTTTAGTAGTTTATCTTTAAAAGAGTTGAAATATTTAAAATAACTTTAAAAATAAATTTAAAAACAATAATGTTGTACAGATGGTAACTACGTTTAACATATGCTTAGTGCAGCGTTAACCTTATGCTGTTGTTATTATTTATTGTTTTTCTGCTGTTTAACATAACAGCATTCACCGTTGGGACCGATTTATTTAAACTAAATTTATTGAAAAATATTTTAAATTTTGTGATCCAAAAATTTTTCAAAATTTTAAATGTTTTGCAAAAAAATATTTTTTTTAATTTTTTTTATTTAACAAAGGAAATGCTTGAAGGGTGTTAATATATCGTTAAGATTAATGTTTATTTTGTGTTGTTTTAAGTGAATTTAACAGTTTTAAATTGTCTTAATAACTCAATTAGCTTTCCGTGTTTTAGAAATACGAGCATTTAGAAAAATAAGTAATTTCCTTAATAGGGTTTTACATAGATAGCTCCCTAAATTATTATTTACTTAAAAACTCTCGTTAAAATGCGTCGTGATGGAAATTAGTTAAACAAATAATAAAGTTTAATTGAAAGTAAACAAACCCGACACTTGTGGCGTATTTTGTTTTGTTTTGCGCAAAATTTAATCTCGTTTCGTTCCGTTTAAAATTGTTTAAATCCGCTTAAATAAATCACTAACCGGAAGATAATTTTGCTTTTCATTTAACAATTATGACGTCATAACTGTCCTTATGACATCACATTTGTAAAATACTAATCCCATATGTTGTCATAATTGTTATTATCTTGTTCAAGAATATTTCTTTAAAGGCAATTATAGTTTAATAGTTTTTGCATGTGACGTAATAATCAATATTCGAGTATTAACAATAGGTTAGTTACTGGTTTAAGACAACTTGCAAAATTACTTAAAATTTAGATTTAAAATTGATTTAAAATACCCTTTTTTGGGTATTTTTTTCCCTATATATTAATGTTAGTAAAGTTATTTTTATTTATTAAAAAAACATTTTTATTTTTTACAAATATTTTTGAAATAAATCATTTTGTTATAGTTCAAATGCTTTTTTAGGACATTTAAATGTTAAATGAACCACTTTTAAGTTTTAAATAAACGAATTAAAATTAAAGATTTAACTTTTACGAGTTTGAAAAACTTAAAACTTTGAAGTTTGTTTGTTTTTTACGACTTTTTAAATTAAGACCGACTTTGTGACGTTTATTTAATTGTTAATGACGTCATAAAATAAATTTAATGCCTGAAAATAGGTTGCACATTGAGAAGTTTTCGTCTAATTACAAATATTAACAAAATAAATATTAAAAACAGGTCAAATTGGGATTTTATTGCAGAATTATTTAAATTTTTGTAGTTGCATTAATAAAAATGACCTAATAAAAAATGTAACTTATTTTTTATTATTAATTTTAAAAATTTTTACGTCGCACTTTCTTCGTATTTACAACAATAATAAACTTTTTTATCTGTGATTATTTTTTTAAATTTTTCTTATTGAAGTAAAGTTTTCGCGCCAAAATTTGAACTGGTTTCAACTTTTATCTTTAAAAAAAATAAACAATTAAATAATCTTAACAAACTGGCGCCATAAAAAACGTATTTAACATTTTTTTAATTTTTTTTTTAACTTTTAAATAATTGTTTTTTTTAATTAGGTTTAATTGTTAATTATTATTTTAAATAAACTTTTAAAAATAAAAAAAATTTAAATAAATAAAATTTTAAGGAATTTTATTCGAAAATAATTCCATTAAAGTTTTATAAATTTTCGGACCAGTTTAACGGTTAATTAATTATGATCACATAAACTTTTATTGTGACGTCATTAACGCACACTCGATTAATTTATAAGAACAATAAGTAAAAACAAAGTTCAAAGAAATTAGGAACAATTTCTTGTCCTTACAAAATTGTTCTGAAGTTGGAACACTCGCTACGTCACCACGGGGTCGTGGGTTCAATCCCCACTGCTCTCATGCTGTAACGCCCTTAAGTGAGACGCTATAGACGATTAAAACCTCTGCTAAGCCAGCATTTAATCAGCATCATAATTATTGGGCAATTATAATCTATAATATTTAAAACTGAACTTAAGCCACCTTAGGTTGTAGGTAAAGCATAACAACAACCGCAAGGTCGCAGTAGAGAGTGGACCTGTAAAAAAAATTTAATTGTGATATTTTTTTGAATAAATCTATATCCTAGAAGCGAAAAAGTTGACTCTACAACCTGAACATAAAATAACAACTGTTACTCCGACCCAGTCTCGAGTTGCCTTTAGCAGTTTGGGTTATTATTGATTATAATTGCCCGATAATTATGCTGCTGATGAAGTGTTGGCTCAGCAGAAGTTTATACTGTTTATAGCGCCTTACTTAAGGGTTTGTTTTTATAAATCAATCGAGTGTGCGTTAATGACACAAACTAAAAAAGATAAATAAAAACAAGTAAACTGATCTGAATATATATTGAAAAGTTCCCATATTATAAGCCCAGCGCTAACATATGTTAAGTCAACTGTAAATTTTTGAGGCCTAAATTTAAACTGTTCCCTACATTCAAGGTACAGAGAAAGGCCACACTATTTGCCATGAACCTGACATTTACAGATAGCTTAGACACGTCCCAAACCGCACACCCTTACCCGATAAAAATATCAAAAACCTATCCCTTCTGGAGATATGAAAAAAAAGTTCCCCTTTCAATTTTTTTGGATGAAATTACGTCACGATCTCTCGGAGTGACGTCACCTGTAAGTTTCATATATTTAATTTTTTAGAATATACAAAAGTAAAAAGTTAATTCTTGGATTAAACTTTTATCAACTTAGTTTAAAAACTAGGATAAAAAAAATATTTTAAAGAACAAATAGGCATCCATGTTTTTACAATGCTTAATTATAAATAACATCAGTTAGTTAATATTAAACAGTTAATAATAAAAACATTTAATTTCTAAATTTTGTGTAAGAAATAATTAAATTAATTTTAATGAAAATATTAATTTTCAACAAAAGTATAAGAATCTGAATATAAAGCTTTAACTTATTACTCAAGGATTTACAACCTGGGAATAAAAATGATAGCCTAAAAGCAAACTGTAGGTAAGTTACATTTCCATTGTTGTTACCAAAATAACCATGAAAAATATAAGTCACCCAAATTACAGTTAATACCTTTCTCTTTACCTTGAATGTAGGGAACAGTTTAAATTTAGGCCTCAAAAATTTACAGTTGACTTAACATATGTTAGTGCTGGGCTTATAATATGGGAACTTTTCAATATATATTCAGATCAGTTTACTTTTTATTTAACTTTTTTAATTTGTGTATGGCAAATCTACGTTTGTTACCAGTTTAGTTTCGTATTGCCAGTGTTGTCTTAGTTAAAACTAAATTAAATAATCTTGTTTTTTTGTATAATAACAACTATTGCAACTAATATTTAAACTATTAATAGAAAGGTGTTTTGTAAACCTTATTACATATGTTTTATGTCGCTTAAACGGTTTTTAAAAACAATAAAGATATAATTAGAATTTTGGCGACGAAATTCGTTGGGCGGCGACGAAATTCCCATGTACAATATGAGAGTAAGACCATATTTTACCGATATTCAAAATAAGTTTTTGCCAAAAGTACCGTATATACAATAGTCGACCTGCAAAATTTTACAACTAATCTCTATCGGCCTGCGAAATTTTTTACTAAACTGCGGGGAGTCGGTAGCTTAAAGCCCGCGTATATCTTCAGCGCAAGGCCATATTTTACCGATATTTAAAGTATAATTTTGCAAAATGTAGTCTGTAAGTAAATAAAAGTATATTTTGTTTGGTTTTAACAATTAGGATATATCTTAGTTTAACTGTTATTTTTTCTAGATTTATTCATCGAAAACTAAATTTAGAACCGATTAAATTCAGGAGAAAATATGGTCATGCATTAAAGGTATATATGCGGGCTTTATGTCACGGATTTCCCGCAGATAGATACAAAATTTCACAGGCCGAAAAAAAAATTTTGTAGGCCAGAAGCACTTGTTTTTAATCCGTTCTATAATTACATTTTTGAAACAAAAATTAAATAAGAAAAATTATAAATTAACAAATATATTCATCGCAAATGATTAAATATTTTTTATGTATTTTAGTTTTTGGAAAATCTTATTTTGAATATCGGTAAAATATGATCTTACGCTGACTTTATACGCGGGAATTTCGTCGACGACTCCCCGCCGTTTTTTACAGGCCGAACCTTCTCACGGCCGAATCTTCTGGCAACCATTATAATATTTCAAAGTTAGCTTTAATATAAAGTATTATTTAAGTTTTAATCTGTTATAATTTTTAAAGTAAAATTAATAAGTTATTTTTTAATATTATTAAAAGTAAATAAGGAATTTTTTGGTAATTTTTTTAAGAAAAAATTTTTTAAAGTTTATGCAAAAGCATTTTTTAACAAATTAACTAACAAAAAAGTTTATTACATAACAATGGAAACAGAATATGAGATTATTGAACAACTTGAACAAATTTGTGACAAAAATGGAAAAGAAAAATTTCCAAAACAATCTGCAAAACTTTTCCATGAACTTGGTTTAATTTACAAAAACCAAGTTTTTAATCCTGCACACAATACAAGAAGTTTAAATTGGGGCAGAAAAATTAAATCAATTCAAAGTGCAGCTTTACTAAATGCAGCTATTGTTAGAAAACCTAAAAATGTGGAAGAAATTAAACAAGATCTTCGTCAATTTTGCTCTGAATTACTTAAAGTTGCAAATGCAGCAAACCAAGAAGCAGATTTGATTAAATATTCAAAAATAATTGCTAAAGATGTTGCAGAAATGAGAAACATGGTTATTGATATACTTGAAACCATTCCTCAGATTCCTGAAGACATATCTAACGAGGAATTCACAAAACTTAAAAGTGAAAAAGTTGAAGCTATAATCAACCTGCAGAATATAATAAGTGAAGATTATACAAAAATTATGAAATGCCTTGCAAGGTTTTGTGAAGAAATAAAGGGAAATCCCCCATGTGAATATGCTTTAGTTGGACTTGGATCACTTTCACGAAGAGAAATAACTCCTTACTCTGATTTTGAAAACATTATAGTTTTAGATGACAGTATCACAGAATTGTCTGAAAAAGGCCAAGAAAAAATAAAGGAATACTTCAGATGGTTTGCTGTGATCTTTCAAATTATTTTAATAAATCTTGGAGAAACAAATATTTCTAGAGTTCAAATTTCAAGTTTAAACGGTAGAGATCCAGCTAAATTTAACTTTTATGATGCTCTTACACCCCTTGGCATTTCCTTTGATGGAATGTTGCCACATGCTTGTAAATCTCCACTAGGAAGACAAGTTGAAACAGAAAACAAACCATTTACACTTGAACTAATTCAAACAGTTAGCAAAATGGCAAGTTTTATTGGGTCAAATGAAGATATTAAGAATGGTTATCACTTGGCTGATATGTTGATGACATCATGTTTTGTTGTTGGCAGTCAACAAATATATCAACAATTTCAGAAATTTGTTGATAAAGAGATATCTTTGTTGGACAGAAAAACTTTTGTGTCTTCAGTTCACAAACAAATCCATAAAAATAAAAAAGATTTTGATGTTTTAGTTCAGTTAGATAAATTAAAGAATTTAGAAAATTTGAATATAAAAAGAATGGTTTATAGAAGTTCAACTTTATTTGTTTCAGCAATTGGTAAAATTCATGATATTAAAGAACCTTGTTGCTTTGACATTCTAAAAAGTCTTATTCAAGATAATAAATTAACTAAAAAAGTTGGTTGCGATCTTAAATTTGCCATTGCTGTTGCATGTGAGACAAGATTAAGAGTTTACATGGATAAGAAATCACAAGATGATACAGTTCAACAATTAGAAATAAAAAGAAGAATTATAGATTTAATTGGAATAAAAAGCCTTGTTGAATATTTTCTAATAATTCATCAATTTCAACAAAGTTTATTCGACCTTGATGAAATAGAAAAAACTAGAATACTTTTGGGATCATTAATATGTCTTTTTTTAGGTTCTTATAACTATGCTAAAAAATGGTGGAACCAGGAAATATGCAAAACCGAGTTTACTAACAAGTCGGAGGGGGAAATTGCTCTTTGTCATTATTGGAATGGTTTGTGCAAACATAAGCTCGGTCAATATAAAGAAGCAATATCTGATTTCCAAACTTCTCTTAAAATCTATCACCAAATTGATGACGATCCAACTAAGAGCAGGCATGATGCTGATTGTCATTATTGGATTGGATTTTGTAAATATAAGCTCGGTCAATATAAAGAAGCATTATCTGATTTACAGACTGCACTTGAAATCCACCAACAAATTAATGTCGATCCAACTAAGAGCAGTGATGTTGCTGAAGTTCATTGTTGGATTGGAATAAGCAAATATGAACTCGGTCAATATAAAAAAGCATTATCTAATTTCCTAAACTCACTTGAAATCCACCAACAAATTATTGACGATCCAACTAAAAGCCGTATTGTTGCTAAAGATCATTATTGTATTGGAATGTGCAAATATAAACTCGGTCAATATAAAGGAGCATTATCCGATTTTCAAATTTCACTTGAAATTCATCAAATAGATGGCGATCCAACTGTGATCTGTAATGTTACTGAACTTCTTTATTGGATTGGAAAGTGCAAATATGAGCTCAGTCAATATAAAGAAGCATTATCTGATTTCCAAACTTCACTTGAAATAAACCAACTAATTGATGACAATCCAACTAAGAGCTATGATGTTGCTTTTGATCATTATTGGATTGGAAACTGCAAATATAAGCTCGGTCAATATAAAGAAGCATTATCGGATTTTAAAACTTCACTTGAAATCCACCAACAAGTTGATAAAGATCCAACTAAGAGCAGTGATGTTGCTGATGATCATTATTGTATTGGAAAATGCAAATATAAGCTTAGTCAATATAAAGAAGCAATATCTGATTTCCAAACTTCACTTACGGTCTACCAACATACTGGAGAAAATCAGAAAAGGGTCATGTACTGTAAAGATTGGATTGGAAAATGCAAGGCAATGCCGTTTATTTTAAAGTTTATTGTAAAAAAATGTTAATCTAAACTTAACATGGTCAGCGAGTATCAAAATATTTTTCTTTTCTTTATTTCGCGTTTTCAAATATTTTAAATTATGTGCGAATTTGTGTTTGTTTGTAAAACTTTATTTTTTTAGTTTTTTTATTGTTTCTAACTATGTTGTGAGTATCATTTGTGCGAATATTTTTGAATGTTTATAAACAGTTTTTATATTTAAGTATATATTTTAGTGCATGTTTGTATGTTAATCTTAAACTTTAAATCATACAAATTCCACCTAATAAAAAATATCCATTTTTTAGCTATTTTTATGTATCTTTTTTTTAAAGCTTAAAAACAGTCAAAACAGTTTAAATCTCACTGTTATATATTTTCGGGTATATTTGTATGCTAATCTTAAACTTAATGAATTGTACAAATTTGATTTAATGTTGATTTTATATTTCAGGATTATTAGGAATTATATAATAATATTTGAGTTGTTTTGATATCTGGAACTGCTACAGTGACATCATAAAGCATATTGCAAAGTTTATGAAGAATTGGAACCTGACTTTTAAAAACTGCAAATTTTTAAAAAGAAATCAAAATTGCCTTTGCTTAGGTTTGTAAATATTATTTTTTAAATATTTAAGCTTAAAAAAGTATGTAGTTAGTTTCGTTAAATTACTATTGTCAATCATGAAATTTTTAGACTTACAATTATTTATAAGTGTTTTTATAGCTTGGTTTAAGGTAAATTTCAAATATGTTATTTCTTTGTGACACTGTAACAGTAGTTTGTCGAACCTGAATACTTATGTGATCCTAAAAAATATTTCACTTTTGTACAAACAGAACTATATTGTTTTTTTTTTACTTCTACCAGCTAGTGGTCTTGTTAATAAGCACTTCTAAATAAACTGTGTACACACAAGATCGTGAATAGGCTGTGCATAGTCACCTATATTCTAAAGTGACAACCACAACAATATACACATCTCACAACCCCTTTAGGTAAACATTTGTTAATGTTGTAATGGTATGTTCATATACATCATTAGGTTTTACAAACATAATATTGGTTGTTCTAATTTTTCAAGGTTATCAACTTAGATTTAATTTTTAATTAAATGCTGATTAGTTATGTGTTAGTTATATACAAAATATAGGTTACAATTTAAAGTTAATTTAGGTAAATGAGGATAAATAATGCATAATGATTTCACTGAAATTTGGGTAACCACCTGAAGGTAAACCCCCCCATACTTCCATGGCCAGCATAAATTTAAAATTAGTTTTACTGCAGGAAATATTGAAGTATTGTGGTAAGTTTATTTATATTTATTTATTTTTTGCATAAATTTTTGTCATGCTGGCAACATCTTGATGTTTTAGGTTTAAATTTTGCTGCTGGCAAGTTGGGTTATGTATTTAATGGTGTTAAATCATGTAAGTTTACCTGCCAGCATGACATAGCAGTCAAAGCAAAGTCAGGAAGGGCCGAAAGATTCAACCTGCGAGTAATCATGAGGGTCTGCAGCTAGTTAAAATTTTGAAAGCAAAAACCAATGTCCTTATTTATTCCACTCTTAACTTAGTTTTCAGGGCATAAGTCCTAAAAACTAATATTCTAAAAACTAAAATATGTTGTAATAATTGATCAAAACTTTTTTATGTATTGTATTATTTGCAAAATTTAACATTGAAACTATACGCTGACTTTTTGCTGTAAAAACCCTCTTTTTTTGCAAGTCGAATCTTTTGATACCCGATATTCTAACAGCCCTGGCCATCACCACATAGGGTGTTGGGTTTGATCCCCACTGGTTTGTGTTAGTGTTTTTATACATCTAATATATTATTAATTAAACCTTTTAAATTGTTACCTCTACTGTTATGTAAAAAAATACAATAAAAAGAAACTAAATACAATAAATTATTTTACAGCCACTCATTTATCCTATGGAGAGTCCACAATCTCACCAAGTATAAATTATGACTCGGTTGATTCTGTTGGCTTTTATCTCGAGTTTAACTCGACAAAGAAATGTTCTCAGTCGAGTTTTTTTCGGAGCAGCATCACTTTTGACTGTGGAACAACTTTGCTACCTTTTTTTAAATTGTAAATATATGTTTTATCAGTTTTACTTCAATATCATTTTAGTATTATATATACTTTTTAATTTACATATTTTTCTATGATTACAGATACTCAGGAACAAGTTAAATGTAACGTTCACAAACTTGTCGGGAAGATATTTGGAAACTCTGGCAATCAGGTTTATAATTTTGGTCTGAAAGTTATCTTTTAAACTTGAAAAAAATAAGGTCATAGAATCATTAGCGTATATAATCCAATATTAAATATTATTATTTAATTAAATTATCTTTAAATTTAGGAAGGTTATTACTACATTGGTGACCCTACGACCCCATCAGCGACATCACATGACGGTATTTACACAAATGTTTGTCGAAATATCCACAATGAATTCCCCTCGGAACTTTATACTTATTTATCTCAATGTCCTAACAATGCAGCTGCATGTCTGTTGCAAGGTGGTCATGCTTATTCTATTGGGACACAGGCTGTCAATATTACAGATGAAAACAGGTTGGTTTTTGTGTGTTTTTGAAAATTACATTTGTTCATTGTATTATATTCATTACTACAACAGGGGTGTCAAAACCACAATAATATGTCATTTAACTAAATTTTTCAATAGCATATACAAATGTTTAAATTAAATACCTAAACGTAAGCCAGATTTAAGAAATAATGTTTAGATATATCTTGGTTTAATTTTGTAACTTTGTTTAGATTAATGTTAACCTATCCAACTGAGCCAGGCACTAATAAGAAGGATGCAACAACCCACAAGTTATCATCACTTTTGTTCTAGCATGAATAGAGGGGGTAGCAGGTAAGCACTTTTCCATACCCGAATTTACTCTAGTAGACACTTTTTTGCCTTTTTTAAGTTTGTTGCACTTGGCACTGCATAAAATTTTTAAATTTAGATGTTGGTTGACTTTTTGTGTTATTTATAAGTTAAATAACTTATACAACTAAAGGTTGGGCTGGGGTTATAAAAGATTCTTTTATATTTAGGCTGTGAAGTCGACCTTGTGACCAATTAATGCAAAACCCACTGAGTGGTTTATTCAAAGATCACCCCAATAGTAAAGTCACCCCCTGTCGGGTATAAAAGTTACCCCCCCTTTTCTAACTAAACCCACTGTAAACTTGTTTATTTTATTTCAATATTTTGTTAAAAATTTGATTGTGTTTTTTTTAGTAGGATTGGGGTAAAAATAATACGGGTTTTCATGCAACTGGTTTTTAGTGAAATGTATATTCAGAAAATTATTTATGGTTATACACCTTATATTTTTTCTTACTTAATTGAATATTTTTTGGTCCTGTGAAATATTAATTCTAAAAATAAACAGTTTAACTGAATTAAAAATAAGTTTAAAAATGTTTAATTTTGTTGCATTAACTGTCTTAAAGTTTTCATATGACCTCCAAGGGGGTAAATTTAGTTCAAGGTTGAACCCCAATAAGATTTTCAGCCCCTGTGGGTTAAAAACAAAAAATTACCCCTTTCTGGCTAACAGACCCTTAAGTAACTAAAATATTTGGACGTTAATTATGACGTCACAAATTTATAGAAGCATAAAAAAATTACAAACTAAAAATACTGTTAAGGGCCGATATAAAATGACTACGTCATCATTTTGTTAAATATTAATTTGAAGTTTAAACTTTTCACTAAGGTTGAGTTGTATCAGTAGCGGTCAATCTATACGAGATACGCTGCACAAGAATTTTCAACCACTTAAAATTACAGTTTAAGTTATCTAAGGTTTAGTATATTTTGTAGCGAAAATAGTTTTGTGACCGACTTCAAAAAATATTTAACGTAATGTGGTCGCTGTGCAAAATGTAATTAAACCAGTAGTTATGCTATGTTAAAAACTAGTTAGTTATTCTAGTAAAAGGATAGAGTTTATATAAATAATTTTATAACATTAACCGATAGTACAGAGTATTATTATTAGCGCGACTTAACGGAATAACTATTAGCGTTTTGGTCGATATTAATATTGTTTTGCGACGTTAATATGATATATAGAATGTAGAATTATTGCTACTACGGTAACGTAAAAAAATTTAGATATTTTGAAGCCTTACGTTACACTCGTCGGTGATATTTGTTAGTTTTAAATTTGTGCAACATTAAAATTATTGTTTACTGTTACTTAATGTTTACCGCTGTTGTTCTGAATATGGAAGCAGTGCAATTTTAATAATTGGTTCGTTGTAAATGATAGTGTAATAGTTAACTGACTCTATAGGCTGCTTGGCTGGTAACGACGTAAACTTGTGCTTAATAAACTTGTGACGTAAACTTTAATTCTTGTGCTTAATTGAATTTACATTTTTTGAACAAAAACCTGAATAGCCCTTGTTTTGATTGGATAACAATATTCTGGAATCTAGTGACGTAACCTCGAGGTTAAAACGTTTATGATCAATAAATTTTTGTCCGTTATTTTTACAATAACACAAACATTTTTTTATAATCTAGTTCTTGTGTCACTTTGGTTACAATTATATAACAAGGTAAATAAACTATGTTTAAATGCGACGAACGTTCAATAACATGACGTTCAAAAAATTAATTTTAATTCCAACAACCATTTTAAAACAATGCAAGTAATATTGTTTGGTTAATTATGCTTTTATCTTAAAGCAATGCAATGAAATCTTCAGCAAATTAATTTTTTTTGCGACTTCTTTTTTAAATAGAAAATTTTTATAGTTCAGGTACTAACCATGTAAAATATATTTTTAATTTTGCGAAATTTAACATTTGGTATTACAGATAATTTTGCTACAAACGAATACTTTACGCTTTTAATATGGTTTTAATAGTATTAACTTATTGTGCGAAATTAGGTTTAGCAGATCGGCTAGTAAGAAAATACTAGAGATGGCACGAAAAGTAAGGTTTTTACTATATGTTCGGAAACCGGTACCCGATAAGTTAGCGATGAATGGCATCAAAGCCTAAAAAGAAGGAGCCATTAACCGCTTTAAAGCAGGTTGGAAGATAAGCTTCGTTTTATAAGGTATTTAAACGATTAACTAAGAAAACTAATCACGCTTCATTTTTTATATTTGGTGGTTATACAAATGAATATTATTTGTTTAATTATTTTAACAGTCAGTGTACGTTATACCGAACCTGTGGGTGAATAAACTGATAAGCAGAACTAATAACGATAAAAGTCTACGTTTGGTTTAAGGCAATATTTTGGGTGATTTGAAGTGCTGAGTTAACAACGGTCGTTGTTTAAAATATGGGAGCAGTGCAATTTTGATAATTGGTTTGTTGTAAATGGTTGTGTAATTATTGACTGACTCTATAGGCTGCTTGGCTCGTAAACTTTAATTCTTGTTTTTAATTGAATTTACATTTTTTGAACAAAAACCTAAATAGTCCAACCGATTTTCCAACCGACCAAATAGCGGATCGCCGAATAATTAAGAGCGGTGAACCCATAAAGTTAAATTCACGTTAACAAGACTGACTATAACAATAATTTTAATGTTTCTTTTATGTTTATTTTTTATATCATGTAATTTACACAAAAACTTGTGTTACAGATTTTTGACGAGCCACGGGTTAAAGTAAGATTGTAAGTGTTATTGAATCACAACTTTTTGTTATATTTTTGTCCCAAATTAAGGTGCTTTATAATCTGGCACAAAAATAGATCCCATTATGCCTATGTCGCATATTGGAATATGGTAAATTTAAACACTTTCTGTTCAACTCTCAAGTTTTACGTTTTAGTTATTTTCGTAGACGTTCGATATCTATTTGGTTAAATTTAAATTGTTGCCGAATTTTTTATTAAGTTTTATAGAAGTTTTAATGTTATTATTATTTAAGCACATGATTTTAGTTTGTTGGTTTACGTGTTATAAAATTTTTGTAGTTATACTAAATGAATGGTATTCATAATCAGGTTCTGGCGTAACTTTGTTTTTTTCATAATCTGGTTCTGGCGTTACTTTGTTTTATTTTTCATAATCTGGTTTGCTGGCATATCAAAGTAAAAGTTTATTTTAATTTTAACAACCATTTAAAATGCATTGCAAGTAATATTGTTTTGGTAATTATGTTTTTTTAATTGTTACATATTAAGTTTATTCAAAAAAAGCACCAAAATCGTATTAAAATTTACAGTAGGTTGAGTTTTCTACCGACCTCTTATTTTAAATTTTTATAATTTTCGTGGTAATTTATGTGAAAGGTAGCATTAGTTTTGCGGAATTTAATGTTTGGTTTATTATGGAGATGTCTCAAACAATTACATTACGCTGTTAATATGGTTTTGATAATACTTACTAAATGTTCGAAATTTCGTTTAGAAGGTTGTTAAGTAAAAGGTTTTACTATAGGGTTAAACCAAATACAAAATTTTTCGCTGTCTGACCGAAAAGTTGTATATTTAATTAAAGGCATTCCCGTAAAATAAACTCTGCGTTAACTAGACCTTAAAAACAGTCTTAAATGTTATTAATTCTCTTTTTATTTGTATCGTTAAAAAATTAAGTGAGTAGCGTAATAATAACAACTTTGTTTGTCTTTCAACTTTAGGTGAATTTTAATTTGTTTGATTATTTCAACAGTCAGTGTACGTTATACCCAACCTGTGGGTGAATAAACTGATAAGCAGAACTAATAACGATAACGCAAGCAAAGTCTACGTTTGGTTTAAGGCAATATTTTGGGTGATTTGAAGTGCTGAGTTAACAACGGTTGTTTAAAATATGGGAGCAGTGCAATTTTGATAATTGGTTTGTCGTAAGTGATTGTGTAATTAATAATTGACTATATAGACTGTTTGGTTGGTAACGGCGTAAACTTTAATTCTTGTGTTTAATTGAATTTACATTTTTTGAACAAAAACCTGAATAGCCCTTGTTTTGATTGGATAACAATATTCTGGAATCCAGTGACGTAACCTCGTGAGGTTAAATGTTTAGGTATTTTGTACACCGTATAAGTTACATACAAAACTTGTGCTTGGAAAACTTTTTACTAACCCGCTGTATAAAGTTAATAAATGTCATTAAATCACAACTTTTTTGTTGTTTTTGTCTCAAATTAAGTTGCGTTGTTATCCAGCTTTAAAAAAAGTTAATATGCTAATACCGGTCATTAGGATTATCCTATATTTTTAGACGTTTTTTTAACAAATCTCAAGTTTTACGTTTCGTATTGGACAAAAAATAGCTGGATAATGGATAGAGGTGTTTTTATTAAGTATATTCCGCCTTAACAAAACCTCCTATAGCAATAAATTTTATTGTATTTTCTAAGGCTATTTTTTATATTGCATAATTATTTACACACAGAACTTTAATTAGCCAACTTTTCGACAATATTGGGTAATAATAAGAGTCTGAATGTCATCAATTTACAGCCTTTTTGTTATGTTTTCGCTCCAAATCAAATTGCTATATCATCCAGCGTGAAAATAAATGTTATTATGCTTATTTTAGATATAAGAAAGAAGCTTATATTTAAACGTATTTAGGAGATTCTTAATTTTTTGTTTTTTTTAAGTTTCATTGTAGATATTTAGTAAAATTTGCCGTTAAATTCAAGTGGTTGCCGAGTTTTTACCAAAACTTGTTAATTCGCGATTCTATTATATATACATTATATACATTCTACGTAAGTAGCGGAATAATGACAACTTTGTCCGCCTTTCTTCAATTGTAAAATTTTAACAGTCAGTATATATATACCGAACACGAAGGTAGATACATTAACGAGTACCCAAGCGATTTTTTAAAAAAACAGCGGGTAGTTCGCATTTTAATTGCCGCGAAAAATTTTATTTTTGTGTATTTATATACAGTTTTTAGACAGCATTTAAAATTAAATAAGCAGTAAACTAATCATTTTTTTAAAGAATAATGTGCAAAAACATGTTATCTTTCTTTTTCCTTGTCAATTTTTTTAATTTTACAAACTGAAACCTTTAAAAAACTAATTTTGAAAGCGCGCGCTTTTAGGTGACACAATGCGTTATGATATTACGTATTTTGCGAAATAGTGCCGTCTTTCTAAAACAATATTTTAAAAAAAAACATTAATTTAACATTTTTTACACTAAAGAATGTGCCTAAATATGTTATTAGTTATTGCCCGTGTTAATGTATATAATTTATATGCCAAAACACAAAGAATAAAACGTTTAAAGGGTTGCCAGAAGATTTGGCCTGCAAAAAAACGGCGGGGAGTCGGCGATGAAATTCCCGTGTATAAAGTCAGAGTAAGACCATATTTTACTGATATTCAAAATAAAATTTTGCCAAAAAGTACAGTTTATATAAAAGTTTTAATTGGTTGTAATGTTAATGACATACGTTAGTTTTTAGAATATTTATTTTTTTTAAGATTTATGTTACAAAAACTTTTTTTAAACGGATTAAAAACGGTGTTTTTGTATTGCAAAATTTAACAACTAATCGCTATCGGCCTGCGAAATTTTTTATTAAACTGCGGGAAGTCTGCAGCGTAAAGCCCGCGTATACCTTTAATTCAAGACCATATTTTACCAATATTCAAAATAAAATTTAGCAAAAAGTACAAAAGTTAAAAAAGTTTTAACCGGTTGTTAAGATAAATATATATGTTAATTTTTAGAATATTTATTTTTATTTTTTATTTCGAAAGCGTAATTTTAAAACGCATCGAAGACGGACGCTTTTGGCCTGCAAAGAAAGAAAGCATGTTCTTGCACATTATTCTTTTTTAAAAAATCTTAATTTACTGCTTATTTTATTTCAAATACTGTCTTAAAAACTGTATATAAAAACGCTAAAATTTTTCGCGGTAATTACAATGCGAACTCCCCGCTGTTATAAAAAAAATCTTCGGGCCGAAGTAGCTTGGCCGAGGTGTCCAGGGATACCCTTACCCCAACTATTTCTTTAAATGAAAATGTTTCTTTTTAAGTTAATATGTAGAATTGTTTTTTTTAATTGTTTTAATAGATAATTGTTTCGTCTGAACTTGTATTATAGGTTTTTGAGTAGTAAATCAGTGTTAGAAAAGTTTATTACATAACAATGGATGCAGAAGATGAGATTGTTGAACAACTTAAACAAATTTGTGACAAAAATGGAAAAGAAAAATTTCCAAAACAATCTGCAATTCTTTTTCATAAACTTGGTTTAATTTACAAAACTCAGGGTTTAAATAAAAATCCAAATAAAGAAACAAGACTTAGAAAAAAATTGTTTCAGTTTGTTCAAATTCCCAAAAAATCTAATTTAAAAAATATCAATAAAATCAAGTTAATTCAAAGTGCAGCTTTACTAAATGCAGTTATTGTTAGAAAACCTGAAAATGTGGAAGAAATTAAACAAGATCTTCGTCAATTTTGCTCTGAATTACTTAAACTTGCAAATGCAGCAAACCAAGAAGCAGATTTGATTTATTATTCTGAAATAATTGCTAAAGATGTTGCAGAAATGAGAAAAAAGATTAATAATATACTTGAAACCATTCCTCAGATTCCGGAAGACATATCTAACAAGGAATTCACAAAACTTAAAAGTGAAAAAGTTGAAGCCATAAGAAACCTGCAGAATATAATAAGTGAAGATTATACAAAAATTATGAAACGTCTTGCAAGGTTTTGTGAAGAAATAATGGGGAATCCTCCATGTAAATATGCTTTAGTGGGACTTGGATCACTTTCACGAAAGGAAATAACTCCTTACTCTGATTTTGAAAATGTCATAATTTTGGATAATAATATAATAAATTTTCTTAAAAAAGTTCCCAAAGCAGTAAAAGAATACTTCAGGTGGTTTGCTGTGATATTTCAAATTATTTTGATTAATCTTGGAGAAACTATTCTTCCTGCTGTTAATATTCCAAGTTTAAATAGTGGGGATCCAACTGATTTTAACTTTTACGATGCTCTCACACCCCTTGGCATTTCTTTTGATGGAATGATGCCACATGCTTGTAAATCTCCACTTGGAAGGCAAATGAAAACTACAAACAAACAATTTACACTTGAGTTAATTCAAACTGTAAGCAAAATGGCAAGTTTTATTGGGTCAGATAAAAATATAAAGAATGGTTACCACTTGGCTGATATGTTGATGACGTCATGTTTTGTTGCGGGAAATCAACAAATATACCAACAATTTCGGAAATTTGTTAATAAGGAAATGTCTTTATTAAATGTAAAGCATTATCAAATTTCAGTAAAAGACCAAATAAATAAAAATAAAAAAGATTTTGAGGTTTTAACTCAATTAAGTAATTTGCAGGATTGCAATAAACTAAACATAAAAAGAATGATTTACAGAAGTTCAACTTTATTTGTTTCAGCAATCGGTAAAATTCATGGCATAAAAGAATCATGTTGCTTTGATATTCTAGAAAGTCTTATTCAAGAAAATAAATTAACTGAAGAAATTGGTTGCGATCTTAAATTTGCCATCGCCGTTGCATGTGAGACAAGATTAAGAGTTTACATGGATAAGAAATCACAAGACGATACAGTTCAACAATCAGAAATAAAAAGTAAATTTGCAGATAAAACAGTTGGGATAAAAAGCCTTGTTGAATATTTTTTAACAATTCAACAATTTCAAGAAAATTTGTTCGACCTTGATGAAATAGCAAAAACTAGAATACTTTTGTTTCCAGCGATATGTTATTTTTTAGGTTTTTATACTTTTGCTATAAAATGGTGGAACCAGGAAATATGCAAAACTGAGTTTACTAATAACTCGGAGTATGATATCGCTTTTTGTCATTATTGGATTGGATTGTGCAAACATGATCTCGGTCAATATAAAGAAGCATTATCTAATTTCCAAACTTCACTTGAAATCAACCAACGAGTTGATGACAATCCAACTAAGAGCATTAATTTTGCTTGGTGTCATTATTGGATTGGATTGTGTAAATATCAGCTCAGTCAATACAAAGAAGCATTATCTGATTTCCAAACTTCACTTGAAATCCACCAACAAATTGATGACAATCCAACTAAGAGCAGTAATGTTGCCGACGATCATTATTGGATTGGAAAGTGCAAATATGAGCTCAGTCAATATAAAGAAGCATTATCGGATTTTAAAACTTCACTTGAATTCCACCAACAAATTGTTGACAATCCAACTAAGAGCAGGGGTGTTGCTTACGATCATTATTATATTGGAAAATGCAAATATGAGCTCAGTCAATATGAAGAAGCATTATCTGATTTACAAACTTCACTTGAAATCGACCAACAAATTGATGACGATCCAACTAAGAGCAGTAATGTTGCTTACGATCATTATTGGATTGGAAAATGCAAATATAAGCTTAGTCAATATAAAGAAGCAATATCTGATTTCCAAACTTCACTTACGGTCTACCAACATACTGGAGAAAATCAGAAAAGGGTCATGTACTGTAAAGATTGGATTGGAAAATGCAAGGCAATGCCGTTTATTTTAAAGTTTATTGTAAAAAAATGTTAATCTAAACTTAACATGGTCAGCTAGTATCAAAATATTTTTCTTTTCTTTAGTTCGCGTTTTCAAATATTTTAAATTATGTGCGAATTTGTGCTTGTTTGTAAAACTTTTAGTTTTTTACTATTTTTTTAGTTTTTTTATTGTTTCTAACTATGTTGTGAGTATCATTTGTGTGAATATTTTTAAATGTTTATAAACAGTTTTTATGTTTAAGTATATATTTTCGTGCATGTTTGTATGTTAATCTTAAACTTTAAATCTTAAAAATTCCACCTAATGAAAATAACCATTTTTTAGCTATTTTTATGTATCTTTTTTTAAAGCTTATAAAACAGTTTAAATCTCACAGTTATATATTTTAGTGCATGTTTGTATGCTAATCTTAAACTTAATAAATTGTACAAATTTGATTTAATGTTGATTTTATATTTCAGGATTATTAGGAATTATATAATAATATTTGAGTTGTTTTGATATCTGGAACTGCTACAGTGACATCATAAAGCATATTGCAAAGTTTATGAAGAATTGGAACCTGACTTTTAAAAACTGCAAATTTTTAAAAAGAAATCAAAATTGACTTTAGGTTTGTAAGTATTATTTTTTAAATATTTAAGCTTAAAAAAGTATGTAGTTAGATTTTAAAAATTACTATTGTCAATCATGAAATTTTTAGACTTACAATTATTTATAAGTGTTTTTATAGCTTGGTTTAGGGTAAATTTCAAATATGTTATTTCTTTGTGACACAGTAATGGTAGTTTGTCGAACCTGAATACTTATGTGATCCTAAAAAATATTTCACTTTTGTACAAACAGAACTATTTTGTTTTTAGCTCACTTCTACCAGCTAGTGGCCTTGTTAATGAGCACTTCGAAATAAACTGTGTACACACAAGATTGTGAATAAGCTGTGCATAGTCACCTATATTCTAAAGTGACAACCACAACAATATACACATCTTACAACCCCTTTAGGTGAACATTTGTTAATGTTGTAATGGTATGTTCATATACATCATTAGGTTTTACAAACATAATATTGGTTGTTCTAATTGTTTAAGGTTATCAACTTAGATTTAATTTTTAATTAAATGCTGTTTAGTTATGTGTTAGTTATATACAAAATATAGGTTACAATTTAAAGTTAATTTAGGTAAATGAGGATTATTAATGCATGATGATGTCACTGAAGTTTGGGTAAGCACCTGAAGGTAAAAACCCTCTTTTACTTCCATGGCCAGCATAAATTTAAAATTTGTTTTACTGCAGGAAATATTGAAGTATTGTGGTAAGTTTATTTATTTATTTTTTGCATAAATTTTAGTCATGCTGGCAACATCTTGATGTTTTAAGTTTAAATCTTGCTGCTGGCAAGTGGTATTATGTATTTAATTGTGTAAAATCATGTAATTTTACCTGCCAGCATGACATAGCAGTCAAAGCAAAGTCAGAAAGGGCCGAAAGATTCAACTTGCGAGTAATCATGAGGGTCTGCAGCTAGTTAAAATTTTGAAAGCAAAAACCAATGTCCTTATTTATTCCACTCTTAACTTAGTTTTCAGGGCATAAGTCCTAAAAACTAATATTCTAAGAACTCAAAGATGTTGTAATAATTGAAATTTAACATTGAACCTATACGCTGACTTTTTGCTGTAAAAACCCTCTTTTTTAGCAAGTCGAATCCTTTGATAACCGATAATCTAACAGCCTTAGTCATCACCACATAGGGTGTTGGGTTTGATCCCCACTGCTTGTAGTTGTGTTAGTTTTTTTATAGATCTAATATATTACTAATTAAACCTTTTAAATTGTTACCTCTACTGTTATGTAAAAAAATACAACAAAAAGAAACCTAATATAATAAATCATTTTACAGCCACTTATTTATCCTATGGAGAGTCCACAATCTCACCAAGTATAAATTATGACTCGGTTGATTCTGTTGGTTTTTACCTCGAGTTTAACATGACAAAGAAATGTTCTCAGTCGAGTTTTTATCGGAGCAGCATCACTTTTGACTGTGGAACAACTTTGGTAACTTATAAATTTCTTTTTATTTGTTAATGTATGTTTTATCAGTTTTACTTTAATATCATTTTGGTATTATATATACTTTTTAATTTACATATTTTTCTATGATTACAGATACTCAGGAACAAGTTAAATGTAACGTTCACAAACTTGTCGAGAAGAAATTTGGAAACTCTGGCAATCAGGTTTAAAATTTTGGTTTTAAAGTTATATATTCAATTGACTTTCAAACTTGAAAAAAATAAGGTCATGGAGATATTAGTGTATATAATCCTATATTAAAAATTATTATTTAATTTAAATTATCTTTAACTTTAGGGGGGTATTACCACATTGGTGACCCTTCGACCCCATCAGAGACATCACATGACGGCATTTACATAAATGTTTGTCGAAATATGCACAATGAATTCCCCTCGGAACTTTATACTTATTTATCCCAATGTCCTGACAATGCAGCTGCAGGTCTGTTGCAAGGTGGTCATGCTTATTCCATTGGGACACAGGCTGTCAATATTACAGATGAAAACAGGTTGGTTTTTGAGTGTTTTTAAAAATTAGATTTGTTTATTGTATTATTTACATTACTACAACAGGGGTGTCAGAACCACAATGATATGTCATTTAACTAAATTTTTAATAGCATATACAAATGTTTATATTAAATACCTAAACGTAAGCCAGATTTATGAAATAATGTTTAGATATATCTTGGTTTAATTTTGTAACTTTGTTTAGATTAATTTTAACCTATACAACTGAGCCAGGCACAAATAAGAAGGATGCAACAATCTACAAGTTATCATCACTTTTGTCTTAGTATGAAGAGGGGGTTGTAGGTAGGCACTTTTCCATACCCTAATTTACTATAGTAGTCACTTTTTTTGCCTTTTTTAAGTTCGTTACCATTGGCACTGCATAAAATTTTTGAATTTAGATGTTAGTTGACTTTCTGTGTTATTATAAGTTAAATAACTTATACAACTAAAGATTGGGCTGGGGTTATAAAAGATTCTTTTATATTTAGGCTGTGAAGTCGACCTTGTGACCGATTAATGCAAAACCCATTGAGTGGTTTATTCAATGGTTTTACCCCAATAGTAAAATTACTCCCTGTTGGGAATAAAAGTTACCCCCTTTTTCTAACTAAACCCACTGTAAACTTGTTGATTTTATTTCAATATTTTGTTAAAAATTTTATTGCGTTTTTTTAGTAGGCTTGGGGTAAAAGTTAATAGAAAATAATACGGGTTTTCATGCAACTGGTTTTTAGTGAAATGTATATTCAGAAAATTATTTATGGTTATACACCTTATATTTTTTCTTACTTAATTGAATATTTTTTGGTCCTGTGAAATATTAATTCTAAAAATAAACAGTTTAACTGAATTAAAAATAAGTTTAAAAATGTTTAATTTTGTTGCATTAACTGTCTTAAAGTTTTCATATGACCTCCAAGGGGGTAAATTTAGTTCAAGGTTGAACCCCAATAAGATTTTCAGCCCCTGTGGGTTAAAAACAAAAAATTACCCCTTTCTGGCTAACAGACCCTTAAGTAACTAAAATATTTGGACGTTAATTATGACGTCACAAATTTATAGAAGCATAAAAAAATTACAAACTAAAAATACTGTTAAGGGCCGATATAAAATGACTACGTCATCATTTTGTTAAATATTAATTTGAAGTTTAAACTTTTCACTAAGGTTGAGTTGTATCAGTAGCGGTCAATCTATACGAGATACGCTGCACAAGAATTTTCAACCACTTAAAATTACAGTTTAAGTTATCTAAGGTTTAGTATATTTTGTAGCGAAAATAGTTTTGTGACCGACTTCAAAAAATATTTAACGTAATGTGGTCGCTGTGCAAAATGTAATTAAACCAGTAGTTATGCTATGTTAAAAACTAGTTAGTTATTCTAGTAAAAGGATAGAGTTTATATAAATAATTTTATAACATTAACCGATAGTACAGAGTAATATTATTAGCGCGACTTAACGGAATAACTATTAGCGTTTTGGTCGATATTAATATTGTTTTGCGACGTTAATATGATATATAGAATGTAGAATTATTGCTACTACGGTAACGTAAAAAAATTTAGATATTTTGAAGCCTTACGTTACACTCGTCGGTGATATTTGTTAGTTTTAAATTTGTGCAACATTAAAATTATTGTTTACTGTTACTTAATGTTTACCGCTGTTGTTCTGAATATGGAAGCAGTGCAATTTTAATAATTGGTTCGTTGTAAATGATAGTGTAATAGTTAACTGACTCTATAGGCTGCTTGGCTGGTAACGACGTAAACTTGTGCTTAATAAACTTGTGACGTAAACTTTAATTCTTGTGCTTAATTGAATTTACATTTTTTGAACAAAAACCTGAATAGCCCTTGTTTTGATTGGATAACAATATTCTGGAATCTAGTGACGTAACCTCGAGGTTAAAACGTTTATGATCAATAAATTTTTGTCCGTTATTTTTACAATAACACAAACATTTTTTTATAATCTAGTTCTTGTGTCACTTTGGTTACAATTATATAACAAGGTAAATAAACTATGTTTAAATGCGACGAACGTTCAATAACATGACGTTCAAAAAATTAATTTTAATTCCAACAACCATTTTAAAACAATGCAAGTAATATTGTTTGGTTAATTATGCTTTTATCTTTAAGCAATGCAATGAAATCTTCAGCAAATTAATTTTTTTTGCGACTTCTTTTTTAAATAGAAAATTTTTATAGTTCAGGTACTAACCATGTAAAATATATTTTTAATTTTGCGAAATTTAACATTTGGTATTACAGATAATTTTGCTACAAACGAATACTTTACGCTTTTAATATGGTTTTAATAATATTAACTTATTGTACGAAATTAGGTTTAGTAGATCGGTTAGTAAGAAAATACTAGAGATGGCACGAAAAGTAAGGTTTTTACTATATGTTAGGAAACCGGTACCCGATTAGTTAGCGATGAATGGCATCAAAGCCTAAACAAAGGAGCCATTAACCACTTTAAAGCAGGTTGGGGATAAGCTTCGTTTTATAAGGTATTTAAACGATTAACTAAGAAAACAAATTACGCTTCATTTTTTATATTTGGTGGTTATACAAATGAATATTATTTGTTTAATTATTTTAACAGTCAGTGTACGTTATACCCGAACCTGTGGGTGAATAAACTGATAAGCAGAACTAATAACGATAACGCAAGCAAAGTCTACGTTTGGTTTAAGGCAATATTTTGGGTGATTTGAAGTGCTGAGTTAACAACGGTCGTTGTTTAAAATATGGGAGCAGTGCAATTTTGATAATTGGTTTGTTGTAAATGATAGTGTAATTATTGACTGACTCTATAGGCTGCTTGGCTCGTAAACTTTAATTCTTGTTGTTAATTGAATTTACATTTTTTGAACAAAAACCTGAATAGTCCAACCGATTTTCCAACCGACCAAATAGCGGATCGCCGAATAATTAAGAGCGGTGAACCCATAAAGTTAAATTCACGTTAACAAGACTGACTATAACAATAACTTTAATGTTTCTTTTATGTTTATTTTTTATATCATGTAATTTACACAAAAACTTGTGTTACAGATTTTTGACGAGCCACGGGTTAAAGTAAGATTGTAAGTGTTATTGAATCACAACTTTTTGTTATATTTTTGTCCCAAATTAAGGTGCTTTATAATCTGGCCCAAAAATAGATCACATTATGCCATGTCGCATATTGGAATATGGTAAATTTAAACACTTTCTGTTCAACTCTCAAGTTTTACGTTTTAGTTATTTTGGTAGACGTTCGATAAACTATTTGGTTAAATTTAAATTGTTGCCGAATTTTTTATTAAGTTTTATAGAAGTTTTAATGTTATTATTATTTAAGCACATGATTTTAGTTTGTTGGTTTACGTGTTATAAAATTTTTGTAGTTATACTAAATGAATGGTATTCATAATCTGGTTCTGGCGTAACTTTGTTTTGTTTTTCATAATCTGGTTTGCTGGCATATCAAGGTTAAAGTTCATTTTAATTTTAACAACCATTTAAAATGCATTGCAAGTAATATTGTTTTGGTAATTATGTTTTTTTAATTGTTACATATTAAGTTTATTCAAAAAAAGCACCAAAATCGTATTAAAATTTACAGTAGGTTGAGTTTTCTACCGACCTCTTATTTTAAATTTTTATAATTTTCGTGGTAATTTATGTGAAAGGTAGCATTAGTTTTGCGGAATTTAATGTTTGGTTTATTATGAAGATGTCTCAAACAATTACAAAACGCTGTTAATATGGTTTTGATAATACTTACTAAATGTTCAAAATTTCGTTTAGAAGGTTGTTAAGTAAAAGGTATTACAATAGGGTTAAACCAAATACAAAATTTTTCGCTGTCTGACCGAAAAGTTGTACATTTAATTAAAGGCATTCCCGTAAAATAAAATCTGCGTTAACTAGACCTTAAAAACAGTCTTAAATGTCATTAATTCTCTTTTTATTTGTATCGTTAAAAAATTAAGTGAGTAGCGTAATAATAACAACTTTGTTCGTCTCTCAACTTTGATGAATTTTAATTTGTTTGATTATTTCAACAGTCAGTGTACGTTATACCCGACCTGTGGGTGAATAAACTGATAAGCAGAAATAATAACGATAACGTGAGCAAAGTCTATGTTTGGTTTAAGGCAATATTTTTGGTGATCTGAAGTGCTGAGTTAACAACGGTTGTTGTTTAAAATATGGAAGCAGTGCAATTTTATTAATTAGTTATTTGTAAGTGACTTTGTATTTATTAATAACTAAATAAACTGCTTGGTTGGTAACGACGTAAACTTTAATTCTTGTTTTTAATTGAATTTACATTTTTTGAACTAAAACCTAAATAGTCCAATCGATTTTCCAACCGACCAAATAGCGGATCGCCAAATAATTAAGAGCGGTGAACCCATAAAGTTAAATTCACGTTAACAAGACTGACTATAACAATAATTTTAATGTTTCTTTTATGTCTATTTTGTACACACCGTATAAGTTACATGCAAAACTTGTGCTTGGAAAACTTTTTACCAACTCGCGGTATAAAGTTAAAGTGTCATTAAATCACAACTTTTTTGTTGTTTTTGTCTCAAATTAAGTTGCGTTGTTAACCAGCTTTAAAAAAAAGTTAATATGCTAATACCGGTCATTAGGAATATGTTATATTTTTAGACGTTTTTTAAACAAATCTCAAGTTTTACGTTTCGTATTGGACAAAAAATAGCTGGATAATGGATAGAGGTGTTTTTATTAAGTATATTTCGGGTTAACAAAACCTCATATGGCAATAAATTTTTATGTATTTTCTAAGCCTATTTTTTATATTGCATAATTATTTACACACAGAACTTTAATTACCCAACTTTTTGACAATATGTTGTTAATAATAAGAGTCTGAATGTCATCAATTTACAGCCTTTTTGTTATGTTTTCGCTCCAAATCAAATTGCTATATCATCCAGCGTGAAAATAAATATGTTATTATGCTTATGTCAGATATAAGAAAGAAGCTTAGATTTAAACGTTTTTAGGAGATCCTTAATTTTACATTTTTTTTAAGTTTTCATTGTAGATATTTAGTAAAATATGCCGTTAAATTCAAGTGGTTGCTGAGTTTTTTATTAAATATATTATAGGCGTATAAAACTTGTTAATTTGCGATTCTATAGGTAAACAAAATTATATACATTCTACGTAAGTAGCGGAATAATGACAACTTTGTCCGCCTTTCTTCAATTGTAAAATTTCAAAAGTCAGTATATGTATACCGAACACGAAGGTAGATTAATGAGTACCCAAGCGATTTTTTTTAAAACAGCGGAGAGTTCGCATTTTAATTGCCGCAAAAAATTTTATTTTTGTGTATTTATATACAGTTTTTTAGACAGCATTTAAAATTAAATAAGCAGTAAACTAATCATTTTTTTAAAGAATAATGTGCAAAAACATGTTATCTTTCTTTTCCCGTGTCAATTTTTTTAATTTTACAAACTGAAACCTATAAAAAACTAATTTTGAAAGCGCGCGCTTTTAGGTGACACAATGCGTTATGATATTACGTATTTTGCGAAATAGTGCCGTCTTTCTAAACAATATTTAAAAAAAGCATTAATTTAACATTTTTTACACTAAAGAATGTGCCTAAATATGTTATTAGTTATTGCCCGTGTTAATGTATATAATTTATATGCCAAAACACAAAGAATAAAACGTTTAAAGGGTTGCCAGAAGATTTGGCCTGCAAAAAAACGGCGGGGAGTCGGCGATGAAATTCCCGTGTATAAAGTCAGCGTAAGACCATATTTTACCGATATTCAAATTAAAATTTTGCCAAAAAGTACAGTATATATAAAAGTTTTAATTTGTTGTTACATTAATGACGTATGTTAGTTTTTAGAATATTTATTTTTTTTAAGATTTATGTTACAAAAACTTTTTTTAAACGGATTAAAGACGGGTGCTTTTGTATTGCAAAATTTAACAATTAATCGCTATCGGCCTGCGAAATTTTTTATTAAACTGCGGGGAGTCTGCAGCGTAAAGCTCGCGTATACCTTTAACGCAAGACCATATTTTACCAATATTTAAAATAAAATTTAGCAAAAAGTACAATAGTTAAAAAAGTTTTAACCTGTTGTTACGATAAATATATATGTTAATTTTTAGAATATTTATTTTTTTTTAAATTGTTGTCTTAAAAATGTCTTTTTAAAACGGATTAAAGACGGGCGCTTGAGGCCCGCATAATTTTTCATCTAACTGCGGAAGTCCACGACGTAAAGCCCGCGTTTGATGTTAACGTAACACCGTATTTTATCGAAATTCAAAATAAAATTTGATGAAAAGTATAATATATAAAAAAAATTTAACTGGTTGTTACGTTAATGACATATGTTGGTTTTTAGAATATTTAGTTTTTTTAAAAATTTTTTTTCTAAAAACGTATTTTTAAAACGGATTAAAGATGGGCGCTTATGGCTTGCAAAATTTACTTTTTTTTGTATATATCTTTATCCTTGATGTGGGAAAGTCGAATGCGCGACTTAAACATAGAGTAACATCAGTTACTCCGACCCAGTCTCAAGTTGCCTGTGGCAGTTTGGGATATTATAGAGACTGTAATTGCCCGGTTATTACGCTGCTGATTAAGTGTTGGCTCAGCAGGAGTTCATACCGTTTATAGCACCTTACTCAAGGGCGCTACAGCATGAGATCAGTGGGAATTGAATCCACGACCTCATGTGTGGTGTAGCAAGTGTTCTTACCACTTCACCACGCTGCCGGTCACTTTCGACCTTCATAATTATAAAGCCCGCGTTTGATGTCAACGTAAGACCGTATTTATCGAAAAACCATATATCGTAGGAAAGAATTTAGGAGGACCATATACTATAGGAAAAAATTTAGGAGGACCATATACCATAGGAAAGAATTTAGAAGGACCGTAGCGTAATTATGTTTTGTCTAGAACCGAACAACATACGTGACCCAAATAGTATTAACTTCATACCGATTATTGTTTTAAATAAGGCTTGTATATTGCATAAAGTCTGGTCGTAATTTAGACCAATTTCAAAAAATTAATTGTATCAGCAATGCCTGTTCTCTGAAAACAACAGCATTTTTGTTTAATAAGTACGTTGTAACTGTAGCTTATTTTGGATAAATCCACATAAGCTAACTTTTAATTTTATAAACAAACAGTTTTTGATGTTGATTTGAAATTGAATTGTTATTTATTTGCTGTCAGGCTTTGGCGTATTTTCCTCCCTATTTTAACAATGAGTTCCAATGCTTTTAACTATAACTTGTTTATCGAATTTGCGGGTTATTTAACAACTCTTTTCACATGGGAACCCTAACCTTGTTTCTCTAGTATTAAATTATTTTTCCAACGATTCATTTCTGCTTTTTATTAAATGCAAATGCTCGTTTTAAAAACAGTTAGGCAATTTCGTTCTGCTAAACGGACGCCACTCAATAAACATGGATTTAGACATTACTTAAATTCAGAGTTTATTTTCGTAAGATTTAGCCAGAATTTTATATTCTTGTATCAACTTACCACTAAAGGATTTTATTAAAAATTAAATAATAATTCGCTACATAACCATTTAATAGTCGGACAGAAAACCACGGTCATTTTTACCTACAAGTTAATTAAATTTTAAAATTATTTTTCGTTAATTTTTGTTACCACATTTTTTAAATAAGTTAAAATAGTATTTATAATATTTAAAAGCAATATGTTTATGTTTAAAACAATTTTTAGGTTTATTGTTTTTTCAAATTTAGTTTTTTCAAAGCAATAAACCATATACAACTTAAGTTAATTGTAATTTATCAAACGAAAAAGTTTATTACATAACAATGGATGCAGAAGATGAGATTGTTGAACAACTTAAACGAATTTGTGACAAAAATCGAAAAGAAAAATTTCCAAAACAATCTGCAAAACTTTTTCATAAACTTGGTTTAATTTACAAAACTGAAGGTTTTCAACAAGCTGACAAAATCAAATTAATTCAAAGTGCAGCTTTACTAAATGCAGCTATTGTTAGAAAACCTGAAAATGTGGAAGAAATTAAACAAGATCTTCGTCAATTTTGCTCTGAATTACTTAAACTTGCAGATGCAGCAAACCAAGAAGCAGATTTGATGTTTTGCTCTGTAGTTATTGGCATAGATGTTGCAGAAATGAGAAACAAGGTAATTGATATACTTAAAACCATTCCTCAGATTCCTGAAGACATATCTAACGAGGAATTTACAAAACTTAAAATTCAAAAAGTTGAAGCTATAATCAACCTGCAGAATATAATAAGTGAAGATTATACAAAAATTATGAAACGTCTTGCAAGGTTTTGTGAGGAAATAATGGGAAATCCCCCATGTGAATATGCTTTAGTGGGACTTGGATCACTTTCACGAAGGGAAATAACTCCTTACTCTGATTTTGAAAACATTATAGTGTTAGATGACAATATCACAGAATTGTCTGAAAAAGGTCAAGAAAAAATAAAAGAATACTTCAGATGGTTTGCTGTGATATTTCAAATTATTTTGATTAATCTTGGAGAAACTATTCTTCCTGCTGTTAATGTTCCAAGTTTAAATAGCGGAGATTCAACTAAATTTAACTTTTACGATGCTGTTACACCCCTGGGCATTTCCTTTGATGGAATGATGCCACATGCTTGCAAATCTCCACTAGGAAGACAAGTTGAAACAGAAAACAAATCATTTACACTTGAACTAATTCAAACAGTTAACAAAATGGCAAGTTTTATTGGGTCAGATGAAGATATAAAAAATGGCTACCACTTGGCTGATATGTTGATGATGTCATGTTTTGTTGCTGGAAGTCAACAAATATATCAACAATTTCAGAAATTCGTTAACAAGGAAATATCTTTGTTGGACAGAAAAACTTTTGTGTCTTCAGTTCACAAACAAATCAATAAAAATAAAAAAGATTTTAATGTTTTAACTCAGTTAGATAAATTAAAGAATTTAGAAAATTTGAACATAAAAAGAATCATTTATAGAAGTTCAACTTTATTTGTTTCAGCAATTGGTAAAATTCATGACATTAAAGAACCTTGTTGCTTTGACATTCTAGAAAGTCTTGTTCAAGATAATAAATTGACGGAAGAAGTTGGTTGCGATCTTAAATTTTCCATCGCTGTAGCATGTGAGACAAGATTAAGAGTTTACATGGATAAGAAATCACAAGATGATACAGTTCAACAATCAGAAATAAAAAGTAAATTTATAAATAAAACAGTTGGGATAAAAAGCCTTGTTGAATATTTTTTAATAATTGAACAATTTCAAGAAAATTTATTGGAATTAGATCGAATAGCGACAATTGAAATAAATTTGTTTCCAGCGATATGTTATTTTTTAGGTTTTTATACTTTTGCTATAAAATGGTGGAACCAGGAAATATGCAAAACTGAGTTTACTAATAACTTGGAGTATGATATCTCTCTTTGTCATTATTGTATTGGATTGTGCAAACATGAGCTCGGTCAATATAAAGAAGCAATATCCGATTTACAAACTTCACTTGAAATCCACCAACAAATTGATGACGATCCAACTAAAAGCAGTTATGTTGCTTACGATCTTTATTGGATTGGTTCGTGCAAATATGAGCTCGGTCAATATAAAGAAGCATTATCTGATTTTAAAACTTCTTTTAAAATTTTTCAACAAGTTGGCAACAATCAAAATATGATCAGGGATTGCCAAGATCGGATTGGAAAATGTGATGCTATGCCATTTATTTTAAAGTTTGTTGTAAAGAAATAAGAAGCTAAATTAAAAATTGTTTGCTTCTATATCATACTTGTTTTCCCTTTCTTTTAATTTTGGATTTTAAATAATATGAGTTATGATATGCAAATTTGTGCTTTAAAACATTATATTTGTGGAACAACAATATTTTTAGTTTATTGTTGTTTAACTATGTTGTAAATATAACTTCTAAACATATTTTTAAAAAACTTTAAACAGTTTTTATTTTTAAGTATATATGTTAGTGCATAATTTTATGATAATCTTAAACTTTAAATCTTACAAATTTCTCTTAATAATAATATTTTATGATATTATAGAGCATATTGTAAACTTAATTAAATGTAAATTTTTATTTAAATACTGCAAATTATTAAAATGTGATCAATATTCTAAAGTTGTTTGTTGGTTAAACAATTGTAATTGTTATCTCATTTAACTATCTTTGACTTTAAATAATCTTCAATTGTTGCGTAATAATTAATTTTAAAACCGTCACAATGTTTAATTGATTTATAACAACATTAACAAAAAGTCACATCCCAAAATTTAAAAATTTACATTTTTTGTTATGTTTTTATTTAAATTTAACTAAACAACTTGTTTGTAAAAAGCTTTGAATTTATAATTTTTATTTTACTTGTAAAAATTACTAACGATTTTTTTAATTAAACTTAAAAATTAATTAATAAACTTTTATTAAACAGAAATGCACTGAATATTGTCGTAAAATATTTTAGAATAGTTAAGTTGTTATAACAAACTACAAGATATTAAACAATACTTGATATAAGTGATTATTTGTCTTAAATGTTTTTAACTTAAATAATTATAACAAATTTGTTAAATGTTCAAATATATTTAATATTCTGTTGTCTATTAAAACGCAATAGCAGCGTAAAAATAAATTTTGCGTTAAACACTTGTGCCCAAAGTAGAATATAGCCTCAATCGCTATGCTTTACTGTGCATAATTCCAATCTTGTTTGCTTAAGTTTGCTTTAGCACATAGTTGGCTCGCTTTGCTTTCATATACTTTGCAAGTCGTGTGTTTAAGAAATTAACATGCTAACATGTACTATTGAACAAACGTTTTAGAATAAAACTACATTAACGACCAATAGTAAGGTAAACTAGTGCGGTAAAACAGATGTGATATTTACATTCTATATTACAAACATCTATAATATTGTTGTTTTATTAAATATAGAATTTTGAATATATTGGACATTTAAAATTTAATCCAAACCAAGTTATTAAGATATGTGGATTAAAACAATATAAGCCAAAACTTGACCTATCATCAAGATAGTTGCCTTGCCAAGGTATGTTGTTGAAATTAAATATGTTTACTATAAACTTACAAAAACGGTTTAAATTACAAGCAATTTTATAAAATGTTAAAGCTTATAAACACATTGGTTGTTGTTTTGTTGCCGTTTATATTTTTAAACTTAGTTGATCATATTTTGTGTTTTTTGTAATTAATAGCATGAAAGATCTACCAAAAATCATAAAACTAATAATTTCAACTAAAGATAAATCGGATCAAACAACTCAATAAATAAATATTTGTTTTTATTCAAAATATTTTCTTTAATTTTGTATTTAAAAACTTCCCTTAAACCAATATAATTCAAATTTTCGATCGATTATGTAACCTAATATATACTTGGTAGTCACTTTTTTATTTTATTCAAGAATGTTTAACATCCGAGGAAAATAGCGTGGCATTGCTGAGGTTTGAACTGGAAACCTTTTGGCTCGCAATCTGATGACATCGCTATATTTTTACGAATTTACTCCTTACTGCGACCTTGCGGTTATTGTTTTAATTTAACTAGACTCTAAGGTGGCAGCGTTAATTCGCGTAAATTCGGTGCTAAATTTAGTTGTTTGGTTTAAAAATGTGAATGTTATTACGTCATAAGCTCTTGCAGTGACGTCACTATCAAGTTTTAGATATTTTTAGGTAAACATGTTAGTTGTTAATTTTTTTTATTCGAACGTAACAAATTAAATAGTTGATTAAATATTTATTAACTTAGTTTAATTAGGATAAAACAAAATATTTTAAAGAACAAATAGGATTCTATGTTTTTACAATGCTTAATAATAAATAACATCAGTTAGTTAATATTAAGCAGTTAATAATAAAAAAATTTAATATCTTAATTTTGTGTAAGGAATGATTAATTTAAAGTACAAGAGCCTGAATATAAAGCTTTAAAGAATCTGAATATAAAGCTTTTAACTTATTACTGTAAGGGTTTACAACCTGGGAGTAAAAATGATAGCCTAAAAGCAAACTGTAGGCAAGTTACATTTCGTTTTGTTGTGAATAAAACCGTACACTTTATGACGTCACTTCATGCTTAGTGTATTTTCTATTACTCCCAAACTAAACTTGATGTTTAGGCTTTAAAACTTTACAGTTGGCTTAACATACGCTGGTGCTGGGCTTATAATATCAGTTAGTTTGTTGTCTTAGTTAAAACTAGATTTAACGTAATTAGTGCAATGTCTTGTATACTGATATTTAAACTATTAATAGAAAGGTGTTTTGTAACCCTTATTACATATGTTTTATGTCGCTTAAACGGTTTTTAAAAACAATAAAAATATAATTAGAATTTTTTTAACCAAGATTTTTCTGTATAATATACTTTTATAATGGGGCTAAGAAAATTCGGCCTGCAAAAATATGGCGGGGAGTCGGCGACGAAATTCCCGTGTACAATGTCAGAGTAAGACCATATTTTACCGATATTCAAAATAATTTTTGCAAAAAATACCGTATATACAATAGTTTTAATTGGTTGTTACGTTAATAACTATGTAAGGTTTTGAAATTTTTTTTTAAGCTTTATGTTTCAAAAACTAATTTTAAAATAGATTAAATACTAGTGCTTTCGACCTGCGAAATTTATTCATTAAACTGCGGGGGAGTATACCTTTAGCCCGCGGATAACATTAACGCAAGACCATATTTGACCAATATTTAAATTATAATTTTGCAAAATGTACAATCTATAAGTATATTGTGTTTGGTTTTAACAATTAGGATATATCTTAGTTTAACTGTTATTTTTTATGGATTTATACATCAAAAACTAAATTTAGAACCGATTAAATACAGGAGAAAATATGGTCATGCATTGAAGGTATATATGCGGGCTTTATGTCACGGATTTCCCGCGGATAGATACAAAATTTCACAGGCCGAAAATAAATTTTGCAGGTCAGAAGCACTTGTTTTTAATCCGTTCTAAAATTACGTTTTTGAAACTAAAATTTAAAAAAAATTTTAAAAATTAACATAAATATTTATCGCAAATGATTATTATTTTTTATGTATTTTAGTTTTTGCAAAATCTTATTTTGAATATCGGTAAAATATGATCTTACGCTGACTTTATACGCGGGAATTTTGTCGACGACTCCCCGCCGTTTTTTACAGGCCGAACCTTCTCACGGCCGAATCTTCTGGCAACCATTATAATATTTCAAATTTAGCTTTAATATAAAGTATTAATTTAAGTTTTAATCTGTTATAATTTTTAAAGTAAGATTATTAAGTTATTTTTTACTATTATTAAAAGTAAAGGGTTGTTCACACGACAAGATAACGTTGAGCTGCGTTGCGTTACGTAATTTTACGAGTTCTAGGGATTAACAAATACAAAATATCTAATAAAAGTATACAGCTTACGAAATCTTGCGTAAATTTCGCTTCGGCTACAAAACTTTACGAAATATTACCTAACTTACGCAAACTTTCGTACGTGTGAACGACTCTGTTTATTTTGAATAGTTGCGAAATCTTACACTACGTTGCGTTGCGTACGCCGTGTGAACGGGCCTTTAATAAGGAATTTTTTAGTAATTTTTTTAAGAAAAAAATTGTTAAAGTTTATGCAAAAGCATTTTTTAACAAATTAGGGATATCAAGTTACATCAGGCACAAGTAACCTAGTAACGCCGAGCAACAAAGAAGGATTTTTATTTTTAGAAAATTCCATCGAATTTTATACAACAGAGAATATTTTATGTCAGGTAATAGCAAGACTATATTTGTTACTTGTGTGTAGTTAACCAGTTAATCGATTTTCTTTGGATAACAGTAGGGATGTGTCGAGCCGAGTGCTCGGGGTCGTACTCGTGTACTAGCCGAGGCATTTTTAAAGGCTCAGTTTTTGCCGAGCTTTCATGTTAAATTATCCGAGCATTATCAACTAAATTAATTTTTTTTTTCGGTAAATTATAATGCAAATCAAACACTGTGCAGTGTTATAACTTTTTAAATGCAATAGTTTTATAATTCACACTGCGAAAGGTCGTCGTTATATACATATTAGTATCTCTATGGTTTTATTGTATCACGCGAGATATGACGTTGCTATTCAATTGTTGTCACGCCACCAACAAGTGTTTTTATTGAAAGACTTTTTAGTACAGCGGAAGCTATTGCTAGCCCGCTTCGTAACCAGTTAACTCCTGAACATATCTAATACTTACATTTCTTCATGTGAATTTCCGTAAGCTTAAGTAAATTTTCGCATTTTAATACAAAGTACATCACCAACCCAAGTTCAGCCTATTTCAATTTTCTTAAAACCGGTAAACTTTGTTTTGCCTTTTTCACATGTTCCCTACTATTTTAAATCGCTTCTTGAATCTTAAATTATTTATCTATAGCAAACCTGCAGCAATATAACATTTAATTAAAATAATTAAAAAAAAAATTGTAAAAAATCGTTTCCACAACAAAAATTTATGCATTTTTCCCGGACGTTTTGCGTTACGTACCGAAAGGTCACTTAGGTATTTATTTTCGCTATTCAAAAGCTCGTATTGCTCGTCCGGGCTTTTTTAAATTAGGATGCTCGTACAAGCCAAGCTTTTTGGCACATCCTAAATAACGGTTAATATAAAGTTGATATTTTTATTTGTAAAACGGTGATATTGTATTTTGTGTTTTGGCTAAGTTGTTAATATTTATTACACTCTATTTTTGTGTTTCTTATTAGAAAAACTTACAGAGTTCCTGTTTTACATTATGTAGCCCACTTTTTGTTAAATATGTTTTTAAAAAATGTTTTTTAACAAGTCAATCTTTAGTATTTATTTAATTACATTGTTAGTTGTAAAATTATGTCGTTTTGTTTAACGTTTAAGTTAAGAAATGTGAAATTCTTAAATTTAACCAGTTAATTGATTTTCTGTGAGTGGCAGGTAAAATAAATTTGCTATTTTATTTAAGACAGTTTTGTTGTGTTTTGGTTAAGTTGTTAATATTTATTATCACTTTTATTTTAGTATTTCTTTCTTAAAAAAACTGACAATGGTGGTTTTGTTATATTTTTAAGCTCATTTTATTTTGTATATGTTTTTAAAAAGTGGTTTAATTAAAAAGTTGATCAAATTATTTGAATAAATGGCAGTGGTAAAATTAGGTTGTTTTATCAGGGTTTTTAAAACAGAGTTAAAGGTTAATTAATATACCCTAAAATTAACTGTCGTGGTAAATTCATAGTAAAATTATATAGCTCACTTTTTGTTAAATATGTTTTTAAAAAGAGTTTTTTTAACAAGTTAATCCTAGTATTTATTTAATTAAATCGCCAGTTGTAAAATTATGTTGTTTTTGTTTAACTGTTAAGTTAAAAGGGTTAAAACTTGATGAAAATATAATGAAATTAACTGTGACAGTAAATTCTGTTCATTTCTCTTGTTTTTAACTGGTATATAGTTTATATTAGAGATATTAAGTAACATCAGGCACTAGTAACCTAGCCACACTGAGCAACAAACAAAAGCTTTCTCTTCCTGAAACATTTCATTGAGTTTTATTTAACGTACGATAATTTAAGCCAGTTAATAGCAAAGAATTCTGGTTTTGTGTTGCCAGTAATGTGTTAGTTTAAATAAAACTTATGTTATACTATCGACAACATATTAAATTTTATATTTATTAGGAAAGGTTTTGTAATTTTATCTCAGATAGAATTACAAAAATATTAAATTTTACTGTTATTAGGAAAGGTTTTGTAATCTTATCTTAGATAGGATTACAAAAATATTAAATTTTTAATTGCTTGGTTATACCAATAAAAATTATAAAATAAGTTTGATAAATCTGCACAGAAAAGTTCTTGCTGTTTTGGCAAATAAAAATTTTTTTGGGTTTAACAAATCAGATTTTAAACTTTTAATATTTTACTTAAAAGCAAATACATTTACCTTAAAACAATGGAAACAGAAGATGAGATTATTGAACAACTTAAACAAATTTGTGACAAAAGTGGAAAGGAAAATTTCCCAAAACAATCTGCAAAACTTTTCCATGAACTTGGTTTAATTTACAAAACTGAAGTTTTAAATAACAATCCCAATCAAAAAACAAGACTTGGAAAAAAATTGTTTCAGTTTGTTCAAATGTCCCCAAAAAAATATTTGAAAAATGCCAACAAAATCAAATTAATTCAAAGTGCAGCTTTACTAAATGCAGCTATTGTTAGAAATCCTGAAAATGTGGAAGAAATTAAACAAGATCTTCGTCAATTTTGCTCTGAATTACTTAAAGTTTCAAATGCAGCAAACCAAGAAGCAGATTTAATTAAATATTCAAAAATAATTGCTAAAGATGTTGCAGAAATGAGAAACAAGGTTAATAATATACTTAAAACCATTCCTCAGATTCCTGAAGACATATCTAACGAGGAATTCACAAAACTTAAAAGTGAAAAAGTTGAAGCCATAAGAAACCTGCAGAATATAATAAGTAAGAATTATACAAAGATTATGAAACGCCTTGCAAGGTTTTGTGAAGAAATAATGGGAAATCCCCCATGTGAATATGCTTTAGTGGGGCTTGGATCACTTTCACGAAGGGAAATAACTCCTTACTCTGATTTTGAAAATGTCATAGTTTTGGATAATAATATAATGAATTTTCTTAAAAAAATTCCCAAAGCAGTAAAGGAATACTTTAGGTGGTTTGCTGTGATATTTCAAATTATTTTGATTAATCTTGGAGAAACTATTCTTCCTGCTGTTAATATTCCAAGTTTAAATAGCGGAGATTCAACTAAATTTAACTTTTACGATGCTCTCACCCCCCTTGGCATTTCTTTTGATGGAATGATGCCACATGCTTGTAAATCTCCACTTGGAAGGCAAATGAAAACTACAAACAAACAATTTACACTTGAGTTAATTCAAACTGTAAGCAAAATGGCAAGTTTTATTGGGTCAGATAAAAATATAAAGAATGGTTACCACTTGGCTGATATGTTGATGACGTCATGTTTTGTTGCGGGAAATCAACAAATATACCAACAATTTCGGAAATTTGTTGAGGAAATGTCTTTATTAAATGAAATGCATTATCAAATTTCAGTAAAAGACCAAATAAATAAAAATAAAAAAGATTTTGAGGTTTTAACTCAATTAAATAAGTTGCAGAATTGCAATAAACTAAACATAAAAAGAATGATTTACAGAAGTTCAACTTTATTTGTTTCAGCAACCGGTAAAATTCATGGCATAAAAGAGTCCTGTTGCTTTGACATTCTAGAAAGTCTTGTTCAAGAAAATAAATTAACTGAAGAAATTGGTTGCGATCTTAAATTTTCCATCGCCGTTGCATGTGAGACAAGATTAAGAGTTTACATGGATAAGAAATCACAAGACGATACAGTTCAACGATCAGAAATAAAAAGTAAATTTATCGATAAAACAGTTGGAATAAAAAGCCTTGTTGAATATTTTTTAACAATTCAACAATTTCAAGAAAATTTGTTCGACCTTGATGAAATAGCAAAACCTGAAATATTTTTGTTTCCAGAGATATGTTATATTTTAGGTTTTTATACTTTTGCTATAAAATGGTGGGACCAGGAAATATGCAAAACTGAGGTTACTAACAACTCGGAGGATGATATCGCTCTTTGTCATTATTGGATTGGAAATTGCAAATATGAGCTGGGTCAATATAAAGAAGCATTATCTGATTTTCAAACTTCTCTTAAAATCCACCAACAAATTGATGACGATCCAACTAAGAGCAGTGATGTTGCTGATGATCATTATTGGATTGGAAAGTCCAAATATAACCTCGGTCAATATAAAGAAGCAATGTCCGATTTCCAAACTTCACTTGAAATATTTCAACAAATTGATGAAAATCCTACTAAAAGCAGTGATGTTGCTTATGATCATTATTGGATTGGAAATTGCAAATATGAGCTCAGTCAATATGAAGAAGCATTATCTGACTTCCAAACTTCACTTGAAATCCACCTAAAAATTGTTGACGATCCAACTAAGAGCAGTAATGTTGCTGATGATCATTATTGTATTGGAAAATGCAAATATGAGCTCAGTCAATATGAAGAAGCATTATTGGATTTCCAAACTTCACTTACGGTCTACCAACATACTGGAGAAAATCAGAAAAGGGTCATGTACTGTAAAGATTGGATTGGAGAATGCAAGGCAATGCCGTTTATTTTAAAGTTTTTTGTAAAAAAATGTTAATCTAAACTTAACATGGTCAGCGAGTATCAAAATATTTTTCTTTTCTTTATTTCGCGTTTTCAAATATTTTAAATTATGTGCGAATTTGTGCTTGTTTGTAAAACTTTATTTTTTTAGGTTTTTTATTGTTTCTAACTATGTTGTGAGTATCATTTGTGTGAATATTTTTAAATGTTTATAAACAGTTTTTATGTTTAAGTATATATTTTAGTGCATGTTTGTATGTTAAACTTAAACTTTAAATCTTAAAAATTCCACCTAATGAAAATAACCATTTTTTAGCTATTTTTATGTATCTTTTTTTAAAGCTTATAAAACAGTTTAAATCTCACAGTTATATATTTTCGGGTATATTTGTATGTTAATCTTAAACTTAATGAATTGTACAAATTTGATTTAATGTTGATTTTATATTTCAGGATTATTAGGAATTATATAATAATATTTGAGTTGTTTTGATATCTGGAACTGCTACAGTGACATCATAAAGCATACTGCAAAGTTTATGAAGAATTGGAACCTGACTTTTGAAAACTGCAAATTTTTAGAAAGAAATCAAAATTGACTTTAGGTTTGTAAGTATTATTATTTAAATATTTAAGCTTAAAAAAGTATGTAGTTAGATTTTAAAAATTACTATTGTCAATCATGAAATTTTTAGACTTACAATTATTTATAAGTGTTTTTATAGCTTGGTTTAGGGTAAATTTCAAATATGTTATTTCTTTGTGACACTGTAAAAGTAGTTTGTCGAACCTGAATACTTATGTGATCCTAAAAAATATTTCACTTTTGTACAAACAGAACTATTTTGTTTTTAGCTCACTTCTACCAGCTAGTGGCCTTGTTAATGAGCACTTCTAAATAAACTGTGTACACACAAGATCGTGAATAAGCTGTGCATAGTCACCTATATTCTAAAGTGACAACCACAACAATATACACATCTTACAACCCCTTTAGGTGAACATTTGTTAATGTTGTAATGGTATGTTCATATACATCATTAGGTTTTACAAACATAATATTGGTTGTTCTAATTTTTTAAGGTTATCAACTTAAATTTAATTTTTAATTTAATGCTGTTTAGTTATGTGTTAGTTATACAAAATTTAGGTTACAATTTCGGGTTAATTTAGGTAAATGAGAATAAAAAATGCATGATGATGTCACTGAAGTTTGGGAAAGCACCTGAAGGTAAACCCCCCATACTTCCATGTCCAGCATAAATTTAAAATTTGTTTTACTGCATGAAATATTGAAGTTTTGTGGTAAGTTTATTTATATTTATTTATTTTTTGCATAAATTTTTGTCATTCTGGCAACATCTTGATGTTTTAAGTTTAAATCTTGCTGCTGGCAAGTGGTATTATGTATTTAATTGTGTAAAATCATGTAATTTTACCTGGCAGCATGACATAGCAGTCAAAGCAAAGGTCAGAAAGGGCCAAAAGATTCAACCTGCGAGTAATCATGAGGGTCTGCAGCTAGTTAAAATTTTGAAAGCAAAAACCAATGTCCTTATTTATTCCACTCTTAACTTAGTTTTCAGGGCATAAGTCTTAAAAACTAATATTCTAAAAACTCAAAAATGTTGTAATAATTGAAATTTAACATTGAACCTATACGCTGACTTTTTTTTATGTCAGTTTTACTTTAATATCACTATGGTACTATATATATATATATAATGTTTAATTTACACATTTTTCTATGATTACAGATGCTTAGGAACAAGTTAAATGTAACGTTCACAAACTTCACAGGAAGAAATTTTGAAACTCTGGCAATCAGGTTTAAAATTTTGGTCTTAAAGTTATATTTAAATCGACTTTCAAACTTGAAAAAAATAAGGTCATGGAGATATTAGCGTATATAATCCTATATTAAATATTATTATTTAATTAAATTATCTTTAAATTTAGGAGGGTTATTACTACATCGGTGACCCTACGACTCCATCAGAGACATCACATGACGGTATTTACATAAATGTTTGTCGAAATATCCACAATGAATTCCCCTCGGAACTTTATATTTATTTATCTCAATGTCCTGACAATGTAGCTGCATGTCTGTTGCAAGGTGGTCATGCTTATTCTATTGGGACACAGGCTGTCAATATTACAGATGAAAACAGGTTGGTTTTTGAGTGTTTTTGAAAATTAGATTTGTTTATTGTATTATATTCATTACTACAATAGGTGAGTCAGAACCACAATAATATGTCATTTAACTAAATTTTCAATAGCATATACAAATGTTTAAATTAAATTAAACATAAGCCAGATTTAAGAAATAATGTTTAGATATATCCTGGTTTAATTTTGTAACTTTGTTTAGATTAATGTTAACCTATACAACTGAGCCAGGCACAAATAAGAAGAATGCAACAACCCACAAGTTATCATCACTTTTGTCCTAGCATGAATAGAGGGAGTAGTAGGTAAGCATTTTTCCATACCCTAATTTACTCTAGTAGACACTTTTTTGCCTGTTTTAAGTTTGTTACCATTGAAGTTGCATAAAATTTTAGAATTTAGATGTTGGTTGACTTTTTGTGTTACTATAAGTTAAATAAATAAATGTTATAAAATACAGTTGTTTGCCTTTGTTTTGTTTAAGTCGTTTATCTCTTTTACGTAATCTATAATTGTGTGTTTTTGCCTTTTGATTGATGACGTCATAATTGCTCCCTTTTCTCCTAACTTTATAGCGTATCTATTTGATAACATCATTGACTTGACTTTAGTTCTTTGAGTAACGTCTACTAATCTTGACTTTATTAACTTAGATATTGTGTTTTGTATTTACAGCTCTAGTGTCATTTTTAGTTACTTAAAACCGTAGTTTCGGTCAATAAACTGAAATCATATTTATAACAGGTATATAATCCTATATTGAATATTATTATTTAATTAAATTATCTTTAAATTTAGGGAGGTATTACTACATCGTTGACCCTACGACCCCATCAGAGACATCACATGACGGCATTTACATAAATGTTTGTCGAAATATGCACAATAAATTCTCCTCGGAACTTTATACTTATTTATCTCAATGTCCTGACAATGTAGCTGCATGTCTGTTGCAAGGTGGTCATGCTTATTCTATTGGGACACAGGCTGTCAATATTACAGATGAAAACAGGTTTGGGTTTTGAGTGTTTTTGAAAATTAGATTTGTTTATTGTATTATTTTCATTACTACAATAGGTGAGTCAGAACCACAATAATATGTTATTTAACTAAATTTTCAATAGCATATACAAATGTTTAAATTAAATACCTAAACGTAAGCCAGATTTAAGAAATAATGTTTAGATATATCTTGGTCTAATTTTGTAACTTTGTTTAGATTATTGTTAACCTATACAACTGAGCCAGGCACAAATAAGAAGGATGCAACAACCCACAAGTTATCCTTACTTTTGTTCTAGCATGAATAGAGGGGGAAGCAGGTAGGCACTTTTCTATACCCTAATTTACTCTAGTAGACACTTTTTTGCCTTTTTTAAGTTTGTTACAACTGGCACTGCATAAAATTTTTGAATTTAGATGTTAGTTGACTTTTTGTGCTATTATAAGTTAAATAACTTATACAACTAAAGATTGGGCTGGGGTTATAAAAGGTTCTTTTATATTTAGGCTGTGAAGTCGACCTTGTGACCGATTAATGCAAAACCCACTGAGTGGTTTATTCAATGGTTTCACCCCAATAGTAAAGTCACCCCCTGTCGGGAATAAAAGTTACCCCCTTTTTTCCAACTAAACCCACTGTAAACTTGTTTAATTTATTTCAATATTTTGTTAAAAATTTTATTGCGTTTTTTTTAGTAGGGTTGGGGTAAAAGTTAATAGAAAATAATATGGGTTTTTATGTGCCTGGTTTTTGGTGAAATGTATATTTCAGAAAATTATTTATGGTTGTACTTCTTATTGGTTATTTATTTTAAACAGACTGTGGTTTTTGTAGCCTTTGCATAATTTAGTTAATTTGAATTATTTTTATTGTAAATAAATGTCAAAAATATCAGGATATTACTGAAACAATACAACTTAAATATTTCAATTTTACAATTTGTTATTAAAATTACATTTTAAAAGCATTTTTATTGTTAACAAATCATAAATGTTTTTGAACCTTGTATTTTTTGTATAAACAACCTTTGTGTAAATTCTTATTAGTTCTATTGTTTTTAACTGATATATAATTTACAGTAGAGATCTTTAGTTTTCTTGTTTTTAACTGGTATATAGTTTACAGTAGAGATCTTTTTATTTCTCTTGTTTTTTTACAGTAGGGATATCAAGTAACATCAGACTCGAGTAACCTAGTAACGCCGAGCAACAAGCAAAGATTTTTATTTTTAGAAAATTCCATTGGGTTTTATACAACAGAGAATATTTTATGTCAGGTAATAGCAAGACTATATTTGTTACTTGTGTGTAGTTAACCAGTTAATCGATTTTCTTTGGATAACAGTAGGGATGTGTCGAGCCGAGTGCTCGGGGTCGTACTCGTGTACTTGCCGAGGCATTTTAAAGGCTCGGTTTTTGCCGAGCTTTCATGTTAAATTATCCGAGCATTATCAACTAAATTAATTTTTTTTTTGGTAAATTATAATGCAAGTCAAACGCCGTGCAGTGTTATAACTTTTTAAATGTAATAGTTTTATAATTTACACTGCGAAAATTCGTTGTTTCACCGATAAATATATTAGTATATTTATCTATATATTATATGCATATTGGTATCTCAATGGTTTTATTATATCACGCGAGATATGACGTTGCTATTCAATTGTTGTCACGCCGCCAACAAGTGTTTTTATTGAAGGACTTTTTAGTACAGCGGAAGCTATTGCTAGCCCGCTTCGTAACCAGTTAACTCCTGATCATATTAAAATACTTACATTTCTTCATGTGAATTTACGTGAGCTTAAGTAAATTTTCGCATTTTAATACAAAGTTCACAACTAACCCAAGTTCAGCCTATTTTAATTTTCTTAAAACAGGTAAAGCTTGACGTTTCACCGTACGTTTTAACGATTTTTAATCGCTTCTTAAAATAAAGGAATATAATCTTAAATAATTTATCTATAGCAAACATGCAGCGGTATAACATTTAATTCAAATAATTAAAAAAAAATGGTAAAAAATCGTGTCCACAACAAAAATTTGTGCATTTTTCCGGGCATACGTTTTGCGTTACGTATCGAAAGGTCACTTAGGTATTTATTTTCGCTATTCAAAAGCTCGTATTGCTCAGCCGAGCTTTTTTAAAATTAAGATGCTCGTACAAGCCAAGCTTTTAGGTACATCCCTAAATAACGGTTAATATAAAGTTGATATTTTTATTTGTAAAACGGTGATATTGTATTTTGTGTTTTGGTTAAGTTGTTAACATGTATAACACTCTATTTTTGTATTTCTTATTAGTAAAACTGACATAGTTCCTGTTTTACATTATGTAGCTCACTTTTTGTTAAATATGTTTTTAAAAAATGTTTTTTTAACAAGTCAATTCAAGTATTTATTTAATTAAATTGTTAGTTGTAAAATTATGTCGTTTTGTTCAACGTTTAAGTTAAGAAATGGGAAATTCTTAAATTTAACCAGTTAATTGATTTTCTGTGAGTGACAGGTAAAATAAATTTGCTATTTTTATTTATAAGACAGTGATGTTGTATTTTGGTTAAGTTGTTAATATTTATTATCACTTTTATTTTAGTATTTCTTTCTTAAAAAAACTGACAATGGTTGTTTTGTTATATTTTTAAGCTTATTTTATTTTGTATATGTTTTTAAAAAGTGGTTTAATTAAAAAGTTGATCAAATTATTCGAATAAATGGCAGTGGTAAAATTAGGTTGTTTTATCAGGGTTTTTAAAACAGAGTTAAAGGTTAAATAACATACCCTAAAATTAACTGTCGTGGTAAATTCTTTTTAGTTCCCTTGTTTTTAACTGGTATATAGCTTACAGTAGAGATCTTTAGTTCTCTTGTTTTTAACTGGATATACAGTTTACAGTAGAGATCTTTAGTTCTCTTGTTTTTAACTGGTATATAGCTTACAGTAGAGATATAAAGTAACATCAGACACGAGTAACCAAGTAACGCCGAGCAACAAACAAAGCTTTTTATTTTTAGAAAATTCCATCGAATTTTATACAACAGAGAATATTTTATGTCAGGTAATAGCAAGGCTATATTTGTTACTAGTGTGTAGTTAACCAGTTAATTGATTTTCTTTGGATAACAGTAGGGATGTGTCGAGCCGAGTGCTCGGGCTCGTACTCGTGTACTTGCCGAGGCGTTTTTAAAGGCTCGGTTTTTGCCGAGCTTTCATGTTAAATTATCCGAGCATTATCAACTAAATTAATTTTTTTCTTTTTTGGCAAATTATAATGCAAGTCAAACGCCGTGCAGTGTTATAACTTTTTAAATGTAATAGTTTTATAATTTACACTGCGAAAACTCGTCAATTAATATCTCTATGGTTTTATTATATCACGTGCGATATGACGTTGCTATTCAATTGTTGTCACGTCGCCAACAAGTGTTTTTATTTATTTATTTTTTTTTTCGCGCATTGATAAAAGTAAATAATAAATACGATAAACAATTAAGATATACAATTAATATTACAACAATGCGACGGAAAAAATGACAAAATCAATTTAATGATTTAAAACATGCCAAAAGTATTAATGTTTACATAAAGATTTTAAGTATGTTATGGCATGGTCACTAAACCCAAATTCAAAGACTTTTTAGTACAGCGGAAGCTATTGCTAGCCCGCTTCGTAACCAGTTAACTCCTGATCATATCGAAATACTTACATTTCTTCATGTGAATTTACGTGAGCTTAAGTAAATTTTCGTATTTCAATACAAAGTACACCACTAACCCAAGTTTAGCCTATTTTAATTTTCTTAAAACCGGTAAAGTTTGACGTTTCACCGTACGTTCTAACGATTTTAAATCGCTTCTTTAAATAAGGCAATATGATTTTAAATTGTTTATCTATAGCAAGCTTGCAGGGGTAACAATTTTAATTCAAATAATTAAAAAAAATCGTGTCCACAACAAAAATTTATGCATTTTTCCCGGACGTTTTGCGTTACGTATCGAAAGGTCACTTAGGTATTTATTTTCGCTATTCAAAAGCTCGTATTGCTCGTCCGAGCTTTTTTAAAATTAAGATGCTCGTACAAGCCAAGCTTTTTGGCACATCCCTAAATAACGGTTAATATAAAGTTGATAATTTTATTTGTAAAACGGTGATATTGTATTTTGTGTTTTGGTTAAGTTGTTAACATGTATAACACTCTATTTTTGTATTTCTTATTAGAAAAACTTACAGAGTTCCTGTTTTACATTATGTAGCTCACTTTTTGTTAAATATGTTTTTAAAAAGTGTTTTTTTTAACAAGTCAGTCCAAGTATTTATTTAATTAAATTGTTAGTTGTAAAATTATGTCGTTTTGTTTAACGTTTAAGTTAAGAAATGGGAAATTCTTAAATTTAACCAGTTAATTGATTTTCTGTGAGTGGCAGGTAAAATAAATTTGGTATATTTATTTATAAGACCGTGATGTTGCGTTTTGGTTAAGTTGTTAATATTTATTATCACTTTTATTTTAGTATTTCTTTCTTAAAAAAACTGACAATGGTTGTTTTGTTATATTTTTAAGCTCATTTTATTTTGTACATGTTTTTAAAAAGTGGTTCAATTAAAAAGTTGATCAAATTATTTGAATAAATGGCAGTGGTAAAATTAGGTTGTTTTATCAGGGTTTTTAAAACAGAGTTAAAGGTTAATTAATATACCCTAAAATTAACTGTCGTGGTAAATTCTTTTTAGTTCCCTTGTTTTTAACTGGTATATAGTTTACAGTAGAGATCTTTAGTTCCCTTGTTTTTAACTGGTATATAGTTTACAGTAGAGATCTTTAGTTCCCTTGTTTTTAACTGGTATATAGTTTACAGTAGAGATCTTTTAGTTCTCTTGTTTTTAACTGATATATAGTTTACAGTAGAGATCTTTAGTTCTATTGTTTTTAACTGGTATATAGCTTACAGTAGGGATATCAAGTAACATCAGGCACAAGTAACCTAGTAACGCCGAGCAACAAACAAAAATTTTTATTTTTAGAAAATTCCATCGAATTTTATTCAACAGAGAATATTTTATGTCAGGTAATAGCAAGACTATATTTGTTACTTGTGTGTAGTTAACCAGTTAATCGATTTTCTTTGGATAACAGTAGGGATGTGTCGAGCCGAGTGCTCGGGGTCGTACTCGTGTACTAGCCGAGGCATTTTTTAAGGCTCGGTTTTTGCCGAGCTTTCACGTTAAATTATCCGAGCATTATCAACTTAATTAATTTTTTCGGTAAATTATAATGCAAATCAAACGCCGTGCAGTGTTATAACTTTTTAAATGCAATAGTTTTATCATTCACACTGCGAAAGTTTGTCGTTTCACCGATAAATATATTAGTATATTTATCTATATATTATATGCATATTAGTATCCCTATGGTTTTATTATATCACGCGAGATATGACGTTGCTATTCAATTGTTGTCACGCCGCCAACAAGTGTTTTTATTGAAAGACTTTTTAGTACAGCGGAAGCTATTGCTAGCCCGCTTCGTAACCAGTTAACTCCTGATCATATCGAAATACTTACATTTCTTCATGTGAATTTACGTGAGCTTAAGTAAATTTTCGCATTTTAATACAAAGTTCACAACTAACCCAAGTTCAGCCTATTTTAATTTTCTGAAAACCGGTAAAGTTTGACGTTTCACCGTACGTTTTAACGATTTTTAATCGCTTCTTAAAATAAAGGAATATAATCTTAAATAATATATCTATAGCAAACATGCAGCGGTATAACATTTAATTCAAATAATTAAAAAAAAATGGTAAAAAATCGTGTCCACAACAAAATTTTATGCATTTTTCCGGGCATACGTTTTGCGTTACGTATCGAATTTTCACTTAGGTATTTATTTTCGCTATTCAAAAGCTCGTATTGCTCAGCCGAGCTTTTTTAAAATTAAGATGCTCGTACAAGCCAAGCTTTTTGGTACATCCCTAAATAACGGTTAATATAAAAGTGATATTTTTATTTGTAAAACGGTGATATTGTATTTTGTGTTTTGGTTAAGTTGTTAACATGTATAACACTCTATTTTTGTATTTCCTATTAGAAAAAACTGACAGAGTTCCTGTTTTACATTATGTAGCTCACTTTTTGTTAAATATGTTTTTAAAAAGTGTTTTTTTAACAAGTCAATTCAAGTATTTATTTAATTAAATTGTTAGTTGTAAAATTATGTGGTTTTGTTTAACGTTTAAGTTAAGAAATGGGAAATTCTTAAATTTAACCAGTTAATTGATTTTCTGTGAGTGACAGGTAAAATAAATTTGCTATTTTTATTTATAAGACAGTGATATTGTATTTTTTGTTAAGTTGTTAATATTTATTATCACTTTTATTTTAGTATTTCTTTCTTAAAAAAACTGACAATGGTCGTTTTGTTATATTTTTAAGCTTATTTTATTTTGTATATGTTTTTAAAAAGTGGTTTAATTAAAAAGTTGATCAAATTATTTGAATAAATGGCATTGGTAAAATTAGGTTGTTTTATCAGGGTTTTTAAAACAGAGTTAAAGGTTAATTAACATACCCTAAAAATAACTGTCGTGGTAAATTCTTTTTAGGTTCCTTGTTTTTAACTGATATAAAGTTTACATAGGGGTTCTTTAGTTCTCTTGTTTTTAACTGGTATATAGTTTACAGTAGAGATCCTTAAGTTCTCTTGTTTTTAACTGGTATATAGTTTACAGTAGAGATCTTTAGTTCTCTTGTTTTTAACTGGTATATAGTTTACAGTAGAGATCTTTAGTTCTCTTGTTTTTAACTGGTATATAGTTTACAGTAGAGATCTTTAGTTCTCTTGTTTTTAACTGGTATATAGTTTACAGTAGAGATCTGTAGTTCTCTTGTTTTTAACTGATATATAGTTTACAGTAGAGATCTGTAGTTCTCTTGTTTTTAACTGGTATATAGTTTACAGTAGGGATATCAAGTTACATCAGACACGAGTAACCTAGTAACGCCGAGCAACAAACAAAGCTTTTTATTTTTAGAAAATTCCATCGAATTTTATTCAACAGAGAATATTTTATGTCAGGTAATAGCAAGGCTATATTTGTTACTTGTGTTAAGTTAACCAGTTAATCGATTTTCTTTGGATAACAGTAGGGATGTGTCGAGCCGAGTGCTCGGGGTCGTACTCGTGTACTAGCCGAGGCATTTTTTAAGGCTCGGGTTTTGCCGAGCTTTCATGTTAAATTATCCGAGCATTATCAACTAAATTAATTTTTTTTTTCGGTAAATTATAATGCAAGTCAAACGCCGTGCAGTGTTATAACTTTTTAAATGCAATAGTTTTATAATTCACACTGCGAAATTTTGTCGTTTCACCGATAAATATACTTAGGGATGGGCCAATCGAATCCGAGTCCGAGTACTCAACCCGAGTATTAAGAATATTTTAATACTCGTGCACATCGAGCATTTTTTAATACTCGGACACCGAGTAATAATTTGTCATTTAAGATCGTATACGATTTACTTAACTCAAAAAAACATGAGGTTTGCCTTTTTCTAATAAATTATAATCTACTCTCAAATATATCACGTTATTTAAGCAACGATTGCGCAACAAATACACTTTTTACATAGTATAATTTTACGCATAATAAATTTGGGACTTGCATTTTTGTTTAGACTTAAAATGAAATTGCTATCAGCGGTAAGTAGTTTTGCCAACGTTAAACACTTTATTATCTATAAATACGTGTTTTTTGGCAAATTTTGGTGTTTAAAATTATGCGGGAAAAATTTTCGTGAACAGTTATACGTTTAAATGACGTCATAACCGAGTACTCGGACTCGGCCGAGTATCGCAACAAAATACTCGGGCTCGTCGAATACGAGTAATTTGGATTTCAGTCCATCCCTAATACATATATACATATCAGTATATGATTTATATTATACATATCAGTATCTATATGGGTTTATTTATATCACGCGAGATATGACGTTGCTATTCAATTGTTGTTACGCCGCCAACAAGTGTTTTTATTGAAAGACTTTTTAGTACAGCGGAAGCTATTGCTAGCCCGCTACGTAACCAGTTAACTCCTGATCATATCGAATACTTACATTTCTTCATGTGAATTTACGTGAGCTTAAGTAAATTTTCGCATTTTAATACAAAGCACATCACTAACCCAATTTCAGGCTATTTTAATTTTCTTAAAACAGATAAAGTTTGACGTTTCACCGTACGTTCTAACGATTTTAAATCGCTTCTTTAAATAAAGCAATATAATCTTAAATTATTTATCTATAACAAGCTTGCAGGGGTAATAATTTTAATTTAAATAATTTAAAAAAATCGTGTCCACAACAAAAATCTATGCATTTTTCCCGGCCGTTTTGCGTTACGTACCGAAAGGTCACTTACGTATTTATTTTCGCTATTCAAAAGTTCGTATTGCTCGTCCGAGCTTTTTAAAATTAAGATGCTCGTACAAGCCAAGCTTTTTGGCACATCCCTAAATAACGGTTAATATAAAGTTGATATTTTTATTTGTAAAACGGTGATATTGTATTTTGTGTTTTGGTTAAGTTGTTAACATGTATAACACTCTATTTTTGTGTTTTTTATTAAAAAAACTTACAGAGTTCCTGTTTTACATTATGTAGCTCAATTTTTGTTAAATATGTTTTTAAAAAATGTTTTTTAACAAGTCAATCCTAGTATTTATTTAATTAAATCGCCAGTTGTAAAATTATGTGGTTTTGTTCAACGTTTAAGTTAAGAAATGGGAAATTCTTAAATTTAACCAGTTAATTGATGTTCTGTGAGTGGCAGGTAAAATAAATTTGGTATTTTTATTTATAAGACAGTGATGTTGCGTTTTGGTTAAGTTGTTAATATTTATTATCAATTTTATTTTAGTATTTCTTTCTTAAAAAAACTGACAATGGTTGTTTTGTTATATTTTTAAGCTTATTTTATTTTGTATATGTTTTTAAAAAGTGGTTTAATTGAAAAGTTGATCAAATTATTTGAATAAATGGCATTGGTAAAATTAGGTCGTTTTATCAGGGTTTTTAAAACAGAGTTAAAGGTTAATTAACATACCCTAAAATTAACTGTCGTGGTAAATTCTTTTTAGTTCCCTTGTTTTTAACTGGTATATAGTTTACAGTAGAGATCTTTAGTTTTCTTGTTTTTAACCGATATATAGCTTACAGTAGGGATATCAAGTAACATCAGGCACAAGTAACCTAGTAACGCCGAGCAACAAACAAAGCTTTTTATTTTTAGAAAATTCCATCGAATTTTATACAACAGAGAATATTTTATGTCAGGTAATAGCAAGGCTATATTTGTTACTTGTGTGTAGTTAACCAGTTAATCGATTTTCTTTGGATAACAGCAGGGATGTGTCGAGCCGAGTGCTTGGGGTCGTACTCGTGTACTGGCCGAGGCATTTTTAAAGGCTCGGTTTTTGCCGAGCTTTTACGTTAAATTATCCGAGCATTATCAACTAAATTAATTTTTTTCTTTTTCGGTAAATTATAATGCAAGTCAAACACCGTGCAGTGTTATAACTTTTTAAATGTAATAGTTTTATAATTCACACTGCGAAAATTCGTCGTTATATACATATTAGTATCTCCATGGTTTTATTATATCAGTCGAGATATGACGTTGCTATTCAATTGTTTTCACGCCACCAACAAGTGTTTTTATTTTTTTTTATTTAGGTTTTTCGCACATTGATAAAAGTAAATAATAAATAAGATATACAATTAATATTACAACAATGCGACGGGAAAAAATGACAAAATCAATTTAATGATTTAAAACATGCCAAAAGTAATAATGTTTACATAAAGATTTTAAGTATGTTATGGCATGGTCACTAAACCCAAATTGAAAGACTTTTTAGTACAGCGGAAGCTATTGCTAGCCCGCTTCGTAACCAGTTAACTCCTGAGCATGTCGAAATACATTTCTTCATGTGAATTTACGTGAGCTTAAGTAAATTTTCGTATTTCAATACAAAGTACACCACTAACCCAAGTTCAGTCTATTTCAATTTTCTTAAAACCGGTAAGGTTTGAAGTTTCACCGTACGTTCTAACGATTTTAAATCGCTTCTTTAAATAAAGCAATATAATTTTAAATTATTTATCTATAGCAAGCTTGCAGGGGTAATAATTTTAATTCAAATAATTAAAAAAAATCGTGTCCACAAGAAAAATTTATGCATTTTTCCCGGACGTTTTGCGTTACGTATCGAAAGGTCACTTAGGTATTTATTTTCGCTATTCAAAAACTCGTATTGCTCGGCCGAGCTTTTTTAAAATTAAGATGCTCGTACAAGCCAAGCTTTTAGGCACATCCCTAAATAACGGTTAATATAAAGTTGATATTTTTATTTGTAAAACGGTGATATTGTATTTTGTGTTTTGGTCAAGTTGTTAATATTTATAACACTCTATTTTTGTGTTTTTTATTAAAAAAACTTACAGAGTTCCTGTTTTACATTATGTAGCTCACTTTTTGTTAAATATGTTTTTAAAAAATGTTTTTTAACAAGTCAATTCAAGTATTTATTTATTTACATTGTTAGTTGTAAAATTATGTCGTTTTGTTTAACGTTTAAGTTAAGAAATGGGAAATTCTTGAGTATAACCAGTTAATTTATTTTCTGTGAGTGGCAGGTAAAATAGATTTGGTATTTTTATTTATAAGACAGTGATGTTGTATTTTGGTTAAGTTGTTAATATTTATTATCACTTTCATTTTAGTATTTCTTTCTTAAAAAAACTGACAATGGTGGTTTTGTTATATTTTTAAGCTCAATTTAATTTTGTATGTTTTTAAAAAGTGGTTTAATTAAAAAGTTTAACATACCCTAAAATTAACTGTCGTGGTAAATTCATAGTAAAATTATATAGCTCACTTTTTGTTAAATATGTTTTTAAAAAGTGTTTTTTTAACAAGTAAATCCTAGTATTTATTTAATTAAATCGCCAGTTGTAAAATTATGTTGTTTTTGTTTAACTGTTAAGTTAAAAGGGTTAAAAGTTGATGAAAATATAATGAAATTAACTGTGACAGTAAATTCTGTTCATTTCTCTTGTTTTTAACTGGTATATAGTTTATAGAGTAGGGATATTAAGTTACATCAGACACTAGTAACCTAGCCACACTGAGCAACAAACAAAAGCCTTCTCTTCCTGAAACATTTCATTGAGTTTTATTTAACGTACGATAATTTAAGCCAGTTAATAGCAAAGAATTCTAGTTTTTTGCTGCCAGTAATGAGTTAGTTTAAATAAAACTTATGTTATACTATCGGCATCATATTCAATTTTACTGTTATTAGGAAAGGTTTTGTAATCTTATCTCAGATAGGATTACAAAAATATTTTATTTTTAATTGCTTGGTTATACCAATAAAAATTATAAAATAAGTTTGTTATATCTACACAGAAAAGTTCTTGCTGTTTTGGCAAATAAACATTTTTTTTTGGTTTAACAAATCAGATTTTGAACTTTCAATATTTTACTTAAAAGCTAATACATTTATCTTAAAACAATGGAAAGAGAGGATGAGATTGTTGAACAACTTAAACAAATTTGTGACAAAAATGGAAAGGAAAAATTTCCAAAACAATCTGCAAAACTTTTCCATAAACTTGGTTTAATTTACAAAACTGAAGGTTTTCAACAGGCTGACAAAATTAAGTTGATTCAAAGCGCAGCTTTACTAAATGCAGCTATTATTAGAAAACCTGAAAATATGGAAGAAATTAAACAAGATCTTCGTCAATTTTGCTCTGAATTACTTAAAGTTGCAAATGCAGCAAACCAAGAAGCAGATTTGATGTTTTGCTCTGTAGTTATTGGCATAGATGTTGCAGAAATGAGAAACATGGTTATTGATATACTTGAAACCATTCCTCAGATTCTGGAAGACATATCTAACAAGGAATTCACAAAACTTAAAAGTGGAAAAGTTGAAGCCATAAGAAACCTGCAGAATATAATAAGTGAAGATTATACAAAGATTATGGAAAGCCTTGCAAGGTTTTGTGAAGAAATAATGGGAAATCCCCCATGTGAATATGCTTTAGTGGGACTTGGATCACTTTCACGAAGGGAAATAACACCTTACTCTGATTTTGAAAATGTTATAGTTTTGGATGACAATATCACAGAATTGTCTGAAAAAGGTCAAGAAAAAATAAAAGAATACTTCAGATGGTTTGCTGTGATCTTTCAAATTATTTTGATTAATCTTGGAGAAACTATTCTTCCTGCTGTTAATATTCCAAGTTTAAATAGCGGAGATTCAACTAAATTTAACTTTTACGATGCTCTCACACCCCTTGGCATTTCTTTTGATGGAATGATGCCACATGCTTGTAAATCTCCACTTGGAAGGCAAATAAAAACTACAAACAAACAATTTACACTTGAGTTAATTCAAACTGTAAGCAAAATGGCAAGTTTTATTGGGTCAGATAAAAATATAAAGAATGGTTACCACTTGGCTGATATGTTGATGACGTCATGTTTTGTTGCGGGAAATCAACAAATATACCAACAATTTCGGAAATTTGTTGATAAGGAAATGTCTTTATTAAATGTAAAGCATTATCAAATTTCAGTAAAAGACCAAATAAATAAAAATAAAAAAGATTTTGAGGTTTTTACTCAATTAGGTAATTTGCAGGATTGCAATAAACTAAACATAAAAAGAATGATTTACAGAAGTTCAACTTTATTTGTTTCAGCAATCGGTAAAATTCATGGCATTAAACCTCCCTGTTGTTTTGACATTCTAGAAAGTCTTTTTCAAGAAAATAAATTAACTGAAGAAATTGGTTGCGATCTTAAATTTGCCATCGCCGTTGCATGTGAGACAAGATTAAGAGTTTACATGGATAAGAAATCACAAGACGATACAGTTCAACAATCAGAAATAAAAAGTAAATTTATAAATAAAACAGTTGGGATAAAAAGCCTTGTTGAATATTTTTTAACAATTCGACAATTTCAAGAAAATTTATTCGACCTTGATGAAATAGCAAAACCTGAAATATTTTTGTTTCCAGCGATATGTTATAAATTAGGTTTTTATACTTTTGCTATAAAATGGTGGAACCAGGAAATATGCAAAACTGAGTTTACTAATAACTTGGAGTATGAAATCGCTTGTTGTCATTTTTGGATTGGTTCGTGCAAATATGAGCTCGGTCAATATAAAGAAGCAATATCTGATTTCCAAACTTCACTTGAAATCAACCAACTAATTGATGACAATCCAACTAAGAGCTATGATGTTGCTAATCGTCATTATTGGATTGGTTTGTGCAAATATGAGCTCAGTCAATATAAAGAAGCATTATCCGATTTTCAAACTTCTCTTAAAATCTACCAACAAATTGATGACAATTCAACTAAGAGCGGGGATGTTGCTTACGATCATTATTGGATTGGAATGAGCAAATATAAGCTCGGTCAATATAAAGAAGCAATGTCCGATTTCCAAACTTCTCTTAAAATCCACCAACAAATTGATGACAATCCAACTAAGAGCAGTGATGTTGCTAATTGTCATTATTGGATTGGAAATTGCGAATATAAGCTCGGTCAATATAAAGAAGCATTATCCGATATTCAAACTTCACTTGAAATCTACCAAATAATTGATGAGGATCAAGATATGATCATGAATTGCCAATATCGGATTGAAAAATGTGATGCTATGCCATTTATTTTAAAGTTTGTTGTAAAGAAATAAGAAGCTAAATTAAAAATTGTTTGCTTCTATATCATACTTGTTTTCTCCTTCTTCTAATTTCGGATTTTAAATATTAAAAGTTATGTTATGCAAATTTGTGCTTAAAAACATTGTATTTGTGGAACAATAATAGTTTTAGTTTATTGTTGTTTAACTATGTTGTGAGTATCATTTGTATGAATATTTTTAAATGTCTATAAACAGTTTTTATGTTTAAGTTTATATTTTAATGTATGTATGTTAATCTTAAACTTTAAATCTTAAAAATTCCACCTAATGAAAATAACCATTTTTTAGCTATTTTTATGTAATTTTTTTAAAGCTTATAAAACAGTTTAAATCTCACAGTTATATATTTTCGGGTATATTTGTATGCTAATCTTAAACTTAATGAATTGTACAAATTTGATTTAATGTTGATTTTATATTTCAGGATTATTAGGATTTATATAATAATATTTAAATTGTTTTGATATTTGGAACTGCTACAGTGACATCATAAAGCATATTGTAAAGTTTATGAAGAATTAAAACCTGACCTTTAAAAACTGCAAATTTTTAAAAAGAAATCAAAATTGACTTTAGGTTTGTAAGTATTATTATTTAAATATTTAAGCTTAAAAAAGTATGTAGTTAGATTTTAAAAATTACTATTGTCAATAATCAGATTTTTAGTCTAACAATTATTTATAAGTGTTTTTATAGCTTGGTTTAGGGTAAATTTCAAATATGTTATTTCTTTGTGATACGTCAAAGGTAGTTTGTCGAACCTGAATACTTATGTGATCCTAAAAAATATTTCACTTTTGTACAAACAGAACTATATTGTTTTTTTTTTACTTCTACCAGCTAGTGGTCTTGTTAATGAGCACTTCTAAATAAACTGTGTACACACAAGATCGTGAATAAGCTGTGCATAGTCACCTATATTCTAAAGTGACAACCACAACAATATACACATCTTACAACCCCTTTAGGTGAACATTTGTTAATGTTGTAATGGTATGTTCATATACATCATTAGGTTTTACAAACATAATATTGGTTGTTCTAATTTTTTAAGGTTATCAACGTAGATTTAATTTTTAATTTAATGCTGTTTAGTTATTTGTTAGTTATACAAAATTTAGGTTACAATTTAAAGTTAATTTAGGTAAATGAGGATAAAAAATGCATGATGATGTCACTGAAATTTGGGTAACCACCTGAAGGTAAAAACCCCCATACTTTCATGGCCAGCATAAATTTAAAATTAGTTTTACTGCAGGAAATATTGAAGTTTTGTGGTAAGTTTATTTATATTTATTTATTTTTTGCATAAATTTTTGTCATGCAGGCAACATCTTGATGTTTTAAGTTTAAATCTTGCTGCTGGCAAGTTGGATTATGTATTTAATTGTGTAAAATCATGTAATTTTACCTGGCAGCATGACATAGCTGTCAAAGCAAAGGTCAGGAAGGGGCAAAAGATTCAACCTGCGAATAATCATGAGGGTCTGCAGCTAGTTAAAATTTTGAAAGCAAAAACCAATGTCCTTATTTATCCCACTCTTAACTTAGTTTTCAGGGCATAAGTCCTAAAAACTAATATTCTAAAAACTAAAAGATGTTGTAATAATTGATCAAAACTTTTTTATGTATTTTTTAAGTATTTTATGTATTAACATTGACACTATACGCTGACTTTTTGCTGTAAAAACCCTCTTTTTTAGCAAGTCGAATCCTTTGATAGCCGATAATCTAACAGCCTTGGTCATCACCACATAGGGTGTTTGGTTTGATCCTCACTGCTTGTAGTTGTGTTAGTTTTTTTATAGCTCTAATATATTATTAATTAAACCTTTTAAATTGTTACCTCTACTGTTATGTAAAAAACTTACAATAAAAAGAAACTAAATACAATCAATTATTTTACAGCCACTCATTTATCCAATGGAGAGTCCACAATCTCACCAAGTATAAATTATGACTCGGTTGATTCTGTTGGTTTTTATCTCGAGTTTAACACGACGAAGAAATGTTCTCAGTCGAGTTTTTATCGGAGCAACATCACTTTTGACTGTGGAACAACTTTGGTAACTTTTAAGTTTTTTTTATTTGTAAATATATGTTTAATTAGTTTTTTTTCAATATCATTTTGGTATTATATATACTTTTTAATTTACATATTTTCTATGATCACAGATACTCAGGAACAAGTTAAATGTAACGTTCACAAACTTGTCGGGAAGAAATTTGGAAACTCTGGCAATCAGGTTTAAAATTTTGGTTTTAAAGTTATATATTCAATTGACTTTTAAACTTGAAAAAAATAAGGTCATAAAATAATTAGCGTATATAATCCTATATTAAATATTATTATTCAATTAAATTATCTTTAAATTTAGGGGGGTATTACTACATCGGTGACCCTTCGACCCCATCAGAGACATCACATGACAACATTTACATAAATGTTTGTCGAAATATCCACAATAAATTCCCCTCGGAACTTTATACTTATTTATCTCAATGTCCTGACAATGCAGCTGCATGTCTGTTGCAAGGTGGTCATGCTTATTCCATTGGGACACAGGCTGTCAATATTACAGAGGAAAACAGGTTGGTTTTTGTGTGTTTTTAAAAATTAGATTTGTTTATTGTATTATATTCATTACTACATCAGGGGTGTCAAAACCACAATAATATGTCATTCAACTAAATTTTCAATAGCATTTACAAATGTTTAAATTAAACATAAGCCAGATTTATGAAATAATGTTTAGATATATCTTGGTTTAATTTTGTATCTTTGTTTAGATTAACGTTAACCTATACAACTGAGCCAGGCACAAATAAGAAGGATGCAACAATCTACAAGTTATCCTCACTTTTGTCCTAGCATGAATAGAGGGGGTAGCAGGTAGGCACTTTTCCATACCCTAATTTACTCTAGTAGACACTTTTTTGCTTTTTTTAAGTTTGTTGCAACGGGCACTGCATAAAATTTTTAAATTTAGATGTTAGTTGACTTTCTGTGTTATTATAAGTTAAATAACTTATACAACTAAAGATTGGGCTGGGGTTATAAAAGATTCTTTTATATTTAGGCTGTGAAGTCGACCTTGTGACCGACCCATTAATGCAAAACCCACTGAGTGGTTTATTTAAAGGTTTCACCCCAATGGTACAGTAACCCCCTGTCGGGTATAAAAGTTACTCCCCTTTTTTAACTAAACCCACTGTAAACTTGTTTAATTTACTTCAATATTTATTAAAAAATTTTATTGCGTTTTTTTTTTAGTAGGATTGGGGTAAAAGTTAATAGAAAATAATATGGGTTTTCATGCGTCCGGTTTTTGGTGAAATGTATATTCAGAAAATTATTTATGGTTATACTTCTTATCGGTTAGTTATTTTAAACACACTGTGGTTTTTGTAGCCTTTGCATAATTTAGTTAATTTGAATTATTTTTATTGTAAATAAATGTCAAAAATATCAGGATATTACTGAAACAATGCAACTAAAATATTTCAATTTTACAATTTGTTATTAGAATTACATTTTAAAAGCATTTTTATTGTTAACAAATCACAAATGTTTTTAAACCCTGTATTTTTTTGTATAAACAACCTTTGTGTAAATTCTTTTTAGTTCTATTGTTTTTAACTGGTATATAGCTTACAGTAGAGATCTTTAGTTCTCTTTTTTTTAACTGGTATATAGTTTACAGTAGAGATCTTTAGTTCTCTTGTTTTTAACTGGATATACAGTTTACAGTAGAGATCTTTAGTTCACTTGTTTTTAACCGATATATAGTTTACAGTAGGGATATCAAGTAACATCAGACACGAGTAACCTAGTAACGCCGAGCAACAAACAAAACTTTATATTTTTAGAAAATTCCATCGAATTTTATACAACAGAGAATATTTTATGTCAGGTAATAGCAAGGCTATATTTGTTACTTGTGTGTAGTTAACCAGTTAATCGATTTTGTTTGGATAACAGTAGGGATGTGTCGAGCCGAGTGCTCGGGGTCGTACTCGTGTACTAGCCGAGGCATTTTTAAAGGCTCAGTTTTTGCCGAGTTTTCACGTTAAATTATCCGAGCATTATCAACTAAATTAATTTTTTTCTATTTCGGTAAATTATAATGCAAATCAAACGCCGTGCAGTGTTATAATTTTTTAAATGCAATAGTTTTATAATTCACACTGCGAAAGTTTGTCGTTTCACCGATAAATATACTTAGGGATGGGCCAATCGAATCCGAGTCCGAGTACTCAACCCGAGTTTTAAGAATATTTTAATACTCGTGCACATCGAGCATTTTTTAATACTCGGACGCCGAGTAATAATTTGTTATTTAAGATCGTATACGATTTACTAAACTCAAAAAAACACGAGGTTTGCCTTTTTCTAATAAATTATAATCTACTCTTAATTATATCACGTTATTTAAGCAACGATTGCGCAACAAATACACTTTTTACATAGTATAATTTTACGCATAATAAATTTGGGACTTGCATTTTTGTTTAGACTTAAAATGAAATTGCTATCAGCGGTAAGTAGTTTTGCCAACGTTAAACACTTTATTATCTATAAATACGTGTTTTTGGCAATATTTGCCTTTTAAAATTATGCGGAAAAAATTTTCGTGAACAGTTATATATTCTTTTAAATGACGTCATAAACGAGTATTCGGACTCGGCCGAGTATCGCAACTAAATACTCGGGCTCGTCGAATCCGAGTATTTTGGATTTTAGCCCTTCCCTAATACATTAGTATATTAATTATATTATACATATCAGTATCTCCATGGTTTTATTATATCACGCGAGATATGACGTTGCTATTCAATTGTTGTCACGCCACCAACAAGTGTTTTTATTGAAAGACTTTTTAGTACAGCGGAAGCTATTGCTAGCCCGCTTCGTAACCAGTTAACTCCTGAGCATGTCGAAATACATTTCTTCATGTGAATTTACGTGAGCTTAAGTAAATTTTAGTATTTTAATACAAAGCACACCACTAACCCAAGTTCAGCCTATTTTAATTTTCTGAAAACCGGTAAAGTTTGACGTTTCACCGTACGTTCTAACGATTTTAAATCGCTTCTTTGAATAAAGCAATATAATCTTAAATTATTTATCTATAGCAAGCTTGCAGGGGTAATAATTTTAATTCAAATAATTTAAAAAAATCGTGTCCACAACAAAAATTTATGCATTTTTCCCGGACGTTTTGCGTTACGTACCGAAAGGTCACTTAGGTATTTATTTTTGCTATTCAAAAGCTCGTATTGCTTGGCCGAGCTTTTTTAAAATTAAGATGCTCGTACAAGCCAAGCTTTTAGGCACATCCCTAAATAACGGTTAATATAAAGTTGATATTTTTATTTGTAAAACGATATTGTTTTTTGGTTAAGTTGTTAACATGTACACTCTCTTTTTGTATTTCTTATTAGAAAAAACTGACAGAGTTTCTGTTTTACATTATGTAGCTCATTTTTTGTTAAATATGTTTTTAAAAAATGTTTTTTTTAACAAGTCAATTCAAGTATTTATTTAATTAAATTGTTAGTTGTAAAATTATGTTGTTTTGTTCAACGTTTAAGTTAAGAAATGGAAAATTCTTAAATTTAACCAGTTAATTGATTTTCTGTGAGTGGCAGGTAAAATAAATTTGCTATTTTTATTTATAAGACAGTGATGTTGTATTTTTTGTTAAGTTGTTATATTTTTTATCACTTTTTATTTTAGTATTTCTTTCTTATAACAACTGACAATGGTGGTTTTGTTATATTTTTAAGCTTATTTTATTTTATGTATGTTTTTAAAAAGTGGTTTAATTAAAGAGTTAATCAAATTATTTGAATAAATAGCATTGGTAAAATTAGGTTGTTTTATCAGGGTTTTTAAAACAGAGTTAAAGGTTAATTAACATACCCTAAAATTAACTGTAGTGGTAAATTCTTTTTAGTTCCCTTGTTTTTAACTGGTATATAGTTTACAGTAGAGATCTTTAGTTCTCTTGTTTTTAACTGATATATAGTTTACAGTAGAGATATAAAGTAACATCAGACACAAGTAACCTAGTAACGCCGAGCAACAAACAAAGCTTTTTGTTTTTAGAAAATTCCATCGAATTTTATTCAACAGAGAATATTTTATGTCAGGTAATAGCAAGACTATATTTGTTACTTGTGTGTAGTTAACCAGTTAATTGATTTTCTTTGGATAACAGTAGGGATGTGTCGAGCCGAGTGCTCGGGGTCGTACTCGTGTACTAGCCGAGGCATTTTTAAAGGCTCGGTTTTTGCCGAGCTTTCACGTTAAATTATCCGAGCATTATCAACTAAATTTTTTTTTTCGGTAAATTATAATGCAAATCAAACGCCGTGCAGTGTTATAACTTTTTAAATGCAATAGTTTTATAATTCACACTGCAAAAGTTCGTCGTTATATACATATTAGTATCTCCATGGTTTTATTATATCACGCGAGATATGACGTTGCTATTCAATTGTTTTCACGCCACCAACAAGTGTTTTTATTTTTTTTTTATTTAGGTTTTTCGCACATTGATAAAAGTAAATAATAAATACGATATACAATTAATATTACAACAATGCGACGGGAAAAAATGACAAAATCAATTTAATGATTTAAAACATGCCAAAAGTATTAATGTTTACATAAAGATTTTAAGTATGTTATGGCATGGTCACTAAACCCAAATTGAAAGACTTTTTAGTACAGCGGAAGCTATTGCTAGCCCGCTTCGTAACCAGTTAACTCCTGAGCATGTCGAAATACATTTCTTCATGTGAATTTACGTAAGCTTAAGTAAATTTTCGTATTTTAATACAAAGTACACCACTAACCCAAGTTCAGTCTATTTCAATTTTCTTAAAACCGGTAAAGTTTGAAGTTTCACCGTACGTTCTAACGATTTTAAATCGCTTCTTTAAATAAAGCAATATGATTTTAAATTATTTATCTATAGCAAGCTTGCAGGGGTAATAATTTTAATTCAAATAATTAAAAAAAATCGTGTCCACAACAAAAATTTATGCATTTTTCCCGGACGTTTTGCGTTACGTATCGAAAGGTCACTTAGGTATTTATTTTCGCTATTTAAAAGCTCGTATTGCTCGTCCGAGCTTTTTAAAATTAAGATGCTCGTACAAGCCAAGCTTTTAGGCACATCCCTAAATAACGGTTAATATAAAGTTGATATTTTTATTTGTAAAACGGTGATATTGTATTTTGTGTTTTGGTTAAGTTGTTAACATGTATTACACTCTATTATTGTGTTTCTTATTAGAAAAACTGACAGAGTTCCTGTTTCACATTATGTAGCTCACTTTTTGTTAAATATGTTTTTAAAAAATGTTTTTTTAACAAGTCAGTCCAAGTATTTATTTAATTAAATTGTTAGTTGTAAAATTATGTCGTTTTGTTTAACGTTTAAGTTAAGAAATGGGAAATTCTTGAGTATAACCAGTTAATTGATTTTCTGTGAGTGGCAGGTAAAATAAATTTGGTATTTTTATTTATAAGACCGTGATGTTGTATTTTGGTTAAGTTGTTAATATTTATTATCACTTTTATTTTAGTATTTCTTTCTTAAAAAAACTGACAATGGTCGTTTTGTTATATTTTTAAGCTTAATTTAATTTTGTATGTTTTTAAAAAGTGGTTTAATTAAAAAGTTTAACATACCCTAAAATTAACTGTCGTGGTAAATTCATAGTAAAATTATATAGCTCACTTTTTGTTAAATATGTTTTTAAAAAGTGTTTTTTTAACAAGTAAATCCTAGTATTTATTTAATTAAATCGCCAGTTGTAAAATTATGTTGTTTTTGTTTAACTGTTAAGTTAAAAGAGTTAAAAGTTGATGAAAATATAATGAAATTAACTATGACAGTAAATTCTGTTCATTTCTCTTGTTTTTAACTGGTATATAGTTTATAGAGTAGGGATATTAAGTTACATCAGGTACGAGTAACCTAGCCACACTGAGCAACAAACAAATGCTTTCTCTTCCTGAAACATTTCATTGAGTTTTATTTAACGTACGATAATTTAAGCCAGGTAATAGCAAAGAATTCTAGTTTTGTGCTGCCAGTAATGTGTTAATTTAAATAAAACTTATGTTATACTATCGGCATCATATTCAATTTTACTGTTATTAGGAAAGGTTTTGTAATCTTATCTCAGATAGAATTACAAAAATATTTTATTTTTAATAGCTTGGTTATACCAATAAAAATTATAAAATAAGTTTGATAAATCTGCACAGAAAAGTTCTTGCTGTTTTGGCAAATAAACATTTTTTTTGGTTTAACAAATCAGATTTTGAACTTTCAATATTTTACTTAAAAGCAAATACATTTACCTTAAAACAATGGAAAGAGAGGATGAGATTGTTGAACAACTTAAACAAATTTGTGACAAAAATGGAAAGGAAAATTTTCCAAAACAATCTGCAAAACTTTTCCATAAACTTGGTTTAATTTACAAAACTGAAGGTTTACAACAAGCTGACAAAATCAAGTTAATTCAAAGTGCAGCTTTACTAAATGCAGTTATTGTTAGAAAACCTGAAAATGTGGAAGAAATTAAACAAGATCTTCGTCAATTTTGCTCTGAACTTCTTAAAATTGCAAATGCAGCAAACCAAGAAGCAGATTTAATTAAATATTCAGAAATAATTGCTAAAGATGTTGCAGAAATGAGAAACAAGGTTAATAATATACTTAAAACCATTTCTCAGATTCCTGAAAACATATTTAACGAGGAATTCACAAAACTTAAAAGTGAAAAAGTTAAAGCTATAAGAAACCTGCAGAATATAATAAGTGAAGATTATACAAAAATTATGAAATGCCTTGCAAGGTTTTGTGAAGAAATAATGGAAAATCCCCCATGTGAATATGCTTTAGTGGGACTTGGATCACTTTCACGAAGGGAAATAACTCCTTACTCTGATTTTGAAAATGTTATAGTTTTGGATGACAATATCACAGAATTGTCTGAAAAAGGTCAAGAAAAAATAAAAGAATACTTCAGATGGTTTGCTGTGATCTTTCAAATTATTTTGATTAATCTTGGAGAAACTATTCTTCCTGCTGTTAATATTCCAAGTTTAAATAGCGGAGATTCAACTAAATTTAACTTTTACGATGCTCTCACACCCCTTGGCATTTCTTTTGATGGAATGATGCCACATGCTTGTAAATCTCCACTTGGAAGGCAAATAAAAACTACAAACAAACAATTTACACTTGAGTTAATTCAAACTGTTAGCAAAATGGCAAGTTTTATTGGGTCAGATAAAAATATAAAGAATGGTTACCACTTGGCTGATATGTTGATGACATCATGTTTTGTTGCGGGAAATCAACAAATATACCAACAATTTTGGAAATTTGTTGATAAGGAAATGTCTTTATTAAATGTAAAGCATTATCAAATTTCAGTTAAAGAACAAATCAAAAAAAATAAAAAAGATTTTGATGTGCTAACTCAATTAGGTAATTTGCAGAATTGCAATAAACTAAACATAAAAAGAATGATTTACAGAAGTTCAACTTTATTTGTTTCAGCAATTGGTAAAATTCATGACATAAAAGAATCATGTTGCTTTGACATTCTAGAAAGTCTTTTTCAAGAAAATAAATTAACAGAAGAAATTGGTTGCAATCTTAAATTTGCCATCGCCGTTGCATGTGAGACAAGATTAAAAGTTTACATGGATAAGAAATCACAAGACGATACAGTTCAACAATCAGAAATACAAAATAAGTTTGTTGATAAAACAGTTGGGATAAAAAGTCTTGTTGAATATTTTTTAATAATTCGACAATTTCAAGAAAATTTGTTCGACCTTAATGAAATAGCAAAAACTAGAATATATTTGGTTCCGGCGATATGTTATGTTTTAGGTTTTTATACTTTTGCTATAAAATGGTGGAACCAGGAAATATGCAAAACTGAGTTTACTAACAACTCGGAGGATGATATCGCTCTTTGTCATTATTGGATTGGTTCGTGCAAACATGAACTCGGTCAATATAAAGAAGCAATATCTGATTTACAAACTTCACTTAAAATCTACCAACAAATTGATAAAGATCCAACTAAGAGCAGTAGTGTTGCTTACGATCATTATTGGATAGGAAAATGCAAATATAAGCTGGGTAAATATAAAGAAGCATTATCTGAATTCCAAACTTTACTTGAAATCCACCAACTATATGATGACAATCCTACTAAGAGCAGTATTGTTGCTTACGATCATTATTGGATTGGATTGTGTAAATATAACGTCGGTCAATATAAAGAAGCATTATCTGATTTACAAACTTCACTTGAAATCCACCAACTAATTGATGACAATCCTACTAAGAGCAGTAATGTTGCTTACGATCATTATTGGATTGGATTGTGTAAATATAACGTCGGTCAATATAAAGAAGCATTATCTAATTTCCAAACTTCACTTGAAATCCACCAACAAATTGATGACAATCCAACTAAGAGCAGGGGTGTTTCTAATCGTCATTATTGGATTGGAATTTGCAAACATGAGCTTGGTCAATATAAAGAAGCAATGTCTGATTTCCAAACTTCACTTAAAATCCACCAACAAATTGATGACAATCCAACTAAGAGCAGTGATGTTGCTTACGATCATTATTGGATTGGATTGTGTAAATATAACGTCGGTCAATATAAAGAAGCATTATCTAATTTCCAAACTTCACTTGAAATCCACCAACAAATTGATGACAATCCAACTAAGAGCAGGGGTGTTTCTAATCGTCATTATTGGATTGGAATTTGCAAACATGAGCTTGGTCAATATAAAGAAGCAATGTCTGATTTCCAAACTTCACTTAAAATCCACCAACAAATTGATGACAATCCAACTAAGAGCAGTGATGTTGCTTACGATCATTATTGGATTGGAAATTGCAAATATAAGCTCGGTCAATATAAAGAAGCAATGTCCGATTTCCAAACTTCTCTTAAAATCCACCAACAAATTGATGACAATCCAACTAAGAGCAGTTGTGTTGCTAATTGTCATTATTGGATTGGAAAGTCCAAATATGAGCTCGGTCAATATAAAGAAGCATTATCCGATTTTCAAACTTCACTTGAAATCTACCAAAAAATTGATGAGAATCAAGATATGATCATGATTTGCCAATATCTGATTGAAAAATGTGATGCTATGCCATTTATTTTAAAGTTTGTTGTAAAGAAATAAGAAGCTAAACTAAAAATTGTTTGCTTCTATATCATACTTGTTTTCCCCTTCTTCTAATTTCGGATTTTAAATATTAAAAGTTATGTTATGCAAATTTGTGCTTAAAAACATTGTATTTGTGGAACAATAATATTTTTAGTTTATTGTTGTTTAACTATGTTGTGAGTATCATTTGTATGAATATTTTTAAATGTCTATAAACAGTTTTTATGTTTAAGTTTATATTTTAATGTATGTATGTTAATCTTAAACTTTAAATCTTAAAAATTCCACCTAATGAAAATAACCATTTTTTAGCTATTTTTATGTAATTTTTTTTAAATCTGAAAAACAGTTTAAATCTCACAGTTATATATTTTCGGGTATATTTGTATGCTAATCTTAAACTTAATGAATTGTACAAATTTGATTTAATGTTGATTTTATATTTCAGAATTATTAGGATTTATATAATAATATTTGAGTTGTTTTGATATCTGGAACTGCTACAGTGACATCATAAAGCATATTGCAAAGTTTATGAAGAATTAGAACCTGACCTTTAAAAAATGCAAATTTTTAAAAAGAAATCAAAATTGACTTTAGGTTTGTAAGTATTATTATTTAAATATTTATGCTTTAAAAAGGATGTAGTTAGATTTTAAAAATTACTATTGTCAATAATCAGATTTTTAGACTAACAATTATTTATAAGTGTTTTTATAGCTTGGTTTAGGGTAAATTTCAAATATGTTATTTCTTTGTGACACGGTAGAGGTAGTTTGTCGAACCTGAATACTTGCGTGATCTTATAAAAATATTTTACTTTTGTACAAACAGAACTAATTTGTTTTTAGCTCACTTCTACCAGCTAGTGGTCTTGTTAATGAGCACTTCTAAATAAACTGTGTACACACAAGATCGTGAATAGGCTGTGCATAGTCACCTATATTCTAAAGTGACAACCACAACAATATACACATCTTACAACCCCTTTAGGTGAACATTTGTTAATGTTGTAATGGTATGTACATATACATCATTAGGTTTTACAAACATAATATTGGTTGTTCTAATTTTTTAAGGTTATCAACTTAAATTTAATTTTTAATTTAATGCTGTTTAGTTATTTGTTAGTTATACAAAATTTAGGTTACAATTTCGGGTTAATTTAGGTAAATAAGGATAAAAAATGCATGATGATGTCACTGAAGTTTGGGTAAGCACCTGAAGGTAAACCCCCCCATACTTCCATGTCCAGCATAAATTTAAAATTTGTTTTACTGCAGGAAATATTGAAGTTTTGTGGTAAGTTTATTTATATTTATTTATTTTTTGCATAAATTTTTGTCATTCTGGCAACATCTTGATGTTTTAAGTTTAAATCTTGCTGCTGGCAAGTGGTATTATGTATTTAATTGTGTAAAATCATGTAAGTTTACCTGGCAGCATGACATAGCAGTCAAAGCAAAGTCAGGAAGGGGCAAAAGATTCAACCTGCGAGTAATCATGAGGGTCTGCAGCTAGTTAAAATTTTGAAAGCAAAAACCAATGTCTTTTTTTATTCCACTCTTAACTTAGTTTTCAGGGCATAAGTCCTAAAAACTAATATTCTAAAAACTAAAAGATGTTGTAATAATTGAAATTTAACATTGAACCTATACGCTGACTTTTTGCTGTAAAAACCCTCTTTTTTAGCAAGTCGAATCCTTTGATAGCCGATAATCTAACAGCCCTGGCCATCACCACATAGGGTGTTGGGTTTGATCCCCACTGCTTGTAGTTGTGTTAGTTTTTTTATAGATCTAATATATTATTAATTAAACCTTTTAAATTGTTACCTCTACTGTTATGTAAAAAACTTACAATAAAAAGAAACTAAATACAATAAATTATTTTACAGCCACTCATTTATCTAATGGGGAATCCACAATCTCACCAAGTATAAATTATGACTCGGTTGATTCTGTTGGTTTTATCTCGAGTTTAACTCGACAAAGAAATGTTCTCAGTCGAGTTTTTATTGGAGCAGCATCACTTTTGACTGTGGAACAACTTGGTAACTTTTAAATTTAAATTGTAAATATATGTTTAATTAGTTTTACTTCAATATCATTTTGGTATTATATACTTTTTAATTTACACATTTTTCTATGATTACAGATACTCAGGAACAAGTTAAATGTAACGTTCACAAACTTGTCGGGAAGAAATTTGGAAACTCTGGCAATCAGGTTTATAATTTTGGTCTTAAAGTTATCTTTTAAACTTGAAAAAAATAAGGTCATAAAATCATTAGCGTATATAATCCTATATTAAATATTATTATTCAATTAAATTATCTTTAAATTTAGGGGGGTATTACTACATCGGTGACCCTTCGACCCCATCAGAGACATCACATGACGGTATTTACATAAATGTTTGTCGAAATATCCACAATGAATTCCCCTCGGAACTTTATACTTATTTATCTCAATGTCCTGACAATGCAGCTGCATGTCTGTTGCAAGGTAGTCATGCTTATTCTATTGGGACACAAGCTGTTAATATTACAGATGAAAACAGGTTGGTTTTTGAGTGTTTTTGAAAATTAGATTTGTTTATTGTATTATTTATATTACTACAACAGGGGTGTCAACACCACAATGATATGTCATTCAACTAAATTTTTCAATAGCATATACAAATGTGTGTTTAAATTAAACACAAGCCAAATTTATGAAATAATGTTTAGATATATCTTGGTTTAATTTTGTAACTTTGTTTAGATTATTGTTAACCTATACAACTGAGCCAGGCACAAATAAGAAGGATGCAACAACCCACAAGTTATCCCCACTTTTGTCCTAGCATGAATAAAGGGTGTAGTAGGTAGGCACTTTTCTATACCCTAATTTACTCTAGTAGTCACTTTTTTGTCTTTTTTAAGTTTGTTACAACTGGCACTGCATAAAATTTTTGAATTTAGATGTTAGTTGACTTTCTGTGTTATTATAAGTTAAATAACTTATACAACTAAAGATTGGGCTGGGGTTATAAAAGATTCTTTTATATTTAGGCTGTGAAGTCGACCTTGTGACCGATTAATGCAAAACCCATTGAGTGGTTTATTCAATGGTTTCACCCCAATAGTAAAGTAACCCCCTGTCGGGTATAAAAGTTACTCCCTTTTTTCCAACTAAACCCACTGTAAACTTGTTTATTTTATTTCAATATTTTGTTAAAAATTTTATTGCGTTTTTTTTTTAGTAGGATTGGGGTAAAAGTTAATAGAAAATAATATGGGTTTTCATGCAACTGGTTTTTGGTGAAATGTATGTTTCAGAAAATTATTTATGGTTGTACTTCTTACCGGTTAGTTTTTTTAAACAGACTGGTTTTGTAGCCTTTGCATAATTTAGTTAATTTGAATTATTTTTATTGTAAATAAATGTTAAAAATATCAGGATATTACTAAAACAATGCCACTAAAATATTTCAATTTTACAATTTGTTATTAAAATTACATTTTAAAAGCATTTTTATTGTTAACAAATCATAAATGTTTTTAAACCCTGTATTTTTTTGTATAAACAACCTTTGTGTAAATTCTTTTTAGTTCTATTGTTTTTAACTGGTATATAGCTTACAGTAGAGATCTTTAGTTCTCTTGTTTTTAACTGGTATATAGTTTACAGTAGAGATCTTTTTATTTCTCTTGTTTTTTTACAGTAGAGATATAAAGTACTATCAGACTCGAGTAACCTAGTAACGCCGAGCAACGAACAAAGCTTTTTATTTTTAGAAAATTCCATCGAATTTTATTCAACAGAGAATATTTTATGTCAGGTAATAGCAAGACTATATTTGTTACTTGTGTGTATAGTTAACCAGTTAATCGATTATCTTTGGATAACGGTCGGGATGTGTCGAGCCAAGTGCTCGGGGTCGTACTCGTGTACTAGCCGAGGCATTTTTAAAGGCTCGGTTTTTGCCGAGCTTTCATGTTAAATTATCCGAGCATTATCAACTAAATTAATTTTTTTCTTTTCGGTAAATTATAATGCAAATCAAACGCCGTGCAGTGTTATAACTTTTTAAATGTAATAGTTTTATAATTTACACTGCGAAAGTTTGTCGTTTCACCGATAAATATACTTAGGGATGGGCCAATCGAATCCGAGTCCGAGTACTCAACCCGAGTATTAAGAATATTTTAATACTCGTGCACATCGAGCATTCTTTAGTACTCGGACACCGAGTAATAATTTGTTATTTAAGATCGTATACGATTTACTAAACTCAAAAAAACACGAGGTTTGCCTTTTTCTAATAAATTATAATCTACTCTCAAATATATCACGTTATTTAAGCAACGATTGCGCAACAAATACACTTTTTACATAGTATAATTTTACGCATAATAAATTTGGGACTTGCATTTTTGTTTGGACTTAAAATGAAATTGCTATCAGCGGTAAGTAGTTTTGCCAACGTTAAACACTTTATTATCTATAAATACGTGTTTTTTGGCAAATTTTGGTGTTTAAAATTATGCGGGAAAAATTTTCGTGAACAGTTATACGTTTAAATGACGTCATAACCGAGTACTCGGACTCGGCCGAGTATCGCAACAAAATACTCGGGCTCGTCGAATACGAGTAATTTGGATTTCAGTCCATCCCTAATACATATATACATATTAGTATATGATTTATATTATACATATCAGTATCTATATGGGTTTATTTATATCACGCGAGATATGACGTTGCTATTCAATTGTTGTCACGCCGCCAACAAGTGTTTTTATTGAAAGACTTTTTAGTACAGCGGAAGCTATTGCTAGCCCGCTTCGTAACCGGTAACTCCTGAGCATATCGAAATACTTACATTTCTTCATGTGAATTTACGTGAGCTTACGTAAATTTTCGCATTTCAATACAAAGCACATCACTAACCCAAGTTCAGGCTATTTTAATTTTCTTAAAACAGATAAAGTTTGACGTTTCACCGTACGTTCTAACGATTTTAAATCGCTTCTTTAAATAAAGCAATATAATCTTAAATTATTTATCTATAGCAAGCTTGCAGGGGTAATAATTTTAATTTAAATAATTTAAAAAAATCGTGTCCACAACAAAAATTTATGCATTTTTCCCGGACGTTTTGCGTTACGTACCGAAAGGTCACTTACGTATTTATTTTCGCTATTCAAAAGTTCGTATTGCTCGTCCGAGCTTTTTAAAATTAAGATGCTCGTACAAGCCAAGCTTTTTGGCACATCCCTAAATAACGGTTAATATAAAGTTGATATTTTTATTTGTAAAACGGTGATATTGTATTTTGTGTTTTGGTTAAGTTGTTAACATGTATAACACTCTATTTTTGTGTTTTTTATTAGAAAAACTTACAGAGTTCCTGTTTTACATTATGTAGCTCACTTTTTATTAAATATGTTTTTAAAAAATGTTTTTTAACAAGTCAATTTAAGTATTTATTTATTTACATTGTTAGTTGTAAAATTATGTCGTTTTGTTTAACGTTTAAGTTAAGAAATGGGAAATTCTTAAATTTAACCAGTTAATTGATTTTCTGTGAGTGGCAGGTAAAATAAATTTGCTATTTTTATTTATAAGACAGTGATGTTGCGTTTTGGTTAAGTTGTTAATATTTATTATCACTTTTATTTTAGTATTTCTTTCTTAAAAAAACTGACACTGGTTGTTTTGTTATATTTTTAAGCTTATTTTATTTTGTATATGTTTTTAAAAAGTGGTTTAATTAAAAAGTTGATCAAATTATTTGAATAAATGGCATTGGTAAAATTAGGTGGTTTTATCGGGGTTTTTAAAACAGAGTTAAAGGTTAATTAACATACCCTAAAATTAACTGTCGTGGTAAATTCTTTTTAGGTTCCTTGTTTTTAACTGATATAAAGTTTACATAGGGGATCTTTAGTTCTCTTGTTTTTAACTGGTATATAGTTTACAGTAGAGATCTTTAGTTCCCTTGTTTTTAACTGGTATATAGTTTACAGTAGAGATCTTGAGTTTCCTTGTTTTTAACTGGTATATAGTTTACAGTAGAGATCTTTAGTTCTCTTGTTTTTAACTGGTATATAGTTTACAGTAGAGATCTTTAGTTCTATTGTTTTTAACTGGTATATAGCTTACAGTAGGGATATCAAGTAACATCAGGCACGAGTAACCTAGTAACGCCGAGCAACAAACAAAGCTTTTTATTTTTAGAAAATTCCATCGAATTTTATTCAACAGAGAATATTTTATGTCAGGTAATAGCAAGACTATATTTGTTACTTGTGTGTAGTTAACCAGTTAATCGATTTTGTTTGGATAACAGTAGGGATGTGTCGAGCCGAGTGCTCGGGGTCGTACTCGTGTACTAGCCGAGGCATTTTTAAAGGCTCGGTTTTTGCCGAGCTTTCACGTTAAATTATCCGAGCATTATCAACTAAAATAATTTTTTTTTTCGGTAAATTATAATGCAAATCAAACGCCGTGCAGTGTTATAACTTTTTAAATGCAATACTTTTATAATTCACACTGCGAAAGTTCGTCGTTATATACATATTAGTATCTCTATGGTTTAATTATATCACGCGAGATATGACGTTGCTATTCAATTGTTGTCACACCACCAACAAGTGTTTTTATTGAAAGACTTTTTAGTACAGCGGAAGCTATTGCTAGCCCGCTTCGTAACCAGTTAACTCCTGGTCATATCAAAATACTTACATTTCTTCATGTGAATTTACGTGAGCTTAAGTAAATTTCCGCATTTTAATATAAAGTTCACAACTAACCCAAGTTCAGCCTATTTCAATTTTCTTAAAACTGGTAAACTTTGTTTTGCCTTTTTTACATGTTCCCTACGATTTTAAATCGCTTCTTTAATCTTAAATTATTTATCTATAGCAAGCTTGCAGGGGTAATAACATTTAATTCAAATAATTAAAAAAAAATTTGTAAAAAATCGTGTCCACAACAAAAATTTATGCATTTTTCCCGGACGTTATGCGTTACGTACAAAAAGGTCACTTAGGTATTTATTTTCGCTATTCAAAAGCTCGTATTGCTCGGCCGAGCTTTTTTTAAATTAAGATGCTCGTACAAGCCAAGCTTTTTGGCACATCCCTAAATAACGGTTAATATAAAGTTGATATTTTTATTTGTAAAACGGTGATATTGTATTTTGGCTAAGTTGTAAATATTTATTACACTTTATTTTTGTATTTCTTATTAGAAAAACTTACAGAGTTCCTGTTTTACATTATGTAGCTCACTTTTTGTTAGATATGTTTTTAAAAAATGTTTTTTTAACAAGTCAATCCAAGTATTTATTTAATTAAATCACCAGTTGTAAAATTATGTCGTTTCGTTCAACATTTAAGTTAAGAAATGGGAAATTCTTGAATTTAACCAGTTAATTGATTTTCTGTGAGTGACAGGTAAAATAAATTTGCTATTTTTATTTATAAGACAGTGATGTTGTATTTTGTATTTTTTGTTAATGTGTTATTTTTTTATCACTTTTATTTTAGTATTTCTTTCTTAAAAAAACTGACAATGGTTGTTTTGTTATATTTTTAAGCTCATTTAATTTTATGTATGTTTTTAAAAAGTGGTTTAATTAAAAAGTTGATCAAATTATTTAAATAAATCGCATTGGTAAAATTAGGTGGTTTTATCAGGTTTTTAAAACAGAGTTAAAGGTTAATTAATATACGCTAAAATTAACTGTCGTGGTAAATTCTTTTTAGTTCTATTGTTTTTAACTGGTATATAGTTTACAGTAGAGATCTTTAGTTCTCTTGTTTTTAACTGATATATAGTTTGCAGTAGAGATCTTTAGTTTTCTTGTTTTTAACCGATATATAGCTTACAGTAGGGATATCAAGTTACATCAGGCACGAGTAACCTAGTAACGCCGAGCAACAAACAAAGCTTTTTATTTTTAGAAAATTCCATCGAATTTTATTCAACAGAGAATATTTTATGTCAGGTAATAGCAAGACTATATTTGTTACTTGTGTGTAGTTAACCAGTTAATCGATTTTCTTTGGATAACAGTAGGATGTGTCGAGCCGAGTGCTCGGGGTCGTACTCGTGTACTAGCCGAGGCATTTTTAAAGGCTCGGTTTTTGCCGAGCTTTCATGTTAAATTATCCGAGCATTATCAACTAAATTAATTTTTTTCTTTTTTGGTAAATTATAATGCAAGTCAAACGCCGTGCAGTGTTATAACTTTTTAAATGTAATAGTTTTATAATTTACACTGCGAAAACTCGTCGTTTTATACATTTTAGTATCTATGGTTTAATTATATCACGCGAGATATGACGTTGTTATTTAATTGTTGTCACGTCGCCAACAAGTGTTTTTATTTATTTTTTTTTGTTTTTTTTGCACATTGATAAAAATAAATAATAAATACACAATTAATAGTACAACAATGCGACGGGAAAAAATGAAAAAATTAATTTAATGATTTAAAACATGCCAAAAGTATTAATGTTTACATAACGATTTTAAGTATGTTATGGCATGGTCACTAAACCTAAATTGAAAGACTTTTTAGTACAGTGGAAGCTATTGCTAGCCCGCTTCGTAACCAGTTAACTCCTGATCATATCGAAATACTTACATTTATTCATGTGAATTTACGTGAGCTTAAGTAAATTTTCGCATTTTAATACAAAGCACACCGCTAACCCAAGTTCAGCCTATTTTAATTTTCTTAAAACCGGTAAAGTTTGACGTTTCACCGTACGTTCTAACGATTTTAAATCGCTTCTTTGAATAAAGCAATATAATCTTAAATAATTTATCTATAGCAAGCTTGCAGCGGTAATAATTTTAATTCAAATAATTTAAAAAAATGGTAAAAAATCGTGTCCACAACAAAAATTTATGCATTTTTCCTGGACGTTTTGCGTTACGTACCGAAAGGTCACTTAGGTATTTATTTTCGCTATTCAAAAGCTCGTATTGCTCGTCCGAGCTTTTTTAAAATTAAGATGCTTGTACAAGCCGAGGTTTTTGGCACATCCCTAAATAACGGTTAATATAAAGTTGATATTTTTATTTGTAAAACGGTGATATTGTGTTATGGTTAAGTGGTTAACATGTATAACACTTTATTTTTGTATTTCTTATTAGAAAAACTGACAGAGTTTCTGTTTTACATTATGTAGCATACTTTTTGTTAGATATGTTTTTAAAAAGTGTTTTTTTAACAAGTCAGTCCAAGTATTTATTTAATTAAATTGTTAGTTGTAAAATTATGTGGTTTTGTTCAACGTTTAAGTTAAGAAATGGGAAATTTTTAAATTTAACCAGTTAATTGATTTTCTGTGAGTGACAGGTAAAATAAATTTGCTATTTTTATTTATAAGACAGTGATGTTGTATTTTGTATTTTTTGTTAATGTGTTATTTTTTTATCACTTTTATTTTAGTATTTCTTTCTTAAAAAAACTGACAATGGTGGTTTTGTTATATTTCTAAGCTTACATTATTTTGTATATGTTTTTAAAAAGTGATTTAATTAAAAAGTTGATCAAATTATTTGAATAAATGGCAGTGGTAAAATTAGGTGGTTTTATCAGGGTTTTTAAAACAGAGTTAAAGGTTAATTAACATACGCTAAAATTAACTGTCGTGGTAAATTCATGGTAAAATTATATAGCTCACTTTTTGTTAAATATGTTTTTAAAAAGTGTTTTTTTAACAAGTAAATCCTAGTATTTATTTAATTAAATCGCCAGTTGTAAAATTATGTTGTTTTTGTTTAACTGTTAAGTTAAAAGGGTTAAAAGTTGATGAAAATATAATGAAATTAACTGTGACAGTAAATTCTGTTCATTTCTCTTGTTTTTAACTAGTATATAGTTTATAGAGTAGGGATATTAAATTACATCAGACACAAGTAACCTAGCCACACTGAGCAACAAACAAATGCTTTCTCTTCCTGAAACATTTCATTGAGTTTTATTTAACGTACGATAATTTAAGCCAGGTAATAGCAAAGAATTCTGGTTTTGTGTTGCTAGTAATGTGTTAGTTTAAATTAAACTTATGTTATACTATCGACAACATATTAAATTTTACTGTTATTAGGAAAGGTTTTGTAATCTTATCTTAGATAGGATTACAAAAATATTTTATTTTTAATTGCTTGGTTATACCAATAAAAATTATAAAATAAGTTTGATAAATCTGCACAGAAAAGTTCTTGCTGTTTTGGCAAATAAACATTTTTTTTTGGTTTAACAAATCAGATTTTAAACTTTCAATATTTTACTTAAAAGCAAATACATTTACCTTAAAACAATGGAAACAGAAGATGAGATTATTGAACAACTTAAACAAATTTGTGACAAAAGTGGAAAGGAAAATTTCCCAAAACAATCTGCAAAACTTTTCCATGAACTTGGTTTAATTTACAAAACTGAAGTTTTAAATAACAATCCCAATCAAAAAACAAGACTTGGAAAAAAATTGTTTCAGTTTGTTCAAATGACCCCAAAAAAATATTTGAAAAATGCCAACAAAATCAAATTAATTCAAAGTGCAGCTTTACTAAATGCAGCTATTGTTAGAAATCCTGAAAATGTGGAAGAAATTAAACAAGATCTTCGTCAATTTTGCTCTGAATTACTTAAAGTTTCAAATGCAGCAAACCAAGAAGCAGATTTAATTAAATATTCAAAAATAATTGCTAAAGATGTTGCAGAAATGAGAAACAAGGTTAATAATATACTTAAAACCATTCCTCAGATTCTGGAAGACATATCTAACGAGGAATTCACAAAACTTAAAAGTGAAAAAGTTGAAGCCATAAGAAACCTGCAGAATATAATAAGTGAAGATTACACTAAAATTATGAAACGCCTTGCTGGGTTTTGTGAAGAAATAATGGGAAATCCTCCATGTGAATATGCTTTAGTGGGACTTGGATCACTTTCACGAAGGGAAATAACTCCTTACTCTGATTTTGAAAATGTCATAGTTTTGGATAATAATATAATGAATTTTCTTAAAAAAATTCCCAAAGCAGTAAAAGAATACTTTAGGTGGTTTGCTGTGATCTTTCAAATTATTTTGATTAATCTTGGAGAAACTATTCTTCCTGCTGTTAATATTCCAAGTTTAAATAGCGGAGATTCAACTAAATTTAACTTTTACGATGCTCTCACCCCCCTTGGCATTTCTTTTGATGGAATGATGCCACATGCTTGTAAATCTCCACTTGGAAGGCAAATGAAAACTACAAACAAACAATTTACACTTGAGTTAATTCAAACTGTAAGCAAAATGGCAAGTTTTATTGGGTCAGATAAAAATATAAAGAATGGTTACCACTTGGCTGATATGTTGATGACGTCATGTTTTGTTGCGGGAAATCAACAAATATACCAACAATTTCGGAAATTTGTTGATAAGGAAATGTCTTTATTAAATGTAATGCATTATCAAATTTCAGTAAAAGACCAAATAAATAAAAATAAAAAAGATTTTGAGGTTTCTACTCAATTATTTAATTTGCAGGATTGCAATAAACTAAACATTAAAAGAATGGTTTACAGAAGTTCAACTTTATTTGTTTCAGCAATCGGTAAAATTCATGGCATAAAAGAATCATGTTGCTTTGACATTCTAGAAAGTCTTTTTCAAGAAAATAAATTAACTGAAGAAATTGGTTGCAATCTTAAATTTGCCATCGCCGTTGCATGTGAGACAAGATTAAGAGTTTACATGGATAAGAAATCACAAGACGATACAGTTCAACAATCAGAAATAAAAAGTAAATTTATAAATAAAACAGTTGGGATAAAAAGCCTTGTTGAATATTTTTTAACAATTCGACAATTTCAAGAAAATTTATTCGACCTTAATGAAATAGCAAAACCTGAAATATGTTGGGTTCCAACAATATGTTATATTTTAGGTTTTTATACTTTTGCTATAAAATGGTGGGACCAGGAAATATGCAAAACTGAGTTTACTAATAACTTGGAGTATGAAATCGCTTTTTGTCATTATTGTATTGGTTCGTGCAAACATGAACTCGGTCAATATAAAGAAGCATTATCTGATTTACAAACTTCACTTGAAATCAACCAACAAATTGTTGACGATCCAACTAAGAGCAGTGGTGTTGCTTATTGTCATTATTGGATTGGATTGTGCAGACATGAGCTCGGTCAATATAAAGAAGCAATATCTGATTTACAAACTTCACTTGAAATCCACCGACAAATTGTTGACGATCCAACTAAGAGCAGTGATGTTGCTAATCGTCATTATTGGATTGGATTGTGCAGACATGAGCTCGGTCAATATAAAGAAGCAATATCTGATTTACAAACTTCACTTGAAATCCACCGACAAATTGTTGACGATCCAACTAAGAGCAGTGATGTTGCTAATCGTCATTATTGGATTGGATTGTGCAGACATGAGCTCGGTCAATATAAAGAAGCATTATCTGATTTCCAAACTTCACTTGAAATCCACCAACAAATTGATGACAATCCAACTAAGAGCAGTAATGTTGCTAAACGTCATTATTGGATTGGAAAGTCCAAATATAAGCTCGGTCAATATAAAGAAGCATTATCTGATTTCCAAACTTCACTTGAAATTCACAAACAAATTGATGACAATCCAACTAAGAGCAGGGGTGTTGCTTACGATCATTATTGGATTGGAAATTGCAAATATACGCTCGGTCAATATAAAGAAGCATTATCTGATTTCCAAACTTCACTTGAAATCCACCAACAAATTGATGACAATCCAACTAAGAGCAGTAATGTTGCTAAACGTCATTATTGGATTGGAAAGTCCAAATATAAGCTCGGTCAATATAAAGAAGCATTATCTGATTTCCAAACTTCACTTGAAATTCACAAACAAATTGATGACAATCCAACTAAGAGCAGGGGTGTTGCTTACGATCATTATTGGATTGGAAATTGCAAATATACGCTCGGTCAATATAAAGAAGCATTATCTGATTTTAAAACTTCACTTGAAATTCACCAACAAATTGATGACAATCCAACTAAGAGCATTGATGTTGCTTACGATCATTATTGGATTGGTTTTTCCAAATATGAGCTCGGTCAATATAAAGAAGCATTATCTGATTTCCAAACTACACTTGAAATTCACCAACAAATTGATGACAATCCAACTATGAGCAGTGATGTTGCTGAAGATCATTATTGGATTGGAAAGTGCAAATATAAGCTCGGTCAATATAAAGAAGCAATATCTGACTTCCAAACTTCACTTACGGTCCACCAACATACTGGAGAAAATCAGAAAAGGGTCATGTACTGTAAAGATTGGATTGGAAAATGCAAGGCAATGCCGTTTATTTTAAAGTTCGTTGTAAAAAAATGTTAATCTAAACTTAACATGGTCAGCAAGTATCAAAATATTTTTCTTTTCTTTATTTCGCGTTTTCAAATATTTTAAATTATGTGCGAATTTGTGCTTGTTTGTAAAACTTTATTTTTTTAGGTTTTTTATTGTTTCTAACTATGTTGTGAGTATCATTTGTGTGAATATTTTTGAATGTTTATAAACAGTTTTTATGTTTAAGTATATATTTTCGTGCATGTTTGTATGTTAATCTTAAACTTTAAATCTTAAAAATTCCACCTAATGAAAATAACCATTTTTTAGTTATTTTTATGTATCTTTTTTTAAAGCTTATAAAACAGTTTAAATCTCACAGTTATATATTTTCGGGTATATTTGTATGTTAATCTTAAACTTAATGAATTGTACAAATTTGATTTAATGTTGATTTTATATTTTAGAATTATTAGGATTTATATAATAATATTTAAATTGTTTTGATATCTGGAACTGCTACAGTGACATCATAAAGCATATTGTAAAGTTTATGAAGAATTAAAACCTGACCTTTAAAAACTGCAAATTTTTAAAAAGAAATCAAAATTGACTTTAGGTTTGTAAGTATTATTTTTTAAATATTTAAGCTTAAAAAAGTATGTAGTTAGTTTCGTTAAATTACTATTGTCAATCATGAAATTTTTAGACTAACAATTATTTATAAGTGTTTTTATAGCTTGGTTTAAGGTAAATTTCAAATATGTTATTTCTTTGTGATACGGTAAAGGTAGTTTGTCGAACCTGAATACTTATGTGATCCTAAAAAATATTTCACTTTTGTACAAACAGAACTATTTTGTTTTTAGCTCACTTCTACCAGCTAGTGGCCTTGTTAATGAGCACTTCTAAATAAACTGTGTACACACAAGATCGTGAATAGGCTGTGCATAGTCACCTATATTCTAATGTGACAACCACAACAATATACACATCTTACAACCCCTTTAGGTGAACATTTGTGATTGATATAATGGTATGTTGTATGTTCATATACATCATTAGGTTTTACAAACATAATATTAGTTGTTCTAATTGTTTAAGGTTATCAACTTAGATTTAATTTTTAATTAAATGCTGTTTAGTTATGTGTTAGTTATATACAAAATATAGGTTACAATTTAAAGTTAATTTAGGTAAATGAGGATTATTAATGCATGATGATGTCACTGAAGTTTGGGTAACCACCTGAAGGTAAAAACCCTCTTTTACTTCCATGGCCAGCATAAATTTAAAATTTGTTTTACTGCATGAAATATTGAAGTATTGTGGTAAGTTTATTTATTTATTTTTTGCATAAATTTTAGTCATGCTGGCAACATCTTGATGTTTTAAGTTTAAATCTTGCTGCTGGCAAGTGGTATTATGTATTTAATTGTGTAAAATCATGTAGTTTTACCTGGCAGCATGACATAGCAGTCAAAGCAAAGTCAGGAAGAGCCAAAAGATTCAACCTGTGAGTAATCATGAGGGTCTGCAGCTAGTTAAAATTTTGAAAGCAAAAACCAATGTCTTTATTTATTCCACTCTTAACTTAGTTTTCAGGGCATAAGTCCTAAAAACTAATATTCTAAGAACTCAAAGATGTTGTAATAATTGAAATTTAACATTGACACTATACGCTGACTTTTTGCTGTAAAAACCCTCTTTTTTTGCAAGTCGAATCCTTTGATAGCCGATAATCTAACAGCCTTAGTCATCACCACATAGGGTGTTGGGTTTGATCCCCACTGCTTGTAGTTGTGTTAGTTTTTTTATAGCTCTAATATATTAATAATTAAACCTTTTAAATTGTTACCTCTACTGTTATGTAAAAAAATACAACAAAAAGAAACCTAATATAATAAATCATTTTACAGCCACTTATTTATCCTATGGAGAGTCCACAATCTCACCAAGTATAAATTATGACTCGGTTGATTCTGTTGGTTTTTACCTCGAGTTTAACTCAACAAAGAAATGTTCTCAGTCGAGTTTTTATCGGAGCAGAATCACTTTTGACTGTGGAACAACTTTGGTAACTTATAAATTTTTTTTTATTTGTTAATGTATGTTTTATCAGTTTTACTTTAATATCATTTTGGTATTATATATACTTTTTAATTTACATATTTTTCTATGATCACAGATACTCAGGAACAAGTTAAATGTAACGTTCACAAACTTGTCGGGAAGAAATTTGGAAACTCTGGCAATCAGGTTTAAAATTTTGGTTTTAAAGTTATATATTCAATTGACTTTTAAACTTGAAAAAAATAAGGTCATAAAATCATTAGCGTATATAATCCTATATTAAATATTATTATTTAATTAAATTATCTTTAAATTTAGGGGGGTAATACTACATTGGTGACCCTTCGACCCCATCAGAGACATCACATGACAACATTTACATAAATGTTTGTCGAAATATGCACAATGAATTCCCCTCGGAACTTTATACTTATTTATCTCAATGTCCTGACAATGCAGCTGCAGGTCTGTTGCAAGGTGGTCATGCTTATTCCATTGGGACACAGGCTGTCAACATTACAGATGAAAACAGGTTTGGGTTTTGAGTGTTTTTAAAAATTAGATTTGTTTATTGTATTATTTACATTACTACAACAGGGGTGTCAGAACCACAATGATATGTCATTTAACTAAATTTTTAATAGCATATACAAATGTTTATATTAAATACCTAGACGTAAGCCAGATTTATGAAATAATGTTTAGATATATCTTGGTTTAATTTTGTAACTTTGTTTAGATTAATGTTAACCTATACAACTGAGCCAACCACAAATAAGAAGGATGCAACAACCCACAAGTTATCATCACTTTTGTCCTAGCATGAATAGAGGGGGTAGTAGGTAAGCACTTTTCCATACCCTAATTTACTCTAGTAGACACTTTTTTGCCTTTTTTAAGTTCGTTACCATTGAAGTTGCATAAAATTTTAGAGTTTAGATGTAAGTTGACTTTCTGTGTTATTATAAGTTAAATAACTAATACAACTAAAGATTGGGCTGGGGTTATAAAAGATTCTTTTATATTTAGGTTGTAAAGTCGACCTTGTGACCAATTAATGCAAAACCCACTGAGTGGTTTATTCAATGGTTTCACCCCAATAGTAAAGTAACCCCCTGTCGGTATAAAAGTTACCCCCCTTTTTCAAACTAAACCCACTGTAAACTTGTTGATTTTATTTCAATATTTTTTTTTAAATTTTATTGCGTTTTTTTTTTAGTAGGATTGGGGTAAAAGTTATTTATTTTAAACAGACTGTGGTTTTTGTAGCCTTTGCATAATTTAGTTAATTTGAATTATTTTTATTGTAAATAAATGTCAAAAATATCAGGATATTACTGAAACAATGCAACTTAAATATTTCAATTTTACAATTTGTTATTAGAATTACATTTTAAAAGCATTTTTATTGTTAACAAATCATAAATGTTTTTAAACCCTGTATTTTTTTGTATAAACAACCTTTGTGTAAATTCTTTTTAGTTCTATTGTTTTTAACTGGTATATAGTTTACAGTAGAGATCTTTAGTTCTCTTGTTTTTAACTGGTATATAGTTTACAGTAGAGATCTTTAGTTCTCTTGTTTTTAACTGGTATATAGTTTACAGTAGAGACCTTTTTATTTCTCTTGTTTTTTTACAGTAGGGATATCAAGTTACATCAGACACGAGTAACCTAGTAACGCCGAGCAACAAACAAAGCTTTTTGTTTTTAGAAATTTTCATCGAATTTTATACAACAGAGAATATTTTATGACAGGTAATAGCAAGACTATATTTGTTACTTGTGTGTAGTTAACCAGTTAATTGATTTTCTTTGGATAACAGTAGGATGTGTGGAGCCGAGTGCTCGGGCTCGTACTCGTGTACTAGCCGAGGCATTTTTAAAGGCTCGGTTTTTGCCGAGCTTTCATGTTAAATTATCCGAGCATTATCAACTAAATTAATTTTTTTCTTTTTTCGGTAAATTATAATGCAAGTCAAACGCCGTGCAGTGTTATAACTTTTTAAATATAATAGTTTTATAATTTACACTGCGAAAACTCGTCGTTTCGCCGATAAATTTACTAATATATACATATTAGTATATTTATCTATATATTATATACATATTAGTATCTCCATGGTTTTATTATATCACGCGAGATATGACGTTGCTATTCAATTGTTGTCACGCCGCCAACAAGTGTTTTTATTGAAAGACTTTTTAGTACAGCGGAAGCTATTGCTAGCCCGCTTCGTAACCAGTTAACTCCTGATCATATCGAAATGCTTACATTTATTCATGTGAATTTACGTAAGCTCAAGTAAATTTTCGCATTTTAATACAAAGCACACCACTAACCCAAGTTCAGCCTATTTTAATTTTCTTAAAACAGGTAAAGTTTGACGTTTCACCGTACGTTTTAACGATTTTTAATCGCTTCTTAAAATAAAGGAATATAATCTTAAATAATTTATCTATAGCAAACATGCAGCGGTATAACATTTAATTCAAATAATTAAAAAAAAATTTGTAAAAAATCGTGTCCACAACAAAATTTTATGCATTTTCCCGGACGTTTTGCGTTACGTACAAAAAGGTCACTTAGGTATTTATTTTCGCTATTCAAAAGCTCGTATTGCTCGGCCGAGCTTTTTCAAAATTAAGATCCTCGTACAAGCCAAGCTTTTTGGCACATCCCTAAATAACGGTTAATATAAAGTTGATATTTTTATTTGTAAAACGGTGATATTGTATTTTGTATTTTGGTTAAGTTGTTAACATGTATAACACTCTATTATTGTGTTTCTTATTAGAAAAACTGACAGAGTTCCTGTTTCACATTATGTAGCTCACTTTTTGTTAAATATGTTTTTAAAAAATGTTTTTTTTAACAAGTCAGTCTTAGTATTTATTTAATTAAATTGCCAGTTGTAAAATTATGTGGTTTTGTTTAACGTTTAAGTTAAGAAATGGGAAATTCTTGAATTTAACCAGTTAATTGATTTTCTGTGAGTAGCAGGTAAAATAAATTTGCTATTTTTATTTATAAGACAGTGATGTTGTATTTTACGTTTTGGTTAAGTTGTTAATATTTATTATCACTTTTATTTTAGTATTTCTTTCTTAAAAAAACTGACAATGGTCGTTTTGTTATATTTTCAGGCTCATTTAATTTTATGTATGTTTTTAAAAAGTGGTTTAATTGAAAAGTTGATCAAATTATTTGAATAAATGGCATTGGTAAAATTAGGTTGTTTTATCAGGGTTTTTAAAACAGAGTTAAAGGTTAATTAACATACCCTAAAATTAACTGTCGTGGTAAATTCTTTTTAGTTCCCTTGTTTTTAACTGGTATATAGTTTACAGTAGAGATCTTTAGTTCCCTTGTTTTTAACTGGTATATAGTTTACAGTAGAGATCTTTAGTTCTCTTGTTTTTAACTGGTATATAGTTTACAGTAGGGATATCAAGTAACATTAGACACGAGTAACCTAGTAACGCCGAGCAACAAACAAAGCTTTTTATTTTTAGAAAATTCCATCGAATTTTATTCAACAGAGAATATTTTACGTCAGGTTATAGCAAGACTATATTTGTTACTTGTGTGTAGTTAACCAGTTTATCGATTTTCTTTGGATAAAAGTAGGGATGTGTCGAGCCGAGTGCTCGGGGTCGTACTCGTGTACGAGCCGAGGCATTTTTAAAGGCTCGGTTTTTGCCGAGCTTTCACGTTAAATTATCCGAGCATTATCAACTAAATTAATTTTTTTTTTCGGTAAATTATAATGCAAGTCAAACGCCGTGTAGTGTTATAACTTTTTAAATGCAATAGTTTTATAATTCACACTGCGAAAATTCGTCGTTTCACCGATAAATATATTAGTATATTTATCTATATAACATATACATTTTAGTATCTCTTTGGTTTTATTATATCACGCGAGATATGACGTTGCTATTCAATTGTTGTCACGCCACCAACAAGTGTTTTTATTTTGTTTTTTCGCACATTGATAAAAGTAAATAATAAATACACAATTAAGATATACAATTAATATTACAACAATGCGACGGAAAAAATGACAAAATCAATTTAATGATTTAAAACATGCCAAAAGTAGTAATGTTTACATAAAGATTTTAAGTATGTTATGGCATGGTCACTAAACCCAAATTGAAAGACTTTTTAGTACAGCGGAAGGTATTGATAGCCCGCTTCGTAACCAGTTAACTCCTGAGCATATCGAAATACTTACATTTATTCATGTGAATTTACGTGAGCTTAAGTGAATTTTCGCATTTTAATACAAAGTACACAACTAACCCAAGTTCAGCCCATTTCAATTTTCTTAAAACCGGTAAACTTTGTTTTGCCTTTTTCACATGTTCCCTACTATTTTAATTCGCTTCTTTAATCTTAAATTATTTATCTATAGCAAGCTTGCAGCGGTATAACATTTAATTCAAATAATTAAAAAAAAATTTGTAAAAAATCGTGTCCACAACAAAAATTTATGCATTTTTCCGGGCATACGTTTTGCGTTACGTACCGAAAGGTCACTTAGGTATTTATTTTCGCTATTCAAAAACTCGTATTGCTCGGCCGAGATTTTTCAAAATTAAGATGCTCGTACAAGCCAAGCTTTTTGGCACATCCCTAAATAACGGTTAATATGAAGTTGATATTTTTATTTGTAAAACGGTGATATTGTATTTTGTGTTTTGGTTAAGTTGTTAATATTTATAACACTCTATTTTTGTATTTCTTATTAGTAAAACTGACAGAGTTCCTGTTTTACATTATGTAGCTTACTTTTTGTTAAATATGTTTTTAAAAAGATTTTTTTTAACAAGTAAATTCAAGTATTTTTTTAATTAAATCGCCAGTTGTAAAATTATGTCGTTTTGTTTAACGTTTAAGTTAAGAAATGGGAAATTCTTGAATATAACCAGTTAATAGATTTTCTGTGAGTGGCAGGTAAAATAGATTTGGTATTTTTATTTATAAGACAGTGATGTTGTATTTTGGTTAAGTTGTTAATATTTATTATCACTTTTATTTTAGTATTTCTTTCTTAAAAAAACTGACAATGGTCGTTTTGTTATATTTTTAAGCTCATTTTATTTTGTATATGTTTTTAAAAAGTGGTTTAATTAAAAAGTTGATCAAATTATTTGAATAAATCGCATTGGTAAAATTTGGGCGTTTTATCAGGGTTTTTAAAACAGAGTTAAAGGTTAATTAACATACCCTAAAATTAACTGTCGTGGTAAATTTTTTTTAGTTCCCTTGTTTTTAACTGGTATATAGTTTACAGTAGAGATCTTTAGTTCTCTTGTTTTTAACTGGTATATAGTTTACAGTAGAGATCTTTAGTTCTCTTGTTTTTAACTGGTATATAGTTTACAGTAGAGATCTTTAGTTTACTTGTTTTTAACTGGTATATAGTTTACAGTAGAGATCTTTAGTTCCCTTGTTTTTAACTGGTATATAGTTTACAGTAGAGATCTTTAGTTCTCTTGTTTTTAACTGACATATAGTTTACAGTAGGGATATCAAGTGACATCAGACACGAGTAACCTAGTAACGCCGAGCAACAAACAAAGATTTTTATTTTTAGAAAATTCCATCGAATTTTATTCAACAGAGAATATTTTATGTCAGGTAATAGCAAGACTATATTTGTTACTTGTGTGTAGTTAACCAGTTAATCGATTTTCTTTGGATAACAGTAGGGATGTGTCGAGCCGAGTGCTCGGGGTCGTACTCGTGTACTAGCCGAGGCGTTTTTAAAGGCTCGGTTTTTGCCGAGCTTTCACGTTAAATTATCCGAGCATTATCAACTTAATTAATTTTTTCGGTAAATTATAATGCAAATCAAACGCCGTGCAGTGTTATAACTTTTTAAATGCAATAGTTTTATAATTCACACTGCAAAAGTTCGTCGTTATATACATATTAGTATCTCCATGGTTTTATTATATCACGCGAGATATGACGTTGCTATTCAATTGTTTTCACGCCACCAACAAGTGTTTTTATTTTTTTTTATTTAGGTTTTTCGCACATTGATAAAAGTAAATAATAAATACGATATACAATTAATATTACAACAATGCGACGGAAAAAATGACAAAATCAATTTAATGATTTAAAACATGCCAAAAGTATTAATGTTTACATAACGATTTTAAGTATGTTATGGCATGGTCACTAAACCCAAATTGAAAGACTTTTTAGTACAGCGAAAGCTATTGCTAGCCCGCTTCGTAACCAGTTAACTCCTGAGCATATCGAAATACTTACATTTATTCATGTGAATTTACGTGAGCTTAAGTAAATTTTCGCATTTTAATACAAAGCACACCGCTAACCCAAGTTCAGCCTATTTTAATTTTCTTAAAACCGGTAAAGTTTGACGTTTCACCGTACGTTCTAACGATTTTAAATCGCTTCTTTGAATAAAGCAATATAATCTTAAATAATTTATCTATAGCAAGCTTGCAGCGGTAATAATTTTAATTCAAATAATTTAAAAAAATGGTAAAAAATCGTGTCCACAACAAAAATTTATGCATTTTTCCTGGACGTTTTGCGTTACGTACCGAAAGGTCACTTAGGTATTTATTTTCGCTATTCAAAAGCTCGTATTGCTCGTCCGAGCTTTTTTAAAATTAAGATGCTTGTACAAGCCGAGGTTTTTGGCACATCCCTAAATAACGGTTAATATAAAGTTGATATTTTTATTTGTAAAACGGTGATATTGTGTTATGGTTAAGTGGTTAACATGTATAACACTTTATTTTTGTATTTCTTATTAGAAAAACTGACAGAGTTTCTGTTTTACATTATGTAGCATACTTTTTGTTAGATATGTTTTTAAAAAGTGTTTTTTTAACAAGTCAGTTCAAGTATTTATTTAATTAAATCGCCAGTTGTAAAATTATGTGGTTTTGTTTAACGTTTAAGTTAAGAAATGGGAAATTCTTAAATTTAACCAGTTAATTGATTTTCTGTGAGTGGCAGGTAAAATAAATTTGCTATTTTTATTTATAAGACCGTAATGTTGTGTTTTGTATTTTTTGTTAATGTGTTATTTTTTTATCACTTTTATTTTAGTATTTCTTTCTTAAAAAAACTGACAATGGTGGTTTTGTTATATTTCTAAGCTTACATTATTTTGTATATGTTTTTAAAAAGTGATTTAATTAAAAAGTTGATCAAATTATTTGAATAAATGGCAGTGGTAAAATTAGGTGGTTTTATCAGGGTTTTTAAAACAGAGTTAAAGGTTAATTAACATACGCTAAAATTAACTGTCGTGGTAAATTCATGGTAAAATTATATAGCTCACTTTTTGTTAAATATGTTTTTAAAAAGTGTTTTTTTAACAAGTAAATCCTAGTATTTATTTAATTAAATCGCCAGTTGTAAAATTATGTTGTTTTTGTTTAACTGTTAAGTTAAAAGGGTTAAAAGTTGATGAAAATATAATGAAATTAACTGTGACAGTAAATTCTGTTCATTTCTCTTGTTTTTAACTGGTATATAGCTTACAGTGGAGATATTAAATTACATCAGACACAAGTAACCTAGCCACACTGAGCAACAAACAAAAGCTTTCTCTTCCTAAAACATTTCATTGAGTTTTATTTAACGTACGATAATTTAAGCCAGGTAATAGCAAAGAATTCTGGTTTTGTGTTGCTAGTAATGTGTTAGTTTAAATAAAACTTATGTTATACTATCGACAACATATTAAATTTTACTGTTATTAGGAAAGGTTTTGTAATCTTATCTTAGATAGGATTACAAAAATATTTTATTTTTAATTGCTTAAATCTGCACAGAAAAGTTCTTGCTGTTTTGGCAAATAAACATTTTTTTTTGGTTTAACAAATCAGATTTTAAACTTTCAATATTTTACTTGAAAGCAAATACATTTACCTTAAAACAATGGAAACAGAAGATGAGATTATTGAACAACTTAAACAAATTTGTGACAAAAGTGGAAAGGAAAATTTCCCAAAACAATCTGCAAAACTTTTCCATGAACTTGGTTTAATTTACAAAACTGAAGTTTTAAATAACAATCCCAATCAAAAAACAAGACTTGGAAAAAAATTGTTTCAGTTTGTTCAAATGTCCCCAAAAAAATATTTGAAAAATGCCAACAAAATCAAATTAATTCAAAGTGCAGCTTTACTAAATGCAGCTATTGTTAGAAAACCTGAAAATGTGGAAGAAATTAAACAAGATCTTCGTCAATTTTGCTCTGAATTACTTAAAGTTGCAGATGCAGCAAACCAAGAAGCAGATTTAATGTTTTGCTCTGTAGTTATTGGCATAGATGTTGCAGAAATGAGAAACAAGGTAATTGATATACTTAAAACCATTCCTCAGATTCCTGAAGACATATCTAACGAGGAATTTACAAAACTTAAAATTCAAAAAGTTGAAGCTATAATCAACCTGCAGAATATAATAAGTGAAGATTATACAAAAATTATGAAACGTCTTGCAAGGTTTTGTGAGGAAATAATGGGAAATCCCCCATGTGAATATGCTTTAGTGGGACTTGGATCACTTTCACGAAGGGAAATAACTCCTTACTCTGATTTTGAAAATGTCATAGTTTTGGATAATAATATAATGAATTTTCTTAAAAAAATCCCCAAAGCAGTAAAGGAATACTTTAGGTGGTTTGCTGTAATATTTCAAATTATTTTGATTAATCTTGGAGAAACTATTCTTCCTGCTGTTAATATTCCAAGTTTAAATAGCGGAGATTCAACTAAATTTAACTTTTACGATGCTCTCACCCCCCTTGGCATTTCTTTTGATGGAATGATGCCACATGCTTGTAAATCTCCACTTGGAAGGCAAATGAAAACTACAAACAAACAATTTACACTTGAGTTAATTCAAACTGTAAGCAAAATGGCAAGTTTTATTGGGTCAGATAAAAATATAAAGAATGGTTACCACTTGGCTGATATGTTAATGACGTCATGTTTTGTTGCGGGAAATCAACAAATATACCAACAATTTCGGAAATTTGTTGATAAGGAAATGTCTTTATTAAATGTAATGCATTATCAAATTTCAGTAATAGACCAAATAAATAAAAATAAAAAAGATTTTGAGGTTTTAACTCAATTATGTAATTTACAGGATTGCAATAAACTAAACATTAAAAGAATGGTTTACAGAAGTTCAACTTTATTTGTTTCAGCAATCGGTAAAATTCATGGCATAAAAGAATCATGTTGCTTTGATATTCTAGAAAGTCTTATTCAAGAAAATAAATTAACTGAAGAAATTGGTTGCGATCTTAAATTTGCCATCGCTGTTGCATGTGAGACAAGATTAAGAGTTTACATGGATATGAAATCACAAGACGATACAGTTCAAAAATCAGAAATGAAAAGTAAATTTATAGATAAAACAGTTGGAATAAAAAGCCTTGTTGAATATTTTTTAACAATTCATCAATTTCAAGAAAATTTGTTCGACCTTGATGAAATAGCAAAAACTAGATTATTTTTGTTTCCAGCGATATGTTATATTTTAGGTTTTTATACTTTTGCTATAAAATGGTGGAACCAGGAAATATGCAAAACTGAGTTTACTAACAACTCGGAGTATGAAATCGCTTTTTGTCATTATTGGATTGGAATTTGCAAATATAAGCTCAGTCAATATAAAGAAGCATTACCTGATTTCCAAACTTTACTTGAAATCCACCAACTAATTGATGACGATCCAACTAAGAGCAGTAATGTTGCTTACGAACATTATTGGATTGGTTTGTGCAAATATGAGCTCGGTCAATATAAAGAAGCATTATCTGATTTCCAAACTTCACTTGAAATCTACCAACGAATTGATGACAATCCTACTAAGAGCAGGATTGTTGCTTACGAACATTATTGGATTGGTTTGTGCAAATATAAGCTTGGTCAATATAAAGAAGCATTATCTGATTTCCAAACTTCACTTGAAATTCAACAAAAAATTGATGACGATCCAACTAAGAGCAGTGATGTTGCTGATTGTCATTATTGGATGGGATTGTGCGAATATAAGCTCGGTCAATACAAAAAAGCAATGTTCTATTTCCAAACTTCACTTGAAATCAACCAACAAATTGATGACGATCCAACTAAGAGCAGTAATGTTGCTGATGATCATTATTGGATTGGAATTTGCAAATATGAGCTCGGTCAATATAAAGAAGCAATATCTGACTTCCAAACTTCACTTGAAATCCACCAACAAATTGATGATGATCCAACTAAGAGCAGTGATGTTGCGAATCGTTATTATTGGATAGGAAAGTGCAAATATAAGCTCGGTCAATATAAAGAAGCATTATCTGATTTCCAAACTTCTTTTAAAATTTTTCAACAAGTTGGCAACAATCAAAATATGATCAGATATTGCCAATATCGGATTGGAAAATGTGATGCTATGCCATTTATTTTAAAGTTTGTTGTAAAGAAATAAGAAGCTAAACTAAAAATTGTTTGCTTCTATATCATACTTGTTTTCCCTTTCTTCTAATTTCGGATTTTAAATAATATGAGTTATGATATGCAAATTTGTGCTTTAAAACATTATATTTGTGGAACAATAATATTTTTAGTGTATTGTTGTTTAACTTTGTTGTGAATATTATTTCTGAAAATATTTTTAAAAAACTTTAAACATGTTTTATTTTTGAGTATATATTTTAGTGCATAATTTCATGTTTTTCTTAAATCTTACAAATTTCACTTAATAATAATATTTCATGATATTATATTGTAAACTTAATTAAATGTAAATTTTCATTTAAATACTGCAAATTATTAAAATGTAATTAATATTCTATAGTAGTTTGTTGGTTAAACAATTGGAATTGTTATCTCATTTAACTATCTTTGACTTTAAATAATCTTCAAATGTAGCGTAATAATTAATTTAAAAACCGTCACAATGTTTAATTGACTTATAACAACATTAACAAAAAGTCACATCCCAGAATTTATAAAATTTACATTTTTTGTTATGTTTTTATTTGAATTTAACTAAACAACTTGTTTTTAAAAAGCTTTGAATTTATAATTTTTATTTTACTTGTAAAAATTACTAACGATTTTTTTAATTAAACTTAAAAATTAATTAATAAACTTTTATTAAACAGAAATACACTGAATATTGTCGTAAAATATTTTAGAATAGTTGAGTTGTTATAATAAACTACTAGATATTAAACAATACTTGATATAAGTCATTCTGTGTCTTAAATGTTTTTAACTTAAATAATTATAACAAATTTGTTAAATATTTGAATAAATTTAACATTCCGTAGTCTATTAAAACGCAATAGCAGCGTAAAAATAAATTTTGCGTTAAACACTTGTGCCCAAAGTAGAATATAGCCTCAATCGCTATGCTTTACTGTGCATAATTCCAATCTTGTTTGCTTAAGTTTTAGCACATAGTTGGCTCGCTTTGCTTTCATACACTTTGCAAGTCGTGTGTTTTAAGAAATTAACATGCTAACATGTACTATTGAACAAACGTTTTAGAATAAAACTACATTAACCACCAATTGTAAGGTAAACTAGTGCGGTAAAACAGCTGTGATATTTACATTATATATTACAAACATTTATAATATTGTTGTTTTATTAAATATAGAATTTTGAATATATTAGATATTTAATATTTAATCTAAACCAAGTTATTAAGATATGTGGATTAAAACAATATAAGCCAAAACTTGATCTAGCATCAAGATAGTTGCCTTGCCAAGGTATGTTGTTAAAACTAAATATGTTTACTATAAACTTACGAAACGGTTTAAATTACAGGCAATTTCCTAAAATGTTAAAGCCTATAAACACATTGGTTGTTGCTATTTTGCCGTTTATATTTTTAAACTTAGTTGGTCATATTTTGTGTTTTTTGTAATTAATAGCATTAAAAATCTTCCAAAAATTATAACAACAATAATTTCAATTAAAGATAAATCGGATCAAACAACTCAAAAAATAAATATTTGTTTCTATTCAAAATATTTTCTTTAATTTTGTATTTAAAAACTTCCCTTAAATTAATATAATTTAAATTTTCGATCGATTATGTAACCTAATATATACTTGGTAGTCACTTTTTTTATTTTATTCAAGAATGTTTAACATCCGAGGAAAATAGCGTGGCATTGCTGAGGTTTGAACTGGAAACCTTTCGGCTCGCAATCTGATGACATCGCTATATTTTTTACAAATTTACTCCTTACTGCGACCTTGCGGTTATTGTTTTAATTTAACTAGACTCTAAGGTGGCAGCTTTAAGTCGCGTAAATCCGGCGCTAAATTTAGTTGTTTGGTTTGGGATATTGGAGAAAGTGAATGTTATCACGTCATAAGCTCTTGCAGTGACGTCACTATCAAGTTTCCGATAGTTTTAGGTAAACATGTTAGGTGTTAATTTTTTGTATACGAACGTAACAAATTAAATAGTTGATTAAATATTTATTAACTTAGTTTAATTAGGATAAAACAAAATATTTTAAAGAACAAATAGGCATCCATGTTTTACAATGCTCATTTATAAGTAACGTTAATTGGTTAATATTAAGCAGTTAATAATAAAAACATTTAATATCTTAATTTTGTGTAAGGAATGATTAGTTTAAAGTACAAGAGTCTGAATATAAAGCTTTAAAGAATCTGAATATAAAGCTTTTAACTTATTACTGTAAGGGTTTACAACCTGGGAGTAAAAATGATAGCCTAAAAGCAAACTGTAGGCAAGTTACATTTCGTTTTGTTGTGAATAAAACCGTAAACTTTATGACGTCACTTCATGCTTAGTGTATTTTCTATTACTCCCAAACTAAACTTGATGTTTAGGCTTTAAAACTTTACAGTTGGCTTAACATACGCTAGTGCTAGGCTTATAATATCAGTTAGTTTGTTGTCTTAGTTAAAACTAGATTTAACGTAATTAGTGCAATGTCTTGTATACTAATATTTAAACTATTAGTAGAAAGGTGTTTTGTAAACCCTATTACATATGTTTTATGTCGCTTAAACGGTTTTTAAAAACAATAAAAATATAATTAGAATTTTTTTAACAAAGATTTTTCTGTATAATATACTTTTATAATGGGGCTAAGACGATTCGGCCAGAAGATTCGGCCTGCAAAAATATGGCGGGGAGTCGGCGACGAAATTCCCGTGTACAACGTCAGAGTAAGACCATATTTTACCAATATTCTAAATAATTTTTTGCAAAAAATACCGTATATACAATAGTTTTAATTGGTTGTTACGTTATTAACTATGTAAGGGTATGAAATATTTTTTTAAAGATTTTTTTTTCAAAAACTAATTTTAAAATAGATTAAATACTAGTGCTTTCGGCCTGCGAAATTTTTAATAAACTGCGGGAGAGTATACCTTTAGCCCGCGGATAACTTTAACGCAAGACCATATTTGACCGATATTTAAATTATAATTTTGCAAAATGTACAATCTATAAGTATATTTTGTTTGGTTTTAACAATTAGGATATATCTTAGTTTAACTGTTTTTTTTTATGGATTTATACATCAAAAACTAAATTAAGAACCGATTAAATACAGGAGAAAATATGGTCTTGCGTTAAAGGTATATATGCGGGCTTTATGTCACGGATATCCCGCAGATAGATACAAAATTTCACAGGCCGAAAATAAATTTTGCAGGTCAGAAGCACTTGTTTTTAATCCGTTCTAAAATTACGTTTTTGAAACTAAAATTAAAAAAAAAAATTTTAAAAACTAACATAAATATTTATCGCAAATGATTATTATTTTTTATGTATTTTAGTTTTTGCAAAATCTTATTTTGAATATCGGTAAAATATGATCTTAAGCTGACATTTTACGCGGCAATTTCGTCGACGACTCCCCGCCGTTTTTTACAGGCCGAACCTTCTCACGGCCGAATCTTCTGGCAACCATTATAATATTTCAAAGTTAGCTTTAATATGAAGTATTATTTAAGTTTTAATCTGTTATAATTTTTAAAGTAAAATTATTAAGTTATTTTTTAATATTATTAAAAGTAAATAAGGAATTTTTTGGTAATTTTTTTAAGAATAAATTTTTTAAAGTTTATGCAAAAGCATTTTTTAACAAATTAACTAACAACAAAGTTTATTACATAACAATGGAAACGGAAGATGAGATTATTAAACAACTTGAACAAATTTGTGACAAAACTGGAAAAGAGAATTTTCCAAAACAATCTGCAAAAGTTTTTCATAAACTTGGTTTAATTTACAAAAACCAAGTTTTTAATCCTGCACACAATACAAGAAGTTTAAATTGGGGCAGAAAAATTAAATCAATTCAAAGTGCAGCTTTACTAAATGCAGCTATTGTTAGAAAACCTGAAAACGTGGAAGAAATTAAACAAGATCTTCGTCAATTTTGCTCTGAACTACTTAAAGTTGCAAATGCAGCAAACCAAGAAGCAGATTTGATTTATTATTCGGAAATAATTGCTAAAGATGTTGCAGAAATGAGAAACAAGGTAAATAATATACTTGAAACCATTTCTCAGATTCCTGAAGACATATCTAATGAGAAATTCACAAAACTTAAAAGTGAAAAAGTTGAAGCCATAAGAAACCTGCAGAATATAATAAGTGAAGATTATACAAAAATTATGAAACGCCTTGCTGGGTTTTGTGAAGAAATAATGGGAAATCCCCCATGTGAATATGCTTTAGTTGGACTTGGATCACTTTCACGAAGGGAAATAACTCCTTACTCTGATTTTGAAAACATTATAGTGTTAGATGACAATATCACAGAATTGTCTGAAAAAGGTCAAGAAAAAATAAAGGAATACTTCAGATGGTTTGCTGTGATATTTCAAATTATTTTGATTAATCTTGGAGAAACTATTCTTCCTGCTGTTCATATTCCAAGTTTAAATAGTGGAGATCCAACTAAATTTAACTTTTACGATGCTGTTACACCTCTGGGCATTTCCTTCGATGGAATGATGCCACATGCTTGTAAATCTCCACTAGGAAGACAAGTTGAGACAGAAAACAAACCATTTACACTTGAACTAATTCAAACTGTTAGCAAAATGGCAAGTTTTATTGGGTCAGATGAAGATATAAAAAATGGTTACCACTTGGCTGATATGTTGATGACATCATGTTTTGTTGCTGGCAGTCAACAAGTATATCAACAATTTCAGAATTTCGTTGACAAGGAAATATCTTTATTGGACAGAAAAACTTTTGTGTCTTCAGTTCACAAACAAATCAATAAAAATAAAAAAGATTTTAATGTTTTAACTCAGTTAAATAAATTAGGGGATTTCGAAAATTTAAACCTAAAAAGAATGGTTTATAGAAGTTCAACTTTATTTGTTTCAGCAATTGGTAAAATTCATGGCATTAAACAACCTTGTTGTTTTGACATTCTAGAAAGTCTTATTCAAGATAATAAATTAACTAAAAAAGTTGGTTGCGATTTAAAATTTGCTATCACCGTTGCATGTGAGACAAGATTAAGAGTTTACATGGATAAGAAATCACAAGATGATATAGTTCAACGATCAGAAATAAAAAGTAAATTTATAGATAAAACAGTTGGAATAAAAAGCCTTGTTGAATATTTTTTAACAATTCATCAATTTCAAGAAAATTTATTCGACCTTAATAAAATAGCAAAAACTAGAATACTTTTGGTTCCAACAATATGTTATATTTTAGGTTTTTATACTTTTGCTATAAAATGGTGGAACCAGGAAATATGCAAAACTGAGTTTACTAACAACTCGGAGTATAACATCGCTCATTTTCATTATTGGATTGGAATGTGCAAGTGTGAGCTCTGTCAATATAAAGAAGCAATGTCCGATTTCCAAACTTCACTTAAAATCCACCAACAAATTGATGACAATCCAACTAAGGGCAGTGATTTTGCTAATCGTTATTTTTGGATTGGATTTTGTAAATATCAGCTCGGTCAATATAAAGAAGCATTATCTGATTTCCAAACTTCACTTGAAATTCAACAAAAAATTGATGACGATCCAACTAAGAGCAGTGATGTTGCTGATTGTCATTATTGGATGGGATTGTGCGAATATAAGCTCGGTCAATACAAAAAAGCAATGTGCTATTTCCAAACTTCACTTGAAATCTACCAACAAATTGATGACAATCCAACTAAGAGCAGGGGTGTTGCTTACAATCATTATTGTATTGGAAAATGCAAATATGAGCTCAGTCAATATAAAGAAGCAATGTCTGATTTCCAAACTTCACTTAAAATCCACAAACAAATTAATAACAATCCTACTAAGAGCAGTGATGTTGCGAAACGTCATTATTGGATTGGAAATTGCAAATATGAGCTCAGTCAATATAAAGAAGCATTATCGGATTTCCAAACTTCACTTGAAATCCACCAAAAAATTGATGACAATCCAACTAAGAGCAGTGATGTTGCTTACGATCATTATTGGATTGGAATTTGCAAATATAAGCTCGGTCAATATAAAGTAGCATTATCTGATTTTAAAACTTCTTTTAAAATTTTTCAACAAGTTGGCAACAATCAAAATATGATCAGGTATTGCCAAGATTGGATTTTAGAATGTGATGCTATGCCATTTATTTTAAAGTTTGTTGTAAAGAAATAAGAAGCTAAACTAAAAATTGTTTGCTTCTATATCATACTTGTTTTCCCTTTCTTTTAATTTTGGATTTTAAATAATATGAGTTATGATATGCAAAATTGTGCTTTAAAACTTTATATTTGTGAAACAATAATATTTTTAGTTTATTGTTGTTTAACTATGTTGTGAATATTACTTCTGAAAATATTTTTAAAAAACTTTAAACAGTTTTTATTTTTGAGTATATATTTTAGTGCATAATTTTATGTTTATCTTAAATCTTACCAATTCCACTTAATAATAATATTTCATGATATTATAGAGCATATTGTAAACTTAATTAAATGTAACTTAACATTTAAAAATGCAAATTATTAAAATGTAATCAATATTCTATAGTTGTTTGTTGGTTAAACAATTGTAATTGTAATCTCATTTAACTATCTTTGACTTTAAATAATCTTCAAATGCAACGTAATAATTAATTTTAAAACCGTCACAATGTTTAATTGATTTATAACAACATTAACAAAAAGTCACATTCTAGAATTTAAAAATTTACATTTTTTGTTATGTTTTTATTTGAATTTAACTAAACAACTTGTTTGTAAAAAGCTTTAAATTTATAATTTTTATTTTACTTGTAAAAATTACTAACGATTTTTTTAATTAAACTTAAAAATTAATTAATAAACTTTTATTAAACAGAAATGCACTGAATATTGTCGTAAAATATTTTAGAATAGTTAAGTTGTTATAATAAACTACTAGATATTAAACAATACTTTATATAAGTGATTCTATGTTTAAATGTTTTTAACTTAAATAATTATAACAGATTTGTTAAATGTTCAAATATATTTAACATTCTGTAGTTTATTAAAACGCAATAGCAGCGTAAAAATAAATTTTGCGTTAAACACTTGTGCCCAAAGTAGAATATAGCCTCAATCGCTATGCTTTACTGTGCATAATTCCAATCATGTTTGCTTAAGTTTGTTTTAGCACATAGTTGGCTCGCTTTAATGTACTGATGACGTCACACTACCTTATATGGCGCATTTATAAAACTGCTGTAAATTTTGTTCTACAGCAAAACAAACAAAATAAAATATTTTTAAGTTTCCGGTTTTGTGTAAAACCTAATAAAAGTGTCATAACTTTTATAAACATAAAGCATTTAAAAAAATGTTTAAGAGATATGTTGTTTACACCACTGCGTTTAACAATCTAAGAAAAATTTGATTCTAAGATTTTAAAACGCAGTTTTTTAAGATATAACACTTTTATTAGATTTTGTACAAAACCCGAAAATGAAAAATAAACATTTTATTTAATTTGTTTTGGCCTAACTAACATTCAAGATAAAAAATTTTTAAAAATATCAACTAGAACAAAAGTTACAGCACTTTTATATATGCGCCATATAAGGTAGCGTGACGTCATCTGCATATTAATATTGAGATAAACTTTTTTTGGAAAAAAATCAAAGTTTTTAAATCATATTTTGAACTTATCAGTCAGCGTGCAGGGGTCTAAAATTTATATTCTTGAAATAGTTTTAAAAATTATTATTATATATAAAAGTTATGACACTTTTATTAAATTTTGGACAAAACCCGAAAATGAAAAATAATCATTTTATTTATTTCGTTTTGGCCTAACTAACATTCAAGATAAAACATTTTTTTAAAATATCATCTAGAACAAAAGTTACAGCACTTTTATACATGCGCCATATAAGGTAGCGTGACGTCATCTGCATATTAATATTGAGATAAACTTTTTTTGGAAAAAAATCAAAGTTTTTAAATCATATTTTAAACTTATCAGTCAGCGTGCAGGGGTCTAAAATTTATATTCTTGAAATAGTTTTAAAAATTATTAAAATATATAAAAGTTATGACACTTTTATTAAATTTTTTGGACAAAACCCGAAAATGAAAAATAATCATTTTATTTATTTCGTTTTGGCCTAATTAACATTCAAATTAAAACATTTTTTAAAAATATCAACTAGAACAAAAGTTACAGCACTTTTATATATGCGCCATATAAGGTAGCGTGACGTCATCTGCATATTAATATTGAGATAAACTTTTTTTGGACAAAACCCGAAAATGAAAAATAATCATTTTATTTATTTCGTTTTGGCCTAACTAACATTCAAGATAAAACATTTTTTAAAAATATCAACTAGAACAAAAGTTACAGCACTTTTATATATGCGCCATATAAGGTAGCGTGACGTCATCTGCATATTAATATTAAGATCAACTTTTTTTGGAAAAAAATCAAAGTTTTTAAATCATATTTTGAACTTATCAGTCAGCGTGCAGGGGTCTAAAATTTATATTCTTGAAATAGTTTTAAAAATTATTAAAATATATAAAAGTTATGACACTTTTATTAAATTTTGGACAAAACCCGAAAATGAAAAATAATCATTTTATTTATTTCGTTTTGGCCTAATTAACATTCAAATTAAAACATTTTTTAAAAATATCAACTAGAACAAAAGTTACAGCACTTTTATATATGCGCCATATAAGGTAGCGTGACGTCATCTGCATATTAATATTGAGATAAACTTTTTTTGGAAAAAAATCAAAGTTTTTAAATCATATTTTAAACTTATCAGTCAGCGTGCAGGGGTCTAAAATTTATATTCTTGAAATGGTTTTGAAAATTATTAATATATATAAAAGTTATGACACTTTTATTAAATTTTGGACAAAACCCGAAAATGAAAAATAATCATTTTATTTATTTCGTTTTGGCCTAACTAACATTCAAGATAAAACATTTTTTTAAAATATCAACTAGAACAAAAGTTACAGCACTTTTATACATGCGCCATATAAGGTAGCGTGACGTCATCTGCATATTAATATTGAAATAAACTTTTTTTGGAAAAAAATCAAAGTTTTTAAATCATATTTTAAACTTATCAGTCAGCGTGCAGGGGTCTAAAATTTATATTCTTGAAATAGTTTTAAAAATTATTAAAATATATAAAAGTTATGACACTTTTATTAAATTTTGGACAAAACCCGAAAATGAAAAATAATCATTTTATTTATTTCGTTTTGGCCTAACTAACATTCAAGATAAAACATTTTTTTAAAATATCAACTAGAACAAAAGTTACAGCACTTTTATATATGCGCCATATAAGGTAGCGTGACGTCATCTGCATATTAATATTGAGATAAACTTTTTTTGGAAAAAAATCAAAGTTTTTAAATCATATTTTGAACTTATCAGTCAGCGTGCAGGGGTCTAAAATTTATATTCTTGAAATAGTTTTAAAAATTATTAAAATATATAAAAGTTATGACACTTTTATTAAATAATTTGGACAAAACCCGAAAATGAAAAATAATCATTTTATTTATTTCGTTTTGGCCTAACTAACATTCAAGATAAAACATTTTTCAAAAATATCAACTAGAACAAAAGTTACAGCACTTTTATATATGCGCCATATAAGGTAGCGTGACGTCATCTGCATATTAATATTAAGATCAACTTTTTTTGGAAAAAAATCAAAGTTTTTAAATCATATTTTGAACTTATCAGTCAGCGTGCAGGGGTCTAAAATTTATATTCTTGAAATAGTTTTAAAAATTATTAAAATATATAAAAGTTATGACACTTTTATTAAATTTTGGACAAAACCCGAAAATGAAAAATAATCATTTTATTTATTTCGTTTTGGCCTAATTAACATTCAAATTAAAACATTTTTTAAAAATATCAACTAGAACAAAAGTTACAGCACTTTTATATATGCGCCATATAAGGTAGCGTGACGTCATCTGCATATTAATATTGAGATAAACTTTTTTTGGAAAAAAATCAAAGTTTTTAAATCATATTTTAAACTTATCAGTCAGCGTGCAGGGGTCTAAAATTTATATTCTTGAAATGGTTTTGAAAATTATTAATATATATAAAAGTTATGACACTTTTATTAAATTTTGGACAAAACCCGAAAATGAAAAATAATCATTTTATTTATTTCGTTTTGGCCTAACTAACATTCAAGATAAAACATTTTTTTAAAATATCAACTAGAACAAAAGTTACAGCACTTTTATACATGCGCCATATAAGGTAGCGTGACGTCATCTGCATATTAATATTGAAATAAACTTTTTTTGGAAAAAAATCAAAGTTTTTAAATCATATTTTAAACTTATCAGTCAGCGTGCAGGGGTCTAAAATTTATATTCTTGAAATAGTTTTAAAAATTATTAAAATATATAAAAGTTATGACACTTTTATTAAATTTTGGACAAAACCCGAAAATGAAAAATAATCATTTTATTTATTTCGTTTTGGCCTAACTAACATTCAAGATAAAACATTTTTTTAAAATATCAACTAGAACAAAAGTTACAGCACTTTTATATATGCGCCATATAAGGTAGCGTGACGTCATCTGCATATTAATATTAAGATCAACTTTTTTTGGAAAAAAATCAAAGTTTTTAAATCATATTTTGAACTTATCAGTCAGCGTGCAGGGGTCTAAAATTTATATTCTTGAAATAGTTTTAAAAATTATTAAAATATATAAAAGTTATGACACTTTTATTAAATTTTGGACAAAACCCGAAAATGAAAAATAATCATTTTATTTATTTCGTTTTGGCCTAACTAACATTCAAGATAAAACATTTTTTTAAAATATCAACTAGAACAAAAGTTACAGCACTTTTATTCATGCGCCATATAAGGTAGCGTGACGTCATCTGCATATTAATATTGAGATAAAGTTTTTTTGGAAAAAAATCAAAGCTTTTAAATCATATTTTGAACTTATCAGTCAGCGTGCAGGGGTCTAAAATTTATATTCTTAAAAAAGTTTTGAAAATTATTAATATATATAAAAGTTATGACACTTTTATTAAATTTTGGACAAAACCCGGAAATGAAAAATAATCATTTTATTTATTTCGTTTTGGCCTAACTAACATTCAAGATAAAACATTTTTCAAAAATATCAACTAGAACAAAAGTTACAGCACTTTTATATATGCGCCATATAAGGTAGCGTGACGTCATCTGCATATTAATATTGAGATAAACTTTTTTTGAAAAAAAATCAAAGTTTTTAAATCATATTTTAAACTTATCAATCAGCGTGCAGGGGTCTAAAATTTATATTCTTGAAGTAGTTTTGAAAATTATTAATATATATAAAAGTTATGACACTTTTATTAAATTTTGGACAAAACCCAGAAAATGAAAAATAATCATTTTATTTATTTCGTTTTGGCCTAACTAACATACAAGATAAAACATTTTTCAAAAATATCAACTAGAACAAAAGTTACTGCACTTTTATATATGCGCCATATAAGGTAGCGTGACGTCATCTGCATATTAATATTGAGATCAACTTTTTTTGGAAAAAAATCAAAGTTTTTGAATCATATTTTAAACTTATCAGTCATCGTGCAGGAGTCTAAAATTTATATTCTTGAAATAGTTTTAAAAATTATTAAAATATATAAAAGTTATGACACTTTTATTAAATTTTGGACAAAACCCGAAAATAAAAAATAATCATTTTATTTATTTCGTTTTGGCCTAACTAACATTCAAGATAAAACATTTTTCAAAAATATCAACTAGAACAAAAGTTACTGCACTTTTATATATGCGCCATATAAGGTAGCGTGACGTCATCTGCATATTAATATTGAGATAAACTTTTTTTGGAAAAAAATCAAAGTTTTTAAATCATATTTTAAACTTATCAGTCAGCGTGCAGGGGTCTAAAATTTATATTCTTGAAATGGTTTTGAAAATTATTAATATATATAAAAGTTATGACACTTTTATTAAATTTTGGACAAAACCCGAAAATGAAAAATAATCATTTTATTTATTTCGTTTTGGCCTAACTAACATTCAAGATAAAACATTTTTTTAAAATATCAACTAGAACAAAAGTTACAGCACTTTTATACATGCGCCATATAAGGTAGCGTGACGTCATCTGCATATTAATATTGAGATAAACTTTTTTTGGAAAAAAATCAAAGTTTTTAAATCATATTTTAAACTTATCAGTCAGCGTGCAGGGGTCTAAAATTTATATTCTTGAAATAGTTTTAAAAATTATTAAAATATATAAAAGTTATGACACTTTTATTAAATTTTGGACAAAACCCGAAAATGAAAAATAATCATTTTATTTATTTCGTTTTGGCCTAATTAACATTCAAATTAAAACATTTTTTAAAAATATCAACTAGAACAAAAGTTACAGCACTTTTATATATGCGCCATATAAGGTAGCGTGACGTCATCTGCATATTAATATTGAGATAAACTTTTTTTGGACAAAACCCGAAAATGAAAAATAATCATTTTATTTATTTCGTTTTGGCCTAACTAACATTCAAGATAAAACATTTTTTAAAAATATCAACTAGAACAAAAGTTACAGCACTTTTATATATGCGCCATATAAGGTAGCGTGACGTCATCTGCATATTAATATTAAGATCAACTTTTTTTGGAAAAAAATCAAAGTTTTTAAATCATATTTTGAACTTATCAGTCAGCGTGCAGGGGTCTAAAATTTATATTCTTGAAATAGTTTTAAAAATTATTAAAATATATAAAAGTTATGACACTTTTATTAAATTTTGGACAAAACCCGAAAATGAAAAATAATCATTTTATTTATTTCGTTTTGGCCTAATTAACATTCAAATTAAAACATTTTTTAAAAATATCAACTAGAACAAAAGTTACAGCACTTTTATATATGCGCCATATAAGGTAGCGTGACGTCATCTGCATATTAATATTGAGATAAACTTTTTTTGGAAAAAAATCAAAGTTTTTAAATCATATTTTAAACTTATCAGTCAGCGTGCAGGGGTCTAAAATTTATATTCTTGAAATGGTTTTGAAAATTATTAATATATATAAAAGTTATGACACTTTTATTAAATTTTGGACAAAACCCGAAAATGAAAAATAATCATTTTATTTATTTCGTTTTGGCCTAACTAACATTCAAGATAAAACATTTTTTTAAAATATCAACTAGAACAAAAGTTACAGCACTTTTATACATGCGCCATATAAGGTAGCGTGACGTCATCTGCATATTAATATTGAAATAAACTTTTTTTGGAAAAAAATCAAAGTTTTTAAATCATATTTTAAACTTATCAGTCAGCGTGCAGGGGTCTAAAATTTATATTCTTGAAATAGTTTTAAAAATTATTAAAATATATAAAAGTTATGACACTTTTATTAAATTTTGGACAAAACCCGAAAATGAAAAATAATCATTTTATTTATTTCGTTTTGGCCTAACTAACATTCAAGATAAAACATTTTTTTAAAATATCAACTAGAACAAAAGTTACAGCACTTTTATATATGCGCCATATAAGGTAGCGTGACGTCATCTGCATATTAATATTGAGATAAACTTTTTTTGGAAAAAAATCAAAGTTTTTAAATCATATTTTGAACTTATCAGTCAGCGTGCAGGGGTCTAAAATTTATATTCTTGAAATAGTTTTAAAAATTATTAAAATATATAAAAGTTATGACACTTTTATTAAATAATTTGGACAAAACCCGAAAATGAAAAATAATCATTTTATTTATTTCGTTTTGGCCTAACTAACATTCAAGATAAAACATTTTTCAAAAATATCAACTAGAACAAAAGTTACAGCACTTTTATATATGCGCCATATAAGGTAGCGTGACGTCATCTGCATATTAATATTAAGATCAACTTTTTTTGGAAAAAAATCAAAGTTTTTAAATCATATTTTGAACTTATCAGTCAGCGTGCAGGGGTCTAAAATTTATATTCTTGAAATAGTTTTAAAAATTATTAAAATATATAAAAGTTATGACACTTTTATTAAATTTTGGACAAAACCCGAAAATGAAAAATAATCATTTTATTTATTTCGTTTTGGCCTAATTAACATTCAAATTAAAACATTTTTTAAAAATATCAACTAGAACAAAAGTTACAGCACTTTTATATATGCGCCATATAAGGTAGCGTGACGTCATCTGCATATTAATATTGAGATAAACTTTTTTTGGAAAAAAATCAAAGTTTTTAAATCATATTTTAAACTTATCAGTCAGCGTGCAGGGGTCTAAAATTTATATTCTTGAAATGGTTTTGAAAATTATTAATATATATAAAAGTTATGACACTTTTATTAAATTTTGGACAAAACCCGAAAATGAAAAATAATCATTTTATTTATTTCGTTTTGGCCTAACTAACATTCAAGATAAAACATTTTTTTAAAATATCAACTAGAACAAAAGTTACAGCACTTTTATACATGCGCCATATAAGGTAGCGTGACGTCATCTGCATATTAATATTGAAATAAACTTTTTTTGGAAAAAAATCAAAGTTTTTAAATCATATTTTAAACTTATCAGTCAGCGTGCAGGGGTCTAAAATTTATATTCTTGAAATAGTTTTAAAAATTATTAAAATATATAAAAGTTATGACACTTTTATTAAATTTTGGACAAAACCCGAAAATGAAAAATAATCATTTTATTTATTTCGTTTTGGCCTAACTAACATTCAAGATAAAACATTTTTTTAAAATATCAACTAGAACAAAAGTTACAGCACTTTTATATATGCGCCATATAAGGTAGCGTGACGTCATCTGCATATTAATATTAAGATCAACTTTTTTTGGAAAAAAATCAAAGTTTTTAAATCATATTTTGAACTTATCAGTCAGCGTGCAGGGGTCTAAAATTTATATTCTTGAAATAGTTTTAAAAATTATTAAAATATATAAAAGTTATGACACTTTTATTAAATTTTGGACAAAACCCGAAAATGAAAAATAATCATTTTATTTATTTCGTTTTGGCCTAACTAACATTCAAGATAAAACATTTTTTTAAAATATCAACTAGAACAAAAGTTACAGCACTTTTATTCATGCGCCATATAAGGTAGCGTGACGTCATCTGCATATTAATATTGAGATAAAGTTTTTTTGGAAAAAAATCAAAGCTTTTAAATCATATTTTGAACTTATCAGTCAGCGTGCAGGGGTCTAAAATTTATATTCTTAAAAAAGTTTTGAAAATTATTAATATATATAAAAGTTATGACACTTTTATTAAATTTTGGACAAAACCCGGAAATGAAAAATAATCATTTTATTTATTTCGTTTTGGCCTAACTAACATTCAAGATAAAACATTTTTCAAAAATATCAACTAGAACAAAAGTTACAGCACTTTTATATATGCGCCATATAAGGTAGCGTGACGTCATCTGCATATTAATATTGAGATAAACTTTTTTTGAAAAAAAATCAAAGTTTTTAAATCATATTTTAAACTTATCAATCAGCGTGCAGGGGTCTAAAATTTATATTCTTGAAGTAGTTTTGAAAATTATTAATATATATAAAAGTTATGACACTTTTATTAAATTTTGGACAAAACCCAGAAAATGAAAAATAATCATTTTATTTATTTCGTTTTGGCCTAACTAACATACAAGATAAAACATTTTTCAAAAATATCAACTAGAACAAAAGTTACTGCACTTTTATATATGCGCCATATAAGGTAGCGTGACGTCATCTGCATATTAATATTGAGATCAACTTTTTTTGGAAAAAAATCAAAGTTTTTGAATCATATTTTAAACTTATCAGTCATCGTGCAGGAGTCTAAAATTTATATTCTTGAAATAGTTTTAAAAATTATTAAAATATATAAAAGTTATGACACTTTTATTAAATTTTGGACAAAACCCGAAAATAAAAAATAATCATTTTATTTATTTCGTTTTGGCCTAACTAACATTCAAGATAAAACATTTTTCAAAAATATCAACTAGAACAAAAGTTACTGCACTTTTATATATGCGCCATATAAGGTAGCGTGACGTCATCTGCATATTAATATTGAGATAAACTTTTTTTGGAAAAAAATCAAAGTTTTTAAATCATATTTTAAACTTATCAGTCAGCGTGCAGGGGTCTAAAATTTATATTCTTGAAATGGTTTTGAAAATTATTAATATATATAAAAGTTATGACACTTTTATTAAATTTTGGACAAAACCCGAAAATGAAAAATAATCATTTTATTTATTTCGTTTTGGCCTAACTAACATTCAAGATAAAACATTTTTTTAAAATATCAACTAGAACAAAAGTTACAGCACTTTTATACATGCGCCATATAAGGTAGCGTGACGTCATCTGCATATTAATATTGAAATAAACTTTTTTTGGAAAAAAATCAAAGTTTTTAAATCATATTTTAAACTTATCAGTCAGCGTGCAGGGGTCTAAAATTTATATTCTTGAAATAGTTTTAAAAATTATTAAAATATATAAAAGTTATGACACTTTTATTAAATTTTGGACAAAACCCGAAAATGAAAAATAATCATTTTATTTATTTCGTTTTGGCCTAACTAACATTCAAGATAAAACATTTTTCAAAAATATCAACTAGAACAAAAGTTACAGCACTTTTATATATGCGCCATATAAGGTAGCGTGACGTCATCTGCATATTAATATTAAGATCAACTTTTTTTGGAAAAAAATCAAAGTTTTTAAATCATATTTTGAACTTATCAGTCAGCGTGCAGGGGTCTAAAATTTATATTCTTGAAATAGTTTTAAAAATTATTAAAATATATAAAAGTTATGACACTTTTATTAAATTTTGGACAAAACCCGAAAATGAAAAATAATCATTTTATTTATTTCGTTTTGGCCTAACTAACATTCAAGATAAAACATTTTTTAAAAATATCAACTAGAACAAAAGTTACAGCACTTTTATTCATGTGCCATATAAGGTAGCGTGACGTCATCTGCATATTAATATTGAGATAAAGTTTTTTTGGAAAAAAATCAAAGCTTTTAAATCATATTTTGAACTTATCAGTCAGCGTGCAGGGGTCTAAAATTTATATTTTTGAAATAGTTTTGAAAATTATTATTATATATAAAAGTTATGACACTTTTATTAAATTTTGGACAAAAACCCGAAAATGAAAAATAATCATTTTATTTATTTTGTTTTGGCCTAACTAACATTCAAGATAAAACATTTTTCAAAAATATCAACTAGAACTAAAGTTACAGCACTTTTATATTTGCGCCATATAAGGTAGCGTGACGTCATCTGCATATTAATATTGAGATCAACTTTTTTTGAAAAAAAATTAAAGTTTTTAAATCATATTTTGAACTTATCAGTCAGCGTGCAGGGGTCTAAAATTTATATTCTTGAAATAGTTTTGAAAATTATTAATATATATAAAAGTTATGACACTTATATTAAATTTTGGACAAAACCCGAAAATAAAAAATAATCATTTTTTTTTATTTCGTTTTGGCCTAACTAACATTCAAGATAAAACATTTTTTAAAACTATTACGTAAAACAAAAGTTTTTATATTTGCGAAAAGTTTATATATTTTTATATATACAGCACTTTTATATATGCGCCATTTAAGGTAGCGTGACGTCATCTGCATTTTGAGATAAACCTTTTTTCGAAAAAAAAATAAATTATTATTTTTTTTTTTTTTAATAAAAAATAAATTTTAAATAAAATAAAATTTTAAATAAAAAAAAAAAAAAAAAAAAATTTCAGAACTTTTATATTTCTTATTTATGCGGTTTCGTATTTTTTTTTGTTGGTGTAAATTCGATTCAATTGCTTTAACATGTATATTAGTTGTATCTAGCAAAAGTTCTCGTAGCCTAGTGGTTACGGCGTATCACTAGAAGTCAAACGTTTGGAGGTTCGATTCCGGGTAAACCCATCAAACAATTTTTTTTTAAATTTAAATTGTGACACAAAAGGAGTGATGTGTTTGCAAATACATCGTCTTATTAAAGAATTTATGTTAAAAATAATTAACTAACTTATATACTTACTTTAAGCTGGACTCGAACCCAAGACGCCGTAGTCCGAACATTGCCGAATGTATTTCAAAATATTCAATATGTACAGAAATTATGACAATTTTACTAAATTTTGCACGAAACACCAAACTTATAAATAAACATTTTATTCGATTCGTTAAACATTTTATTTGAGAAATTTAGATTATTACGATTGATTTTCATTACTGGTGTTTATGTGACGATGACGCATATATAAAAGTGCTGTAACTTTTGTTGTAGTTGATATTTTTTAAAAATGTTTTATCTTGAATGTTAGTTAGGCCAAAACGAATCAAATAAAATGTTTATTTTTCAGTTTCAGGTTTTGTGCAAAAATTAATAAATTTGTCTTAACTTTCATATATATTAATAATTTCCAAAAATATTTTAGGAATATGATTTTTAGAACACTGTGCGTTTACTGATAAGTTAAAAATATGATTTAAAAACTTTGATTTTTTTCCAAAAAAAGTTTTTCTCAATATTAATATGCAGATGACGTCACGCTACCTTATATGGCGCATATATAAAAGTGCTGTAACTTTTGTTCTACTAAATATTTTTGAGAAATGTTTGATCTTGAATGTTAGTTAGGTCGAAACAAATCAAATGTTTAACTAACTTCTATTATTGCCTTAAGGTGGATAACCCCGAGACGCAAGATTACAAGTCTGATGGTCAGCGAGTTAAACCACCGAATCGATTTTAAAACAAAAGCTTATTTGATAACTATGTATTATACAAGACATCGCAAAAGTAACTAAAAAAACACGGAAACCAGTGGTAAAAATAAATCCTATCAATATAAAGTTCTACATAACATCTTGGTCATTGCCCAATGGTGGCTGCGCTGGTGGTAGAATGTGGCCGCCTTTTCTTGACAACAAACCAATTTCTTCTTTAAGTGCCTACATGTAAGTAAAACATTAGTATAAAGTTATTACGTTAGGTATATGGCGCATATATAAAAGTGCTGTAACTTTTGTTCTAGTTGATATTTTTAAAAAATGTTTTAATTTGAATGTTAGTTAGGCCAAAACGAAATAAATGAAATGATTATTTTTCATTTTCGGGTTTTGTCCAAAATTTAATAAAAGTGTCATAACTTTTATATATATTAATAATTTTTAAAACTATTCCAAGAATATAAATTTTAGACCCCTGCACGCTGACTGAAAAGTTCAAAATATGATTTAAAAACTTTGATTTTTTTCAAAAAAGTTTATCTCAATATTAATATGCAGATGACGTCACGCTACCTTATATGGCGCATATATAAAAGTGCTGTAACTTTTGTTCTAGTTGATATTTTTGAAAAATGTTTTATCTTGAATGTTAGTTAGGCCAAAACGAAATAAATAAAATGATTATTTCTCATTTTTGGGTTTTGTGCAAAATTTAATAAAAGTGTCATAACTTTTATGCATATTAAGCATTTTAAAAATATTTTAGAATACAACGCATTTGTTTAAAATACAACGCATTTAACAAATTGTTTTAAATTAAATTCAAAAAATTCGATTTTTTTTTCAATAAAAATTGGCCCTAATATTAATATGCAGATGACGTCACGCTACCTTATACGGGGTAGAAAAGTGCTGTAACTTTTGTTCTACTTAATTTATTTTAAAATAGTTTATGTTTAATGTTTCTTTTTATAAAAAATGTTACATCAAGTGAAATACCGTCAAAAATTATTTTAATGACAAATAAACTTAAGTGATAAAAGTGATGTAACAAATACGCATTATGACGTCACCTGTATTTCTTGAGCTTGTAGTTGGACAAGCTGAACAAGTCGATGTTGCTCACGAGCCTCCGCTTTCTTTTTCCCCAAATCACCAAGTTCCTTTAAATTAAATATTTTAGTAAAGTTGTTAGGAAATTGTTTTAAAACTTTATGTAAATAATTGTAAATTTTATGTGTTAAGAACAAAAAATAAGAATAAACGCTGGCAGTGTGGTGTAGTGGTTAGGACACTCTCCTACCATACACAAGGTCCTGGGTTCAATCCCCACTGCTCTTATGCTGTAACGCCCTTGAGTAAGGTGCTATAAACGGTATAAACTTCTGCTAAGACAATCCTTAATCAGCAGCATAATTATCGGGCAATTATAGTCTATAATATCCCGAACTGCTAAAGGCAACTAAGACTGAGTCGGAGTAACTGATGTTACTCTATGTTTAGGTCATGAAGTCGACCTTTCTACATCAAGAATAAATAAACCTGAAAAAAGTTTAATTATGACATCACATACCAGTTTGTGTTGACGTTGGTCTAGTTGTTGTTCCAGAGAATCTTTATCGTTTACCAGGACGTTCAGTCTTTCTAATCGTTTGGTGTTGTCCCGAGTTAATTCAATAATTCGTGCGTTTAATTTTTCGATTCGTTTCTACAAGATAACAAGTTAACATAGTTACAAATAACAAATACAAAATATATAATAAAAGTATACCGCTTACGAAATCTTGCGTAAATTTCGCTCCAGCCACAAAACTTTACGAAATCTTACGTAACTTACGCAAACTTTCGTACGTGTGAACGACTCTGTTCATTTTAAATGGTTGCGAAATCTTGCATTACGTTGCGTTGCGTTGCGTTGCGTACGCCGTGTGAACGGGCTTTTAATCCCAAGAACTCGTAAAGTTACGTAACGCAACGCAGGACAACGCAACGTTACCTTGTCGTGTAAACAGGCTTTTAATGTGTTTTATTATATAAAGTGTTCTGTGTAAATAATTTATATTAACACCTGTACTTTGTAAGTGATTTGAATTTTTTTTGATTCTATTTAAGTAAAATCATTGTGATATTTAATAAAATTATTAATAAAAACCTAAATTGCAAATAAACATTTGCAAAATTTAGTAAAATAAGGCTTTGATTCTTATAGCTGGCAAATTTAAAGAAAAACATTTGTATTTTTATTGATCTATTAACGAAGACAACTAAATATTATGCAAATCAAGTAAAAGGAGTTTAAATCTAATAAAAAGCAAAAAAATTTTAAAAATTAAATCAAGTTTAGGGTCATTTAAAATCCTTAAATTTAAAAAATTTTTAAATAACCTGTCTCTTGTTGATTTCTTTTACATTATTGACTTCATTTTGTCGAAGTTCTTCTTTCATTTCCTCAATGTTTCGGTTAATTGTCACCGACTCCAACTTTTCAAGATTCACGATTCGACCAAACTAAAAACAAAGTTAAACCAAATAAATAACCAAGGACCCAAATCAGGCCTAAGGTTTTAATGCAACCATATCGGCATATTTTTTATTGCATAAAATGATTGTAACTTTTCTATGGTTTCAAATTTAAATTACAGTTTCTTTTTAAACCACAACAAAGCATAAACCCTAAATAAATTCATAAACATGCTTTTCCTTTATTAAATTATTATATTTATTTATTTTTAATATGGAAAGGTCGACTTTACGACCTAAACATAGAGTAACAGCAGTTACCCCGACCCAGTCTTCAACTTTTGCGGTTTGGGATATAATAGATTATAATTGCCAAATAATTAAACCGCTGATTAAATGTTGGCTCAGAAGTTTATACCGTTTATAGCGCCTTACTCAAGGGCGCTACAGCATGGGAGCAGTGGAGATTTAACCCACGACCTCATGTTGGTGTAGCAAATGTTCTAACCACTACACCACGCTACGGTGCACATATATATACTTGTTCACTTATTTTCATCAATATAAATACAGCATGAAAGCAGTGAAAATCGAACTCAGGACTTTATGTAGTTAAACCAAGCATTCTAACCACTACACCAAGCTGCCAGTAAATTTTAAACTTAACAAATATTTAACCTTTAGCATCATCATGTGTTCACATTTTTCCTCAAGCTGCTCAATCCTGTTCTCCATAACTCTTCTGTTCTTGATCAGATGAACATGTTGTTGCCGAGCCTCTCTGTTAAAAATAAATTTACCAAAATAATATTCTTATAAAGTACCAATAATGTTGGCTTAATAAAAATACAATAAGTTTTAATATCAATTTCTATTTTGAATATAGGTTTTAGGTTTTAAGTGATTCTTGGTAATAAAAAAATAATAGGTTTTAAATCACAGTTTTTAATTTAAAAAAAAGCTTTTAAGTTTTGCCTTGTATTAATAAAAATACTGTATTGTAATATACGTTTTGTATGTATATAAAATATAATATTTTTGATATATACAATCTGTTAGGTTAAATTAATTTTTCAAATTTAAAAAAAAAAATTTTTCTCAAATTGGAAAATGAATTTTTTTACAAACTTGTAAAATTTTCTTTGCTCTCCTTTTTCCAGCTGTAACTCCTTGATCCTCCTCTGTAGAGAGGTAAGAGAAGAGTTAGCAAAGATGAGACATTGTGTGAGATCAGAGGGCACAGCAGCGTTGTAGACATGCTCAATTTGGTGCAATCGGATCGGGACAACGATATCGAGTTCGTTGAGTTTACCTTGCTTTTCAATCTAGAAAAATTAACTTTTAAATTTAAACCAACTACATTTTAATTTGTGAAAATATATTTTGTTGTGTCTTTTATTATTACTGTAGTTTAACAACAAATTTTTAACTTATAGCTTTTAAACCACTTAATTTATTGGTGTAAATCTTTATTTTTTTGACCAGTATGGCTGTTAGTAATCAAATATACTATAAATAAACCTAACTATAAACTCAACAAATACATGGAACTAAAAGAATATAAATCATTAAACAGTTAAGGTAACAAATTTAGAGCTGTGTCTAATAAATTAAATGACAACTTTTTCTAAAAGGAAAAAGGGCAGAAAAAAGTTAATTATGTAAATTTAAATTACATACACAAGTTTAAATTAATTTAAGTTATTACACAGTTAAACATTTACAAGTTTTAACACATCTGTACAAGCATAATGATCTAAATTGATTGCCAAATATGGAAAAAATAAAATTTAAAAATGTTTACTTTTTTAACTGAAAAAAATTTAAAAAGTTGCACCCATATTTATTAAAAAACAATGAACATAAGTTTACATATAAGTCATTTTATCTACTGAAATTTTTTCCTAATTAACAATATTGGAGGAAAAAAGTTAAAATGACCCGAACAAAAATTAATTCTTACCTGAAAAGCTTCTAAATCTGCAAGTGCAGTTTTCAGCTGAGTTTCGATAATTTTCGCTTTTTTCAACATCGCATCCGAGTCCTTTTTCAGTGTTTCCGCCACTTTTTTCTCCTCTGCCAAAAGCTCCTCAAGGTCGAGACGCTTCTCGCGAAGTGTCAAGGTCGAATCAAACAAGGTCTAGAAAAATTTTAATTTTAAAGTCATTCCATATGCTAGTTCATATCCCGCCTTTCACAAATGTTATCGGTGCACATATATATCCTTGTTCACTTATTTTTATTAATATATATACAGTAAAAACACTAAATATTAAAAAAATATAAAACTTTTGCATCCCAAAATACATATGTCAAAAAATATTGAGTCATTAAATAAAATGCTTAGTCATCATACCTGATCGCAGCCTGGTGGGCATTGTGAGTCATCAAAACCTCCTTCTACAGATCCATCACTTTCCTCATCTGACGACCAATCAGATTCATCCGAGGATGACTCATCACTGTCTTCATCTCCGCCTTCTAGAATGTTTTTAAAAAATTTGAAAAAAAAAAAAAAATTGTGTTTTAAATTATTGCATAAATCACAGAAAAAGAAAAATTTTTTGGGGAAAAATTGAATTTTTTAATTTAAAGATTAAATTATTAACATAATCCTTTGTGCAGTGTTCTTTTAGGGTTAGTTTTAAATTTTCTAACTTTTTTTAGTCATTTTTGCAGAACTTCTCCTATAAGTAAGGCTCTATAAAAGATATAAATTCTTCTAAACCTTTTCTTCTAAACACTTAATTAGCAGCATAATTACCGGGCAATTATAATCAATAATATCCCAAACTGCCACAGGCAACTCGAGACTGGGTCGAAGTAACAAATGTTACTCTATGTTTAGGCTGTGAAGTCGACTTTTTCAACAAACATGTTACCTTGTACAGTTTTCTTTTTGGCTCTCTTGATTTTTTTCTTAAAAACTTTGGTAAGAAAGTCCGAAAATTTGTTGTTTTCGCCCAAAGATGTCGTGAACGAAGCGTTTAATGCTTTTTCTCTGTCACTCAAACGATCAATATCGCGACGTTTTGTCTCCAATTTACTTTGCATTTCTGCTGCCTGAAAACAAAAAAAAATCACATTAAAAAAAATTGTTTTCAAAGGTTACAATTATTGGGTTTGGTGACCATGTCATAATATAAATCTTTATATAAACTTTAATATTTATGGCACGAAATCATTAAATTGATTTTGTCATTTCTTCCCATCACAATATTGTCATGTTTATAGTTTATATTTTCATTCATTTTATCAATGCGCGAAAAACAAAACAAATTTAAAAAAATTTAACATTTACCTAACCCATAACTAAAATATATGAACAGTAAGAAAATTATTGTTTTTTAATTCTAATATATCACAACTTTTTCATTTGTTATATTAATTCTAGGTTAATATATGTTAATATTCATTGGCCCATATAATAAAAAATAATAATTTTTGGTTCATTATTTTACTTTTAATTTGATATTATATGTAATATAAAGTATATAATAAAACATTTGTGTTAAATTACAATGTGCATGGTGTAGTGGTAAGAACACTTGCTAAACCACACGTGAGGTCATGGGTTCAATCCCCACTGATCTCATTCTGTAGCACTCTTGAGTAAGGTGCTATAAACGATATAAACCCCTGCTAAGCCAGCACTTAATCAGCAGAATAATTACCGGCAATTATAATCTATAATATTCCAAACTGCCACAGGCAACTCGAGGCTGGGCCAGAGTAACTGATGTTATTCCATGTTTAGGTTGCACATTCGACTTTCCCACATCGAGGATAAAGATATATACAAAAAAAATGTATTATATAACAAAATATTGGTTTTTAACAAAACAAGAATTTCACAACCTTTCCGTTCATCTCAGATAACTCTACTCTCTTTCCCATCACTCTTCCTGACAAGGTGGTTTCCCTTTTCTCATACTCTTTCAGCAACAATAATTCCTCAACCAAGGTGATTTGCCTAAAACATGAATTTTTGTTTAACATTGATTTTATTTAGACTAGCGGCTTCACTACATGAGGTTCTGGTTTTGATTCCCACTGCTTTTTTGTGTAGTTCATAACGTTTATAGCGCCTTACTCAAGGGCACTACAGCATGAGGTCAGTGGGAATTGAACCCACAACCTCGTGTGTGGTGTTGCAAGTGTTCTTACCACTACAATACGCTGCCGGTCAATTAACAAAAAAACATTAAAATACCACTTGTGAAATTTTGCTAACTAAAAACTGCATAAAATACCAACAATATAACAGTAATTACTACTCAATAAAAAAGAAAAAAAAAACACTTAAAACAGCAATTTTTAATTTACCTTAAATCAGCCATTTTTAGATCCACATCTAACTTTGTTTTGGTGTTTCTTAACAACCTTAACTCGGCATCAAATAACATCAACTTCTCATTGATTGTTCTTATCAGTTTATCTCTCTGATATCTTATTCTAACCTCATTCATTTTTTGAAGTTGTTCTTCTAGTGGGGTAGGAGGAGCTTTGCCAAGATTTAATGCTTGCTGTTTATAAAAAAAATTCAACTATTTGTTAAAAAATTTTGTAAAAAAAATAACTAATAAAATTGTTATTGAAAAATGGTTAAATTAATATAAAAGTATGTATAAATTTTAACATTTTTTTACCAATATTTGTCAAAAAAATATTTTTAAAACTTATATAAGACTTTAAATTATAAGTTAATAAAAAGGTTTCTCAAAAATGGTAAATTTATTAAACTTTAAATTAATATAAAATTTAACAATTTTGTACACATTTTTTTGCATATTTTTGATACACATTTCAAATTTTAATTTATTTCAATTCATTCAAGGAAATATATGAATTGATCTAATATCTCACAAAACAACTTAATACAAATAAATAGTTCATGTTTTTACACAAACTTACCCTTGACTTCCTACTAACAGCACTACTTGCCATACTGCTTACACTTTTACGATGAAGAAAATTCTGAACCAAGTTTCCTTCATTCTCCTTAAATATAAAGTTTAAAATATAAGCTTTAATAATGTCTAAAAAAAATGAACCACTGTTTTAAAACATTTTTTGTTGAAAATTCAAGTGTAGTAGATAATTGCATCTGATCCTATGCAAAGAGTGTGGAGTAGTGGTTAAAACATTTGGTTTTACTACATAAGATCATGGGTTTGATCCCCACTGCTCTCATGCTGTAGCACCATTGAGTGAAGCGCTATAAACGGTATAAACTCCTGCTGAGCCATCACTTAATCAGCAGCATAATTATCGGGCAATTATAATCTATAATATTCCAAACTGCCACAGGCAACTCAAGACTGAGTCGGGGTAACTGATGTTACTCTATGTTTAGGTCATAAAGTTGACCTTTCCACAATAAGGATAAATAAATATTAATAAGACTTTTCTAGCCTTAAACCATTAGAGTCCCGATTTTTACAAACTTTGATTTTTCTCAATTTTTTCTACATAGGAAAGCACTACCACGGCCCTAATAACTTATCTTACATATACCTGTTTGTCGCTATCTCCCCCAAACCCCCCAAAAAGCCCCCCATCACCCTTTCGCTTCTTCATCTTTGCTTCTTCTTCTCTGGACTTAACATCCTCTTCAAACTGGAGTAAAGTATCGCGAGTAAACTCAAGTTTTCTGAGAAAAAATTACAACAAATTAAAAAAAAGGAATTTAACTTAAATATTTAAAAAAAAAACAAATTTAAGATTTAAAACTTAATTTCAGATAAAAAAATTAAAAAAAAAATTCAGTTTGGCGTAAACCCCTTTTTAAATAAAGATTTGAGAAAAAATTTATTTCATAGAGAACTTATCAAAATAATAAAGGTATTTAAACTATCTGTATATTGTAGAGCATTGTGGACAATATATATGCAATGTAAGTATTTTTATATGTCCAAATAATAGGCCTACAAAATAACTAGCATTTGTGGTGCTTTGGTAAATTATCACAAACAAATATTAGTTGTGAGTTGCAACCATAATACAACAATTTAAATCTTACTGTAAGGAGAGCTAGTGGCTAGTAACATTAAGGCTAATTGAATTATCACTATAGGCATATGGGCATATAAACTAGAAATAGAAAATAAGACAAACTTGTGAGGTTGTTCGTCTTCAAGTAAGTTTGGGACTTTTGGGACTTTAACACGCTCTTCTTTGCTCATTTTCGACTGCAACTTCTTCACTTCATTGGCGTTCTTTTGCATCTCTTCAACCAGTTGTGCTTTGTTGTCTCGTAGTTGTAGCAAGTGAGCGTTAAATTCACTTTTCTTGGCGTAAATCTAAAGTGTTTGTAATAAAATTTTGACATATTTTCATAGTTGAAAATGTTGTTTTTAAAAAGAAATTACCCCACTTAAAATTGTAATATAAATCTTTGTATTATGAGCTTAGCAATATATCTTTTTTATTCGCCCATTGGTTGTGCGCAGGTAAATTATTGCTGGCAAATATTAGTTAAAAGCTGGCAAATATTAGTTAAGAGCAACCATTTTACAACAATTAAAATGCAACTTATAGATTGCGCGATTAGTTAAAGTAGCATTATATAAAGAAAGTTTGCAGCGGGCAAATATAAATTATCGTGGGCAAATATTAGTTAAGTGGTGGACCATATTACCACAATTAAAATACTGACCATAAGGCAGGCTATCAGTTGGTAAGCTTTTAAAAGGAACTTAAGTTGTGTTAAACTAACAGTTCCTAAATAAAGAATAAACGTATTTTCCACTTACCAATCCCTGCAACACAAGCATTTGATATCTTTTCTTCTCTGTGTCCATTCTTAAATGTTCTGGCACCACATAATCAGGTGAAGTCTTAAGTTTAAAGTCTCCCATATTAGCTTGTGCTTCCTTAATTGCATTTACGTCAGCTGGGTCTTCAAAATTATCGTCAGGTTTGCTTTTCAATAATTCTTCCCACTAAAATTTTGGTTGAAAAGTTAGAAAAAAGTAATAATTAAGTAATTTAAACAAGGCCGGCAGCTGGTGTAGTGATCAGAACCATTGGCTTTACAACAAGAGGTTATTGGTTCGAACCCGACTGCTCTCATGCTGTAATGCCCTTGAGTAAGGCGCTATAAATGACATGAACTCCTGCTGAGCCAGCACTTAATCAGAAATTAATCATCAAGCAATTATAATCTATGATATCCCAAACTGTAAAAGTCAACTTAAGACTGGGCAAAGGTTACAAATTTTACTCCATGTTTAGGTTGTGAAGTCAACATTTTCACATCAAAAAAAAAATGTTTTTAGCAAAACACCAACTGCAAAAGTCAGAATAGAAAAACTAAATATATAACTTCTTGAAAAACCATTAAAAATAAAATATTTAAACTACTGAAAATGATAATGAATGCTCAATTTAAAAAAGAAATACAAATAAATACATAAAAAAAAGGAGTTTGCCGTTTTGCTTATTTTTAATTTTTTTACCATTTCAAATTCCAAAATATTGTTTAAATTCTAAAAAACCGAACTAACCTCAGTTTGTCTTTTTTCTCTCTTGGACTTCGCCTCTTCTGCCTTCTTCAACGCTTTTGCCACTTTTTCAGCTTGTCTTCCTTGGAGGATTGTTGCTCTTCTCTTTTTGCTTCCGGCTCCCCCATCCAGGAACGTTTCGTCTTCTTCGTCATCTGTGGAGGATAATAAGTTGGTTAGAACACTTTGGTTCAAAACACAAAGGTACTATCCAACCTACAAGGTTTATTTCCAAATGGGGTTTAGGGTTTGTTTCTATGAGAATCAGGGTTCGTTTTCCACCTATAGAGTTTTGGGGTTCATTTCCATATAAGGTTTGGAGTTGGTTTTTAATAAGGACTGGTTTTATTCCCAACCTATGCAATTCCCAACTAATAAGGTTCAGGGTTCGTTTCCATGTAAAGTTCAGGGTTTGTTTTCCACTGCTCTAATGCTGTAGAGCCCTTGTGTTAGGTTCAATATTTGGCATAAACTCCTGCCGAGCCAAATACTTAATCAGCAGCTTAGTAACAAAGTGAACTTGATGTTGAGGCCCTGAAGTCGCCCTTTTATACATCAAAGATAAATAAACGGTAACATGGTGTAGTGGGTTTCACTACGTGAGATCCTTGGTTCAATCCCCAGCGCTCTTATGCTATATCGCCCTTGAATATGCGCTATTAACGGTATGAACACCTGCAATAATATTCTGTCAAAGGCAACTCGAAACTGGACCAGTGTAACTGATGTTACTCTATGATTAGGTGAGTCAACCTTTTTATATAGAATTTTCACAAATATAAAAAAATGGGCTTAAATTTGTAAACTGAAAAGGAAAAAATTACAAATATAAGTAAATATTCTTATATTTAAAATTTATTATTTTAAAAAAATAAAAGAAACCTTTAAAGAAATGTAAATTTACTGTTTGTACAACCCGATTTTAATATTTAAATGTTAAATTTTAATAAACTTAAAAAAAAAACTTTTAAACATAAAAAAAACTTCTCACTTTTTCCTCTATCAGAACTGAGGGAAGTTCCATTCCCATCCAAAGTGCCCAAACCACCTTCTGATGCCAAACTTGCTGCTCTGACACGTTGTTCAACTGTCTCTTTCAGTGCGTGATATTCTTCTGCTAATTTCGCAACCCTGTATGAGGACACCGAGTGGCTGGTGTTGAACGAATGAACCGTAACGCGATCGCAATCGAGTTCAGCTTTATAGCGTTGCTATGGTAATTAATATAAAGATTTTATTATTTTACCACTTAAATTATAATACAATTTTTAGTTTAAAATTAAAGTATTAAATTTTTTACAACTTCATCTCCAAAACCTAAGTGTAAATTGTTCACCAAAATATAATAACAGCTAGTTTTAAATAAACTAATTCTTTACGGCCAATATAAAAAAATTTAAGATTTTACATTTTTAAGTTAACATATTTTTATTTTAATAATCAATTTAAATAAACAATATTTTATTAAAATAAAACAAGTAAAACTTAGTTTTAAATTTAAAATAAAAAAGTAAAAATTTTTAAAATTTAATTTGACAAAAGTGTTTTAATATTATAATCTATAACATCGCAAACTAACAAAGGCAACTCAAGACTGGGTCGGAGTAACTGATGTTACTTTATATTTAGGTCGCACACATGACCTTCCCACATCGAGGATAAAGATATACACAAAAAAAAATTTGTTAACTCTCACATTAAAATAACTGCATACCTTGAGTTTTTGGTGAGCTAGCGAGAGTTTTTCTTTCTCCCATTGCATTTCCATTTTAACTCTTTTTATCCTTGATTCAGTTTCAGTGACAATATTTTGTCGCAACAACGGGTCCAATTCAAACTCCTGTATAGTAAAAATTTAAAAATTGTGTTTTTATTAAATACAATGACAAATTTATTCATTTTTAAAACACAGAAAAGTAAATAAAAACCTTAAATGTTGAAATAGATTGTTATTGTAACGATTTTGCCTGATACTCTTTTGTATAGTAAGACGTATTTATATTTCTAGTTTATTATTGCGTAAGATTACAAACAACCGTCCACAAACTCGTAACACGAATACTATCTGATATATTACAATTAAACAGTTAAACCAACAAGTCATGTGATAACTATAAGGCGTAAAGACGAGACTCCAGGTGCAAACACGTAACAAAGAATAGATAAGACTTAAAGTAAACAAGAAAATGGCGTATTTGTTACATTATTATAAAACACAAAATTTAAAAGTTATTTTTTGGGCCTTAAATATGAAAAGTTAGAAATGGAAATCATTGTTATTTTATTAAACACTTTAAAAATATAATTTATTTTGATTTAATAATTGTAAAAATTATTAAAAATAATATTTACATCTCTTTTAATTTGGACATCAGTTGGGAGGTCGTTATTTTTGTGTAAAAGATCGAGAAAAGTTTTCCGTAACTTTGAGATCTTCTTCCTTTCCATCATTTTCTTTGCTTCCGCATCCCGGATCATTTTATCATGCTCAGCTTTAAAAACAAAAATTAAATCTTAAAATACGAATACTTTTTTTTGTATATATCTTAATTCTTAATGTTGGAAGGTCGAATGCACGACTTAAACATAAAAGTAACAACTGTTACCCCAACCCAGTGTCGAGTTGACTTTGCCAGTATGGGAAATTATAAATTATAATTGCCCAGATATTTAAACTACTGATTAAGTGTTGGCTCAGCAGGAGTTCATTTTGTTTATAGTACTATACTTTAGGGCGCTACCGCATGAAAACTGTAGCGATTGAACCAAGGACCTTATGTAGTGTAGAAAGTGTATAAGCAGGCACATATTAAATTTCGACATAAACTTTTGCCTTTAAACTTGTTTTACCTTTTAGTTTTGCATCTTCGATACTATAAGCCCCTGGGTCATCAATATCATCCGGTATTGTTTCATCAGGGGACCTTCTCTGCAGAAATATAAGTTAGAAGTTTAACATAAAGTAGCGCTACTATAAAATGTTTCCTATAAGTTAGCTGCTACTATTAAGTTAAACATGTATGTCTATTGATGTCTTACAACCCATGCTGCAAACTATAACTTGAGACCTGTTTATACAAGGTAAAATCAGGACTTTTTGTTAGGTTTAGCTTGTAGATATACTGAGCATAACACTTAAGTAACTAACAAGAAAAATTAACAAAAAAGGCAAGTATGTAGTACAAATAATTTAGGCTGAAGCCAGGCAGTTTAAGGTAAGTCACCACCTTATATATTACAAGTATTAACAGAAAGATACTTTGCAGGTTTTGTATTACTGGTGTTAGTAAACTAGTAGTTGTCAAAACACTTGAATTTACTACATGAGGATCTGGGTTCGATCCCAATTGCTCTCATGCTGTAGCGCCCTTGAGTACTATAAACATTATGAACTCCTGCTGAGCCAGCACTTAATCAGCAGCTTAATTATTGGGCAATTATAATCTATAACATCGGAAAATTGCCAAAGTCAACTTAAGACTGGGTCAGGGTAACTGATGTTAATCTATGTTTAGGTTATGAAGTTGACCTTTTCACATTGAGGATAAAAAAAAATTATAAATAAAAAAGAATCTTGGTTATGGATAAAATGTGAGTTAAGATCCCAACCTTAGGAGTAGGTAGTTTGGCTCGTTGACCCTGCATACTTTTCACTATTTCCTCATGTTTAAGTGAAACAAATCCAAATAAATTTCCATCACCGCCTCCACTAAAGAAGTAAGCTCCATCGTGACTTTCTGCAACTCTTAGGACCTTACCTGGAACGAAATAAAATAATTTTAACTTTAGTTTTATTATGTTATGGATTTAACTTTAATATAATCATATATCGTTTTTTAAGTATAGTAAAACAATTTTTTTGTATATATTTTATCCTCGATGTGGGAAAGTCGAATGCGTGACTTAAACATAGAGTAACATAAGTTACTCCGACCCAGTCTCAAGTTGCCTGTGGCAGTTTGGGATATTTTTAATTTTCATTGGCCGAAAATTAAGCTGCTGATTAAGTAATGGCTTAGCAAGAGTTCATATCGTTTATAGCGCCTTACTCAAGGGCGCTACAGCATGAGATCAGTGGGGATTGAACACACGACCTCATGTGTGGTGTAGCAAGTGTTCTTACCACTACACCATGCTGCTGGATATAAAGATTGCAATTTCTTATAAATTCGTTCTTAATTAATTTGAATGCGATTTAAACTGTGGTTTATCGCAATAAATTTTAACAAACTGATTAACTGTTCTATAATTTTTTTTTAATATTTAAATATTGCAATTTAATTTTAGTCAACTAAAACTGTGTTATATATTAAATAAATCTAAAACATACTTTTTAGATAAATTTAAAACATAAAGATATGAAACAGTACAACAACATCTTTATAGAATCTTGTAAAACTTAAAGTGATGATGCTTTTTAAATAATTTACAAAATAATCAAACACTAATCTTGTTTTAACAAAAATCAAAAAATAAAGAAAATAATTTTTAACATTTTTATTAATTAAATTCAAAAAAAAACTAATTTTTAACTTTACCGTGATTGTTATCGTGCATGTTTAGGTTCCAATGACCTTCCATCAGGTCAAGGTCAAATAGTGCCTCAGTGTCGCCTTCAAGAGGATAAACTCTGATTAATCCGTTCTCGAACCCTACCACCATCTTGTGGCGGTCGTTTGTGAAGTAAATTGATGTCATTGGAACATCATTTGAATCTATTCGAATATAAAAATAAATATATATATACAGATATATATTTATATGTAAGTGCAATTTATAGGGCTACAAAATAATTAGAACTGCCATTTGTGGTGCCCAGATAAATTATCGCAGAAAAATAATAGTTGGGAGTTGTAACCATATTACAGCAAATAAAAATGCCGACCATTAAAAAAAATATCAAAAAAGTTTAGATTTTAAATTCGATATAGATTTAATTAAACCTAACTCAAATAAAGTAAAAATTTAAAAAATTACAAAACAAGATCGAGTAAAATAAAACAAACCACTTCACAAATAAAAAAAAAAAAATTACAAATAAAAATTAGAGAAAAACATTGAAGTGAAAATAACTCCACCTGTGACTGGGACCGCTCTCACAGCTTCGGTTCCATCTTGTTCACTCGGTTCCACTGGTTGTTCCTCGGGGAACTGACATTCATATAAATATCCCGCATCGTAATCTCCCATTGAGACTGCAAACCTTCCTGGAGTGAGGTAGAATGCCTGTAAAGGTGGGAAAGTAAAAACTTTTTAAATTTGAGTAAATAATAAAAAAATAAAAGTGCCTGACTTTCAAAAAAGTAATAAAAAAAGTGTCTAACTTTTAAAATTATGAATTTTTTTATTTTATCTCTCGCAATTTTTTTGTGTCATGTTTTTACTTACTTGCAGCACAGGAGAAGGAGTGGAAGGAATAAAGAGAGGTTCCTCTTCCTCCTCATCTTTTTGATCTTCCGGATCCTCATTAAGAAAAGCTTGAGCTTCTTCATCACTAATCTCATCGCCTTAAGAAAGAATTTTAATAAAATTTTGATTTTAAAAAACTTAAAAATTCTTGAAACAGAATTTTTAAACTGCTTTTCCTAAGATTTTACCTCTGTCCTTCCTTCTTTTTAACTCTCTCTCACGATCCTTTCTTCTTTTTGCTCTCTCCTTTTCCTTTCTTGCTTTTTCCTCATCTTTTCTTAATTGTGACTTAATGCTCTTGAAAGTGTAATACCTGAAATTGAATACCAAAATAAATTCACAAAATAAGTTAAGTATTTCTTTAAATTAATTAAAATATTAACAAATGTAAGATACCAACTTTACTATATGTACATGCATAAAACAAGGTATACAAACAAAATTTACATTAAAAAAAAAAATAAAAAAATACTAAAAACAAAAAGATTTTTATAAAACACATATTAAATTTAATTGAAAAACCTAACATATAAATAATACTTTAATATTATGAAAGCATATTTACTCTATATACAGACATTATATAGTGTAAAAAAAATAAGAAACAATTAACAATACTAAATACATGTAAACTTCTTACAAAACACATTTAAAATATAATTTAAAAGCCTAACATAATGATGTAAACTTTTCTAATACACTAAACAGCATACGTGACATAATATACAAACAAACAGGCAGCATGGTGTAGTGGTCAAAACACTTTCTACACTACATGAGGTCCTAGGTTCAATCCTCACTGCTTTAATGCTGAAGCACCCTTGAGTAAGGCAATATAAACGGTATAAACTCCTGCTGAGCCAGCACTTAATCAGCAGCAAAATTATCGGGCAATTATAATCTATAATATCCAAAACTTCCAAAGTCAACTTGAGACTTGGTGGGAGTAACTGATGTTACTCTATGTTTAGGTCGCACATTAGACTTTCCCACATCGAGGATAAAAATATATACAAAAAAAAAACAATACACTTACTTAATAGGGACGTTAGAAAGCTTATAAGAATGTGAAGTATCAGCAGAAGTTGGAGCTGTTATCTCAATCACTTTTCCATTACTGCATCCAACCAATAAGGTGGTCTCCAACTTTATAAAATACAAAAAAAACATTATCTTTAATATAATTTATGTGTTCATTGAAGCCCTTGTTAACTAGTTGATTACTCGGACTGCTTTTTAATTGACATAATAGGGTTAGAACACTTCACTACATAAAGTCTTGAGTTTAATTCCAACTGCTTTTATGCTGTAGCACCCTTAAGCGAAGCAATATCAACAATATTTATTACCCCAAGCCCAAGACCAATAAGCAGTTTAATTATCGTCACTTTTAAATTAATAATATTCCAAACTGCCAAAGTCAACTCAAGACTGGGTCAGGTAACTGATGTTACTCTACGTTTAAGTTGTCCTTTCTCACTTAAAGTTAGAATAAAAATGAAAAAAATCCCAAACTGCTAAAGGCAACTGGGTAAGGATAACAAATGTTACTCTTCAGGCCTTAAGTTCATTACTCCTACATCAAAGATAATACAAATAAAATTGATTAAAATTTTAAACTCACAAAGTCTTGGGTCAGATAACAATTGTAACTTTATGTTTAGGCGGTTAAGTTCTGGATTTGGTGACCATGCCATAAAATAATTAAAATCTTCATGTAAACATTAATACTTTTGGCATGTTTTAAATCATTAAATTAATTTTGTCATTTTTTCCCGTCGCATTGTTGTAATATTAATTGTATATCGTATTTATTATTTACTTTTATTAATGTGCAAAAAACCAAAATAAAAAAAATTAAAAAAAAAGTTGCCCTTCTCACATTGAGTTAAAATATAAATAAAACAAAATTGAACAAAATTTTGAACTCACAAAGCCACCCGGTGACCACTCTAGCGAGGTGACCTCACCAGGAATATTCACGAAACCGATCGGGTTATATTCATTATCCTCTACGCTAAAGAAAAACACAGTGCGGTCAGTACTCCCTGTTGCTAGTATCTCACCACTGTTGTTGAACGACATTGCTGTTATGTCGCTTGAGTGAGGTTTCATTGCCTGTGGACAGTAAAAATAATTATTAAAACTAGTTTTTTTTTCTTTATATATAAATTTTTATCCTCGATGTGGGAGAGTCAAATGCGCGACTTAAACATAGAGTAACATCAGTTACTCCGACCCAGTCTCGAGTTGCCTGTAGCAGTTTGGACTATTATATAGATTATAATTGCTGGTAATTATGCTGCTGATTAAGTGCTGGCTCAGCAGGAGTTCATATCATTTATAGCGCCTTACCCAAGGCTGCTAAAGCATGAAATCAGTAAGAATTGAACCCACCACCTCATGTGTGATTGTGGGTTCAATCCCTACTGATCTCAGTTGTTAGCCCGCCCTATGGTCAGCATTTTAATTGTTGTAATATGGTCACAACTCTCAACTAAAATTTGCCTGCAATAATTTACCTGCGCACAACAAACAGCAGTTTTATTTATTTTGAAAGCCCTTAAATTGGACAAACATATATATATATCACTAAGTTTTACGTTCACTAAGTTCTATTATATATAGATGATTTTAAATTACTTTTTAGTTTAAATAGGATTAAAAATAGAGTTATCTGATATACAAACTGGGTTAGGTGGCTATGCCAAAATAATACAAAATTTTTATGAAAACATATTTATGGCATATTTTAAATCATGGTTTTTTTAGATTTTTCCATTGCATTAATGTGATGTACTGTATATCTTTTTATTACTTTTATTAATGCGCAAAAAACCTAAATAAAATAAAAACCTGTATGGCTCTAGAATATATATAACCTTACCAAAATGTATAATATCAAAATTCTCTAACAACTTTATGACATCATAGAGAATTGAGTGTTAGGTTAAAAACCTTAAATCAAACTTAATATAGATGCAAAATATTTTTAAATTAATTTTTAAACTTGGTAAATTTCATATAAATATATAAAAAATCATATTTTTAGTTGGATTTTCCTTTAATAAATTAGCTTAAAAACAGGATAGCAAAAAGTTAGTATTTACTGAATAGGGTAATATTATAAGCTTTTGGAGTGTAAAAAAATGTAAATATTTATAGAACGTTGCCAAAAATATTCACAAAAAATAAATTTTCAGATAAAAAATCCACAAACCTGTTTAAGAATAATTTCATTGTTTCCATCCACTTGTCTTAGTGTTAGTGACCTCATAATACCATCTGAATAACCCGCAAGTATTGTAGTGCCTTTGGGATCAACCTAAAGTAATTTAAATGCATTAAAATTTGGAAAAGAAACCTAAACTGTAATTAGGTGATAGCCCATCCTATGTCTAGCATTTTAATTGTAGTAACATGGTCTGAAACCTTTTGATGTGTTTAAGCTATCTGTTAACGCTGGGCTCAAGGGCGAATAATGTGGCATTGGTGTGAGTCGAACCAGAAACCTTTTGATGTGTTTTAGCTATCTGTAAATGCCGGGCTTAAGGGTGCTAATGAGGCATTGGTGTGAATCGAACCCTAAACCCTTTGGTGTGTTTTAGTTATCTGTAAACACCTTGCTCAAGTGCAAATAGTGTGGCATTGGTGTGACTCGAACCCGGAACCTTTTGGCGTGTTTAAGCTATCTGTAAATGCTGGGCTCAAGGGCGAATAGTGCGGCAATGGTGTGACTTTAACCCAAAAGACTCATAGTCTGCTGCCATAACTAGTAGATTACACAACTGTTGCTTTTAAAATTAAATACAACTCACCAGTTTAGATGGCCACAATAATGAGGTCCCTCGAGTGTTAGGAGTTGGAGCTTTAAACTGGCACACAGTCTTAGTGGTGAGATAATCGTAAACTCGAACGACCGAGTCCCCCGTACTTGCCATTAGGTGGCTCACAGGAGAGCAACTTAAGCCTTTGATACCACCGGCAGTGTATGCAAATAACTGCTCAGGCGGTTTCGTCTAAAATTTAAAATAAATATTTTTTTGTTTAAATAATATATTTTTTGAAATGTTTAAAGCCATGTAATATTTTTAACCAATTTTTATACAAATATTAAAAAAAAGGCAAAAAAAAAAAGCAAGAAAATGAAAGATATCTAGAAAGAAAAATGCAAGAAATTGCAAAAATGCAAGATATCAAAAAAGTATCAGATTTAAAAAGAAATTTTAACTTAAAAAAAATGAAATAAAAAAAGCAATTTACCAAAACAATGCAAGATATTAAGAAAATAAAAGACATTAAAAAAAGCAAAAGAAGAATAAAAATGTAAGATAACAAAAAAAACTTAAGATATCAAAAAAATGCAAGATGCCAAAAAAATCAAGATTTTAATAAAATGTCGGATATCAAAAAAAATGCAAGTAAAAAATGCAAGATATCAAAGAAAATGCAAAAAAAAGAAAATGCAAAAAAAAGAAAATGCAAGATTTTAAAGAGAATGCCAAGTTTCAAAGAAAATGCAAAAAAAAGAAAATGCAAGATATCAAAAAAAATGCCAGATTTAAAATGCAAGATATCAACTTTCAGTCTACACTTAAAGTGTAAATAAACAAAATTATAACTTCTGTTATTGTACTTCTAACTTACAGTATGGGAGAAAGAAAGATCCAACTTCCAAATTCCTCCGTTAGAGTCCTGAGCGTACCAGATCGATGATCCATCTTCACTTCCCTCCTCTTCTGGGTTGCCCTGGTTACAGAGAATTAAAGTTTATTTCGTTGATTAGTTCATTATTAGGGTTTTGGTAAAATTTTACCGCTTTTATCTATATTATTCCAAACTGTCAAAGATAACTTAATACTGAGTCAGAGTAATAGATGTTACTCTATGTTTAGGCTGTGAAGTCAACCTTAGCAAAAGATAAAAAATGTAAAAACAATTTTCTTTAAAAAAATTACAAATTTGTCCTATTCGTTCTATACACAGCAAAACCTATAACCTCAGCCACTCTACAACTTATATTAGGGTAACAAATGTTGCTCTATGTTTGAGTCGTAAAGTCGACCTTACCAACATCAAGAACAAACAAATACCAAAAAAAAATTTCTTAAAAAAACACAAATTTGTCCCAAATACAACAAAACCTATAACTTCAGCCTCTTTTACAACTTACCTTAACCATAGATGTGAGTTGGACTCCCTCTCCCACTAAAAGTTCATTCATTGGTTCGATCTCAAAGACATCCGAGTCATCAGTGGTATCTGCTGAGTCAATTGCCTCCATTTCCCAAACCTACAACAACAAAAAATTTAAAAATTAACATTTGTTATCTTAATATAATTAGAATTAGTGAACGATATATATATAAATATGCCAATTCATAAGCCCAATAAATAAATATAACTGCCATTTGTACTGTATGGGTCAATTTTTTGCAAGCAAATTAGTTGTGAGTTGCAACCATATTAAGACAATTAAAATCCAAGCCAAAGAGAGAGCTATTGACTAGTTAATGTAAATACTTAATATATAAAAAAGATTTTAATATATTTTTCCCGTTTATTAATGAATTATGTATTGTATAGGCCTAATTTTTAAATACTTTTATTGATGTATGTAAAACCTAAGTAATTAAATATAATAATAATATTCAAATAACCCAGACCTACCCTCACATATCCATCCAAGCCAATTGTTATCAATTCACCTTCATCCATAACTAAAAGTTGGATTGAACCATCATGACAACTTTTCCTGTTCTTTCTACAAATCTCAACCTAAAATATAAAAAAAAAGATTTTTAAAAATGTTATAAAAGGACTGGCAGCGTGGTGTAGTGGTAAGATCACTTGCTACACCACACATAAAGTCGTAAGTTCAATCCCCACTGCTCTCATGCTGAAGTGCCCATAAGTAAGACGCTATAAACGGTATGAACTCCTGTTGAGCCAACACTTAATCAACAGCTTACTTGTTGGGCAATTATAATCAATAATATCCCAAACTGGCACAGGCAACTCAAGACTGGGTCAGAGTAACTGTTGTTACTCTATGTTTAAGTCGCGCATTCGACTTTCCCACATCGAGGATAAAAATAAATACAAAAAAAGTAATTTTTTATAAACTTTAATTAGTTTTTTAATATATAAAAAAACTTAATTTTCTAACCATACAATTTCTTTATATATTTTGACCCAGTTTTGATTTGGATAAATAGTTGAACTAATGGTTTTTAATTTGGTGTTTTTATTGCTTTTAGGTTGCAATAGCACTCAAAACCTAAAATACTGCAACCTGGCCGCAGTGGGAATCAAACCTAGTATATCAGCTATTTTAAACAAACCATAAGATAAAAATATAGTAACCTTAATAAGACCACCATCCCATAGTAACATATTTCCCCAATGTGAGCCGGACAAAACCTTTCCATCAGGAAGTTGTATGTAACCGTCAATATCTGTTAACTCTGTCTTTCCAAACCTTCCTAATTCCCCTTTTAGTTTTAATCCAGTAAAGGTCCATGCCATTTTCCAAAACCTTAAAATTTAAAGTAGATGTTATTTAATAAGAAGATTTACATTTGGTTGTTTACTTTGTATTTAAAAATCTTAAAGTTAAAAAACAATACTAATAGTGGTAAGAACACTTGGCTTTACTACATGAGGTCTTGGGTTTGATCCCTAATGCTTTCATCCTTCGATACCCTTAAGTAAAGCGATATAAAAAGAATGAACTTTTGCTGGGCCAATAACCGGAATCAGGCAATTGTATCAGGCAATTATTTTCAATAACATTTTAAACTGCAAAAGTCAACTCGAGACCTAATTAGGGCAACAAGTGTTACCCAAGGCTCCAAATCTAACATACAAGAAAAAATAAAAGTTACAACAGTAATGAAAAAAATTTATTTTTATACAGTTAATAAAAATAAGAATAATTCAAATATTCAATTAAATATAAATGTATGTTAATTAAAAACAATTTACTTGTAATCCTAAAAATTTGTATTTAAAATTAATTTTATAAACAAAGTCTAATTCTTACTCCATACCTGATATGAGAGGTGCCACATGATGTGAGTTGACCTTCCTGTTCAGGCGAGAAAGTTACTCTGAATATCTCCTGTGAAAACGCCTGTAACAACAATTTAAATTTTATACAACGTTACTTATAGGAAAAACAATTTAATATCTGTGTATATTAGCAAAAACTTTACCGAAAAGAAATTTTCATAAAAACCAGAATTTCTATTTTTAAAGAAGTGTATGGTTTATTTAGGCTTAAATAACAAGTAAAATGACATTTTAAAGAAAATAGCTCGACTAAAAAAAAAGGAACCCAGCAATATGATTTGTTATTGATTTAGAATAACAAACATTAACAAATAAATAAGCTTTAAAGTTGGTGCATTTTTTGGTAAATAAATTTAATATTTATTCTGTTTAATTATTAGTAAAACAATATCAAAACATTATAAAACTGGTGAAGTCAACTAAAGACTGATTTTTGCTAATCATCACTATATTATAATTACTTTGTAAAGTATAGTGGTAGGAACACTTGGCTTTACTACATGAGTTATCTTGAGTATAGTATAATTTAACCGAAAGCGTGTTGTAGTGATAAGAAGACTTGCTATACCACACATGAGGTTGTGGGTTCAATCCCCACTGCTCTCATGCTGTAGCGCCCTTGAGTAAGGCACTATAAACGGTATAAACTCCTGCTAAGCCAGCACTTAATCAGCAGCATAATTACCGGGCAATTATAGTTTCTATAATATCCCAAACTGCCATAGGCAACTCGAGACTGGGTCGGGGTAACAAATGTTACTCTATGTTTAGGTTGCGCATTCGACTTTCCTACATCGAGGATAAAGTTATATACAAAAAAAAATTAATACTTAAAAGACCTTAGATCTTAGCATTATCTTCTCAGAAGTCCAATCCCAAACTGTAAGCATAAAATCTGGGTAAGCACCAACTGAGGCTAACAAGTTTCCTTTAGGATCAAAATCAACAAATGAGTAGGCTCTCTCAGTGCCATCTAAAAATATAGAAATCAAGTAAATTATAAATGCCACAGGTAACAAGGAAACTTAAAAAGTTGATTTAATTTTTTATTTTTGATTTACAATTTATAAATTTTGATATATATAATTTAATTACAATATAAATAAAAAAAATGTAATTATATATAGTACAATAATATAGTACTCTTATGATAATTAACAATTATATATAAATAATAATATATTACTATAGAACACGTATTTTAAATACGTAAATCAAAAGATAAAATAATTTTAAATAAATATAACAGAGAGTCTACAGTAAACTTTTAAAAAGTTTGGTGCATTTTACATTTTTAATCTTTATATCCGGCAGCTTGGTATAGTGGGAATAACACTTGCTACACTACATGAGGTTGTAGGTTCAATCCCCACTGATCTCATGCTGTAGCACCCTTGAGTAAGGCGCTATAAACGGTATGAACCCCCTGCTGAGCCAACACTTAATCAGCAGCATAATTATCGGGCAATTATAATCTATAATATCCCAAACAGCTACAGGCAATTTAAGACTGGGTCGGAGAAACTGATGTTACTCTATGTTTAAGTCGCGCATTTGACTTTCCCACATCGAGGATAAAGATATATACAAAAAAAATATAAATACAACAATATAGAAATTATTATTAAGACAACAACAGTTTTCTAATTACTTTACAACCAAAACATTATTACAAACACATACAAAACACATTATTTACCTCTTAATACCCTGTATAGTTTCAATGAAGGATATTCATAAACGAGGATAAGTGGTTTAATTCCTTTCTCTGCCACTGTGAAGTACTTGCCACTAGGGTGAACCTGGAAAAAATAATTAAAATGTTGCTTAAAATTTGTATAACATAAAAACTTTCTGTATTTGTTATAACCTTTTTTTTCCTGAATAACTTTAAAGTGAAAAGTCTTTATATTTTTTGGGTTTTATATTAAAAAAGGTGTGCTGTTGTAGGTTAGGGCGTGTTTGAGCTATCTGTAAACACCGAGCTCAATAGTAAATAGTGTGGCAAATAGTGTTCTTTTTTTTTTGTATATATCTTTATCCTCAATGTGGAAAAACTGTTTATAGCGCCTTACTCAAGGGCGCTACAGCATGAGAGCAGTGGAGATTGAACCCACAACCTCATATGTAGTGTAGTAAGTGTTCTTACCACTACACCACGCTGCCATTGGTGCAGTTCGGACCTGAAACCTTTTAGCTTGTAGTCCGCTGACCGGTACCCTACACCACACTACCGGACTATATATAAATTAACATTGATGCCCAAATATATGTTAACTTCTGTTACCCCCTTCTAGTGTTAACCTGTCTGTATATTAACCCTGTCAACTGGGGTGCCAGACAGATGTAAGCACGAATATAAGCCTTTTCTTAACATGGGAAAAAATTAGAACGAATCAAACTTAGAATCCCGTAGTTATGCTTAACAACTACACCATAATGGTGCTGTACATATATAGAGCTTTATTGCTTGTAAAAGTTAACGTTCGGTATAAACTTACAGTAAGGGCTCCAATGCTTCCACCTCCAGCACTTCTAAGAAATTTGTGTTCTCCAGTCACCAGGTTTAAAAGATGAACCTTAAGGTAATTTGTTCAACATTTTAAAGTTTAATATTTAGGTAATAGTTAAACAATATGTAATTTACAAACTTCCAGGTTTTTCTACTTGTAAAATAGGCCTATATAAAAAGACACAAAAAGTAAAAAGTACTAAAACAAGCTGTTTAAAATTTAAGTAAGTATTAAGACTACACATAAACTTTTAAGATAGAAGTCTAATAATAAAATAAATAAACCAAACAAAAATATTGAAGATTTAAATCCAAACGAAAAAAATGTTATAAAATAGATCAAGCAGAAACTTTTAAGGTAAGTGTGCATCAATAAGGTAACAATAAATGAACGTACCAGGTTTCCAGCAGCAAACAAAGCAGTTGGTCCAGCTAATAAATAAAGATTCGATCGCTTGCAACAGTCGTAACCAAACGAGTGATAAAATTCTAGAATATTTGTGGGAATCCCTGAATCAGGAGTGACATGAGACACTGATTGATATTCCTTGAATATAAATTATGTAGCTTAGTGAAAAATATATAATATTTGTAAGTTCAATTAACAGTCTTTTAAAATAAATAAAACTGCCTTTTGTGGTGTGTGGGTTATCACACTCACAGGCGAATATTAATCAAAAGTCATGATCATATTTTGCCAATTAAAATTCCTAATGTAGGGTGTCTTAATTATAAACTAAATAACATTATTAAAAGATAAAGTCCTAATAGTGTTACAAAAAGAAAAACACTGGAAATTAGTAAATGACACTGGAAATTAGTAAATGATTTGTTTGTAAGATTTTAAATGTTAAGTTAAAAATACAATTATAAACTGCTAAAGGCAACTTGAGACTGGGTTGAAGTAACTGATGTTACTCTATGTTTAGGTCATGTAGTCGACCTTCCCACATCTAGGATATAGATATATAGATGTATATAAAATCATAGTAAAAAATATAAATTATCATATTTATTTTACCTCCAAGTTGTAATAAAAATCTTGTTTAAGTTTTTCATCTTCTTCTTGTTTTCCTAAATCAAAATAAATATCACAATTTTAATAACTTAAAAAAAGGATTTGTTTTCTAAATGCTAAATTATAACTAATAAGCAGTGTACTATAAAAGCAGGTAAGTATGCAAATGTTAGTAAAAGCATTTAAAAAGCAAGTCTACACATAAACTTACAATTAGCAAAATTATTTAAATGCATTTATTTAAAAAATTTTAAAGTAGTAAAACTACAAATAATTATTCACACTAGGAATATTGATAACATTTTGCATAAAACATCAACGAATAAACTACTACATGCTAACTACTGTTTTTTTCAACAGGGTTAGTACAAATAACTACATAAAGGGTTAATAAGCTACACACACATAAAACACAAATTAAACAGAAAAAATTCTAATAAAACACTAGTGCAAAAATTAAAAAAAAACTTGTTAATCTAATGTAATAGGGTGTTAATCTAATGTTAGACTTCTACAGACTTATGTTAGTAAAGCCTTCTACAGGTTGATGTTAGTAAAACAAAGTTTTAAAATGCAATGGTTAATATGTAAAGTGCTATAAACAATAAGTACTTCTGCTGAGCCAACACCTGATCAGCAGCATAATTATCGGGCAATTATTTTCTATATTATCCCAAACTGCCAATTGAAACTCGAGACTGGGTCAGGGTAACTGATGTTACTCTATGTTTAAGTCACATAGTCGACCTTCTCACATAAAGGATTAATATATATTTACAGCAGTTAAAATGACCATTAACACTACATTAAGCCTCTAAATCAAATGTAAAAATATTGATTAAAATTTTCAGTATGAGTTAGTAGCAAGTTTCAACCCACAACTCATGCAAATTACCCTCTTCAACATTTTCCTGGCTTGTGATTGGTGGTTCAACTCCTCCCTCCTCTTCATTTTTCTCTTTTTCCTCCCCATCTTTTTCATCTTTACCTTCATATTTTGGTTGTTCTTTTTCACTTTGATTTTCTTCCAAAACTTGCTGACTTTCTTTAACTAACTCGGCCCCTTCACCATTTTCTTTTGAAGTTTCATCATTTTCTTGATCAGTGTCAGCATTTTCACCAGCTTTTTTAACATTTTCTCTGTCAGCATTTTCACCAGCTTTTTCAACATTTTCTTCTAAGGATTTTTCTTGCATTTCTTCAGCGGAATTTTCAAGTTTTTCAGCATTTTCTTGCAAGATATCAGCATTTGTTACTTCATCACCAGCATTTTCTTTTGCCTGGTCAACATTTTCTTCAGCAATACCAGCATTTTCTTCTGCCTTGTTTGCATTTTCTTGCTCAGCATTTTCAGCATCATTTTCTTTAACATCACTAACATTTTCCTTAAGATTGTCAGCCTTTTCTTCAGCTTCCTCAGCATTTTCTTTCTCTCCATTTGTGGCCTTGGTTTCAGCATTTTCCTGTTCTTTTGCTTCATCCACATTTGTTTCAGCTTTATCAAGATTTTCTTTTAGGTCTCCAACGTTTTCAGCATTTTCTTCAACCTTTTCTGCATTTTCTTTAACTTTTTCATCATTTTCTTCAACCTTTTCTGCATTTTCTTCAACATTTTCAGCATTTTCTCCAACATTTTCAGCATTTTTTTCAACATTTTCAGCATTTTCTCCAACATTTTCAGCATTTTCTTCAACTTTTTCAGCATTTTCTTCAATTTTGTCATTTACATTTGCTCCAGAAACATCCAGGGTTCCATCTTCATCACTTGGCTGTTGAATCTTATCAGTTTGCTCGACATTTGTTTCATCCTTATCACCAACTTCATCTGAGGTTTCTTCTTTTTTGATTTCACTTTCTTTATCCTCAATTTGTTCCACTTTATCCTCAATTTTTTCAACTTTATCCTCAATTTTTTCAACTTTATCCTCAGTTTGTTCCACTTTATTCTCAATTTGTTCCACTTTATCCTCAATTTCTTCCTTTTTATCCTCATTTTTCTCTACATCGACACTTTCCACTTTATCCTCAATTACTTCTGGTTTGTCCTCAATTTTGTCGGCTGTACCTTGATCCTCCATTTTTTCCCCATCTTCCACTTTATCCTCATTTTTATCCGATTCTAATTCTTTTACTTCTTCTCCACTTGCTTCTTGGGACTCCACCTCCTGGGACTTTCCCACATCTGGTACTCCATCAGTTTCACCTATTTCGTTATTTTCTAAATTACCTGGAACTGCTGAGTCAGCACCCTCCGACATTTCTAATGAGTCAGCTTCTTCGTTCAATTCACAGTTTAAAGATTTGTCTAAAAATAAATAAATTTTTTATTAATTTTAAGTATTGGCAACTAAATAAATTTATCATAGCTTTTACTTGGCCTTTAAGCCACTTATACCACCAATTTATAATCTCTAAAAATTTGCTAAATCTCTAAAAAAAAAAAAACTTAAAAAAAAAATGTTTAAAAAAAAAAAATTATAAAATTTTTATGATAATTGGTTGCAAAAAAAGTTTAGCAAGCATTAGTGAACAGGTAATTACAACAATAATTAAACTGTGCAGTGATAATATTTGTTATGATTTTTTGATTAATTTTAAGGCAACAAATTTAAATTAAAACAATTTACAACATGCATAGTGTGAACAATTTAAAAATAAAGCAGCAATTCAGTATATAAAAGTGCACAGTTGTTACTACAAATTATTCAATATCAAGTCAGTTTTGTTATGATTTCAATCAAATTATATGTAATTATATATTTTGCATATAATGGAGTTTAGTGATGACATATATAAATGTCCAATTTATAGGCTTCTAAAGAAAAAAAAACTGCCGCATGTGGTGCCTGGGTAAATTACCTCAAGTAAGTATAAGTTGTGACCATATTACAACAAATAAAATACAGGGTTTAGGAGGGTAATCAACTTGTAATAAAATTAAATAAGTAGCCCTTTAACTTTACTTGTAAGTTATACCATAGTGGTATTATAAATTTAAAATTTGATAGAATGTGAAGAATTTAAGAACAATTATTCCACAAATAATAACATCTAGAACAGCAAATAGTGCATGTTAATTTAAAATAAAATAGCATAAAATACGGCTTAGCTATTATTATTAAAAAGCTTTATTTGACAAATTACCGAATCATGCATTTATAAAAGTGAGTTTGAAACCAATTTAGTGAAGTGGTGCAAACATTTCCTTGAGTGAGAGCAAAGCCATTCAGTATGCACAGTACATGCTTGTGTTTGTTACCATTTAAAACATTATCATCCCCAAAATCAGAGATAGAATTATCATCAATTTGGTGGGCTGATTCTTTTGAGATAACAACAGAAACTGGAGCTGTATTTTGATCAACTTCTTGTTGTGGTAAATCCTCTTTCTGTATAATCTCATAACTCATTTCTTCTGTTGTGTCACTGTTAGTATCATAAGAATGCCGTGAACTATCATCATCTGGAATTGTGTTTGGAACTTGAACAAAATTTTTATCCAGTAAAGTTGAAGACACAGCATCATCAATTTGAATTTCTGGGTTATCACTACTTGGTACCAAATTCTTTGATTTATTATTAATTTCAGATTCTTCATCCAAATTTTGATCATTTGAAGTAGACTCTAATATTTTCAAACTTTCCACATCATATTTAGTTCCTTCAGTTTCACAACTTTTATTTTGATCAGTTTCAACAACATTTGAGCTTTGAGCGACATCCCTACTTGCCTTATCTTCTTCTCTTTCAAATTCTCCTAACCTTTTGTGTAATTTTTCCCGATATCGCTGTAGTGCAACTTTCTTTAAAATATGTGTTGCAGTTTTCAAATTCTTTTTCTTCTCAGGAGGGTCAGGTTTTTCCATTTTTTTACTAAGTTTTGTTTAGCAATTTGTTACTTTAAAACTTGTATTTATTTTAAACATTTAAATATAACAATAGTCTTAATAAAAAATAAAAACTCACTTAACTTTTGTTTAAAATTGATGCAAAAATTTCCTTTAAGACAAGCTTTCGTTTAATTTATATTTTAAATTAAAAAAAAATAAACAACTTTAGGCTTTTATATGTTTGGTAAAAATGACGTCATCCAATATAACGTCATTAAATACGTTAATAAACTTAATAAAAAGCAGTATAAATAAAAGTATAAATAAAAACGCTCAATAACTGTCTGACTGTATATAAAACATTTTTACCCATTTTCTGTTAGTCTGTTACTATCTGACTATGCAATTAAATTTCGTTTTCGTAAATTTCTTTCTGGTTGATTTACTATAAATTTAATAAGTAAACCACAACGTCTTTTTAGTTAGATACTCTGCCGTAAATTATTAAAATAAAAACCAGACTTAATCTAACACTACCAGCAACAAACAAGTTTTCAAAAAATTTGTAAATATCGCAAACTTGTTACCAAGACTACAAAATTGATCCGCGAGGTTGCGATAAAGTTTTAAACATATATTCCAATTATCCTCAATCTTCTTTATTTTTTTTTAAACAAAAACATAATTAATAAATTATTTATCGATTTTCTTTTAATCTAAAACAAAAAATATTTATTGTACTAATTAAAAGATTTAAAAAAAACTATTTAATATTTGACGTTATTCAAGCAAGGTAACAGTGATTATATTCAATAAAATTAAACTTTGTAGGTACATGATGGATTTAAACAGTGCAAAAAGGATTAGGTAAAATAACAAAAAAACATTTAACACATTGGCACAGTAGTATTTTCATTTAATCAATGGATAAAGTTCTTTTAACTTTTTCAGGATAAGCTGTAAGAACTGGGTTCTTAGGTTTTTTATCTTGGCCGAAATAATGGTCACAATTTAACAAAGGACAGTCACTATATTCAACTATATAGTCATAGTAAAGGGTTAATAGTTTCGGGTCTCTTAAAGGACCCCCCTCAAATCCACATTCCTCCAAAGTTTTGGCTAGTGGTAATCTATCCTGGGTTTCACAACTTCTGCAATTACCAAAAAATAGTTGTTAAGTTTTATTTTTTATATTTATTTGCTCTTAATGTGAGAGGGTTGACTTCAAAACCTAAACATAAAGTAACATTAGTTACCCTAAACCAGTCTTGAGTAGACTTTGATAGTTCAGGATATTTTAGATTACAATTGCCTGATAATTAAACTGCTGATTAAGCGTTGGCTCACTAAGAGTTTATACCGTTTACAGCACCTTACTTAAGAACGCTAGGGCAGTGGAAATCAAACCAAGTGAAGCCAAGTGTTCTGACCACTACAACATGCTGCCGGTTAACTGTTGTATACCTTTATTTCATTTTAAATAATAATACATTTTGTGCAAAAGTTAAAGTCTCAATAATAGACTTATTGGTTTCTTTAAACTTAAGAAATGTAACATAATTAAAAAGCATCTAAATCTTAAAGATAACCCAAATTAAACCTAAACCCACCTTGTTGCATAAACATTCATTTCTCCTGTTGTAATATGGGCCATTTCTCCAATAAGTTTAATTAACACAGAGACAGGAATATGGCTTCGAACTAACATGGTTAAGTGGTTTGGGTGGTTTAAGGTGTTTTCAAACGTAGCCAGCTTCAAGTTAAGGTTTAAGTACCTAATGTGAAAAAGCACAAAACCTTAAGTTAATACGTATAAAAGTAATAGTAGAATATTGATGCTTGGTTTTAAAATGAACGGTTTTAAAAATTTTTTTTTTTGGGGGTTTTAAAAATTATTTTTACAAGGTATGGGTTAAAAGACTTTTATTGCCCCACTGCTTTTATGCTGCGCTGACTTAGAGAAGAGAACATAAAACGGTATAAACCCCAGCTAAACACAAAACCAATCAGCAGATTGAATGTTTGGCAGGTAAAACCAGTAATATCACAAACTGTCAGAGTTAACTTGAGACTCTTGGTAACAAATGTGTTATTCTAAGTTTAGGCCGCTAAGTTGGCCTTTAAACTTTAAGAATAAAAAACAAAAAAATTTTAAAACCATAAAAATTAACTAAAGCATCAACCAACCTTGGATAATCATCGTAAAATGGATCAGCCAATCTCTCAGCTATTCCCTTGGTTTGGTAAAGCTCCGGAGAATAATCTTCTGGAACTAAATCCTCTTCATCATCACTTTCATCCTCTGCAAAAAATATTTAAAAAAATCTTTAACTTAACTTATATTTTGAGTTAAAAATTTTAGTTTTTGAGGTAACAAATTTTGAATTAATTGTACTTTGCTGTAGCAGAAAAACTTAGGACTGTAAAGTTTAAGAGAGAATAAGCAAGAACCAGGAAGTACAAAAATCAGCAAAAACCATAAATTATCAGATAGAATCAACAAAGACTTTAAGACACAAATAATCGTAAATTTTAGTTTAAATTTGTTAACTTTATATTGACTTTACTCCTTTTCAAGTTAACTAATTTAGTTTTTTTGAACAAAAAAATCATTTAAAATTTTATTTAATTTCCTTATCCACTTAAAAAAAGTAAACCATTAAATCACCCATAACTTACCTTCCATTCTTCTGCTATGAATGCCCCGCTCAAAACCACAATATTCAATTAACCCCGAGTTTTCAGGGTCAAGAATACGCATGAGCGCATAGACCTCAAGGTCAGTGATCGGGCACTGAAGGTCGTGTAAACCTTAAAACAAAAAAAAACAAAGTTAAGTTTATAAATGTTTACTAAGTTTAATACATGGGTCTACCCTTCAATCGACATTTTAATTGTCATAAAATGGCAATTATTTACTCGTGCACCACAAAGGGCTTTTTTTTGTAGGCCTACTAATTGGATATAAATATTATTTACTAAGCTACATGTATACAAGGACTTCGGCTGCACCATTGCCACACTTTTTCTCTTTACGGCCCGGCGTTTACAAATAGCTCAAACACGTCTTAAACCGCTCACCCTTACCCGATAAAGATATCACAAAACCTATCACCCTACGGGAATATGGATTTATATTAGAGCTTTGTATTTACATGTTTAAACAAATAGCAAACTCACCAGCTTTAAAAACTTCACTTTGAACGATCCCGTCTGCTTCTACGTCAAATCTTTTAAACATAAGATGAACCCGATCTTTATTTATCATCATCCAGTTATCAATCTTCTTGAGAAAGGTTTGATAAGGTTCCTTACTTGCCACAAAGTTTTGTAATTTCTTAGCTAATTTTTCCTATAAATTAATATCCGTTGTTAATTTTATGTGATTTTGCAAAAAGATAAACTACCAGGTTAAAAGGGGGCTTTTGACACAATACTAACTTTACAAGAACAAAATATGAACAAAATTTATAAAGCTTTTTATTTTTGTTGTTATATCTGTTTACACAAATGTTAGGTGTAACTAAAAATTAAATAAACATTATTTACAGCTGCCTTCTCTTCTTTTGTAAGTTTTGGTTTCTTTCCCTTTTTCTTTTTTCCAATCCCAAGTTGGGTTCCATCTCCTTCTAGCTCCAGAGTTTCCCCCTCATTTTCAGATTTTTTCTTACCTTTCTTTGACCTTTGAATAAATTAAATTACTTAGTTTTTATAATAGTTTTTTGTAGACTTGTACCATGGTGTAGTTATAAAACATTTAAATTTACTTTTAGTGGTCTTTGGTACAATACCCCCCCCAAAAAAAGGTTGCGCCCTTAATCTATTACCCAAAGTGCTATAAATGTTTTAAATAAAATGTTTTAAAAAAGGCAGCGTGGTGTAGTGGTAAAAACACTTGCTACACTACATAAGGTCTTTGGTTCGATCCCCACTGCTTTCATGCTGTAGTACCTTTAAGTAAGGCGCTATAAACAGTATAAACTCCTGCTGAGCCAACACTGCATCAGTCAATAGACTACTTAAATAATAGCAATTATAATCAATAATATCTTAAACTGCCAAAGGCAACTCGAGACTGAGTTAAGTAACCAATGTTATTCTATGTTCAGGTTGTAAAGTCGACCTTTACACATCAAGGATAAATATATATACAAAAGATTTGTAGAAAATTGAAAATTTACTTACTTTTTCTTTCCCTTTTTTTTCGGCATGTTTTATAAAAAAACAAAATCAATTATTCGCAAAAACTTTCTTAAAACTTTAAGAAGTATATATAAAAAATACAATTTAATAAAACCTATTTAACAAACTTTTAAACATTAAAAGCAGAGCTATAGCAGAGTGGTAAAAATCCTTGATTCGCTGCTTGAGATTCTGTGTTTAATTCCCACTGCTTCCATGTTGCCAAGCCAAGCCCAATAGAACGATTAATTATAAGTTAATTACAATAAAATAATATTCTAAATAAATTAAACTTAAGACTGTAGATTAGTATATCAGATATTAAATTTAAGTTTTTTTATATTGAGGATAAATAAACACCAAATCCTAATCTTAAAATATCTTACTGCTATCCTAATCTTAAAATATCTTACTGCTATAAAATAATGTGAGCGGCCTGACTCCTTTAATTTATGCTAATATACCTTACCATCTTATGTTTATTTATTTGCTGAATCTATAATGCTTTTTCTTTTTTAAACAACATTTAAACTCACTTTTATTTTAAAAATCTTGCAATAAAATATAGCGTCACTTTGTTATGGCTCGCTGACTTTTTACTCATAGTAACAAGCAGAGTTCCCAAAATAAATTTTAAAAAAATTTTTTTTCAAAGTATCGAAATTAATAAACCTTTTATATATTTTAATATGTCTTTTTAGTAATTATGTTTATAGAATTTTAAAAATAACATACGTCTGGACGATCAAAATTTTTGTGCAATTTATTATATTTTACCCAAAACCGAATCCCATATTACCGAAAATTAACAGAATAAACAATTTCCGGAAAACAACATCTTACCTAAATTTAGATAAATTTTTTGTGGAAGATTAAAGTATATTACATAAGGAAGGAAAAGTGGAAAAGGGTTTAATAAAAAATGTGTAATTGTTGCTAAAAAAGCGTTTTTAACAGGTAAGTTTTCGAACAAAAATCTTTTCGGTAAAATAAATTTCGGTTATTGCACATTAGTAGTTCTAGAAAAAACTGCGGTACTTTTAAAGTAAATAAAAATAAGATTTTGTCTTTTGTTTTGTAAACAAAAGCACGTGCAAGATGGCTAACCCTTTTACTAAACCTATGTGTGTTATTATTACTGGAACAAGTCGTGGGTATGGCTTATGTTTAGCAGAAACTGTTCTTCAACAATTGGTTAAGGACTCAGTTCTTATTCTTGGCGTTAGGAATAAAAATGGACTTGAAAATTTGATTAAAAATTTTCGAAAAAAAGCCAGCGATAGAAATGTTAAAGTATTTTGGGTGGAAGCTGATCTTGGCAAAATGGAGGTTTTATTTTTGTTATTGTTCAAATTGTTTTTTGATTTTTCTAAACGTTAGAAGGACAACTTTAACTGGAAGCGTGGTGTAGTGGTAAGAACACTTGCTACACCACATGAGGTCGTGGGTCTAATCCCAGCTGCTTTCATGCTGTAGCGCCCTTGAGTAAGGCACTATAAACGCTATAAACTCCTGCTAAGCCAGCACTTAATCAGCAGCATAATTATCAGGCAGTTATAATCTATAATATCCCAAATTGCTAAATTCAACTCAAGACTGGGTTGGGTTAACAGTTGTTACTTTATGTTTAGGTCGTGCATACGACCCTCCCACATCGAGGATAAAGAAATATACAAAAAAACTTCACTGCTTAATTAATAAAGTCACATTTGATTTTCTGATCCAGTCTTTATTTATTATTAATGTATTGCTTGATTTTTAACTAGCGATTACTTAAGGGCACTACAAGTGAATATCGAACCTCATATAGTTATGGTTATTGCATTGCCCACTACTACATCCTATCTTTAGTTGATTTTTACATCAAATATATTCATTTAGGAAGTGGAAACGTTTATAGAGAAATGTGCTTCAAATATATCAATGGAACTAATTGATTCTACGATAATAATTCACAATGCCGGTACATTGGGAGATCTAACAAAGAAAATTGATCAACAAAAAGATGCAAAAGTTATTGCAGATTACATGGACGTGAATGTTACTTCTGTATTCTGTTTGACAGCTCGATTTTTGGAGGCATTTTCAAAGTATAAAAATGAAACAAAAACGGTTTTTAAATTAGAAATTTAATGGTTTTTTTTTTAAAAAAATTTGTGCATCTTTTAAAAATAATTTTAAGGCGTTAGGAATATGAACCCTTATCTAATAATAATATCCTAATAACCAAAACTTTTTATTAACAGAACAAATTGTTTTGTGGTGAATATTTCATCACTTTGTGCCATTGAGGCTACATCTTCATTAGGTTTATATTGTACTGCAAAAGCTGCTAGGGATATGTGGTTTAAGGTAATTAAATAACATTTTTTTTTTATATATCTTATCCTTGATGTGGGAAGGCCGAGTGCGCGACCTAAACGTTGAGTAACAACAGTTACTTTGACCCAGTCTCGAGTTGGCTGTTAGCAGTTTTGGGATATTATAGATTATAATTGCCGGATAATTAAAAGCTGCTGATTAAGTGCTGGCTCAGCAGGAGTTTATACCGTCTATAGCGCCTTACTCAAGGGCGCTACAGCATGAAAGCAGTGAGGATTAAACCCACGACTTCATGTGTGGTGTAGCAAGTGTTCTTACCGCTACACCACGCTGCCGGTCAAAACCTATTAAAAATCATAAAAAACTATTTACAAAAAAAAAATAAAGGACCTTTTTTCCAAACAGTAAATAAATGACAACCTAAGCACTAAGTATAAATAAAAACAATATTTCTAATCAAAGGTTCTTGCCAAGGAAAGAAAAGATGTAAGAGTTTTAAATTGGGCTCCAGGTCCAATGCCGACCGACATGTCCAACAAACTGACTCAATCATGTGATCAGGAGTTGTCCAATTTCTTCAAGAATATGTTGGAAAAAAAGCAGTTTGTGACATGCTCTGATTCTGCTACAAAGTTGGTTGGATTGATTCAGGAAAATAAATTTGAATCTGGTCTTCACATTGATATTTATGATATATAAAGAGCTTTACTTTATAGTTATTTAGTTTTACTTGGTATTAAACATATGTAATTGGTGTGGGTTTTATTGTCAATTCATTATTATATAAACACAGACTTAATTATTACACTACCATCTGTAACTTAGATATCACTTTCTTTGGTCATGGTTTAAAATCAAAAATTTCAAAATATGTTTTTTTTTTAATTTAATTTCAGTGCCTAGCTAAAATCAAATATGCAATTGTTTTATATCTTAAATTTGTATGCAGTGTCGAGTTGCCTTTGGCAGTTTGAAATTTTATAGATATAATTGCCTGATAATTAAGCTGCTGATTAAGTGCTGGCTCAGCAGGAGTTTATACTGTTTATATCGCCTTACTTATGGACGCTACAGCTTGAGATCAGTGGGCGTTGAACCAACTACCTCATGTGTGGTGTAGCAAGTGTTCTGACCACTACACCATGCTACCGGTTTAGTACCAAAATTTGTTGTAAAACGTAATGTTATTTTAATTACATTGTGCAATTATTAAGTAGCAAAAATTGCTAATATATCTTTTTGTATGATAATCATTAATTCTTTAATTGTAAATGTTTTTGTTTTGTTATAATTTTCATTCCTTTGTATTGTGGTTGTGGATATAAATAAATAATAAAGTTTTATGTTGTGGGAATGATATCAAAAGTTGTATGTGGTCAGTTAGGTATAAAATATCCAGAAACCTATTAAAAATGGGGCTCAATGGACTGATATATGTATGTCCAATTTATAGCCCTACAAAATAAATAAAACTGCCGTTTGTGGTTCAAGGGTAAATTATCAGCGGCAAATATTTGTTGAGAGTTGTGACCATATTATGACAACTAAAATACCAACCATAGGGCAGGCTATTAACTAGTACATTAAACAGTAGTTTGAAGACATAAAATAGTAGGCATAAAAGTTAAATGTTGAATTTTATTGGATCTACTTTAAAATTTCTCGCAATTAATTACAGTTGTTTTATGATTGTGTGTTAAAGACAAAAAAGAAACAAAAATTTTTGAGTAAACTTTTGTTTTAAAACTTTGTATAACTGCAAAATTAACCAATGGATGATAACCTGGTTCATTTAAAGGTTTTTAAGACAAAGAGACTAAAACTGAAGTCATTTAATATAATAACCAGTGTCTAGGCAGTCAGAAATATAAAAAAAATGGAAAAAAAAGTTTTTTTGGAATTAACAGGCCTCTGAAATTAAAAAATAACAGAAATGTGACAAGATTATTCAGTTAATTAGTATAACTTAATTATGTAAAATATAAACCAAATTATTAAACCATGAATTGAATAATTTTGCAAAAACTTTTTAACCAAAAAATGTTAACCTAAAAAGTTTTAATTCTGTAGAAATTTTAATGAATGTTTACAATTGAACATAAATTAACAGAATCTTTAAACTTAAGAATCTTTAAACTTAAATTTAAGCAAAATTTAAGCAGCATTAATATTTAAAATATCACAAACCTACATTTACATTATTCAAGACAACTAATATTGAATAGCAAATAGAATTGTCAAAATATTGTCTTGTTTACAAAACTTTGCTGACAAAAAGTTTTATATTTTTCTTTTACCTTTTTACAAAACTCCGTAAAATTTAAGAGATCTATCCATACTTGTTGATGCAATAAAGCGGGCATTCTTTCCAAAACAAACCCCTGTTGTCATCGCTGTATGATCCTTGAATGCCTTTAGTTCTTGCCATTGTTTGCACAAGTAAACTCTTAATTCACTTCCAGCTACTGCTAGGTAGGAACCAGATTGATCAAAAGTTAAAGATTTCACCTAAACACAATAAAAAAATTAATAAATTTATAAAAAAAAACAATTTGTAAAAAAAACAATTTGTAATTTTTTATGTCTAAGCTTTTGCCACATTTCAATAGTAGTAAACAAAAATCTTTATGTTAACATTAATACTTTTGGTATGTTTTAAATCATTAAATTGATTTTGTTATTTTTTTCCGTCGCATTGTTGTAATATTAATTGTATATCGTATTTATTATTTACTTTTATCAATGTGTGAAAACCAAAATAAAAAAAACTAAATGCCATAGTTAAAACACTAATTTTAATTTAATTTTTAATTTAATATACTTTAGTTACCCCAAACTGAAAATTTTGTATAAAAATAAATCAATTTCATTTTCCTTCTATACCAAACCCCTTTTAAAAGTTGCCCCAAAAACAACCCAAAAAGTCGCTTTCAATATTTTAATTTTCTAAAAACTGTCCATAAAGTGTTTTTTTGTAATATAAGTAGAGATACCAGTGCAAATTATTAATATTTAACAATAATGGTACCAACAACAGGAAGACAGAAATCAAATTTTAAATTGTATTTAGGTTTACTAGAAACTGTCCAAATTTAAAGTATTTTTTTTGTAATATGAGGATCAAACAGGAATCAAATTTCAAAACTTATGTCGAAAAAATTTAGATTGTTATAATTAATAACTTTTTTTTTTGTATATATTTTTATCCTCAATGTGGGAAAGTCGAATGCGTGACTTAAACATAGAGTAACATCAGTTACTCCGACCCAGTCTCCAGATGCCTGTGGCAGTTTGGGATATTATAGATTATAATTGCCCGATAATTATGCTGCTGATTAAGGGCTGACTCAGCAGGAGTTCATACCGTTTATAGCGCCTTACTTAAGGGTGCTACAGCATGAGGTCAGTGCGGATCGAACCCACGACCTCATGTGTGGTGTAGCAAGTGTTGTTATCACTACACCACGCTGCAGGTTAAGTCTTATTTTAACAGTTATGAAAAAATAAAAATAAAGTCTCCCACCTCTGATCCTTCCTCCATATTCAGTGTTTTAAAGTTCTTTAGTTTTCTTAAATCCCACAATTTAACGGAAGCATCGTCAGCAGTAGTTGCAAGATAATATCCATTTTCTGAGAAAGCAATGTCGGTGATCGGCCCCGAGTGGCCGGGAAAGTTGGCCACGTTTGTGCGTTCCTAGTGGACAAAAATATATCTTTTTAATATAGGCAAAGTTGGGTGGTAAAAAGCTTTTTATAAATAAAAGAAATTACAAATAAAATAATATTTAAACAAACTGTTAGCAAAAATTTAATTTTGTCTTTCAAAAAAACTTTTTTAAATTAAAAAAGAAAAAAAAAGTTTTTTTTTGAACAGAAAATAAAAAGTTTTTACATTCTACTTACTCTGTAATTAAATTATAAAATATTTAAACTGGTATTAGACATTATTAATTTAGATTCAGAATTTTTAAATGACCTTAAGTTCATCCCATTATACTTCCGAAAAAGGTAAGAGCAATAAGAACAATTTGTTTACCTTTAAATCCCAGATTTTGATCTGACTATCAACAGTTCCTGTTCCAAAGATTAAACCATCAGGATGAAACTGGGCACAAGTTAAAGCTAAAAAGAAAGAAAATGTAAAAAAATAAGGGCACATACAATATATGACCGGCAGCTTGGTGTAGTGGTAACAACACTTGCTACACCACCATGAGGTCGTGGGTTCAATCCCAACTGCTTTCATGCTGTAGTGCCCGCTTTAAATGCCATGAACTCCTGCTAAGCCAGCACTTAATCATCAGCTTAATTACCAGGCAATTATAATCTATAATATCCCAAACTGCTAAATGCAACTTAAGACTGGGTCGGAGTAACTTATGTTACTCTGTGTTTGGGTCGCGCATTCGACTCACCCACATCGAGGATGAAGATATATACAAAAAAAAACTAAATCAAATGGTTCACATCCATATGAATTCGGATTAGATTCCATTGATTTAACGAATAAAATCCTAACCTAAACTCAATAAAAATTTATTCAATTTATGAAATCCATACCATATCTTTTTAATAACTATTTAATTCAATCTATCAAAAAAACAATTTGATTTTGTATATTTTATAAACATGACAACATAGAGTTAAATGTATAGGAGGCAAAAGCTTTATATATTAAAAAGATTATAAGCAGTTTAATAACAATATCACAAGGTCAACGAATTATCAAGCTTTTAAAATCAACTTAAGATTTAATCAAAGTTTAAATGTAAATTATCTTATTATTCAGGCTGTTAAGTCAGTCATTTATTATCCACTATAAATCGAAAAATAAATGAATTACTTAACTTACCACTACTGATAGCATCATCAGTTACTCTACAAAGAGTTTGTCCGGTTCTAATATCACTGAAAGCCCAATGTTGGTCCTCACTACAACTCAGTATATAGTCTCCTAGTGCGTGTAAACTTATACCTGAAATAATAAGGAATTAAAGTAAACTCAATAATCAAATAAATGTTAAATTTCACAAGAGATAATTTAGGAGGTTGGTTATACTAAATATGTAAACAGTAAATCAAGATTATTTTTGTTGTAAATTTTGTAATTTAATTCTAATTTTAGTTCAAAAAATTATGTCGAAATTCAGTAAAAAAAAATTATACCTGGAATTATAAAGTATTAAAGTAAAATAAATAATTAAATAAATGTTAAATTTTATATAGGATAAGTAAAAGCTTGGTTATATGAGAACACCTTAATATTTAATTAAGATAATTTTTGTTGTTAATTTTGTATTTAACATTTTTTAAACCAAACCTAGGCCAAAACATGGATCATTCTTTTAATTTTAATTTAAAAAATTTTGAGTAAAACTAAAACACAAAACTGATTTTTAATTAATAAAGTAACTCACCTGTAACAGCCTCCTTATGTGTTCGAATAACAGTTGAACAACTACTATTCTCAATCGACCAGATACGAACGGTGGAATCAGGTGAGCTAGTGAATGCTATGTTCTAAATATAAGTTTAAAACAATTAATGATCAAGTACATTTTATAGAACTTAGTGGATAATATTTATATTATATATGTCCAATTTATAAGCCCACAAAATAATTAAACTGCTATTTTTTTTTGTATATATATTTATCCTCGATGTGGGAAAGTTGAATGCATGACTTAAACATAGAGTAACATAAGTTACTTCGACCCAGTCTAAAGTTGCCTGTGGCAGTTTGGGATATTATAGAGACTATAATTGCCCGATAATTATACTGCTGATTAAGTGCTAGCTCAGCAGGAGTTCATACCGTTTATAGCGCCTTACTCAAGGGTGATACAGCATAAGATCAGTGGGGATTGAACCCACAACCTCATGTGTGGTGTAGCAAGTGTTCTTACCACTACACCACCTGCCGGTTATTTGTAGTGCACAGATAAATAATCGTGTCAGATGTTAGTGAAGAGTTGCAACCATATTATAACAACTTAAAGTTAGCCCATAAGACAGGCTCACAAATAAATTAAAATAAAAATGATATAAAATTTCACTTAAAAAGTGCATTTTTAAAATTCAATGCAACACAATAACATTATCACATTCCTACTAAAATACCAAGTAACAAAAACAAATTAACCCAGAAAATAAGAAATTAAAACTCACCTCAGTGGGATGGTAGATGACGTGGTTGACCTTCTTGGTATGACCTTTCAGCGTGCTTATCACTTGTTCACTTTCCTTGTCAAACACCACAGCAGTTTTATCCGCACCTCCTGTTATTACTCTGCAGGAAAATATATCAGGTTGTGTGTTAGTTTATAATAAAAACATAGCTACATAAAACTTTATATTTGTTTTGTTTTTATTTATTCTTTAATGTGGAAAGGTTGACTTTCGACCCAGTCTCAAGTTGCCTTTGTCAGTTTGCAATATTATAGATTACACCTGCTGAATATTTAACCTGCCAATTAGTTTTTGGCTTAGCAGAACTTTGAAATATTTATTTATTTTTTTGTATATATCTTTATCCTCGATGTGGAAAATTAAATGTGTGACTTAAACATAGAGTAACATCAGTTACTCCAACCCAGTCTCGAATTGCCTGTGGCAGTTTGGGGTATTATAGATTATAATTGCCCGATAATTATGCTGCTGATTAAGTGCTGGCTCAGCAAAAGTTTATACCGTTTATAGCACCTTACTCAAGGACGCTACAGCATGAGAGCAGCGGGGATTGAATCCACGACCTCATGTGTGGTGTAGCAAGAGTTCTTACCACTACACCAAGCTGCTGGTAGCGCCTTACTTAAGGGCGCTACAGCATGAGAGCAGCAGGAATCAAACACAGGACCTTGTAGTAAAGCCAGGTGTTAACCAATACACCAGCTGCAGATTAAACAAAAACTCCATATTATTCCAACAAGTTACCTGTTAGTATCAGATGCACATAAATCAACACAAAGTAAACCTGGAACAGAAGCAGAATGAAGTCCTGGATGTGTAGCAATCTAGATGAAAAAAGTTCAAAAAATCATTCCAATAAAAAGATAACAAAAAAAGTGAAATAATTTTAAAAAAAATGGCACAAATAGTATCAAAAAAAGAAAAAATTATCATACCGAACCAGTTTGATTAAACTTTACCAAAATATATTTTATAAAATAAAAATTCTTACCTGTCTGTATCCAGATATATCGTCAGGGGCAACAAGATCCTCCGGCATCCTCTTTCCTCTCTTCTTTCTCTCAGCAGTAAGGACTCCAGCTTTATCTTGGAGCTTAAGGATCACATCATCGGTTAACCCTATTGGCTCACCTAGAGAACGAATAAAATTTAATTTTTTGTAAATTAATTTTATTATTTATTTTTCACAAAAAGTTCCTACCTTCATCTTGGTCTTGTTTCATTTCCTGATTGTTTGTGTGGGAAAGTACCTGTTGGGGAACCAACGACTGAGGTTTAAGAGTGGCAAGAGCCTCACGAGCTGCTGTGGCTTCCTTGGTCAATCTTGCAATAACCCTGCATGCTGCATCATGTTGGTACAAGGCATGGGACAACTCTGTGTTAAAAAATATAACTAACATGAAAGTGTATTGTAATTAAATAACAAAAGTCGATAGCTTATCTTATGGTGGAAAATTTTAAATGTCATAATATGGTGGCAACTCTTAATTAATATTTGATAATTTACCAGTGCACCATAAATGGCAGTTTTTTTATTTTAAAGGGTTGCAAATTAGACAAATATGCACACCAAGCTTTAGTATAAAGACTCATGCTGACCTATTTTATACAATCTGTTATGGTATGAGTTGTGAAAAGTTTAAATAATTTAATTAAAATGCTTAGAAGGTATTAAGTCATTCTGGTGAAGCCAAAAAATAACAAAAAAATGAGATTAAAGATTTAATGAATTAAAGGCATATGCAATCAGGTTATTAGGTATTTAAGCTTATATTAGTTTAACAACTTATACTACATAATCCATACATTTTATAAATAATTTTAAAGTTAAAACAACAGCCTAATTTGCTAGAAAATAAAATTTCCATAAAAAAACTATACATACGTAATATTAGATTTATTAAATATATATACAGGATCAAATGAATTGCCAAACCCAAACATAATCTACTCAATATATGCAATTTTTAAACCCATTCAACCCTTTTTTTATAGGTAATAATACTAAACTTCTAAACCCTCACCTTGTCTAGTTGTATGAAGTTGTTGTCTCAGTGTAAAAGTGGTCAACATGCAAGCATCCCACTCATCTTGGAGTGATTTTAAAATAGCTGGGATGCTCGTTGCTGATGGAGGTTTTGGTTTCACTAACGGGTTTACCTGGGAAATATTAATAAACTGATGTTTAGAATTTAATTTAAACAATTCAAGTAACTAAAGTTCAAAAAAGACGAAGTAATCATTTTAGCTGATTTTTAAATGGTGCATACAGTTTATTGCCTTTTGTTAAAATCAGGATATTATAGATTATAATTACCCGATAATTATACTGCTGATTAAGTGCTGGCTCAGCAGGAGTTTATACCGTTTATAGCACCTTACTCAAGGGCGCTACAGCATGAGAGCAGTGGGGATTAAACCCACAACCTCACAAGTGGTTTAGCAAGTGTTCTTACCACTACACCACGCTGGCGGTTAAAAATATTCAAGATAATATTTAAATTTACTTTCACAATATATGTGTAAAGTATTTTAACTTAAATTTAACTTTTGAGTTGACTAAATATTACTAATAAACAAAAGAAATTGAATCTTATGTTTTTACCTTCACATCAATAATCTGTTCGAGTGAAAGTGGTTCTCCATTAGTTGGATCCACTCCATTCTCATTCACATATTTCTCAATTAATCTTCGTTCAAACACACAACCTGACACTGTGGATATAACTGCCACTTCGGGGACTTCTCCTGAGACTAAACATAGAAAAATTTTAAATAATAAAAAAGTTTTAGTTAATACTTTGTTGATTTGTGTTTTTTTCACATTCCATAACCAGCACTTTGGCGCATTTTTTTTGAATATATCTTTATTCTCAATGCGGGAAGGTAGAATGTGCAACTTGAACAAAGAGTAACAACTGTTACTCCAACCCAGTCTTAAGTTGCCTGTAGCAGTTTGGAATATTATTGAATAAGTGCCGGCTCAGCAGGAGTTCATACCATTTAAAGCATCTTACATAAGGGCACCACAGCATGAGATCAGTGGGGATTGAACACACAACTTCATTGTGATGTAGCAAGTGTTCTAACCACTAAACCAAGCTGCAAGTTTGAAACTATAGTATAAGTTTAGTTTTTATGCAAAACTTAAAGTTCCTAAGCAAGATTTTTATATTAAAATTCTACTTTACACTGATTTAAACACTTATGCTCGATAAGAAAAAAACAATATTGCTTTTTTAAAAATTAAAAAAAATATAAAACAGTAAGAACACACCAAAAAAAGAAGAAAAAAAAAAACTTTTATTCGATTTTTAATATTTTAATTTTACACATATACCAACATTTATTTTATTTATTATTTTTCTAACTAATCAGTCTAGTTTAATTTTTTTAATAAAATGTACTTACTTGAGCAAATTAATGACATTGTTTTTCTGTATTTAAAGAAAATCAAGAAGCAGAAACTTTTTGATTTCAACTAATTTTAGTTATTCATACAAGAAAATAATTTCACGAATTTGTGAAAAATTTTAACAACCAAATTTTTAACCTAACTGAAGATATAAACTTTGTTAATAAACATAATTTTAATTATAAATATTAACAGATTCCAACCAATTAAAAAACAATAGTTTAATTATTACTTTGTACGAGTTATTTACAATTTTTTAACTAAAAACTTTAAAAAATTAAATTAAAAAAATTAAAATATTAAAGCATGATTCTCTCTAGCGACACTTAGAAAATATGGTAACCGCTCAAACTAAATTACATTTATGTCGTCACAATAAGCAAATACTAACGAAAAAAAATGATACAAAAATTAGAAAATATAAAACTTTAATTTTTTTTTAGGTAGTTTATTGCAAATAAAAACAAAAATGCAACGGTATAAGAATAGGACACCAGTTCGAAGTAACTTAATGCCAATAAAGGCCAAACGACCGAGTAATTTAATGATCGTTAGTTTATCTGAGTCACTATTCACAATGCAATCCTTTCAAAGTAGTAAGTATAATAAATTTATAAGTTGTACATTTTTAACCTTGGTGTGAAAAGGTTAACTTAACGATCTAAACATAGAGTAACATTTGTTACTCCGACTCAGTTTTGAGTTGTTTTTGGCATTTTGGGATATTATTAAGACCACCTTGCCGATTTGTTATGTGTTTGGCAAAAGCTCGAACCGTTTATAGTGCTTAACCTAAGGGTGCTGCAACATAAAAGCAGTGGAAATTAAACCAATGACTCCATGTTGTGAAGCCAAATGTTCTTCATGATAGTTAAATAGTATCTGCAGTTTAACAGACTCCGTAGAAGAAATTTTAATCAAAGGCCCACAAGTAATTTAATTACGAAATATTTAGACTACAATGTTAGGTTTTTATTTTTGAATCAGATAACCCAAAAATAATCTAATTTAGAATCAACTTGCCTCAGCGAAGAAAATCAAGATAACTTGTCTTCAGATTTCGAAAAAAGTTGGCACGACGTCGCTAGCCGTTATTTGGACAGAAAGGATATTTTAAAAAGTAATTTTCAATTATGTATATATTAAATTTTATAAAAAATATTAATTGAATACCAAAAACTTGAACAAAAAACTTTACTTTAAAACTTTGTAAATAAGCAAAATTTTTTTTTTCCAAAAATATGTTGTCGCTAGATGTCACAAGCACACCGGAAAAAGAAGGCGACACAGCAAAGGAGAAAAATTATTTCACAGGTAAATAAAAACTGTGAGTTATAAATTAGCTTTACTACAATATACCTCGTGTTCGATACCTACTGTTGGCATAAAATAGCGCCCTTTAGTTGGGTGCTCTAAACGTTACAAACTCTTACTAAGTCAAAAACCAATCGATTGTTTAATTATTGAGCAAATATAATCAATAATATTCAAAAATGCCAAAGTAAACTTGAAACTAGGACGGGGTTACAAATGTTACTTAATTTTTAAGCCATAGTGAAACCTATTTACAGCAAAATTAACATAAAAATAATAGAAACTAAGGACAACAAAAAGCAAGATCTGATTAATATTTCATTAAACAATCGTGTATCGAAAATAGCATTAAAACCTACCAAGCATAATACCCGAATTATAATAGAATGGAAAATATAAACAATAGTTCACTATATACAACAGGATATTACTTAACATGACTCCAACTTTCGAAAATGTTAGTTCCGAAAACAAGTTAACGTAACTCACGAAAAACTAATCGGGGAAATTTATATTTTAAAACTATAACACGACCTATAAAAGTTAAATATTTATTTATTTTATTGAAAATTTTAAATGTAACACGGAAAATATTTTAAAGAATTTTTTAGCCTAGTTTAACATTTCATGATTTAGTCTGTACCACAAAAAATATCTCTAATTTTAAATAACAATATTTTAATTTTGCTGTTGATATGAAAACCTTAAATAATTTTATTCAAAAAACGTTTAATTTAAATATGTTATATTTAAAAAAAAGAATTTTTAATGATTTTCAAATAAAAAATAATAATTGTTTAAATTTATTTCAAAAATTCACAAACAATTATTTATTGGAAAAAATATTATTAAATTTTGTGTATTAAATTTCTATGTCAATCTTGAACTAAAAATAGTTGTTGTCAAAAGGTGAATTTAAAAATACATTTTCAGTACATAAACTCCCCGCAATAACAGTATAAAAATAAATCAGAAAAAAATTACAATTTTAACTACTACTACGGTAAGGTTAAAGACATAGGAATGACTAATTGCAATCTGAACTGGATAACTTAGAATTAGTTAACGTTTATACCCATGTATGGATGTCTCAGGTCGTGTGTACAAATCAGAAATTGACGTATTTTGTTGTAAAAACTAATATTTGCCAGACGGCCAAATTATAATCGATGATACATAGTGTAAACATCATAATAATCAGCGAACGCATTATTTATTTGTAAATTAATTTCACTAGTACGACATTAACACAAAAGTTGACAAAATATTTTTAAAAAAACACAATTTTTTATGAATTTTTAAATTTCTTTTATTTTTACATAAATTGAAGTAAAAAACAAACCTAATACCAAGTAATAAAAGTTAAACCATATCAAAATACATAAACATATTCTTTGTACGCTATTTATTTTGATACGATTGAATAATTATACCTCACATGACTGAAAACGATGCTGACGTAACAAAAAATGACGCATCGAAAAAAAGTCGATTTTCTGTCAATATTTTCGCTAGTTGTACGTAAACGTGTTCTAAGTTAACAAAGTCCAGTTGTTAAATTAGGTTTCAATGGACAACGGATTTCCTGTGACGTAATAATGAAGACTGATATATTCAAATGTCGTAACTAAATTATAAAAATAATTTTTTTTTATTTATAATTATTATTTTTTAACAAAAATGATATTTAAAATATTTTAGATAATTAATCAAAAAATTTTAAATTCTTGTTAGTCTGTTCTTACTTCCGGTCCTTATGACATCACAATAGCAATAAAGAAAAACGTAACTAAATTTAAATGTTAATATTTACGTTAATTATTCGAGATTACACACGTTTTATTTCCACGATTTCTAGAATTTTATAAGTTTAGATTAATCCTAATTGTAAAACAATAAAATAAAGGGTTTTTGTTTTTGAAAGTTCTTTCAAAAGCGGCTAAAATTGTTGATTTTTTATAAAAATATTTTATTATATTTTTCCTCCTTTTTTTTACAAATATATATTTGTGTTCCATAAAAAAATGGGTCAATTATAAATAAGAAAAAATAATAAAAAACAAAATTTATTTTCGTTCAAATACAAACAGAAATAATAATTAATTAAAATGTGATGTAAATATATGTAATGGTATAATAAATTTTATTTTGAGTCAATTAAATCGAAAATATTATTATTGAAAACAGGCAACTGGTCTGTTTTTTTTATTATTTTTCCTCCTTTTTTTTTTACAAATATATATTTGTGTTCCATAAAAAAATGGGTCAATTATAAATAAGAAAAAATAATAAAAAACAAAATTTATTTTCGTTCAAATACAAACAGAAATAATAATTAATTAAAATGTGATGTAAATATATGTAATGGTATAATAAATTTTATTTTGAGTCAATTAAATCGAAAATATTATAATTGAAAACAGGCAACAGGTCTGTTTACCGCGCAAAACGCAACCACCATCACTTATGACGCACACAATCACGTTTGTGACGTCACTATTAGAAATTATGTTTCTAGGGGAATAGTTTTGAGGTCAATGTAACAATATTTTTTAAAAAAGTTTAAAATTTTTAAAATAGATAAATTGAGTCTTCTTATACTTTGAAAAGGGTTAAAAATAAATTCTATTTTAAAAATAGATTTTACGCATGATTTGAAACGTTAAAAAAATTAACCAGAGAAAGGAAATTTTAAACTTTATTTTAGTCATATACCCAGAGAATTTTCCAAAATAATTGCCCGCAAGTTTAATAAAAGAATTTTGCGGCCGCTTTAAGCTACTTAAAATACCAGGTTGACTGTAAATGTAATGACGTCATATACCGGTAGACTAAGTAGCTTACAATCACAAATTACATATTTGGTTTTACAAAGTATAACTAATGCCTAACCAATGGTATTCATAGCTAGTATTTAAAAGTTATAGTTTGGAAAATATTATGCTGTTATTGGAATACTTTGAGCCAGTATCAAATCTTTTACTGCTTGGTTATGAATGAATGTGAGTCAAAAATATTGACTTAGAATCTGTTTTTGTGGCCAGGTTTATGAGTATTTGCCTTAGATTCGGATCTAAACCAGGTTATCTGTAAACAGGTTTAAAGACATGTTTGCTTTAACATTTTGTACCGAACTGACCTCGTTAACACTTATCATGATTCCAATTAAATGGCTGCTACTGTGTTTTTTATTTACAGGAAGAAGTTTAATTAACGTAGCTCCTGTTTGGCCCAATTTCCGTTCTACTGAACCGGATAGGAGGTTTGTTACTCAGACATGGGCGTCTTTACACAGAAGAAATGAAAAAATAACACCTATGGCCAAATTACTTGCCGAGAACTCAAACGATTTGAATTAAGAATAATTGGCGGATTTAAAAGGCGCGAAATTTAAAACAATTTGCCCTCAGCTTTGTTATTACGCGACAATTGGTAAACAACGCGCTATTGTTACTCGCTTGATCGGTTTTTCAAAACAAGTAAATATTCGACCAGCTGACAAGGCTAAACGAGGCCGTAGGCTGCTGATTTATACTGATTTGTTTACTCTATGTAAGTGATCTAATTTCGCAAAAATACTTCAGACATGAAGCTTTTCCAACGACATAGACCTTAAATAAATAAGATCATTGAATCGATAAGAGTTTGAAATCGAATTAATTCGTCCTTCTTACCAGAAACTAAGGCCTTGTTGTTTAAAATTAATTAAGTTTTAAAGTCGGCGACAAATTAAATCTGTTAATTATTGAGTTTAAAGATGTAAAGGAATTAACAAAAGATTAAGGACACTCATTATTCAACTTCAAAACAACTATTTTAACAACTTTTGTCCAACAAAAGGATTCCAAACGGAATTTCTATTTTTAGTTTTAATAACTTTTTAAAAACGGCTGTAAACACCTTTTTTGATGAAAAACTGTAGTCAACAACGCTATAAATTTATTCTCTTTAAATTTATATCAAGGTAGGTAGAATACAAATGAAAAACTATGGATTCGCGTTTCGATTTGGAATACAATACCACGCTTAGAGACGGAAAAACAAAAATAGGGCGTAACAAAATATTTAAATGTATCATTTTTACGTAAAACGTTGTTAAAACTAGTATTTTTGTAATTTAAATAATTAGGGCCAATTAATTATAAGTTTAACCGAGTTTTTGTAATAATTTTTGTCAGATTATCTGTTTTTTACTACATTTTTTGTCACAGCAATTTACTTCTACAAAAATTTGCAACGCCGTGTAGCTGCCTTACTACGTGCGCGCATTTTTTCTCTCTCTTTTTTGTTTCTTTTTTCTCTTCACGGTTGATTCATAATTGCGGGAGATTGTGACGTAATGGAAAATTCCGAGGCGCCTAAAACCTGAAGATATTGAACCAACGAACCATTCGAAAACGTGGCGTTCTGGCAACTAGACGTTAAAACCTTTAGTTTTTAGACAAATTTAACCATTAATGAGTTATGTAGACGGCTGGCAAGATACCAATAATTAGACAGTGGATTGGCAGACTTTATTTTGGCTCTAAAAACGTGTTTAGGGCATATGGTGGTCTATTAAGTGTTAAACGTAATATTTGCCAAAATTTTACGAAAATAAGACCAGTTAAAACCAAATGTTACATTTAATAACCATAGGAACAGTAAAACTGCTTAATAATTAGGCTAATTACTAATTTTCGGGCCCGTATTAGCTAGCAATTTGCTGTAAAGCCATGTGCGTAGTAACCGACTGAAATTTTGTTAATGGTTTATTAAATATTAGCCTATTTTGTTCAAAATAATGATTAATATCGTAGTACAATTGTATTCGAAGTACATTTACCATCTCTCGGGTATTTGTTTATATTTTAAAATCGTCGTTTAGGCCCATTTCCGTAGCGTAGCCTGAACAGCATGAGAACATTTTCAGTAATTTTCCATTGGGCAAACGAAAATCATAATATTGGTTTAAAGGCCGTGGGTATTTTATTTTCGGTAGGAGAGCATAGTACAATAAATGAATTCAGGTATTCTAGTCAATGATTGTCTAAGTCACGTGCTTAATTCTCTCCTGGCTGGTGTATTCACATTGTAGCGTATCAAGTACGCCCAACTCTGTAAGTTTTATAAACTTTTCCATTCGATAGCGCGACGTGTTTGCGAGCGTATTTTGTGTATTTAAAAACCCATGAAATTCTCGTTTTGCGACGGAATTTTTATAGAGTACATAACTTCGATTATGGAAAAATTTAATACTTTTGGTAATTTTTTTTACCAAACTTGCGGTTTTGTCTAGATAAGGGTGAACACCTAATAAGGCTTAACATTTTTAATGCATACTGTCGCTATAACGTGATATTTGTTATTTTGTCAGAGGGCCAGCTTAATTAAATGTCTGCGTTCGTTTTACATTTGGCGCGAGATATGCACACGTGACTATATCGCTGACGTCACAACGCCCTACATTATAACATGTTCGTTAAGTACTATGACGTCAATAGCGATTATTGAGACCCTAGAAACCTGGTTGGAAGATTTGTCACCAACTTAAGACTAACTAACATGCGGCCCGCTAGGAAGGAATTTCGCGTAATTCCATTGCCTATCATATTACCGAACTCAAATTACCTGATAAAAACTACGTAGTGATGACGTCACGAAAGGCGAGTGGCCTAGATATTTCGCGTAAATCTAAGTTAAACAAACCGTTCGGCCATCACTGGGCGAATTTAGGACGAAAACAAACATTTTAGCGTATTTTTAAAGGTAGAACATTCCATTAGACGTTTTCCTGTCTAGTCGACCTACAGTTAGGTAGGAAACTGTCGTTTTGTCTCCTTATGTTAAACGCACAAATATTTAACCCTCAAAATTTACCTGGTTCTGGGTAACCTTGTTTTAATATTTTACCGCGCTTTGGAAATGTTGATTTCAAAGTTATTTAACCGAAACATAGCACGGAAATAATACTTGAAAATTGATTACTTGGCGTTTTAAAAACCTTACGCAGAAGTTTGGCTTCTTATATTTAAACAGAACAACTGATTTAACCTTAGTTTAAAACTTAATTGATTTCGGTTTAGAATTATCTTGTTTTGGTCGTGCTGTAGGCTACATTGCCAACTCACAAATTAGGTCGAATATAAATTGTTTATAAAGGGAATTTATTGTTTAACATTTCCATTAACAATCTCAGAAATTTCTTTTAAGAATAATCAATATTTTTTATCCCAATTTAAGTAGTTCGACTTGTTTATCGAAAGCTTATTTGTTTACAGCATTTGATTCTTGAAACAGTTTCTCCCAACCCTGTTCTAGTTAAACGTTCTCTCACTTGTGCGAAAATGACGTCATAACCTTTTTCTTTTTTTTCTGCAGAGGGTATTTATAAGGACAATAGTTTTACTTTAACGCATTGAAAACCTTACAACTAGAAAGAATAGAAGCAACATTTTACCAAGCTATTTATTGAAAGTTATTGAAATCAATCCAAGAACATGGGACAAAAAGTTTCAAGCGATCGTTCAAGGCAATTCTCGTTTATTGAGCCCATATTAGCTCGCACTTCATCACGTAGCACCAGTGTTAGCAACCGAAACAGTAGACGGGACAACACCACACCACCTAAAAATGGTCGAAGACACCGGGATGGTAACAGAAGAAGGAACCATTCGCACCACCATGACCATTTAAATGGAAAGCAATTAACTGCATCTGGTTTAGAATCGGAATGTCCCCACAGGTAATTATTCAAATAATTTGACGTCAGTTTTAATGACGTAGTAAATAAGCCATTTAATAACTTACTGCTCGATGGTTTGGTAATTACCTAAAAATTTTAATCGCTTAAATTGAAATGGTTAATTGTCTTCGTGTAAGCAGTAATTAACTTGAGCGATAATTACAATCCTGTCTGAGAATTTGAAACTACGTCATAGCTAACACGGCCTTTCTCTTTTTAGGTTAGACGTTTTGCTCGACATGCCGCCTGTTAGCGTAGAAGAACAAAAGAAATACGGTTGGAATTCCGACGACAAAAGTGTGAACGTTTTTATTAAAGATGACGACCTAACCGTTCACAGACATCCAGTGGCGCAGTCAACGGACGGGGCCCGGGGCAAAGTCGGGTTCTCCCGGGGATTACATTGTTGGGAGATCACCTGGAATACCAGACAACGTGGCACGCACGCCATGGTCGGTGTATGCACTGATTCGGCCGCGCTAACTTGCGTGGGTTACCGTTCACTAGTCGGACAAAACAACGAATCATGGGGCTGGGATTTGGGTCGTAATAAGCTTTACCACGGGGGTAAAGTTCACCGAAACGAGAAGAAAACCTACCCCGCATTTCTTGAGCCCGACGAAAACTACGTCGTCCCTGAGAAAGTGTTAGTTGTACTTGATATGGATGAGGGAACGATGAGTTTTGTAGCTGATAAACAATACCTGGGCGTTGCTTTTACTGGGCTCAAGGGTAAAACCCTTTACCCAGTCATCAGTTGTGTATGGGGTCACTGTGAAGTCGGGATAAAGTACATCAACGGCTTAGAACGTAAGTTTACAAACTTTACCTTTTTAAGAATTTATTTACGTACTTAAAGACATATTACGTAGGGCGGGTTGGTTGCTAGGATCAAGCCATCTATCATCTCGATATAAAAATAGCTTTTCTACGTCACGATATTAGTAATACCCCTTCATAACACGTGCTCATGTCTAGTCTTATGTATAGTTATATAATTTCCACGAGATTTAATTTGTGACCATAATTAATCAGTTTGTTACAGTCTTAAGTAAATTTCTCAAATAGTAATTATTAATCTTTGTTAGTTAAGGATTAAGCACAAAATCTAAACTATTAAGTGACCCTTTTTTGCACTTAACATGAAATTCCTGTTTAAGAAACTTATTTGAAATTATTTTGGCAAATAATTAATCGAATTTTATTTCTTTTACAGCCACACCTCTACCTCTTGCCGAGTTATGCAGACGTCGTGTCCGCATGTCAGTTGGAAAGAAGAACTTAAACAATAACGTCCAAAAACTCCCCCTACCTCACTTATTGCACGAATACGTCATGTACCGATGACGTCACACGCTCGATGACGTCATTTTTACGCAATGAAGCTGCTAACTTGTGGTGCTAAGACAAGCTATTGGGATTTAACAAAAACATTGTGGTAACCGTAAAACGGTTTCGATTTCCAACTCTCTAAAAATCTTCGTTTTTACTTTTTAACCAGATTTTAAATCGTCCTCTTTTTGCGTTCCTTTTTATATTGAAACGTCTCGTAATCAAATTGTTCAACTAAAACGTTTTTTGTTGCCTTTATTTTTTGTTATTCTTATTTAAACCAACTTTTTTTCTTTTTATTATTATCGCATGTTAATGCCGTTATTATCGTTTTATTTAAAAAATAAAAATTGATCTTATTCTGAAATTATTTGATTTTTACAAGCAAGTATTTTGCAAAATACCTTTTTAGGTAGTTATAAAACACCTTACCTTTTTAAACATTTTATTAGTTGTTAAAATTTATTAAAAAATCTATTTATAAACTCTAATACAATTTTACAATAAGGTCTACTGTTCATAGATAACCACAAGAATTTAATAATAGAAAAAATTTGAAATAGAAAATAATAAATTGCCCGTTATAAAATATAAAACTAAAAACTCCCTCATTTGAACTTTACAAAAACACTTTATTAACTTAAATTCCTTCAATTATAAATGACCTAAAAATTTCAAAAAAATGTTAAACAAAAAAATTTAATTAAAAGGAATTTGCTAACAAAACAAAAATTCGAAAAATTTATTGAAAAAAAAAACAACCATTACATATCTTATTTTATGAGAATCTATTAAATTAAATATTTAATCTATTGCTCCTATAAGGCGCAGTAAATGCCTGAAAACTACTATAAGTGCATATTTTTAATTCGAATAAATAAAAGATGCTTAAACCTAAATGGTGTTATATTTTTGCCAGTTGGGTTAATTGGTAAAGTAGAATAATCTAATAAATAATACAATATACTAATCTATATTATCTTATAAAATAAATTGGCAAATAAAATTTATAATCTGCTGCTAAGTAAAAGGGTAAATAAATGACTAAAAATTACTAACTGTGTATTTTATGGTTTTAGAAACAATAAATTGCTAAAACCCAAAACTGTTACATTTTTGGCAATCGGGTTATAGTTAATGCGCTATAAAAGCTGATTTTTAATATGTGCCATAACATTATCTGCGTTATCTTAAAAAAATGGCAAATTAAATTTAAAATCTGCTATTAAGTAAAAAGTGCAATGAATGCCTAAAAAAAACTGTTAACATCTTTATATTTTAACAAACAAAATCAACCTAATTTCAAATTTGGGCTAATAAGTATAAGTTATAAAAAGCTAATTAAGATTACAGTATACCAACTTATTGTAATTTCACTTCTACGCACGAATTACTTGTTACACCAGCGTTGCTCTTCGGCTATTATAACTCGTTGTTTTTCGAGTTAAATTCTTGCGAATTCGAACCGGGGTTTGAATCGAATTCCTGGTCGCCTGATCTTTGTTGGATTCCTGGTGAACGGGTTCTATTCAATAATAAACAAAATATTTTTTATTTTTGTATATTTCTTTATCCTTAATGTGGGAAGGTCGACTTTACGACCTAAACATAGAGTAACATTTGTAACCCTGACCCAGTCTTGAGTTGACTTTAGCAGTTTGGAATATTATAGATTGCAATTGCCTGATAATTAAGCTGCTGATTAAGTATTGGCTCTGCAGGAGTTCAACCACACCATATTTGACACAAATACAAAAAATATAAAAAAGATCAGAAATGTTAAAGTCTTTAAAAGATTATTTATATAGCTCGACAATTTTAAATATTATTTTTTAAATATATTTAAAATAATAATTTTATTTATAATTTAACAAAGTCATTTTTCTGCACCCGACTCTAATACGTGACCATCGTCATCAGAGTTGTTACTATAACGATGTATATTATGACGTCAAAACATATTGTCGATTGTTACAACTAAATCAAAATAATAATTAGATGTGACTCTATTCATATTTTAACAAAATACAATTGTAAATATTCAATTATTTTACTTAAGAATGTTTTGTTAAAGTTTTTTGTTATATTTTTCAGGTAATTTAGTGCACGTTTACAGTGCACGTAGACAGTTAGTTTAGTGACAACAGACTGAGGTGAACAACATTTTTTTGCTCGAAACTTTATTTTATTTTTTTATTACGTGCGAATAATGCATTGTACGTACTAACAGTTCAATATTATAGGGGTCGTGTAATAACATTCATTTACTAGACAGTCTTCGTTTAATTTTGAATGCCTTACATTATCAAATAAAATAAGGTTTTTTAAATTTTATTTTGCAAAAAATGGGTCCCAAAAATAATGTAATTAAAATATTTATTTTAAAATTAAGAATGATGATTCGAAAAACTGTTAGCGAGCAAAACCACGTAACAATAGAACCATTGTTATATTTATAAACGTAATACTTAGCCCTAGGTGGTAGGTGTAGTCAAATATTTTTTTAATATGTAAATTAGGGATTATTATGTTTATATATTTATATGTTGTCCTTAATGGATTGCTGTCATAATACAAAATAGGCGTTAACTGATAAACAAAACGCGCCAAAAAACGTTATTTTAATAAGAATGAGGCATTTTTTATTAACCCCTTTTTACCTTAACCCCACCTCTAAAAAGTGCCCCTTACTTTCTATAAATATGTCGACATAAATTTCGATAAAATGTTTTTTTATAACATAGATGAATAACTCAATTATTTTTTGCTTTAGGTAAATTTGAATTAAACGTCATTTGGAAAAAAAATCGATAATTTTCATTTTAACGAAATACCTAGTAAAAAAAATTGTAAAAATTAAACAAAAAATCAAATAAAATTTAATAAAAATGATCAATTATTCGAAAGAATAACCTTTAGTTTTCTTGTGATGTTTTTTATCCTCAATCGTTGTGTGAAAAAAATAATCTGGATAATATTTTGTAACTTCCACCAGTAGAGGGAAGTAGTAATACTTGGGACCCTTCTTTTTTGACTTTTTCTGTAAAAAAACACAGTATAAAAATACTTGATCTGTATTTAGATATTGTAGTAAAAAATTAAAAGGGTTGGGGTTCGATTCCCACTGCTTCCATGCCGTAATACCCATTTGTCCGACACTGTAAACCAATTACTAATAAAAACCGGCAGTATGGTGTAGTGGTCAGAACACTTAGTTTTACGACATAAGGACTAGGGTTCGATTCCCACTGATCTCATGCTGTAGCGCCCTTGAGTAAGGCGCTATAAACGGTATAAACTCCTGTTGAGCCAACACTTTATCAGCAGCATAATTACCGGGCATTTATAATCTTTAACATCCCAAACTGCCAAAGAAAACTTAAGACTGGGTTGAGGTAACTGATGTTATTTTATGTTATATTGTGAAGTAAACCCTCCCACATTGAGGATAAAGATATATAAAAAATCAGGTTAATTAACAAAATCAACAGATTAATAATATTCAAAATTTTAAAGCAAAATTAAGGCCGGGTTGGGGTAATAAATGTTGCTCTACGTTTAAGTATTATGTTTAATTTAAGTTAGGAATTCTACATTTTTACATTTTTTCTATATTTTAATTTAATTTAAATTGTTATAAACATATCGATTACTTTAAGATCGAACGAACAATGACTTATTATGACGTTCAAAGCAACCAATTATCTATTATGACGTTTACACGTGGGCAATATGACGTCATAAAGTAACCTTTATCCTACATCACAAACCTCATTATAATAATTTAATATAAATAAAAAAAGAGAAATTTAAATTAATTTAAAATAATTAAAAATATTTCGTGAAATTAATCATAAAAATTAGGTTTTAATAAAAATATTAATTTAATAAAATTAGAAACAAATTTCACGAAAATCTAAAATTAATAAACCGAAAATTAGATTTATAATATGTTTTATATTATATAACTTTTTACTTTTTTAGTTTCAATATTAAATATTTAAATAATCGTTTATCAAAATATAACATTTAATTCGTGGAGTTGTATTCTTAATTTGCATTATATTATAAAACTTTTTGGTGATGGGTAATTTCTAAATAATTTTTACAATTTTTTTAAGACAATTTAACTTTTATTAAACATATTAATAACCTTATTGTTGTATTTATATAAAGTTAATAAAATATTGGATTTTTTAAACTAAAAAAGTAAAAATTAATTTGTTTTTCACGTCAAATTTTTAATGTTTTAAATTTCTGAACTAAAATTAACCAAATTAAATTTAAATTTTACAAAATATTTTTTCCCCAAACCTCTATTTTACTTTGTCTTTTTTTTATATCTTTATCTTCGATGTGGGAAAGTCGAATGCGCGACTTAAACATAGAGTAACAACTGTTACCCCGACCCAGTATCGAGTTGCCTGTGGCAGTTTAGGATATTTTAGATTCTAATTGCCCGATAATTATGCTGCTGATTAAGTGCTGGCTCAGCAGGAGTTCATACCATTTATAGCGCCTTACTCAAGGGTGCTACAGCATGAGATCAGTGGGGATTAAACCCACGACATCATGTGTGGTGTAGCAAGTGTTCTTACCATTACACCTCGCTGCCGGTGAACGTCTTATGACGTCATAATATTGCTTACCTGTCAATCAAAATAAATCACCTTTTTGTTTTTGGGTGAATGATTTTGGTGAACTTTTAATTTTCCGTCTTTTATTTCCCGTTGTTCAGGTAACACCTGTCCCGGCAAAACTTCACGTTTCTCAACGAGGACAAACGTATTTAATGGCGCCAAGTAATGCGTAGCGACATCATGTGACAAAGATAATTCACTTATTCCAACAAGAAGTCCTGCCAAAAAATAACTTTTAAATATATTTTTCTGCTATAATTACAGGTTTTAACAAAAAATTTTTTATATATAATTTTAAAGAGAGATGACCGACTTTATGACTTAAACGTAAAGTAACATTTGTTACCCCGACTCTGTCTCGAGTTGACTTTGCCAGTTTAAGATATTATTGATTATAATTGCCGTATATTTAAGCTGCTGATTGTTTTTTTTTGCTTTTTTTTAATAGTTTTAACTGTTAACGGTTTTTATTTAAAATTTTAAAATCTAAAATATATATTTTTAACAAATCATATAAGAAAAATTTTAAAATATTTACTAAAAATTTAAGAAAACACAACGATTTTAGTTAAGCAATAACAGTTTACAAGTATTACGTCACAATCAAAGATAACAGCGACCAAATATTTAAACCACTACTATGCGATTACGTAAGTAAATACGTAAAACTTTATCGAATAAAGATTTTATCTGAATCTTATACGACACGAACGTAAATCAGTTATAAATAAAAATAAAACACGATATTAAACCAATAAGATTGCGGTAAATGTTGAATAACAACTTAAGTTTTGCTTAGGGGTTTACTAGGAAAAATCTAAAATCTAGGAATTTTAATTTTTTGGTGGTAAGAATTTAACGACGACATGTTGTGGGTATTTTTAGACTTAAGCCTAAGGGAAAACATTGCGATTTTAGTCTAAGTACAAACCTAATCTTTTACTATCTTGTTTAAAGTTTTTTTTTTACTTTTGTTTATCCTCGATGTGAGAAGGTCGACTTCACGACCTTAACATAGAGTAACATTAGTTACCCTGACCCAGTTTCGAGTTTCCTTTGGCAGTTTGGGATATTATTAAATATAAATGCTTAATAATTAAGCTGCTGATTAAGTGCTGGCTTAGCAGGAGTTCATACCGTTTATAGCGCCTTACTCAACGGCGCTACAACATGAGAGCTGTGGGGATCGAATCCAGGACCTCTTGTAGTAAAGACAAGTGTTCTTATTTCAACACCAGCTGCCGTTTAAATAATATTTAAGCAATACTAAGAGACCACAAGTGTTAAAAATTATTAAAAAAATTGAGGCCAAACCTTGGGTAATAAACGCGACTTTACCTTTAACCTACAAAATTACCTGAACTACGTTGAGGATAAATTAAAATATAAAAAAACAAAATTGAACCTGATTCGTCGGTAAGATCGATGCATTGGTTAAACCCAACATGACATCGACGTTTAATATTTTCCATGAGATGAATTATCGCGCAGTCTGGATTGAAAATGTGATGTTGGTTGTTACCGTAGCGTATCGTGATAAACATTCTAGAACCAAACAAAAGAAGTTTTGGTTAGATGGTAGTGAGGGTAGCAGATTTTTCATGTAAAAAGGGTCTTGACCTCACAACCTAAACATAAAGTAACATGAGTTACCTTGACCCAGACTTAAGTTGACTTTGACAGTTTGGATGTTATTAAATATAAATGCTGGATAATTGATTCATTTTAAGCCTAAGAGGAGTTGCCGTCTATAGCGCCTTAACATTTGCTTCGTTTGTTTAGCCCTGTTTATTCGCTTACTATGATCAAAGTTCGGCGTTTCATATTTATTAACAAGACAATAATGGTACAACATCAAAACTTAACACAACCATTCAGCAGCTTCTAAAAACGCAACTTGCACAGCAGTACAACAACTTTAGTTTGGAAAAATCAACCAAACAGTCACGCCCCCTTATCCGAGGGTTCAGACAGATAATCAATTGTGTTAAAGCAAGATAAAAGGCGCACAAAACCGGGGACAAAATTAGACGTTACGCCACTAACAGACTTACTAACGGCGCTACTGTATTAAGGCGTTAAGATATTCTCTACAACCTTATGTAGTAACGTTACCTGTTTTATCAATGAACGATGCTGCATGATATAAACAGTTAAAACACAGGTTTCTATAAAATACAAACATTTGGTACACGTTTTTTTGGTTACTTACACTACTTAACACTATGCTAGCTTAACTTATTTGCTCTAAAATTAATTTAAATTATTAAAACCGAGTTTTTGGTCGCCTTTATTTTTATTTAGTCACTTTGTATATATTTTATGAGCTACATTTTTAGCCTTTAAAAATCTGCAACTTGTATTCTACTAAATTTGGTTAACACAAGTTACGTTTAGGCTTAAGTTATTTAATTGTTTATTCTTTAAATATACCCAAGTTTACCTTTAATGTCTTATCCAGCCTGCGAATTCTGTCATCAAATTTCAGTAAAAACGTGAAACAACATTCCACGAAAAACTCTCTAACAACCCAAAGTTGATGTAGCAACAAAGATAAAACTAAAAATGGGTTTAACATCTTTTTCAATTAGATCAATCGCTCGATAATACTCAAGTTTGTTTAGAAAGGCTGAAAGTAAAATCAACAAATTTACGCCATGTTTTGTGCTGTTGTCGAACAGTTGTTTTAACCGAATTGCGGACGGAATAACCTTAATGTTATTTTAAAGTTTACCATAACACATTAAGCGGTGCTGTTATTGTGTTTTATTTATTTAAACTTTTAGTAAGCCTTCACAATATTATTTTACTACATAATTCTTAGTTGGAGCTATACAAACAATCTTTTACAGAAAAATATAGGCAACAGGCAAGTTTATTACGTTTTTGGCAAGGTTATTTTGCAAAATTTACAGTGAATTAAGAAAGTCTTGGCACATGATTTGTTATACGACATCCAAAGGTAAATTTATATATATTGAAACGGGCTTTAAAAATAAAACGAGCATATTAAGTATATGTATAAACTATTCTTAAATATATAGGCTTGCAAAAAATGTGTTACTTCGATATTCTGATAGTGAATAATATATAAATAGTGGGACCATACTTAATGCTTAGAATTAATAGGTTGCATATTTTTAGTGGAATTATAACAAAGATAATAATAAGGCAACGGCAGTAAAAGCTAATTAGAAAAAAAAGCACTAAGAGCATAAGAAACTGGGCTCGCCAGTACTAAACTTAGCGCACACCCCAAAAACTAGCTTATTTACAACAACAAAAATCAGGAAAAAGCAGATAAATACTTAGATAAAAACTGAAAAGCCCTACAGTTTGTATAACAAAGATTGCGGACTTTATTATTGTTTTAAATTTTCTGTTTTTTTAAACCTATGCAAATGTAACATCGTACCTAAAAATGGTAATTATAATATCTAGACAACGAGTTTCGCTTCCATTGAACTTGTAAGTTGTTATAATAAATATTAGAAACACTGCAAGTGCCACAACATTGCCATCTCCAGCGTTCGTTGTTGCACAGTCCTCGGTCGCGCACATACCGGCAGGCAGCGCTAGGAAGCCGACTGTTTATGGATCTATGCACTGTAAGGATGAAAAAACGAAAAAAAAACAATAAAAAAAGTGGTAAAAGGTAACTGTAATTTAGACTTTATTTAGTTGGTTAATTAGGATTAATTTTAAGCATTTGCAATATTAAAATAAAAAGCAAAAATAGATTAATACTCACCAAAAATTTTGATGTTTTAAGTTAGACTTACATGCATTTCACCAAAAATAAAAGTTTAATTATTTTATTAATTTGAAGAATTTACAAAAAAGCGCTGATTTGAAAAAAAAAAAAAAAAAAAAAAAGTAAAATGTTTGTATATTGGAAAACAAAGAAAAAAATGACAAAACTTATTTGAGGACTGTTTTAAGGATTTAGTTTTTAATTTCTTTTTGACGAGGTATTGGAGTATAAAGAGGTTTAGATTATTTTACTTAACTATATATTACAACAATAAAAAAAGTTACACTGCTTTTTGGGAGCTTTTTACAAAAATATAAACTTTTTTGTAACTTTAAAAGAACATTAACTCAAATTTAAAAAAAAACAACAAAAAAAACATAAAAAATCTACGGCGATAAAGAAACATTCAACGAGCCGACTTGCGACTGTTCTGAGACTACAGTTTCATTCACAGGAATTTCTGTTGTTGTGGCGACTGAAGAACTTAAAGTTTGTTCGACCTTCTGAGAGGTTTCCACTGTCTCCGACCTGCTCAATTCATAAAACTCATCGTCGGAGTAATAATACTCATTATAATCATAACTTGGAGACTGGTTTATGCTCTGATTGAATTGAAAACAGGTCCGGCAGCACAAAGTCGAGAATGGAGACATATCGCACCACTTATATTTGATGACGAAGGTGCAAGTTTTCGGGGAGAAGTCTCCGATATCAACTGAGAATGGAATTGAATTTAGTGGAGGGGGATCAAAATAAAAATTGTCAAATATGTTGTAAGCGGTTGTTCATTTAAAGTTGGTACCCATAATCAAAATGATATTCATTCCAAATTAATTTAAATCATTATTCCATAACCAAGATGAAAAATGAATCACAAAGAGGGTAATTTAAATGATTTTTCAAATGTTTAGACCAAATTAAAATCATAAAGTCGGTGTAAAAATCATCAAGAGTTGAAAATATCAATATTGATTCAATTGATGATTATTCCAAATAATTTAAATTATCATTGTATAATAATCAAGATAAATAGTAAGATTTAAATTTTCCAAGATATAATGGAGAATAAAATGATTTGATTTTTCAAATGTTTGGATCAAATTGAAATCATAAAAATCGGTATAAAAATCATGAAAGTTTTTGCATAAAGAGTAAGATTTGTCCATAGAAAAATCAATCAAAATAAAGATGCAGTAAACCAATAATTATGGCATTCCGAATCATTTAATGGCAAACAATCATTCAGATCGATTTGAATTTCAAACATGAAATGATTTTTGTTGATTTGGTATTTGTTAATTTGGTATTTGTTGATTTGGTATTTGTTGATTTGTATTTGTTGATTTGGTATTTGTTTATTTAGTATTTGTTGATTTGTAATTGTTGATTTGGTATTTGTTGTGGGATCATGCAGTTAGTTATATTGAGCACATGCAAATAAAAAAAAAAAAAAACAAACTGAAATGAAATAATAAATAAGAGCCATGCCATTAATTTAATTTTAATTACCAATTACACCAAATATTTTTAAAAACCAACAAATTAACCATTTCATTTGATGGCAAAATTAAAAACCAATCAATTACATATTTTTTAGACCATAAAGTTGTGTATAAACATGCCTTATTAGCCTTTTAACATTTAAAACAGAAGTTGTGACTGAAACATGACTTACTGTCGCGACACGGTTCCTCGCACTTGCCAGCAGTCACTTCAGCATGGTCCCTTCTTAACACCCTCTTTCCATTACACACTGTACAATGGTTTCTACTTGGTCCAATGCATGATCTACAGCTTGAGTGACAACTGCAGAAAAATGGAGTTTTTAAATTTGAATCTGTGTTTTTTTTGTGATTTTATTATTTAAAAAATGACAAATTGCATGAAAATGTAAATTTAAAGCTAAAAAACGTTTTAAGATAGAAAATACAGTTCAATTGGCAATTTTTTAAAGTTAGATTTTTAATATTTAAGTAAGTGTTTTTTTTATACTCTGTGATTTTATTATTTAAAACATCACAAATTGCAGTAAAAATGTCACAAATTTAAATATTTCCTTTTAAATAAAAGCTAAGAAATGTTTTAAAGAGAGAGAATACAGCTTAAGTGGCAACTGTTTCAAATCAGATATTTAGGTTTTAAATCTTTTTTTTAGTGCTTATATGTTTAAATTTTTAAACTAAACAAATTTCAGTAGAAATTGAGTTATATTTTTTGGATTAAAATTAAATTAAATATATGATGTATAAAATCTTATATTGACCTTGGTTTTGTTTCTATATAAAGGTGAAAAAAATATATTATACCTCATGTAATAAAAAGACATTTTCAGGCATTTTTAAAAGTTCGATAAATAAAATATTTAATAAAGTAACTTACGGTCTGCAGGTTTGTCTGTTGAAGTCTGGGTAATATCTTCTCTGGCAAGTTTGTGTACATCTGAAAAAACACTTTATTAACTATTAGCATCTAAACCATCATACAATTAATAAATTGTTAAAAAAATGTAATTAGTGCAATATTAACTTCACTATCAGTAACATGGTGTAGAAACACTTGCTTTACTACATGTGGTCTAGGGTTCGATTACCACTGCTCTCATGCTGTAGTGTGCCTAAGTTGGTATAAACAGTATAAACCTCTGGTGAGCCAACACTTAATCAGCAGCTTAATTATCGAGCAATTATAATCTATAATATCCCCAAAAAAAGTTCACTCAAGACTGGGTTGGGGTAACTAATGTTACTCTATGTCTAAGTTGTTAAGTCGACCTTTCCACGTCAAGGATATATAAAGCTTTATTAAAAAACTGTGTCTAAAATTGTGTGGAATAGCAATGTGTAAGTGATAAATATTTAATAAAGGAAAAAAAGGATTACCTCTGACGATGGAGTACAAAATTTCTTGCACATAAAGTGCATCTTGTCGGGTATCCCGTACAATCGATACATGAGTTATTGCAAGATCTACAACCTCCTGTTGCCGATAATAAATATTCACCGATGGGGCATGAGGGTCTGCATCTTCCCTCTTCAAATCTGTGAATTTCCAGAATTAAAAAAGTTGTAATTTCCACTTTTTTTGACATATTTTTTGGAAGGTTTTTTTACGACCGAATGTCAGAAAACAAAAAAAAGTGATTAATGGTTTGCCACTTATTTTTCCGAATTATTAAATTTTTACTTATGATTTTATATGTTTAGGTTCCAACACTTGGCTTTACTACATAATATCTGCTTCTAAATTCTGGTGTTAGGCAATGTAAATGATATTAAGTTCTGCTAGGCCAAAATTTTAACAGATTATATTTAAAATATTAATCAGCAAAGTTAACTCAACACTGAGTCAATGGCACAAATGCACTAATGTTACTGTTGGTTAAGGCCATATTTTTGGCATTTCAACTTTCACCCCAACTTAAATTAAAAGCAAAATTATTTTTATAAAACAACTTTAAAATCGCTAATAAATAAATTGGATTCAGCAAAGTCAACTCAAGACTGGGCCAAATTAACTAGTGTTACTGTGAGTTCAGGCAGTCAGCATCTTCCCATTAAAAATTCCACACTAATTTTACCCAACTTAAATTAAAGAAAAGTTCTTTTCATAAAACACCTTTTACTAATTTAATTTAATTCTTACATAAAAGCATTTCTGCATGATGTACATTGATGTTTATGGGTGCTGCAGGTTTTACAAGTATGACTACATCTCTCACATCTTTGTGTACCTGGGTTTAAAAAAAACACAATATTTTAATGAAAAAAAAACGAAACAAACCAAAGAAGAATTGTAACGAAATAAAGGTTTATTAAATATTTTGGTAAAAATTAGTTTTTTTTTAAAAAAGTTGTTATGTTTAATAAAAATCCTATAAAAAATTTTTTTTATTTATTTTCAAATTTTTAAAAAAATTTTAAACATGTTTAAAAATCTTGTTCTATTATGTTTAGGTTATGTCCTTTATTAAAAATAAATAAATATTTATAGATAACGAATATTAAAATTGTGAAATAGCAAAACAAAAAATTTTTCCTTTATTAAAAATAAATAAATATTTATAGATAACGAATATTAAAATTGTGAAATAGCAAAACAAAAAATTTGATACAAATATTAAAAGAATTACTTCTAAAGATGGCATACAAAATTTATTCAATTTTAAGTATTTAAAAATTTTGTTAAAAAATTTACTTAAATAATTAAAACTCACGAGAATTAAGAAATGAACCCTGATCGCAAGATACAACGCATGTTCCATCCACTAGAGTGTGCCCTCGATGACATGAAGTACAATTTTCCGACCCAGGACCTTCACAACTTGAACAAGTCCCCCAACAATCCTGTTGAGTTTAAGTTATTGTGGTTATAGGGTTTCAGTTTCAGTAGCGTACAAAAGTTCAACCAAATCTTTAAGTTTGACTTTTTAGTTTCCATATTTATAAACAACATTGAAAATAAATATCTATATGTGATGGAGCTTAGTGGATGATATATTTGTATGTTTTTCTTTATGTTTATAACAATTTAAATTAAAATGTTAAGATACTATGCTTAAACTAAAAAAAAATTAGCTTATTTATACTCTAAAGATTAAAACATTAAGCGTACCTGACAGACTTTGTCCTCAACATATTGTGAAGTTGCACAGGTTGGCACACATTCTCCCGATAATGTGGAAACATGTTTACATCTCTTACAATCCCTTGCACTTATTCCACAACAACCTATACACTCATCATGGCACAATACTTGCGAATAAACTAAAAATATTGAGATTCCATTATTCCTTTAGTTAAATAAAAATAACTAAAAAGGGTGGTGTAGTGTAGTGGTTAGAACACCTGATTTTACAACATAAGGTCTAGGGTTAGATTCCCACTCCTTCCAAGTCTTAATGCTTTTGGGTAGGTGTATATACAGTAAGATACCGCAAAAAGCAAAAAAACAATCTGCAATTAACGAGCAATTAGCAGAAAAATGTTTAATTATGTTTAGGCCAAGAAGTTACCCTTTTTTAAATCAATGATGAATTAAATTTAATAAATTGTACGCCTAAAACTTTGTAATGTTAAAATGTATGAATTTTGGCAGTTGGTTGTTATTAAGTTTTATGCACTAAATTTAAGCCCATACTGGTAAATTTTACTTTAAAACAACATAGAAATGCAAAAATGACGTTATCTTTTATATTTTACATGTTCTAAAACCATAAAAGTTTTAAAATATATTCACAAACTTGCTCTTCGGAAAAAAAATTATTTACAAAATTTCTTAAATTGTTTAATTAAAAAAAAAAAAAAATATTATTTTAACACGTTTATAAATTAAAAAAAAAAAATAATAATAAAAAAAAATTAGTTTATCACCTTTACAAAAAATTTTTAACAAAAATTTTTCAAATTACCTTCACAATTATCAAAGTGGTAGTTAGGTTGAGGATGTTCATCTGTTCCATAAAACACAAGTTGCCATTTTCTCAATACTCCGTGTCTGCTTGGATCTCTGTTACCCATCCTTCTGTTATTTATATTTAAAAGTGTTAAAAATATGTTACTTAAACTTAATTAAAATTTGATGTTTTTGAGTGTAAGCTTTTTTATATTTCTTTATCTACGATGTGGGAAGGTTGACTTTACGACTTAAACATAGAGTAACATTTGTTACCCTGACCCAGTCTCGAGTTGCCTGTGGCAGTTTGGGATATTATTCGTTAGATTTACTAAATATTTAATCTGTAAGATCATTATGCTTAATTTTGTTAAACTAAAAATTTGATTTTTTTATTGGTTTTTGGCTCAGCAGAAGTTTACACCATTTATGATGCTTTAATTAAAGGCACAAAAGCAGAAAAGCAGCAAGGATCAAACCAAAGACCTCATGTGTAAAAGTTAAAGCAAACATTTGTTACAAATTACATTAAAAAACAATCAACAAGGAGAAAAAAGTAGCTACCCCAATTAAAAGTTACTACCAACAACTTTTTTTGCCTTATTAAAAAAAAGTTCTTACCCAAACTTGGTGACCTTGGATGATCTAGGGAGGTCCTTGATAACCAGGGTCCAAACTCCCATTGGGTTTTCCCCCCATAAATGTGTTGTCATAAAATCCCATTCCACAAACCCCATCTTTGAGTGATCAAAATTTCTAAAAAATAAAAAAATTAATTAATTAAATAAAAAAAATAATAAAAAAAATATTACAAAAATTAATTTAAAAAAAATTAAAATAAATAATTAACTAAAAAGTTAATTAAAAAATTAAATAGAATGAAATTCCGACCTTTTCTCCAAAATATTTGATCTTGTTCCGCTTGGAGAAATGAGGAAGATCTGAAGGTCTCCTCTTCTTGGGTGATCCAGAGAGATCCGGAGGACAACATGCTCCAGGTATGAGATCTCGTTCACTCTTCGATGACACGCATTCATATCCATGGTAACCTGAAGTACCTCGTGTGGAACGATTCGACTAAAACGTTCATTAAATTAGTTTTTAATTTTAAGAATTTTTTTTAATATTTTTTTATTAGCCGACCTATTCTAAAATTGACATTTTAATTGTCATATAATAATAGCCACTTGTTCATAGAGTTTAATACATTAAAACCAACAGCCTAGCCCGCCATTCGGTCGACACTTTAAATGTTTTAATATGGTCACAACTTGCAATTAATATTTGCCCGTGATTATTTACCTACACACCACAAACAGTATTTTTTTAATCTTCTTTTATATTTTGTCTATAAATTGGACATATATATATATGGATATATTGGCTACTAAGCACCATTATATATAAATGACATCAGATAGATATGTCAGTCATAGCGGCTACGAGCCGAAAGGTTTTGGGTTTAAGCCCCACAAACGCCAAACTATTCGCCCTTAAGCCTGGCGTTCACAGATAGTTTTAAACACACCGAAAGGTTTCGGGTTCGAGCCAAACCAATGCCTCACTATTTGCCCTTGAGCCTGGTGTTTACAGATAGCTTTACCACTTTACAACAGCATACCCTTGCCACATTAAAATATAAAAACCTATCAACTAAAAGTGATTCAGGAAAAAATAATAAAACAAAGAAACCTAACTGACAAACCTGGAAAGCCGTTGAGGACTTGAAACACACTCCTTATGTGGTGGGACTTGGTTCCAAATTTTGGCCACATGAGTGAGTGCAAGAGCATCCATTAACCCGAACCCAAACACATGAGACACATTAAATCCAGCCCCATTTACTACCCAGTCACCTGCATGCAATCTGTGATGTAATAATGAAAACTGTTATTGTGTGGTGTCATTAATGTGGGATTTATATTTTGATTGAGATTGTTGTAACTATTGTAAAACATTAAAATAATAACATTTTTCATTGAATTATTTTTTTCCACTGCTTGCATGTTGTAACATTTTAAATATGACCCGAGGTTCTGGGTTTGATTACCACCGCTGTAATATTGTGGCATCCTTAAATAGGACCTTAGGTCCTAGGTTTGATTTCTACTGCTAGCATGTTGTTAAATCTTTATGTTAACCTTAGGTCCTAGGTTTGATTTTAACTACCGTTATATGGTAACAATTCTGAGTAAAATCATTGAACCTGGGTTTGATTCTTACTACTAGCAATGCATAGCATCCTCAAATAAGACTTTGGGTTCTGGATTTGATTTCTACTGCTAGCATGTTGTAAAACTCTTAAGTTAACCTTAGGTCCTGGGTTTAATTCCCACTGCAGTCATATTATATCATTTTAAAACAATACATAAAATCTTAGGTCTAATTTCCACCGCTGAGAAGTTGTAGCATTCTAAAATAGAACTTAAGGACCAGGGTTTGATTCCTTCTGCAAACACTCTTAAGTAAGATGCGAAAAACACAATATTTAAGACAAAAAAAAACATTAACGAGTTCATGAAATATATTACTAGGCCAACAACATAATAAATATTAAAAACACAAAGCAACCTTACCCAGCAGAGTTAGCAGTCCTAACAATAACATGTTGTACGTCCCTCCATGTAAGGTTAGGGTTGGCATGTAACATTAAAGCAATTAACCCTGAAGCCATGGGGGCTGAAGCACTTGTACCAGTATGAAAGTGGGTGCAAGAGCTGTGTAAATCAGTAGTCACCTGGAAATAGAAAAAGGTTGAATTTTTGTAAAAAATTGGAAATGTGTAAACTAAATAACTAGACCAAAATTACTATTACTACATAGTTGGATACCTAATAAAAGAATTAAATTAGGATTTTTGTTTAGAAAACAATTTTAGTTTTTTGTAAAAATGTAGAAATGTTTAAATTAAATTATACAACAATAATTTGTATCACTTAATATCAATTGAAGTAATGAAAATTGGATTTTTGCTTAGCTTTTTAGGTAATAATAACAAAATTTAGAAAGTTGTATTTTTAACACTTTAGATTAAAGCTTTTTTTATGTTTTTAGGTTACCTAAATTCAACCAAAAAAGTTAGTATTTTTAAGTTTATAAAATAAAAAATAAAGTATTTGTTAATATACCTAATAAAAATATATGAATAAAATTCAAACTAAATAAAAAAACAAAGAAAAAATAAAAATAAAATTATTTTCTCCGAAAAAATAAATTTTTACAGTTCTTAAAACTTAAAAAATGTTGAAGTGAAAAACAAATTAATAACACTCATAACACTTAGTTAAAAAGATCAGGTTACAGCGTAACATGGAGGTAACGCATTCATTTCATCTCAACCACTAAACTTATTGACCTGTTTCCAACTTATATTACATTAAAGAATAAAGTTGTTGGAATTTTACTACATTTTAGGGTAAACATTCCTACCCAGTCACGGTTTTAACTTATAAAAAATCACACTAACCCTACAAAAGAACGTAAAAAATCTCTCCAAACCAAAGTTACATAAGGTTTTTAAATTAGCAAAATTAGTTTAAATATTAAACAAAATTTTTTTGTTAAATCATGTTTATATATTCTATATTTTTTTACAATTAAGCTTTAAAATATAAAGTATATTATTAAGATTACAAAAAGACAAATTGAATAACAGAATTCCAATAACAACTTAACATTAAGACTTTTAAAAAACAAATGTAAAACAAAATTTTAAAATAAATAAAAAGGTCACAAAAATTAGGATAATTTTTTTGAAAGAGGGGTACTTTGTTTTTACAATTTTTCAAAATTTCATTTAAGAATGTTGTTTAAAAAACTTAAAATGAAAAACATTTAGATTTTAGCGGATGACTCACTTAACTTAACCTTTCAACATAAACTTCATAATAAACTAAAATCAAATGAGTCATGTAAAAGCAGGTATTTCATCATTCCTTCACCGAAGACAAAATTGTTAAAAACAGAATTTTAAAACCTTTTTAATGAAAATTTAATCCTTTTGTTTTTCTTTAAAAATGCAGTAAAATCATATTTGTATAAAGAAGATAAATCTTATAATACTTAGAATGCTGTAATCCTTAGTTGAACAAATATTTATTCTATGATTAATATTTACTCACTTATGGTTAGATTGTTGAGGCAGATTAAAGATTAAACTTTTAAATTAAAGTAAGAATAATATTAAAGTTTTAGAGATTGCAACACCTACAGATAATTGTTATGAAAAATATAGAATACGTGTGATATTAACAATATATTCTGCCTTATTTTTTCAAGTATAACAAACAAAATACAAAGGAAACATAACTACAACCAATATATAAGCAAATAACCCAACAATCTTCACTTGGTATTATATTGTTTAATAAAACAAACCAAATACAATTAAAAAAAAATAATATAAAAGCAAATAAACTACTCATTTTTTTAAATATTTGTTACAAAATGCTGTAAAAAAGTGTACAAAATATTTAAATTTTAAAGATAACAATTTAAATGAACAACAATTGCTAATCAGTGTATTCCACAAATCCTACAAGTTTTAGTTCAACATTAGTGGCATATTTACTGTCATGTAACATTAATATTAATTCAACTTACCACTTTCCCTTCATGCATTTCCCCACTACTGTATGTGCTAGCTAATGTGGAAGCACAGGCTTCAAGATACCATGGTCTATAACCATTCTGTGATATACTTACATGCAAGAAAGTAAAAAATAAAAACAAAATTAAAAAAAAATGCAAAAATAAAAATAAAAAAAATTTTGCAAAACATGAATAACATAAAATAAAAAAATGCAAAAATTATTGAACAAAATGTTAATAGTAAAGTCACCTGCTAACACCAATCGTATAAATTGAGTTAATATATCCATCACAAGAACAACTATCTTGATTATTTCCCCCATTCCCTGATGCCCACACAAATATTGAACCTTTTCCATTCCTCCCATATTGTGCTCCCTCCATGAAAGCTGTTCGGGCTGCTGGACCTGGGCCTAGAGGTAAATATTTTGGTTAATTTTAAAGGTTTAAATTCTATGACTTTTTCTATAAATAAAGTTATTGTCAAAACACAATGTACTTTGGTAAACAATTTTAAAACAATAAAATACTTAAACCCCTTTAACAGGCTTTACACATGATATAAAAAAATTACAAGATCAATAAAATAGTCGACAGGTAAAAGTGTCTACCCTGAGAATAAAAGTGCCTACTTTACTAAATAAAAGTGCCTACTTTACAAAATAAAAGTGTTAACCCACCATAAAAGTTCCTACCCTACTAAATAAAATGGTCTACTTTGTTAAATAAAGTCCCTACCCTAATGAATAAAAGTGCCTACCTTACTGAATAAAAGTTCCTACCCCACTAAATAAAATGGTCTACTTTGTTAAATAAAGTCCCTACCCTACTGAATAAAAGTGTCTACCCCACTGAATAAAAGTGCCTACCTTACTGAATAAAAGTTCCTACCCCACTGAATAAAATGGTCTACTTTGTTAAATAAAGTCCCTACCCTACTAAATAAAAGTGTCTACCCCACTGAATAAAAGTGTCTTCCCTAATGAATAAAAGTGCCTACCTTCTACCGTCTTCCCATCGTCATCTGGACCCCATGATGCACTGTAGATGTCGATGTGATCCCGGGCAAAGTTTAAAGATTTTGCTTCCACTTCATCTGTGACTTCTCCATCCAACATCCGAACTCCTGAGAAGATAAATTAAAAAAAATTGTAAAAAATTATATTCCGTTTAAGTAGCAAAAAAAAAAAATTTAGAGAAATTTAGTGGCATATGATTACCAGCCACAACTTGAAAAACAATAAAAATATGAATTAAAATTTTCTCTGTATTATAATCTGTAATGATAAAATAAAATCATAAAAAAGTCTAATATAATCCTTGTTTGAATTGTGATAATAATATATATTTGAAAAATGTAATAAAAATTATATTCAGTTCAAACTGCAAAAAAAAAAAAAATTAAAGATAGAAAGAAACGTGTTTTGACTATTTACAAAGAGCTCATTTAAAACATAAGAAATAATAGTTCATAGCCTGCCCTATAGTCAGCATTTTAATTGTCATAATATGGTTACAACTCTTAAGTAATATTTGCTTGTGCTTATATACTTACACACCACAAACAATAGTTTTATGTACTTATTTGCCTATAAATTGGAAATACGTATAATATATAATATAAACATATATTGCTCACTAATCGTTATTATACATGGATAATTTTAGAAATTTATTGTTATTAAATTGTGTGAGCATAATATGATAATTATGAAACCTTTTTAATGTAATTTTTTCAACTTTTTTTATATGATTCCATGGAATTGTTTTTCAATTTAAAATTTTACTAGAAATCCGTTCTAAATACACTTAAGATTGAAGTAAACTTTGATAATTCCACTAAACAAATAAAACATTAAAAGCAGATTTGCTTTTAATAAAAACTTCAACTTTTGCAACAAATAATTCGCTGAATTTTAATTTTAACTCCTAAAACAAATTTAAAAACTAAATATTCTTTGAAATTAAAATAAATATTCGAACGTATAAGGAGAAAATCTTTCAGGAGCAGAAAAATATTTTTATGAGGTCACAAACAAATAGATAATGGTAGTTGTTAAGGTCATAATAATATTTACTCCATTTTATGTAGAATTGGGTTAAACAATTAAAAACAAATAAAAAAAAAAAACGAAAAAAATCTAAAATTTTTATAAATAAAGCTTTAAAATTTTGAACTCAAATTAAGGTTATTATAAAGTTAATTATTTACCTAATTCTAGAATCTAAAAACATAAATGCCCTTTGCTCATTTTTAAGAAAGTTTGTGTAAACAAAGAAAAGTAAACACCGCAAAATTAAAAACTAAAATATTTTAAACTTTAAATCATCAGATATAACAAAATTACTTTTATAAAGCTAATAACAAATCTTACTACATTAGACCTTAAATCTAACTTTAAATAACAGTGCAAAAATTTTCTACGCCACAAATTTATGCCAATTAAAATGTCTACAATATTTTAAGCCAAATTTTAAACATTTTAAATGATACTAACATTCAAATTTTAGGATAATTCAGGGCAATTTAAAGTTATTTACAACATATATATATAGTAAAACCATTAGTTCTGTATTTAGAGATTTAATATTAGCTTAAAATGTCTTCCAACCAGCTAAAACCAAATTTGGCCCGCGTAGTGTAGTTGTAGGAACAACTCCTACACTACATGAGGTCCTGGGTTCGATTCCCAGTGATTTCATGCTGTAGCACCCTTGAGTAAAGTACTATAAACCGTTAAAAAACCCTAATCTATAATATTCCAAACTGCCACAGGCAACTCGAGATTGGGTCAGAGTAACAGTTGTTACTCCCTGTTTAGGTCGCGCATTCGACCTACCCAAATTGAGGATAAAGATATATAAAACAAAGTTTACCTCCAATCTTTGACTTGTAAGCTATCCCCACTCCACATAAATGATTGTTCAACTGCATGGCCACCACCCCAGCACATCGAGTTCCATGTTTATTCTCATTTGTTTCATCATAACGAGGTGTAGGATCTGAATCTTTACTGTTAATATCACATGAAGCTAACTGATCCTGTTGGAAACAAAAAAAAAGTTTTAAAAAATGAAAAAAAAGAAATTTGTAACAGTTTTACAAAAACAAACTTTCGAATAAAAATTAAATTTTTATAATTTACAAATAAAAGTCTTTACTTTTTAAACTATTGAAACTCAAATGCAAGATTAGACCAAAATTGAACCCTATTTTATAAATTCTTTTTGGACCCTATTTTATAAAGTCTTTTACAACAGCCAAATTTAAAAAAAATTGTTTCAAATAGAAAACAAAAAACCCAAAAAGTTGTTCCAAATGCAATAACCTAAACTTAAATTTAAGCAAAAATAAGATATACCATACTAACCTTAACCTTAGCAATTAGCCTTAGCAATTAGCAACAACCTTAACCTTAGCAATTAGCAACACAGAGAAGAAAAAATTTATAAATATTTCACATAATTGTTTTATACCCAATACAACATATCTCACATGTATAAAACAGAAATTTCAAACTTACATAATTATTCCTTATATCCGGGTGATTGGTTTCAATTCCATCATCTAATATCGTACAAACCACTCCTTCTCCATTAAACCCTGCCTTCCATGCATCCTCAACCCTCATACTACATGGACAAACTGACTGATTCGTCGACCCACAGTGCTGTAAAATAAGGGTAAAATTAAATTATTGTATATTGAGTTTTTGTGAATTTTTGTGTAAGGTATATATATTTTTTTTTACATTGTTTAATAAAGGTATATATAATTTTTATACAAAGAATTTTTTGTTATTGCATTTGTAGTATCAATTTTATTGCAAATTAATTATTTTTTTTAATTTTAAGTTAATTTTTGTAAAGTAATGTAACTTTAATAAGAAAATATATATAAAAATTCTAACCATTAAAAAAAACAATTATTAGTTAATAAAGTATATGATAGCTTTCATTCTCAAAGATAAAAATTAGTTTAAATTCACATGAAAACAAATTTAAAGATAAAAAAAAGTTTTCACAAAATTTTAACTTTCTTTCAACACCTTAGTTAAAAGGAAATGAAGATATAATTGGCACATATCAACACAGTCTTGTCTGAATTCTTAGACTTTTACTCAACTTTAACTTCCTGTTTAATTTCAGGTAAAACATTAAAGTGATTTAAAATCAAATTTGAAAGTGGAAATTAAACAATATTATATAACAGAGCTATAAAAACCATTCAGAATAAACAAAAAAAATTATATTAACTCAACATTGGGCATTTAAAATAATAAAACAAAAAAATTTTGAAAAAAACAACTTTGATTATGCTGTAGATTATGCTGTTCTCATGCTGTAGCACCCTAGAGTAAGGCGCTATAAACAGTATAAACCCCTGCTGAGCCAGCACTTAATCAGCAGTATAATTATTGGGCAATTATAATCTATAAAATATCCCATAATGTTACTCTATGTTTAAGTCGCGCATTCGACTTTTCCACATTGAGGATAAAGATATATACAAAAAAAACAAGATAAGAGTTTACCACCCACCATGTACCACATTGATTCCCACGAAGGGTCGTTAATTTCAGTTAAAATTTTTATTGCGTCTCTTTTCACTCGAGTGTAAACTTCCATTCTCTCAGCTGATATTACCTAGAAATAAGATAAAAAATTTGTTTTTTGAGTTTGATTAATATTTAAAAATTACTACAAAAGGGAATTTGGATCACATGTAGTTCACAGTCCTTAAAAATGTTAAGATTGTAAAATTAAAGAACACATGAGACATGAACCAAAAAAGTATCACGAACAATTGCCTTTACATTAATTATCGCAAATATAAAATAATATTAATTTATTATAAAATATTGTGATTATAGAGTAAGAATTCAATTATCAATAGAGGATTGGAGTAGTAAAATATGTATTAAAAAAGGGGATAAAAAATTTAACAAAAACTATAAAATTTTAGAATTTTTATCATTTTCAAAATAATAATTCACAAAAATGCATTTACTTGCAAAATTAGTTTTACAAACACAATATAATTTATAAGATTACCTCACTCATTCTTAACAAGTGTTTTACAAGATGTCTATGCCTGTCGGAAACCTCCAACGATCTTTTACTTATTCGATGATTCTTAAACTTATACCAACCTTGCAACGTCCCAACCTTTAATTTAAAAAAAAATTTAAATCATAAAAATCAAAAATTTAGAATTTGTTGTAAAAGACTTAGAAGCATTTAAAGCATTTGAATTTTAGTCAAAGATTTAGATTGCATTTTTACTTGACTTTTACATTCTTATAAAAAAAAATGTCTTGAGGTCCTAGGTTTAATTCCTAATGCATGCTTTTAAAATTTTATTTTAGCAATATTACATAAATAATAACACAGAGCATTTTTAAATTTAATGTTAAAGTTTGTATTTTACCTATACTGTAACATTCTTATATAAGAGATTTCCTTAAGGTCGTGGGTTTCAATCTTAATGCACGATTATAAAATTTTTTGGGTCATTTTTAGACAAAACTTTAAAATAGGCAGCATGGTGTAGTAGTAAGAACACTTGCTATACCACCATGAGGTCGTGGGTTCAATTCCCACTGCTCTCATGCTGTAGCACCCTTGAGTAAGGCGCTATAAACGGTATGAACTCCTGCTGAGTCAGCCCTTAATCAGCAGCATAATTATTGAGCAATTACAATCTATAATATCCCAAACTGCCACAGGCAACTCGAGACTGGGTCAGGGTAACTGATGTTACTCTATGTTTAGGTTGTAAGTTCGACCTTCCCACATCGAGGATAAAGATAATACAAAAAAATTTTTTTTTATTTTTACCTGTCCCATGTTAACTAATCCATTTAGTCTTGCAATTCTTGTAGCATCTGAATAACCTCCGTCAATTTTAACCATATATTCGTTCAAATATAAATGTCGTTTTGCTTCAAGTTTATCAGGGAACAAAAAGTATAAAAATAAACACAAATAAAAATGCTTCATTGTCGTTGTTTGGTGAATTTTCATTTTATTTAAAATTTTTAAGTTGACGACCTGCATCAACTAAAACAGAAAATTAAATTTAAAAAACAGATTTTAAATGCTGTTAGTTTTAATTATTTTATACTATAAAGGGATTAAAATTTAGTGAAAGAAGACTTTTTAAAAGAAAATTCTGTTTTGTGTTTTGCTCAGTATGACCTATTTATTATTGTTTTCACTTCATCAAAACGAAAAATATACCATTACCAAATATCCTTCAGTTTTAGCTTTTTAATTAGAAAAAGTGGTTTACTGCAATTCTAAAAGCATCTGCCAATAACTTTGCGACTATCTATTACATTATTAAATTAAGCCTATTTTAAAAGAATCTAAGAATAGCTTATCCTAATAATTGGGGCACTTATCAATATTTAAAGCAACTTTTACCTAATAAAACGTATATATAAAACACACGTGGATATGACATTTTTGTTATTGCATAGAGTTTATAAAACTAAACAATTTTAACTGTATTAGTAATTAAACGTTAAAATCCTTGGCTGTTCTATACTTTGCCATGTATTTAAAATACAATTTTAATCTTAGATTGGACTAAAACTGTTCAAGTTTTAATCCTTTGTTGAATGATTCGATTTCGCTTTGTTAGCCTCGCTTATGCAGCGATGAAGTCGTTTGCAAAACGAGAGAGAGCAACTTTTGTTCGAAAAAAAGAAAAAGGAGAAAAAAAGAAGAAAAAAAATTTTTCGAATTTATTTTTTGCTCAAAAGTGCATTCCATTCTTAAGAAAAAAATATAATTAAAATGCCTTAATAAACTTTAACCAATCTTGAATAATGTTTAAATATATAAAGTTTCTTTTATTTACCTTGTCCTAAATAAAAACTATATCTATAAACCTTTTAAATATCCATTAAAAAAATAATTAAAAAAAAATTAGGCATCAATATCTTGATTAAAAGCTTATCTGCTATAAACACAAAACCCTAATCCACAATCAAAAAAGGAATTCAGTTTAATTTGTCAAGCAGATGGTATAGCTGAAATCAATATAGTAGAATAGTGATTTAAAAGTGAAGTGCACTAGGCGACCTGGTTGAGGGTTACTCCACGAAGCATTGAATATATGAGTAACGTATTTTTAAAGCATTGTAGCAATTCAGTAAAAGACATTTAAAAGATATATTGCTTTTGAAAATTTAATTTTAATGTTTAGAAAAATAAGATAAAAACTTAAAGCTTAAATAAAAGCCATAGTCTTTTTATAGAAATTTTGTAATTTTAAATGGTATAGAATAGGCGAATAGTTTTCCATAAGTTTACTACAGGAAAAGTCTTAGTATTAAAAGTTAAATTAAAAGTATTTTAAATACGTAAATAGTTTTAAAATACAAAACAAACTACAAATTTGTTGTTGTATTAGTTATTTAATGTTTAAAAAAGTGCGCTTAAAATTAAAGAAAAAAGCTAAACACAACCTTACAAAATCGTTCTTAAACCCAGTTTTTAAACCACAAGATTTATAAACAAATTGTAAGTTTTGTTCTCTTAAAAAGTAATCCATATACAAAGAAGCTTAGTAGACAAATATAAGCTCAAAAAATAAATAAAACTGCCTTTTGTGGTGCGTGGGTAAATTATCACAGGCAAATATTAGTTAACAGTTGCGACCATATTAAAACAGTTATAAAGCAGCCTGTAGAACAGACAGTCAACTAAAATACCAAAATCAACTACAGCTTATTTTAAGTCAATTAAAAACACAATAAGCAAACAATTCTTTTTCGTATTTTTGTTGTTATGTATTTTGGTTACCGTCAGCCTTTTATAATTAATAATTAATGAGTGTAATTTACACAAAGGCACTTTGCATTACAAAGAGTATTATAGTAAGCTTTCAATATACTTCTAGAACTTTAAGAATTAGGTTTGTTTTAAAGCAGTTTTTGTGTGTCTTTGAATACATATATTTGCAAAACAACGTTACTTTTTATAATATTTTTAAAGAACAATTAAATGTTATGTTTTAAAATGAAGTTGAAAAGTTATATTAATACTAAAAAGTTCTTTTAAATATCTATATGAAGATATATTTAAATATTTGATAAAATTAGTTATTTATCAGAAAGTTATTATCAGGCATTTTTTTCTATCGGACAGAATTAATTTTAAAGTTCTTATAAAACGACTTTATCACTAAATTTAAATTTTTTAAATTTGAGACCACCTTATAGAAGACGTTTAAGATTCATACAAAATTAAGAATAAAATGTGTAACTATTAAATCAAAAAGGTTTAACGTTAAATAGAGTTAAAATCCGTCCAATGAAAGCTAAAAAATCAAATTAAGTCATTTTTTGGTCACTATGCTTATTTAAATCAACCCTAGCATTAACCACCCTTTAAAAAAATTTTTCTCTGTTACAGAAATATAACATAGTTTTTATAGTTAGTTAACGATAATTTATATTTAAAATATGTTGGCAACCAATAATAGTCGTCTTCTAAAACGAAGTAATCTCCAAACTGAACAAAATTTAAATCAAAAATTAAAAGAAAATAAAAGTGGAACTTCGATTGTTACTTGTGACCTCACAAAGCCGAAAGATAAAACAATGGAAAAAATAAAGGTAACGTTTGAGAAATTAATTTTTTGTAATTATAAAAAAAAATATTTTTACTTCAATTTACAATTTTTTTTTGTCCTTTATCTATTAAAAAACCGACAGCGTGTTGTAGTGGTCAGAACACTTGGCTTTACTACATGAGGTCGTGGGTTCGAACCCCTCTGCTTTCATGCTGTAGCGCCCTAGAGTAAGGCGCTATAAGCGATATAAACTCATGTTGAGTCAGCACTTAATTAGCAGAATAATTACTGGGCAATTATAATCTATAATATCCCAAACTGCCACAGGCAACTCGAGACTGGATCGGGGTATCTAAAGTTACTCTAAGTTTAGGTCGTAAAGTCGACCTCTCCCACATTGAGGATAAGTAAATGTGTAAAAAACACAAATTATTCCTAAATAAAACAACTTTAAAACATTACCTTAGCGCACAATGTCGAATTTCGTAAACAACTTAAATTATTCATGATCTAGACAGAATTTTAATTAACCCTTCAAACGAATGTTTTATTTTATTTAGAACGACGATAAATTAAAACATGACGTCATCACGGGAATACCAAATATTCAACCACAAAAAAGTTAGTTAAAAAAGTGAATTATTTCAATAAATAAAACAATTAAAAAAATTTAATTATCATTAACACAATGCCTATTGTTTTAGATAATTAAACAATATTCAATTATCTTCTAACAATAATTAACTTAATTTTTACTTCAGGTGTTGCCAAGGTAACGCTAGAAAGTTTACCTGCTAAAAACAAGCGCACGGGGACCCCTAGCGGACGTTGTTTATCCCCGGACGGATTCAACCCAAGACCGCTTAGCGCAAAAGTTATTTTACCCCATATTGGACAAAAAAGCAGCCTTATTGATGACTTCACTCGTTCTAAACGTTTTCCGAAACCAAAACAAGAAGAATTTAAGTTTTCACCCCCACATTTCACCCAGAACGAAGCTGGAGGCAAAAATTTGAGTTTTAATTCGAATGTTGAGAAAAATATTAACGTGGCTGATCTAAAAGGTCTGACCTGTGTCAAACAACCCGTGGCACCGAAGCCTAGAAACAGTAACAACCCTTCCTCTCGTCCGTTGTCAAGTAGACGACAGTTACCCCCTGAAAATCACCCCCTAAACACGGGACTCACCCCCTCCAAACCAATAAAACCCAAAAATTCCCAAAATAAACCGACCCTGAGCGTTCGAAACTTACAGATAACTGATAGTCAACAAACAGATGACATTATGACGTCAAAATCGATGCCGACTCGAGTTCGATTGCATTCGAGAGGACTTCAATCGAATTCTAGAATGAAAGAATTAAGAAGCACTCACCCTCCTTACCCAACCAAAAATTAATTAACAAAATTAATGTCAAGTTGTACTTGATAGTTTTAATACAATTTTGTAATTATCCAATATTTAATTAAATTCAGTTTTAAATTTATTTTTAAATCAATTTTGTTGCTATTATTTATTTTGACTAAGCACCTTCAATGTTCAATATAAACATAGTGCATACTATTAACATAGTTTAAATTTATTTATTCTCAATGTGGAAAGGTCGACTTCTTGACCTAAACACAGAGTAACATTTGTTACCCCGACCCAGTCTTAAGTTGCCTTTTGGCAGTTTCAGATATTATAGATTATTATTGCTCGGTAAGCTGCTGATTAGGTGTTATTTCAGGAGTTTATACCGTTTATAGCACCTTACTCAAGGGCACTACAGCATAAGAGCAGTGGGAATTAAACGCACGACCTCATGTAGTGTAGCAAGTGTTTTAACTACTACCACGCTTTCGGCTCTCCATAATATTGACACTATTAACTTAATCCACTACCCTGCTTGCTCTAATTTTCAACCAAATTTAGTTATAGCTGTTATGTACATTTTTGCCAACTATTGGTTATAAGATTGACCCATTTATGTTAATTAAAGTAAATCCAAAAATGTGCGAAAACTTAAAACGTCATTAAAATAAACTGTTTCTACTATTACGTTATGTTGTTTATGTCAAAAATTAAGTCAATATTATCGTTTTAAAATACAAGTTAAATAAATATTCTTAATATTTAACTCAGTTAAAAACTTAAATTTTATTTGAACAAACTTGATTTAAATATTTGTTTATCACTTACAATTACGTAATAAAAGCCCCCACTATGTATGTCATAAACTTGATTTTAAAAGCATAATGTATTTGGTATGTTAAGTAAATTTGCCGTATTACTTCATAAAACCGAACCGAAAATAAGACTTTTTTTATTAACCCAATATTAACCTAATCTTTTCTTGATAAAGTCCTTTAAATTTCGGTAAATAACTGGATCCAAATTTCGGTGAAATGTAACTTTCGTAAAATGATTTTCGAAATATTGTCATATGCCCGAAAATGTTATTTCACCTAAACTTTGGAAATTTTTAACCTTATTTTACCCCAATCCTTCTTGAAGAAATGCCACTTAATTTAAAAAAAAATTCACGTAAATTTCGGTCAAATTCCGGCAGCGTGGTGTAGTGGTAAAAACACTTGCTACACCACACATGAGGTCGTGGGTTCAATCCCCACTGCTCTCATGCTGTAGCGCCCTTGAGTAAGGCGCTATAAACGGTATGAACTCCTGCTGAGCCAGCACTTAATCAGCAGCTTAATTACCGGGCAATTATAATCTCTATAATATCCAAAACTGCAACTCGAGACTGGGTCGGAGTAACTGATGTTACTCTATGTTTAAGTTGCGCATTAGACTTTCCCACATCGAGGATAAATTTATATAAAAAAAGGATTTCGGTTAAAGCGACAAACCCCAAAGGTTAAAAATACAAAATTCCCAAATTGAATTTCTTCGAACTTCGATTCCAATTTATTTACAATTCTCAATAAAAACTAAACACACAGTGCAAATCGAAAGCGTACTAAGTTGTACTATTATGACGTCATCAATCGGTTGTACTATGACGCAACATACAAGAAAAAATACAATGCAAAAAAAAATCAGAAAGCGTTTGTGAAAAAAAAATGGACGAAAAAAATTCGCATAAATTTTTGCATTGAAAAGTCTGGATATAAGCGAAAACAATCAAGTTTACTAGGGTAAAGGTAACGGAGCTTGACAACAGGGTGTACCACGTGACCACTCTTAGTTACGACCACGTGGTTGGTACGTGACTTTTATTTGTTTACATATAAGAGTGATTCATATCATTGTGATGAAAAAATATTTGAAATTATTGCGAAATTTTAAGGAGAAAAATTTTACTAAAATTCTAGCAATACTTGTACAAATTAAAAAATTATGATAATTATAAAAAAGATTTAAAATTAATTAATTAATTATTTTTAAAGGCTTTTTTTTAGTTAGAAAATAATATTTATAAATACTTTAGTATAATTTAGAAATTCTAAAATGCATAAATACTTGTGTTAACGATGTTACTTTTAACTAATTAATCCAATTAAGTAAACAACAAAAACATAAAATTTTGACTTTAAAGATTGAAATATTGATGACAATGCACAAAGGAGCAACAATGAACTGATTGTCAACAATTATTAGTTTCACAATGAAACAAAATCACAATGACAAAAAAATAAGTATTTTATAATTAAAATATATCTTATTTAATTCTTAAAATATTTTAATTAAACAAAAACAAACTAATATTAAATTAAAACACATTTAAAATATATAGCTAACAACATTTTAAGGCACAAATAAAATAAACATAAATATTCTGTTATTTTTATAATTAATATATTAATATTTAAAAATTAAAAAAATGACAAGTCATAATGGTGGTATGAATCACAATAGAGCCATTGTTTATTACATCATAATGGATTTTATTATGCAGTAAAATATGTGTTAAAATTATTTTTATCTACTTTAATGTTTAACATTTATTGGTCCCATGATTTAACTTAGCTTTATAATTTATTGAAAATAGAAATTTACTTTATATTTGGTTACTCTATACAATTTTTTTTAACGAGGGTTTTAAGTCGTTTCAGAAATACAAATATTTATTTAACATTCTTGTTTAAAAAGTGAATTTAAAATTTAATTTTACATAAATGATGTTAAATTTTTTTTATTTTTAATTTAGTAATTTTTAGCTTTAATTTGGTATTAAAATTGTTTATTTAAGCAGATTTGAATGGGCAATATTTTAATACTTTTAACAACAATAAAAAAAAATAGATATTTTAAAAAACCCAAAATTTTTTTAGAACTTCATTAATATTATGAAACTTAATAATTATTTGACAAAAATAATTTAATTATGCCCTTGAGTCAAGTCAATTTACATTTAAAATAGATTTTTGTAAAATTTTGGTTTATACGGTGAATAATTTCTGCAAAAATTTAAATTAATAAACTATTTGTAGAAAATATAAAAAAAACTTAAATTTTTGGCAAATATTTTGTTTTTTGAGTAAAATTTCAAATTAGCTTCTTTTAAAAAATTAAATATTAAAATTAGATTCATAGTAAATAAATGTGATTGAATATTAACAATGTATTATTTTCTATACACAAAGATTATTTTATTCAAACATTTTTTGATAAATTGGTCAATAGTTCAAAATTTATAATGATATTAAAACTTAATATTTAAATGGTTTTACATTAAAAATGTCATTTTTTATTATTTATCTACTTTATGTTTTTTAAAAATTATTTAATGGTTTAAAGCCTAAAATTTTAGCAATAATTAACCTATTCAGGTGAAGTGAACCTAGCATTATATTTTTGCAATTTTTGCACTTTTTATTTAAGTGTTTTGGTATATATATATTAATGGTTAATATTCAATTTCTTTAGCATTTTTTTTCATGTAAAGCAATACATTAAAGAGTATGTTTTAAGGGGAAACCGACTTAAAATAAACAGGATATTAAAAATTATGATTAATTTCCCTTTCTGTTTAATTCGCAAAAAGGATCACATTAAATTAATTTAAGTACAAACCACAATTTTAACATTTCAAAAACATCGAAAAAATGTTATATTTTAAATTATAACCTAACACCAAAACTAATTACTTTAAAATTACACAAATACCAATTTAAAAAAAATATTTTAAACAGCTCAAAAAAAACACAAAGTATTTAATAATTCTTAAGTATCAGTAATATAAAGTTAAAACACCACTTCAACCCACCTTTCACCTATATTCATCCAGCTCAGGCAGTTGATTGTTTGTCATAAGACTAATTGTGTGCAAATATAATAAAGAAGCAATATAATGAGAATCAAAATGAGTGCAAAGTTGTCCCATTAATGGTGAGGTTTATGAAATAGTTTCCTGTGTATTGTAACAAGGGCTCGAGCCAAATTGGGCGATCAGGAATATTCTTATTTGGATTTTCGGTTTCTGTGGTTGTTGATTCTTGGTTGGGGTTAATTAGATTTGCCTAAAACCAATAAAAATTGTTAGCCATTAGCTGTTGAAGTATTTTTTGTCATATGCATCTATTTTGTCAAATTAAAACCTGTTTTCTAGCCATTACTTAATCAAAATTCCTGTTAGCTGTAACGGTGCTTACTTTTTTATATTTACCTATTTTACTTAATTAAAACATTTTTTTTTGTATATATTTTTATCCTCGATGTGGGAAAGTCGAATGCGCAACTTAAACATAGAGTAATATCAGTTACCCTGGCCCAGTCTTGAGTTGCCTGTGGCAGTTTGGAAAAATTGCCTGATAATTAAGCTGCTGATTAAGTGTTGGCTCAGCAGGAGTTCATACCGTTTATAGTGCCTTACTCAAGTGTGCTACAGCATGGAATCAGTGGGGATTGAACCCACGACCTCATGTGTGGTGTACCATTTATATTTTTAGCCACTATAAAATCAAAATGTAAATGGGGTTATTAATTTTCATTAGGCAAAGTAAATACACATAAAAGAAATACAAATAAACCACGAAAATACAAAATATATATACATATATTTAACAAATTTTCTTACATTCATCCATAAGCTCAGATGAATAAAAACAACTCCGATAAAAAAGCTTATACTGAAAAGTGTGAAGAAATGAAACAAAATATGCCGTTCATGACCTCTGTAACAACAATAAGCTTTGTTATGTAACAATTAAATTATAAATTCCATTGTTGAATCATACTGAAATCTTTTATGTTGTAAGAAATAACCACCTTCAAAAAACTCTTTAAAATTTGATGGTCTTATAATATCTATTTAATTTTTTAACAAGGGTTTATTTATATAATTTCATTTTACAAATATATATTTAGTTTAATTTTAGCTTATAAGTTAAAATAAAAATTGTAAACTTTTCTATATTAGCATTAAAAATGTCATAATTTAACAAATAAAAAACTTTATTAAAACAAAAATACTAAAAAAAACAAATAATTTAAAATAAAAATACTAAAAAAAAACAAATAATATATACATAAAATTTGAAATAAAAAATAGTTAAAGAATTGTATTAAACTTATATTATTCTACCTTATTCCCTCATAAAATTTATCATCAGAATTTTGTTTCTTCTGTTTCGATGTTCCAGCTTTATCCTCAATATTTTCATTTTTTTCCGACATTTTTGCTAAATTGTCATTATTCCCCGTCATTACAACAGAATAACTTTGTCTCTTGGTGAAAAAATAAAAAATTTAGATTTTTATTGACTAAGTAATTTAAAAAAACAGCCTTAATTTAAAAACAGTCATAATTTTAAAATCTATATTTTTTCAAACTTTTTGTTTTTTATATATATTCCAAATAGCAGATGGTAAAATCTTTTTATTAATATCGTTAAATAATAAATATATTTATATACATAAAAATTATATATCTACGTTAAAATTGCATATATTAAAAGCAGCCCTAATCTGTTTATAACGCTTTAAACGGTTTTAAAACTGCAATATCATTTAAAGTCTATTTAAATAATACCAAACCAAAATAAATTTAAAATTTTTAAAAGTTTTATTTATAAATAGCGGTGTTATTGTAAGCAATAAGTTATTTATATTTACTAAACCACGTGGCTCGGTTATATTTGCTCAAAATCTTAACATCACAAGTTGACTAAATAACATGCGAACCAAAACCGCAGACGGAAAGTAAGTAGAAAAAAAATAACAACGTCAAAGTCTGTTGGTAGACTTAAGGTAACTGATAATTGCCGTATATTAAAAAAATTATTTAATTCTATAAACAGATTATCAGTTAAACCCCAAACCAAACTGTTTATTCTTGAATATAAACACGCCCATTAATTTACCAATCAAACCACATTTTTGCGACCAAAATTTTCACGAAAAAAGTTAGAAAAATAAACAAAAAGTGTTTCCAAATAATTATCGAAAAATGTTTTTTTTTCGATTTCTAAAAATAACTTGTTGGTTTTATTTTTATCAAAATAAAAAATAAGTTTAACCTTACGTATAAATAGTTAATAAAACATAAAAAAAAAACATTCACCTAACTGAAATTCTTTTTCTTTTATGTAGCCTAAATCATTGAAGATAGCAGTAGTACATATTATTTAAAATCCAGTAAGCAGGCAGTATTTAGTTTATATAACGATCACTACAGATGATTGGAGCCGAATTAATGCCATTCTACACTTGATTAAATCGTGAGTTTACCTATAATTTACATACATTCTATCACCCACGTTTCTTGAAAGAAAAATAAACAAAATTCACCACTCAATAAAATACCTAAACTTTGTAAGAACAACTCCAAACATAAGTCAAACGGGTCGACCATTAAAATCTAACAGGAATAAATAATAATTTAAACTAATCACCCAAATTAACTTAAATTTTAGGAATGGGCGGGAATAACAAAATAACAAAATCTATTAAATGTTGTTATTTTAATTTGCTTTGTATCTGGTTTATTATTTAAACGTGATTTCACTATTTCGCGCTTTTAACATAATAAATACAGAAAGTATTTTTAATATATTTGTAATATGATTAACAGTAAAGAAAACATTGGCAATTCATCTTTTTTATTTTGATCCTTTTTTTGCCTAAATTCAAAAATCGAATTCACAATTGTCAATTTTTGTTTTTGGCGTCATATTGATTCTATCTATGACGTCACGTTCATGATTATGACGGTCTTTAACACAACACCATCAACAAGTTTTTCAATTCTCCGACAACTCGCTATCACTCACAACCTCTCCTCCGACCGACACAAAACTGCCATCACTCCCCCCCACCCCGTTGTTGCTATCCTCCCCCTCGCTACTCAGAGCAAGGTCAAGGTTGGGGTTAGAGGTCGAATTGTTCGCCTCACTTAGTGCGGCATCCAAGTATGACGTCACAGGGTTGTTTATTACTGGTTCAGGTTCTGTCAATTAATGGTGATTAGTGAAAGTCTAGAACTCTTGGCTTAATTACATGAGGTCTCGGGTTCGATCCCCACTGCTTTCATAGCGTCCTTGAGTAAGTTGCTATAAACGGTATAAAGCACTAATCAGCAGCATAATTATCGGTCAATTATATTCTATAATATCCCAAACTGCCACAGGCAACTCGAAACTGGGTCGGAGTAACTGATGTTACTCTATGTTTAGGTCGTTAAGTTGACCTTTCTACATTGAATAGATACTAAAAAGAGTAATCTTATGTAGTAAAATCAACATAATCTAACAATATTATTTGTACAAAAATAAAAAATGTTTACCTTTAACTTGCTGGGTTGGTTGAGATGGAATTGGGGGAATAGTTAACGAATCTTCTCTACCTGGATCACTTATTTCACTATCTGAACCTTTAAGTAATAACAACAGGAGTTACTTCAAGTTTAACATAAAAGTAACAGCCATACATTTAACCCTAACGTTAAGCTATATTTTACATTTCAAAAAATTATATAAAATATTCCAAATATAGCAGATTTAAAACTTAAATTAAAAGTAAGTTATGATATAATACCATTACTTAAAACTATAACTGCCCATATGTCAAAAAATCATTTGACCAAATGGACATGTCCTTAAACACACAAAAAAAAGATTTTACATAAATTTAAGTTAACATTTTTAAAGAAATTAAAGGGATTTGTCCATAAGATTGTTAGGGAAGTTTTTTTTAAAAAATGTTGTCGTTAAAAAATATATGTGTTGCCAAATGTCGGAATAACTTAAATTTAGACCAAGCTAATAGCACTACATAAGTTTAGACTATCGTTTTTTTCCAAAAGTAAGTTAGGGTGAGCTGGGGTTAATACAAAAAGTTTTATTATCAGTTTAAAGTCGATTTTTGGAATTTGACTTTTGGCTTAATGTCCAGTTAGTGTAAAGATTTTCATAAGGAAGGAAGCCACTTATAAAGGTCGTGGGTTCAATCCTCACTGCTCCCATGCTGTAGAACCCTTAAGCAAAGCGCTATAAACGGTATAAACTCTTGGTGAGCCAACACTTAATCAGCAGAATAATTATCGGGCAATTATAATCTATAATATTCCAAACTGCCACAGGTAACTCGAGACTGAGTTAGAGTAAAAGTTGTTACTCTATGTTTAGGTCACGCATTCGACTTTCCCACATCAAGAATAAAGATATATAAAAAAATACAATCATATAAAAACAGAACAACTTGAACTTGCTTAAATTGATATTACCCTTAAAAGATAAAGTTTTTTTAACATCACAACAAAACTTAAAAAACTTAAAACTTACGGGTAGCAAATGGGTTATCCCCTTCCATATCACCCTCACTGTCCCCCGACATTTCACCCTCTGACATCAACAGATCCTCCAACAATCGACTTTTGTTCGTCACATCATTTGCTGTAGTTGTTGTTGTGGCTTCCTGTAAAGCCTGCATATAAGAGAAAAGACTAAATTTTCTTTGGTAGGAAAGCAGGTATTACTACTGAAGAGCATGGGTTAGATTCCCACTATGGCCATTTTTTTTAAATGTTTGGACAGTAAAGTTAGCCTTCTTACATGTATATTTTATACCATTTATCTATATCCTCAGTGTAAAAAGTAACTTCGCAACCTAAACATAGAGTAACATCAGTTACTCTGACCCAGTCTCAGGTTTCCTTTAACAGTTTGGGATATTATATAGATTATAATTGCCCGATAATAAAACTGCTGATTAAGGATTTGCTTATACTGTTTATAGCGCCTTACTCAAGGATGTTACTTTTGAAATACATTGAGTTAAAGATATGTATTACTATGTGTTAAGCATATATAAATATTAAAATAAGGCAAAACTGTATTATTGAGTTACAGTGTTAAATTCTACTTATTTGTTTTATATTTAGTTAGGTTTTTTAATTTTACACGAATTACGAACCCTATTAAGTTGTTCGTCCATCATGTTTGTGTTTTCGCTCATCACTTCAACATCAACATCTGATTCAACACCAGTCTGTTGAACAACATTTGTATAAAGTTTAGTTATACCACACTGAATTGTTGAACAACATTTGTATTTAAAACAAGTTTGAACTTGATTATATAATTTAACACTTAAAAAAAAAATAATATTATTTATTTGAACAAACAATTATATTTCAAATTGCTTACCATCTTATCATCAGAAACATTAAATGACATGTTGCTATCTTCATCCATATCAAAATCCTATTAAAAAAATGGTAATTGAATAAAAATTTGTTAAAAAAAATATTAGTTTTTGTTTTTATTTATTTATGATGTGAAAGGCCAACTTAGTGACGTTTAGGATATTATTCAACATTTACCGAATGATTAATTTGCCAATTGTTTTTGGCCCGACAGAAGTTAATAATGTTTTAAGAGTCCTACTGCTGGACACTGCAATATAAATGCACTGGGTATTGAACCCAGAACCTCATGTTGTGAAGCCAAAGATTTTAACCCTTACACCTAATTGTTTGTATTTTTTCTGTTTGTATTTTTTAGCCATGGAGCGAATGTACATAACATCTAACTCTAATATATATTTTATACATTAATTAATTATTTAAATCTTACTCTTATAGAATCAGATGTATCATCAATATCAGCAGCTTCCGCCTCAGCTGCCTTTTTAGCAGCAGCAATATCATTCTCAAGCTGAGTTAAGTGAGAATCATATTCTTCCAGTGTCTTAGTGCAAACCTGTTAGAATAATACAACATGTGGTTAATTTCTTTATTTTTAATGTGGGGAAGTAGACTTCATGCCTTAAACATAGAGTAACATCAGTTACTCTGACCCCGTCTCAAGTTGCCTGTGGCAGTTTGGAATATTATAGATTATAATTGCCCGATAATTATGCTGCTGATTAAGTGTTGAATCGGCAGGAGTTTGTAATGTTTATAGCGCCTAGCATATCTTACTTAGAAGCACCACATAGGAGCAGTGGTATTTTTAAAATCACCTTCTTACAAAGAGAATAAGTAAAAGTTAATTCAGTTATTTGATTATTAATATTATTTTTAAACCCTTTTTTTTTAAAAAAAGAAAAAAAAGAAAAAGAAGTTAAACTTCTTACAATATTTAAATTCCTATATATTTAAACATGCTACTTTAACTTTTTTCAGAGCCATTAAAAGTGTGTTAAAATAATTGAAGTTTTTAACTTACTTTTACAATCTTCCTTGCTGTCTCAGTATAAGCAGAATTGGATCCATTAAACTTGATACTATTTGTTAAAACCAACTCAACATGCTCCATGAATTGACCTCTGTTCAGGTTAAAACATAATTCAATTAACTTATAACAACATTAAACACAAAAATAAACCTATATATATCAATATATATATATATATATATGTAAGTATATTTAATTAAAAGGCCTACAAGGTAAATAAAACTTTTACTTGTGGTGTGTGAGAAAATTATCAAGAACAAATAATAGTTAAGAGCTGGGGCCGCAATTTAACAGATAAAATGCAGGTTGTGGGGTAGGCAAGCAATATTAATAAAAAAAATTATTCTATCAATACTATAAGACTTTTAAATCAATGATGTATAATCTAGTCTTTATTTAAAAAATTATGTTTTATTTATTTGAAGTAATAATTCACCTATTTTGGTAAATATGTTTTTGAACATTCTTCCTTATAGTACCAAGATCCATTGGTTTTTGAACCACATTGTAATAATCTTGAACAAACTTCTTGTTAACTGGGTTGTGGAATGGCCAAGACTGTGTTAAATAAAACAACATATTTATATTCCAACTATATTTTAAATATATATTTATCCTTGATGTGGGAAGGTCGAATTCACAACCTAAACATAGAGTAACATCAGTTACTCCGACCCAGTCTCGAGTTGCCTGTGGCAGTTTGGGATATTATAGATTATAATTGCCTGATAATAACCTACTGATTGGTTTTTGGCTTGGCAGATTTAAGTTATTTTTGCTTTTTGTATGTTTGTTATTAATCAGTAAGATTTCCTAGATTCCCATTTTGAGATTATATTAAATGATTTAAACAACGTTTAGAAGTATACAACATTAATAAACATACTCCATGGTAAGCAAAAAAATATAAACATTATACAAACATAACAAAAATGTTATTGCAATCAAAAATAAATTAGCAAAAATTATAAAAAAATATAAATTTTGAGTAATATTATTTTTTAGAATAAAACCCCTACCTCTGGTACTGCCATCATCTTCTGTTTTAGAATATTATCGAGGATAAAGCTAAACGCAACTTGATCGTCATCATCTAATAACGGGTTGATCGCTTTCTCAAGTCTCATCAATTTATCCTCAAGTACCTAAAAATATTAAAAAAATTTTCAACCAAATTATTAAAAATATATCTAAATTATTTAATTTTTAGAAAAAAATATTTTAAAAAAATGTCAAAGTTAGGTAATCTATAAATAATAAAGCTTAGTGAACAATAGATATATATATATGTCCAATTTATAGGCCTACAAAATAAATTAAACTGCCATTTATGGTGGGAGGGTAAATTATCACTGGCAAATATTAGTTAAGAGTTGCAACCATATTACAACAATTGAGTGTAAGGTAGGCTCGACTAGCTAATATAATGGAGTTTAGTGGTTGATATGTGAATATCTTTCCAATTAAAAGGCCTTTAAAATAAACTGCCGTTTGTGGTGCACGGGCAAGTTATTGAAGGCAAATATTAGTTGCAACCATTACATATATTGGAATTTAGTGGTTGATATGTATATGTATGTCCAATCTTATAGTTGTAATAAAAAACTATTGCTTATGGTACTTGGGTAAATTTATAACGGCAATTCCAAGTTAAGAGTTGCAATAATTCTACAGAAACTGAAATGCCGACCATATTGCAAGGGCAGGCTATTACCTTGTATATATAAGGGAGCCTATTCAAAAGAACATGTATAAGCCTAATTTTGATTTTGTTGAATGTGTGACTTAAATGTAAAGTAACATAAGTTACTCCGACCCAGTCTCGAGTTAACTTTTGCAGTTTGGGATATAATATAGATTATAATTGCCCGGTAATTATGCTGCTAATTTATTGCTGGCTCAGCAGGAGTTCATACCGTTTATAGCACCTTACTCAAGGACGCTACAGCATAAGATCAGTGGGATTGAACCCACGAAAAGAACATGTATAAGCCTAATTTTGATTTTGTCGAATGTGTTACTTAAACATAGAGTAACATCAGTTACTCCGACCCAGTCTCGAGTTGCCTGTGGCAGTTTGGGATATAATATAGATTATAATTGCCCGATAATTATGCTGCTAATTTATTGCTGGCTCAGCAGGAGTTCATACCGTTTATAGCACCTTACTCAAGGACGCTACAGCATGAGATCAGTGGGGATTGAACCCACGACCTCATGTGTGGTATAGCAAGTGTTCTTACCACTACACCACGCCGCTGGTCAATGCAATAATATAATCTTACCTTGAATTGATCTTCCATATATTGCAACATACTTTGTGAAACCTTAGTAAGAGGGGATTCTATTCCGTTGTAGATCCGTGAGTTGGCCACAATAAGTTCAACATGTTCCCGAAAGTCAGCTCTGGATAAATAATTATGCTTCCGGAGGTTCTCTCTCATTGTCTGTAAAATTAAAATAACAAAGGTTAAGATAAACAAAAAATTCATTTAAAATGAAATATATAATGTGAAGTTAACTTAAGATCAAACACAAAAAAAGTGTTCTTACCACTATACCATAACGGCAGCGTGGTGTAGTGGTTAGAACACTTACTACACCACACATAAGGTCGTGGGTTCAATCCCCACTGATCTCATGCTGTAGCGCCCTTAAGTGAGGCGATATAAACGGTATGAACTCCTGCTGAGCCAGCACTTAATCATCAGCATAATTACCGGGCAATTATGGTCTCTATAATATCCCAAACTGCCACAGGCAACTCGAGACTGGGTCGGAGTAACTGATGTTACTCTTTGTTTAAGTCGCGCATTCGACTTTCCCACATCGAGGATAAAGATATATACAAAAAAAAAGCACCCAATTAAAATAAAACATCAAAAGTGAAAATAACTGAAGTCAGATGCAGAAATTTGAGGGAAATTAATCCAGGATTAATGCTGATTTTAAGTTTAAGTCACACCAAGATAAAATCTACAGATTGGTTTTTAGCTCAGCAGGAGTTTATACTGTTATTAGGTCTCTACTTAAGGGCATGAGAGCAGTAAAGGGGGACCTCATGTAGTAAGCTTAGTGATCTTATTACTATACTTTATTACCTGCAAGTCCATTGGTTTCTCAATAATTTTGTGATAATCTTTTACAGATCTTGGATTAACTGGACATTTAAATGGCTCAATCTAAAAACAAAGAAAAAATTTTTTGAATTATTTATGTAAAAACTACAGATTTTTATTTAAAAAAAAGGTCTTTTAAGTAAAAATGTAAAACTTTCTGTCCTTTTAAATCAATCAATAAAAACAGAAAATTATAAATAATAACATTATTCACTAATAAATGTAATCACTTATTTAAAAAAAAAACAGGCTAAAAAATTATTAAGTTTGACAATTTTTTAGCTTAATGACATAGATTAATAAAAATATATATGCAAAATTCCACTTCAAAAATCAAGGATAATCAAGAATAGATTTTATTGAAAAAATACTAAAACCCTTAAACTCACATCGGGCAAATCTCTCATTCCATTAAGCACGTTCTCAAGTAAAGTTGACAAAGTAACAACAGGGTCGGCTCTCCTTCGTTCCTTCTTCTTCGTGATTCGTGTTAAATAATCACAATGTGTCACTGAACCCTGTATATTAAATATAACTTTATTTAGCAGTGTCCACCCATTACATTAAAAACCATTTAACCAAATAAATATTTTTGTAAAAACCCAAATTCATAAATTTCTTTAATGCCATTCCCTTTTTTACATAAAAAAAATTCCGATTATTTGTACTTATCGGCTCTCATGAATCTAAAGATTACAAATTATACAAGAAAATTAGCTGGGACCATACAATATGACAGAAAATTATTCAGTACCGCATTGTACAAGAGAGAATTACCAAAGTTTTAATAAGAACCATAAAGTAAAAGTGATCCAAAAAAGACCTTACACAAACGGCCCACAGAATAAGAAAACTGCCATTTGTGGTGCTCAGGGTAAATTATTGTGGGCAAATGATAGTAAAGAGTTGCAACCATATTACAACAAACAAAATCCCAACTAAAATATAAGTTATTAAATATTTTTAAATAAAATAATGTTAAAACTAAATGATAGACCACCTGATATCTTCTTTTTTTCCTAGGAACAGGAGTGGAATAGATAGAAGATGTGCTTGGAGTTGATTCTGGGTTTTTAAATTTCAAAACCAAAGATTTTCTGCGGACCAACTCAGCTCTATTAAGTAAAGTTTACAAAATTAAACATTTTTTAAAAACGAAAATAATATACAATTAACACCTATAAATACTTACAATATGCGGCTTAATAACATTAGATATTATATTTAAAAATTTATACAACATAACATAATCACAATAAAAATATTCAAAAAAGAGTATAAATAATAATTATTATCATATAAATGGAACATAATTATTTAAAATAAAATCCTCAAAGTAAATCCTAGTTGTTCGAAATATGAATGTATCATAATCTAAACCTATTACATTACAGTTATAGTTGATTATATTTAATTGGAGAGTTGATTATATTTAATTGTGTTGTTTGTTGTATGGTGATTTTAAGCTATCTGTAAATGCTTGATTCGAGGGTAAACGGTGTGGCATTGGTGCATCTTTCACCTAATCTATGGCTAAAATCAGTAAACCAAACAACTAAAAATCTATATGTAATATGCATATATATATATATATATATATATATATATATATATATATAATGAGCCCTTTGGACAATACATTCATGTATTTTTTATGAATGTCCAAATAAGCATTCGAATAAAAAAACTGCTGTTTGTGGTGCCTGTGTAAATTACAAGCAAATAAAATTTTAACATATTAGGCAACTATAATTTCAATTGTACAGTGGGCTATCGATTAGTTTCGATAAAGAACCTAGCCAGCTAAAACATGAAAGAAACAAAAACTTAAATCCCATAAACTCACTGCTTAAATATATCCTTGGATAAAGTGATCTTCGTTCCATCAACCTTCACTAAATTTTGTGAATCGGTGAAGATCTTCTTCTCCATATCCTCTTCTTGTTCCTGGGTCAAAGCTACGGGGCGATCAGGGAATGTTTTGTTGTACGCAGGGCAATACCTGTTTGTTCTCATATGACCCAAGCCCCCACAAGCCCCACATTTCATTTGCTAAAAAAAAATAATAATAATACTGGGTAAAGAAAATTACAATTTGACAAACTACATTGACTTATATAAAAGAAATTATTTCGCATTATATTTGTCACAAGATTGAATAACTAAATAATCTAATTATTACTGATAGTTTAAAAGTTAATTGCTCCATATGATGTTTGCAGTAACATATCTATATTAAAACTTAAGTAAATATATGTTTTAATGTTGAATTTAATGGTCTTAAAATAGGAACTTTTGTTTGTGGCGTGCAGGTAAATTATCACTAGCAAATTTAGGTTGGAAACTAAAAAACCATATTATGACAATTTAAATATCAACTGTTAGGCAAGTTATCTACAAGTTTTAATATGGTATAATGTAAGTAAACCGTATAATCAATATATAACGAAGCCTGGTGGCCCCTATATACATATCTATATATTTATGTCCAGAATTTAGTTGAAACCTCTGTTTATGGTGCATTGGTAAATTATTGCAGGCAAATATTGTTGTGAGTTGCCATATTATAATTTAAAGCAAAAGAAAACAACCAAATTAAATTGTAACTTAATTGTAAGTCATTTCAAACAAGGTCAATCAAAACAGTAATAACATAGCAATAACTTTACATAATAAAAAACATCAAAGAACTTCAACTTACTGAACCAGCCTTGCTGTTATCCACTTTCACATCATTTCCTCTTTTATCTTTTTTTCTCTCACTATTCTCCTTCTCCTGGTTCCTCTTGATCCTCCTTAACTGATCCTGGATCCTCCTTTTCTCTCTTCTCATCTCCTCCCGATGTTGCTCGTCCAACATCATGAACTTCCGGATAAAATCTTCATTCTGGAAAATAAAAATGTTTCAGATTGTTTGAGGTTAACATATTGGCAGAATTATGAGTCAGAACTTTTTCCTGAAAAACTGAATCTTAGTTAAAGATGCTACAACATGCCAGAAACACAAATAAAGGTTGAAATCTAAAGTCTTTTATTAAGAATGCTATGCCAGCAGTAAGAATTAAACCCAGGACCTAACATTTTACTCAAAGATTCTACAACATGCCAGCAGTGGAAATCAAACCAAGGACTCTGAGTCTTAATATAATAAGATGCTACAACAGCTTGCAATGGCAATTAAACCAAAGACCCCAGGTAACTTAAAAATGCTATAAAATGCCAGAAATAGAAATCAAACCCCGGAACACAGTTTTTACTGAAAAATGCTAAATAATACTACAAAATGTCATTAGTGGGAATCAAACCCGTAACCTTTTTAATCTAACCCAAATAATATCCAGTTTTAAAATTTTTTAAACCGAACATACTCCCTTAACTTGCAATGAAATATAAATTAGTATAATTACCTTAGAAGATCTGATTCTGACATAAGCATCGATAACTTCAGTTTTTCTCACAATCTCGGTTCGAACAAATTCTGTTCCGTCTTCTTCTCTAAACTTTCGATGAATTTTCATACATCTGCCAGCCTATAATAATAAACATAAAAGTAAATCATGATTTTTGAGCAGCTAAAAGTTAACATTTAGCAAAATAAAAATGTTTAACAGTTTCGCATTAAGAAAATACAAAAAACAGGTTTTTATACACATTTTTTATACACATTTTCTTTATACACATTTTTTTATACACATTTTCTTTATACACATTTTTATCTGAAAGTTAACAGGTCAAATTTACCAATATAAAAAAGTTTAAATGTTTTGCATTAGAAAAATACAAAAACAGGGGTAATAGAGCCTGATAGAGCAAAATATAAGCCTAATAGTGCTTTAAAACTTAATTTAAAAATCACTTACATAAAAAGTTAAAAACAGATTTAGGTTTAGACGTTTAAACAGAGTTATAATTAAAAAAAAAAATACTAATAATCTAAGTTTATATTTAAAACTGTTTTACATAAATAATGCAACTAAAAAATTGATTAAAAATATTTTTTTAACAGTTTTTATAAACATTTTTATCCTCGATGTGGTCGACTTCACGACCTAAACATAGAGTAACATTCGTTACTCCGACCCAGTCTCGAGTTGCCTGTGGCAGTTTGGGATATTATAGATTATAATTACTCGATAATTATACTGTTGATTAGGTGCTGGCTCAGCAGGAGTTTATACTGTTTATAGCGCCTTACTCAAGGGCGCAACAACATATGAGCAGTTGGGATTGAACCAAGACCTTCTGTAGTAAAGTAAAGTGTTCTGATTACTACAAAACAGAATAAAAATAATTACCAATGATCCTAAGTTTGCCACTCCTGCATTTTCCTCCTCTTGTTTTTTCCCTTTCCTCCTCCTCCTCCTCCTGTGCTCTTCTCCTCCGAGTTCATCATCTTCATTAACTCCTTCCTTTCCTGCTCCTCCTTCTCCATCGACATCTAGTGGTCAAAATATATGAAGATAAAGAAGTTTACTAAAATTTATAAAAAAATAAAACAAACAGATTTAAAAAAATTTTTTTATAAAAAGTAATGTTTGGAATAATTTAAAATTGTTTATTTTTTATGATATAAATTACAGTAATTTATAATTTTAAATTAATATTAAGGATAAGCATTACTTAATAATATCAACATATTAACCTGTACAGTTGACTTTCTATTACTCAATATATTCTCAATATTTTTTCCCATCTCTTCAAAATCAGAGTCGTCAGCTGAACTACTATCTTCATCTGTTGATAAAATTTCACGGGACGATAAAACCCTGAGTATAAAAGAAGAAAGAGTTTAGTTGTTTTATAAATTTATAAATTTTAATACCTATTTAGAGTTTAAAAAAAAGAATTTTTGTTATTTTTTTAATCGTAAAAATCTATTTTGTGGTTCATATTATAATTGATCCATTTTAAAATTTTTTTTTAGTTTGTTTTATTTTTAACTTAATAGTCATTACTATAAACTAAAGTATTACCTTTTAATTTGTTTTTAAATGTTTGTAACATGAAAAATAAATATTACTGGAATAAAGATATTAATTTATTAATTTTTTTAACTTGAACAAATACCAATAAAAATGTTAAAATTAAATTACAAATTAAAAATTATTTAAAAAATAAAATTAAAAATGTAAATATAAAAATAATACTTTAATAATAAAAAAACTATTATATTTTAAAAATGTTAAAATCAAATTACAAATTAAAAATTATTTAAAAAATAAAGTTAAAAATGTAAATATAAAAATAATATTTCAATAAAAAAAAACTATTATTTAAACTAAAAAACTGAACACAGAGGTGATTAAAATGGTAAAAAGATTAGTTGAAATAAGCAGGAAATTTATGACAATCCCCATTTCCTTAAATCTTTATTCTCTATAAATTCTCTTTATAATTTCCACTATTCACCATACTATATAATAGCAGGCATGTGCTACATACATACAGTGTTTTCAACATTATTCATAGCTGGTTTATTTTTAGATATTCAGATTTATTGTTTTTATATTTTCCACTATCAATTTACTATAATAGAATATTGAATACATTAGCAAAGCAATGTAAGGATAGATTTAAATGTTATTTATAAAGAGTATAACTTATATTTCTATAAATATCTGGTTTAAAACATATGTTTATGTTAGTGTATTAGTATATAGAATATAAACATGTTTGTTTTTTTTTTAGCTTATATATTTTCATAATATAGCACGATATATATTTAAAAGTTATTTAAATTTAGATGTCTATATAGTTTTAAAACAACTATTTTACTTTAGAGTTTTAGATAAAAAGCTTTTATAAAGGTTTTATTAGGAATGTTTTATGTGTTTTTAGATTGAACACCATTATTTACTTTATTTTTAGTCGATTTTAAATAATAATTAAAGATATAATTAGCAATACCCAGTAAAAATGAGGCTATATGTCAGATTTTAATAACATCCATATTCAGTATTAGGTATTTACCAGAAATTTTTATTATTCAGTCTATAAATAACTTAAAAATAATTCTATATAAATTAAATTTATTTAAACAAATTAAAAATTTTTCCACAAATATGAAAAAAAATAGATCAAAATTTATCTGTAAAAATATATAAAAACCTTAAAATTAAATTAATTTTAAAAACTAGTAAAATATAGGCAATAAGATATAAAAGGTAAAATACAATAAAGAAGGCAAACCAGGATACAGACAATAGACAAACAAAACTCTAATTTATCTTCTCAATGTTTGAATAAGAATTTACTTAAGTAAAGGACCATAAAATATCAATTTAATCGTCCTGTATTGACATTAGGAGCATAAAATAAGTCTTAATAATAGTGAAGTGCTTTATTATAATAACTAGCTTTAGAATATAATAGAAAGGTTATTTATTATCTTAATTTATTAATAACAAAGATTTAAAATATTGGGTATTGGCAAATAAAAAGTATATTAAAAAAAAAATTATTAAATAGAGTGTGAAAAAGCTTACTAATTTAAAACTATACAGTTAGAATAATTTAATTTACAATATGGGTACTAATTTTACTGTTACAAAACAAAAACTTAGTAATAGTAGTTAAAAAAGTCTTTAAATCTTAATGTAATGTCATGTTATATTGTAAATAGTATTAGTATTAATAAATTTTTGGCATGTTTTAAGTTATAAAAATAATTGTATCATTTTTTAACCCTAAAAATGTGTTGGTAATTATATATTACATTCTTGTCACTTTAAATAATGCCCAAGATTTTAAATATAAAAAAAAAACTGTAGCCAGAAATTCTAAAGCAAATATAAAATTAAAAAATTACAGAGACTATCACCAATAACAAAGCCTTACAGACAGACTAAAAAGCAGTGAAGTAAAGCAGTTACACATGATCAGGTTAGTGGGAAATTTTACTTGAAGTTGAATAATGAGAAAAAAAATTTTGAAACGTGGACAGTTTTGGAAATTGAACAGTAAGTTAAGTATAGTGTATTATAATGGTTTAAAGTCAGTAGTTAAATGTGTTAAAAATAGCAAGTTAAATAAGGTAAAAATACTGCTAATGATAAACTAATAAAAATTTAACCATTTGATATTACTTTAAACCTAATGTCTGAAATATTATTATAAATTTAATGCAAATAAATTGATTATTGTTTTATATTTTTACTAACAGTAAGTTACGTACAATTTAAAGCTAATATAGTTATTTTAACTAAACTAGTGTTTATATTAGAAAAAAAAAAAATTTATAAAAATATTGAATAACAAAATTAGTGCATTTTAGAGTATTCATTTCATTTAGATTTTAAAACATATTGTTATTAAATCTTATTATTCTGAACCGATATGTTAAAAGAATCAATTTAAATTTAATTAAAACATTTTGTAACCACTACTGTTCTATCTTAACAGTAAGACTATTCAATATTTTAAAATAAAAAAATAAAAGTTTTAGATTTCAGGAAAAAATCAAGATTTTTGATGAAAAATAAAAATATTAAGTTAAAATATAAAAAAAGGGAATTTTAAAATCTTTAATAAAAGTTTAAAAGATTATTATAAAATATAACCTAAATACAACTAAATCCCATTTTTAATTTAAAAAAAAGAGCTTATTTTATAAACTTAAATGTAGTGTAAATAATGTAAGAATATCAAGAAAGCACAACTTAAATATAAGTGAAAAGAAGCCAAATATATTGCTAGAAGTTTAGCCTAGAGAGAAGTTACGCACGACTTAAGTCCACAGCGAAGAAAGGGATAAAATAAACACAAGAATACAAAGAAAATATTGCTGACAAGTGCTTAAGGTTCAATGTATGACTATTTCAAGGGAATATAAGGTGATAAAAACTAGAAGTTTTATTTTGTATTTTAAGTTAAAAAATGTGTTTTAAAATATAAGAGCTTAAATAGTAGTTTAGGTTTAGGTTTTTAGTTAAAAAAAACTTTTGAATTTAAAGTGTAAAAGTTTAATATTTATAAGCGTTGTCCACTAGTTTTAAGGTTATATGTGTAATAAAAAGTACTTTCTTATTCTATATTTTAAGTTAGAAAATGTGTTTAAAATATAAGAGCTTGAATATTAATGTACAATTAGTTAGTAGATCAATATATATGTTAGTATGAGTATTTCAAACTCTATGTATTGTAGGTTTTATGTATACTTTGACATTAAGTGTAAAAGTTTAATATATATGAGTAGTGTACACTAGTTTGAAATTATGTTTATTATATATATTTTGTTATAATAATGTATAAGCGTTTAATGTATGAGTATTTCTAAGGATTATATATGTGATAAAAACAGGTAGTTTCTTATTTTGTATTTTCAGTTAAAAAAGGTGTCCAAAATTTGGAGTTTAAGTAAAATTGTACAAATATTATAGTAAGTAAAATATATGTTAGTTTAAGCATTTTAAACTTTATGTAATGTAAGTGTTATGTAAACAATACTTCAAAAAATATAGTACAAAGGTTTAAAATTCAAAAGTAGTTTACACTAGTTTATAATAATGTTTATTATATATATTCAGTTTTTAATATATATATTTTAAAACTTTATACACTTTAAAGCTTAGTAAAAAATGATAAAAATAATTTTAAAAATCATGGTTTTTAAAATTGTATAGTTAAATATATGTTAAATATAATTACTAAATAATTAGCACTTATAACAACAAAAATGTAGGTAATTTAAAGTCTTTTTTACTATATAAAATTATTATAATACCTTAAAAAAAAAAAATTTAATTATAAATTTAATTATTGTAAAATTGCACATGTAGCAAAAATCATACCATTACAAAGTCCAACTAAATTTAATAACATATTAATTACATCAATAATACCATACAATATATAACATAGGGTGTATAACATACAATCAGTTAATTGTATGCTATATATAATATATATTATAATGTATGGGTATTGTAAGATAAGATATCCATTAAAACAGTATGTTTAAGTAGGTTGTTTGTAGAACTGCTATCAGCCTTATACTTACAGTTTGTTGACTTAAAGTAAGGACAGCTTAAATTTAAACCGCTAGTGCTTAAAATTTTATGCCTTTTACATTAAAGTTATTCAAAATTTTAAGATGTATTATTTGCCAAAAATAGACAAAAATGTTAGAATTTAAAAGTTTGATGATATTTAAATAAGTAAAGTTTTACTAATTGTCTAACTTTTATAACATCTATGTAGGTAGTAAGTTAGTTAAAAAGTTGATAAATTCAGTTTTAATAAATTTTAATGTTATCAGAAAATTAATGCTATACTTAATGTAAAGGCTTTTTATAATACAAAGTCTACTAAAATACAACAATTAAAGTATTTTAACTATAGTAATTTCAAGTTTTTAGCTTCTGCTGTATGAATATACCACTACAATTTACCAAAATTTTACTAAATTTAAGTTTTATATATAATATAAATGAAAAAAAAACGAAATTATTTAAAGTTAAACTAAAACTAAACAATATTATTAAATAATATTTTGCAAAAACCTAAACTATGTTTTAAAATAAAGTTAAAATTTAACTGGTACAATGTTACTAAAAGGTTTACAGTATAGTTAAATTAGCATATTATTTTATATATAAATAAAACCCTAAATATAGTTAAAAACAAAATTTAACAAATTTTACATATTTTTAGATAAATACCACTGTAATAACTGTTATTCAATCAAAAAATAATTAAAATTTTCTTAAAATGGGAAAAGATAATATGACAACAAAGTTAATGGACGAGGAATTTGAAGAAGAAAGTCTGAGTGATGCCAACTCAGAAGATATTGAAGGAGAAACCACTGGTTTACAGAAGTTTAGAATAATTAAGGGAAGCACTGGGACCATGAGTAAGTTATAAACTTTACTTTAAATTTTTTATCAAATTTTTTAAAATTTAAATTAAACAAAACTTTAAGTCTGTATAAAAAATAATAAAATCACCTAATTTTATTTAAAACACTGATTTAAAGTTAAATTAAAACAAACTTAAAATTATTTTACATAGGTTATGCCATCAAAAATTTTTAAAAATGCATATTTTAACTTACTAAGAACAAATTCCCTTTTCATTCCAAATTTACTGCTTTTATACAATATTTCACACATTAATAAAAGTGTCAAAAAGAAATAAAAACTGACAATATCATGTTTTTAAACAGACCAAAATAATCAAATATTTAATCCTTATTTTACACTAAAACAGGGCTTTTAAATTTATACCAATTTTTAATCATTTTTTGAATTTATTTTTTAGGTGGATGCAGTCAAGTTATTGTTTTCCTAATGTTCTGGCTAGTTATGATGGGAATATGTATGCTAATGGTGCATATTGTTGCTCGTAATGATGTACACAGACAGACCATACTCTTGGTAGCATTAGCTGTCTCATGGATTGTACTTGCTAACATTTTCGCGGTTGCAGTGTTCGTTATCGACAAGTGTCATGCGTTTAATAAACAACCCCGACTGTCAGAGGCACTTGTTCACACACAATTCGCTCTTGGGGGGGTCATTGGGGGGTGGTTAGCGTTATGCTTAACTTGCTACCGCCCTCCTGGGGTGAAAAGTGAGCGAATATCGGGGTTTATTTGTAGAGGGATGATATTTTCCGCGATTGGTTTAGGTTTAATTGTGTTTGTTGTGTTAAGAATAATCGTGCCTAATGTTGGAGTTTTGTACCCACATTGAATGTTTAATTAAAGTTTAAATGCAGTAATTTATGGAATATGCAAAACTGAACAAGGAAACCAAAGATTTTTTTATTTTTCAACTGTTTTTAAGTTAACAAAAATATCCGAAGTCAACCAGAAAAATTTTAAACTATTTCGTATTTTGTGCTAATTTTTTTACCCATTTTTATTTAAATTTTATTATTTTATAGTTTTTAAAGATATTTTTGTTCAAAGGTACAAATATTTCTATATCAAGTGCTATTTTATACTTAACAAAACACTGATAAAACCATATCATAATCCTAAATATGACAAAAAAACAAAAAATCTTCTGAAGGAGAAAAATCAAAAATTGTAAAAATCGCAACTAACCATTTTTCATTGTGCTTATTAACACTAATTTGCTGTTTTATCCGAATACGCTTTTTCCGAATACTTAAGTGCTAAGTTGTTGTTATTTATAAGAAAATATTTATAGAAATAAAACTGTAAGAAAATTCTGATTTTTTGATTTGAAATGATTTAAAATGACTAAATATCAAGGTTTAAAAAAAAGGATGTAAAAAGATAGCTAACAATAAATATCAGGTTGTTATTAAATTAACTTTAAAAATAGAAATGATGTCATTTAACTGGAATTAAATTACAAAAACAACATCAATTGTATGTAAATTATCTACTGTCTATTTTTTAGACAAACACCAAGAGCCTTTAAACTAAAATACTAAAACAAATTTGTATGTAAATTAACTATTATATCTAACTTACAAACTTATCTAGTTAAATAAATAAATAAATTATATTTCAAATGACAAAAAAAGGTGATCTACAATAACTATACAATCAACTTTTTAAATAAATTTTACCAAAACACAATTACTTACTTAAGTAAAAGTATACACAAACTTCTGTATATAATAAAGCTTAGTAGACAATATTAAATTGCCTTTTTTATAGGCCTACAAAAAAAAATAAAACTGGTGTTTGTGGTGCATAGGTAAATTATCCCAGGCAAATTTCAAGAGTTGTAACCATACTACGAAAATTAAATTACAAACTGTTGGTCAAGCTATTGACAAGTTTATTAAAAATTATTCTTATAAAAAAAATTTTTAGTAAACAATCATCACAGTAAGTATATAAACACATTTTAATACACGGTACCAACCACAAAAGTTAACAATTTTTAAGGAAAATCCACTGATATTAAAATTAAGTAAAAATCTACCTTAATGGCAATGCAACCTTATGGTTAAGGCAGTGGAGAAGACAATACAAGGTCCTGGGTTCGATCCCCGCTGTTACCATGAGCTCAAAGCTATTATTAACCTAAACAAAAACAAATGAAACTAACTTGTTCTGAAGATCAAATAATCTCTGGCACTCCTCCTTATATTTCTCCTGGTGCTCCGCCACAGAGAATCTCGTACCCCGAGCAAATTTACTCGCCCCACCAGCCCCCGATCTTGCTTGCTCGGTGGACATGGTTCGCACGACATCGATCACCTCCCATCGAGATAATTTTTTAATCTGTGATGTAATAATAGATTAATATTTGTCACAATAAAAAGAAAGTTTTTACAAATCATAGTTTTCATGAATATGTATCAAAATTAGCCAAAATAATGTCTATCTATATATAACGTAGCTTGGTGGATGGTATGTAGCCAAGTATGTTCAATTTATAGGTCTACAAAATAAATAAAACTGCCATTTGTGGTGTGCAGTTGAATTATCACAACAAATATTTGTTGAGAGTTGTGAACCATTTTATGACAATTAAAATGCAGTCTGTAGGGCTGGCTACTAACTAGTACTTTAAATAAAGCACATTGTTTTATACAAGCCCAAAATTTATATTTTTTAAACTGATTTTTTTTACAACTGTTACCTCTTCATCTGGAACCCCAAACTTCTTGAGAAGTTGTTTGGCATTAGAAAGTGACAATCTTCGTAGATCTGCATCTGTTCCTGTCACTAACTTTTTAGGGGGTGCTGGGGCTGATTCAGCCTGCTAAAAGAGGGTAAATAAAAAGGTAAATTTTACCCAAATTTTAGGGGGTCAATAAAAGGTAAATTTTGTCAATTTTTTGGAGAAAATAAAGGAGTTAGTTTCACCCAATTTTCGGAGTAAATTAAAGAGTAAATTTACCCTTTTTTGGTAGGGGTTTAAATTGTAAATTCAATCCAATTTTTTGGGAGTAAATAAGAGAGTTACAAAGATTTACTTTTGTTTTTTCGTACAGTTAAACATCATAATTAATACTGCAATAATCAAATTAAAGTGGTAAAAAAACAATTTTTTAGCTTAACAGTTGTCCATATTTTAACATTAAAAAACAACTTAGATATCTTACTCTTGGTTGCTGTGGTTTCATTGGAACTTTAACATACGAGAAACCTTCACCACATCCTGTTGGATCTGCTTGTCCTGTTACCTGAGATGTTAAAGCTTGTTAAGCTTTTATGTTTATGTGAATAGTGGTGTATATGAAAAATATTATTTTAATACTAGCAAAAAATTAGTTTTGGCATTTTTAAAAGTGTTTTTAGCACTGGCAATTTAAATTAGAAGTTTAAAAAATACTGTATTGGGTTCTTGGTTTGATTACCACTGCTCTCATGCTGTAGAGCTCTTAAGTAAGGGGCTATAAACGGTATAAACTTCTGCTAAGCCAGCACTTAATCAACAGCATAATTACCGGGCAATTATAATCTATAATATCCCAAACTGCAAAAGTCAACTCAAGACTGGGTTGGAGTAACTGATGTTACTCTATGGTTAGGCCATGAAATTGACCTTCCAACATTGAAAATAAACATATTTTAAAAACATAGAGCATAGTCATTAGTTTTTAAAACTAAACATTGTAATTTACTTTCAGATATCATTAAAAAAAAATAAAGCTTTAAGAGCGTTATTATATAGATAAAAAGTTACTTGTAATAAACATTTTCCCTTCATAGCAGATATAAAAGCTCGCGTTGTATTCCAAGGTGCATTCAATACTTCCTCATCAACCTACAACAAGCAATACATTGATATTAATATAATAAAGCTGATATATGTATATGCTGTTAATGGTCAGAAAAATTATCTCAAGCAATATTATTTACAAGTAACGACCCTATAAAGACAATTTAAAACGCAGTCTAAAGACTATCCACGGAAATCAACAATTTGCTATCAAATATAGCGCATCAACGGTCTACTAAAACCCTAAAAAAAACACGATATAGATTATATTTTATTTTTTTAATAACAGTTAAGTCAGTGATATTTATATGTTTCATTTATAGGTCTTCAAAATAAATAAAACTGATGTATAAAAAAAAATTATTAGACAAATACAATTTAAAAATTGCAACCATATTACAAAAAATAAAATGCCAAACATATGGTGGGTTATTGACTAGTAGTACCAATGCAATATTGGTAAAAAAATAGCGTTAGCACAACTAATTTCAAACCTTCATCTGGTGTTCTTCTTCGTTATCATCCTCTGGAGTATACAACATCGTCTTCTCCCCGTACCCTGCATCTTTGAGTCTTTGTTCAGCTGCTATCATGCTACATCAATGTTCAAAGATAATTAACTTAACTAAAATTGCCTCCACTTTAACCAAAGACTTTAGTTGTAAGTAGTTGCTCTTAGAACAAATAGTAATTTAATTAACTTATAGTAACATACAAACCTGTAGAAAGCACAAGATTGCTCTGGTGAAACCATCGCTCTCATTTCCTCTTCAGTTGGAAGCCGAAACCCATGTTTAATCACCCACCAATTACTATCCTGACCTGTTCAGTTATTTTATTTAAGTTTAAGCAGATTGTGGTGAATGCTTGATAACCAACCAATTCTGTGCATTTCTTTATTTAAACAAAACTTAATTCCTACTACCCCAGCATCGAAGTGAGCTACTTGACAAAACTATTAGCAATTTTACTATTGACCCAGAGGTTTTAAATGTATACTAACAAGCCAAATAATTAACATTTTAGTTAAGAAGTTTCATTAATACCTATTTCAAAAAAGCAATAGTACATTTTACTAGTTAAACTACAGAATTAATACTTAATAAGACTTAATCAATCCAATATATAGTTGTATCTATAACATATAGATATGGGGATAAAGCTTAGTAGACGTTTTTTATGTTTATCAATTGTAAAAGCCTGCAAAAAATTCTGTTTGTGGAGGCCAGGTTAATTATTACAAGTATATATTAGTTTTAAGTGACCATATTATGACATATAAAATCCAATATTTAATGTATGTATGTTCAGTATAGAGACACAATTATAAACTCTGTATAAAATATGCCATAGAAAATATATGGGGCAACCTATCACTACAGTTAAAGTGTAGAACATATAATAAAAAGCAATAATAATGTTCACCTGTTCTGTTAAAATCTGAGCACAATTTCAATCTTTTTCTGATGCTACTTTCTGAATGATTTGGAAACGCTTTTCGTATTTCCTCCATTCTAATCTTTTTTGGATTGTCCTGGTTCTTGGCAAACATTCGATATATGTAAACCTATATAGAAATAACATTATTATAACTTAAATAAATAAATGATGTTTTTATAACTACATCTAATGTTAATTAAACCTTTTTACTTGTACAAGACTAAGATTAAAATAAAAATTTCTAATTTTTGATAAATCTAATGGGTTACACCACATGAGGTCGTGGGTATAATCCCCACTGCTCTCATGCTGTGGCGCCCTTGAGTAAGGCGCTATATACAGTATAAACTTCTGCTGAGCCAGCATTTAATCAGCAGCTTAATTACTGGTCAATTATAATCTATAATATCCCAAACTACCACAGGCAACTCGAGACTGGGTCGGAGTAACTGATGTTACTCTATGTTTAGTTCGCGCATTCGACCTTCCCACATCGAGGATAAAGATATATACACAAAAAATGTCAAAACGTAACAAAATAAATATCTTAGAAATTCTTTGTAAAAATGGAAAATACTTTAACTCACCTGTAGAAAGTCTCTCACATGATTGGTTGCCTTCTTGGAGTTAGGACCAGGTATTTCCACAAGAGGGCACTGTTGACCCACAGTGAATATGAAAGGAACATGTCTGATAAAGTAACTGGAAAAGCAAAATTTAAATAAACTGTAGCCTTAAAAAACTAACACAAAGTCAAATTAATTCAAATGATTAAGACATGCAGTTCAAAAGTCGTATATTGTCTTAAAAAGACAGCAGGTCTAGGGTTTGATTCCCACTGCCACCATGTTATAGTTAAGTTTTTTTATAGAGTATAAAACAACATACTATTGGCAAATCCAGAAAAAATAGTTAGCAGGTTTATAGGATCAGACAATATTACTAAATCAAAAAAAAAACTCTAACAATCATATTTTATTTTAAATATCAAATAATTATTTTAACCCTAGTTACTAGTAAATTGTATTAAACAAGAAATTTCTAATATACATATTAAATGGCCCTAGAAAAAAGTTGCTAATAAATTGTCACAAAACTACTTTATGATAAGATAAAAAAAAACAAAACAAAACAAACCGAATAAAATACAATACTGCTTTAAAAAACTTACTTATGTCTTGTTCTTATCAGTAGAAAGTCAGTGCTATTACTTCTATGTTCATAGATAGGGGAACGATACATATTACATTCAAATGCTTGTAAAGATTGACCGGGAGCTAAGGATCCAAGGAATGGAGAAGAATGACAAAACACAGTTTCACCGTAGCGATATCTTGTTGGATCAGAATCCTTATCCGGTTTCTAAAAGTCAATTAAACAAAAAATTATAATTTAGTAAACCACATTTATTTTTAACATAACTTCAAAAAAGGATTAATTTTAGTTATTTAGGTTTCACTCTTTAAAACAAATTTTAACTATATTTTCTTAACAGTTTAATGAAATTGTAAATAAAAAAAATATGGGAACCTTAAACAAGATTAATAGCTGTTAATAATTGAGATTATTAAACACATTAATTAGAAAAAATATAGTGATTATATTATAAGGGTTTCTTATACAGTAAAGATTATTTAAATAGCTTATATGTTTTAAAGAACCAAAATGTTAAATTAAGCAAAAATTATAAAGATTAAAAGTACGAATAATTTGTCGATTTTAACTTAAGTTCAAATAAACAAAAGTTTTAATAAATTTAAAACAACAAAAAACTAGTTTAACAATAAATCAACAACTGGTATAGTGGTCAGAAAACTTTAGGTCCTGGGTTTAATTCCAGTTGTTTTTCTACTGTTGCGATCTTCAGTAAAACGTTATAAACGATATAAACTGCTGCTAAATGTATAATAAACAAATAAGGTACTTACCCTTTTATGATAATTTTTAACCTTCAAAGCCATCCCAACTTGAGACAAAAGAGGAGGAAACTCCTCGCTATATTCACACAACACTAGGTGGCCATCAAGAGCTGTTAAATCATCCAACTTCCGCATAAAGAAGACTTCACCTCCTCCAGAAGCTGCTCTTTCTTGCTCACGTTGTTTTGCTCTAAAAAAAGTCATTAACTAAAAATTTGCAAAATTCTGTTTTTAAAAAAAATTAAAATTTGCCATAAATTGGTTTAATGACTCCAAAAAAGTTTACTTAAGTTTAACAAAAGATCAGAATTTACTTGAGGCAAACTCGACTTTAGTGACTTAAAAAAAATTAAAAAAAAAAAAACTTGAGTTTTTAATCCAGGATCAGAGTTCACTCAATTTTAGCTACTCCAAAAAAAGTTAACTTAAGTTTGATACAGGATCAGAGTAAATTCAAATTTAGGCCAAAATCAGAGTTAACTTGAGTTTAACTTAACTTTAGTGACTTCAAATAAGTAAACTCAAAATTAATTTGTGATCAGAGTCAACTCAAGCTTAACTTGAGATCAAAACTCAAGTTTAACTCAACTTTAGAATTTGCCCTAAATCGTGTTTATTGACTCCAAAAAAGTTTACTCAAGTTTGATCAAAGCTTACTCGAGGCAAATTTGTGACTTAAAAAAAATTAACTTGAGTTTTTATCCAGGATCAGAGTTTACTCATTTTAGCTACTCCAAAAAAAGGTAACTTAAGTTTGATACAGCATCAGAGTAAATTCAAATTTAGGCCAAAATCGGAGTTAACTTGAGTTTAACTTAACTTTAGTGACTCTAAATAAGTAAACTCAAATTTAGATCGTAATCAGAGTCAACTTAAGCTTAACTTGAGATAAAAACTTGAGTTTTACTTAAATTTTTTGTGACTTTACCGTAAAAATAATTCTAGTAATTTATAACCACTTACTTTTTCCTTAAATGTTTCATAACACAGTGAACTTTATGGAACCCAGGTTTAGCTAGACTACCATGTTGGTACAACCTTAACTGAGGTCTGTGGAAGTGTTGAAGTTTAACCTGGTTCATGTTGGTGGAGAACAACATTGGATGAAGCTCCATAGCTGGGGTGGAATGCTAGAATAATAAAGAAAAATTTTAGTTTGCTAAAGTGGTATAATGGTCAAGACAGCAGACAAACAGTTTTTGGTTTAAGTCACACATACGCAACATTATTCACCCTTTGAGCGTTAACAATAGCTCAAACATATTACATTTGCACACTCTTTCCACCAAAAATCCCTAAAACCTATTATTTTAAGATAATACCAAAAAGAAATGAAATAATAATAATTTATCTTTGATGTAGGAAGGTTACCTGATTAATGCAATATAAATTAACACCCTGACCCAGTATGGGGCTATATAGAATTTAAAAGCTTTTTGTTGTATGGCAAAAAGTTAAAATTATCAATATAACATGCTAATACCTTCACTTATTAAAAAAAAATATTCCTAGCATCCATGAAACTAATAACCTGTTGGTTTTAATTACCATTTTAAGTAATTTTCTAGGCACAGCAAGAGAAAGTACTTTAAGCACATTAATTAAAAGGCACTTTTACTAAAAAGCATTGGGTCCCATATCCAGGACCTTAAGCAGTTACCCCAATGTTAAAAACCTTCCAACCTGTAAAACGCTGCTCATAAGTCCAATAGCAAGTGAGTCAACAGCAGATTTTCTAGGGTCGTAGAAGTTATCGTTAGAGAGGTTCCATGTGTCATGTTTGTGTAAAGAGTCCTCCTCTTCCTTCTCCTTGTTGCCTTGATTACAAATTATTGAAGTAATTAAAAAAATTAATCAAGCTTTATTAAAATTAAAAAAAAATTATTATAATTTTCAGTTTTTTAATATTTATTTTATCCTCAATGTGGAAAATTCAATTTTACCCCAACCTAGTCTCAAATTGACCTTGGGATAATATTGATTATATTTATACTGTTTATAGCCCCTTACTCAAGGGTGCTACAGCATGATGGCAGTGGGAATCGAACCAAAGACTTTATGCATTAAAGCATAAGAAAACAATTTTTATTTAAATAAATAAGTTAAATAAATATAAAAAAAATTTACCAGTTTTTCCAGCCACTGCTTTTCCTTTTTTTAATTCTTTCTTGTTTAAATCTTTTGATTGTGGACTCGCGCTTTAATATAAGAATAAATATTTATTATTTCTACAACATTATTTATTATATATATCACTTATGATCTTAACATAATTCACCAAAATTAAATAAAACAAATTTAAACCAGTTTTACTAGGTGGTTGAAACTTTTTTGATATAATGACCATAAACACCATTTTTAAAACACTAATTGACCATAACCATTTTTAAAACACCAATTGACCATAACTATTTTTAAAACACCAATTGACCATAACCATTTTTAAAACACCAATTGACCATAACCATTTTTAAAACACCAATTGACTATAACCATTTTTAAAACACCAATCAACCATAACCATTTTTCCTAATATAAACTAATTCATCATTAGTTAATTAACAACCACAAAAACACCATAAAAACATAAATGTCTACCATTCATTTTGTAAACACCATTTAAACACCAACTTACCATATCTTAGGCTCCTCTGGTACACTAAGAATGATATTCTGGTCATTAGGATCAAATTTAAAGACTGTTGGTTCGGGAATATGATCCATGTTTTGGTCGTCCCATATTATATCCTTCTCCCAGTTCCCGTAGATTAACTCATAATTATCGATTGGAAAGATTGAACTTACTGTCTTATCATCTTTATCTGTAAACAATAATCTTGGTTTAAACTAATTGAAAATAAATAGATTTTGAATTTAAATGAAAACAAAGAATGCTGACTAAAGATAAAAATACCTGTGTCAAAACTTAAACTGGGAACCTTAAGGACTAAAGGGTTAGTCAAAGTTAAATTAAAGTTTAAGTATTGATAAATAATGAAGTGTTAATAAAATGATAAAACATAAATTATCGCAAGCTTTAAAATTAAGAGTAATTCTAACAAATAAGAATAACAATTTAACATGAATTTTAACAAAAAAAAACAAGAATTTAACAAAAAAATTTAAGATTTATTTAGGGGAAAATATATATTATAATTTGAACAAAACACAGTTGTGATGTGATTTTTAAAATATATTTTAAACAAAGCCACGTAATATGGTTTTTAAAGACAATGTTGGTCAAGATATTTACAAGCTCAGAAATGGTTGTACTGGATTTTCGCACAGCTACCTATTCCTAATGACATGTCAGATTGTATGACTAATGGTATTTTGCATGACACTACAAGTTGCTTTTATACCAACAAAAAATAATGCCATTTGTGGTTTTTAAAAAGTGTTAAAAAAATATATATTTCTTTCATACATAACTTATAAAATATTAAAACAAAAAACTTTTATAACTTAAAAACACAATTAATTTAATTGAAAAATAAAAAATTAAATTTGAACTTTATCCTCACTTGTATCCTTGACAACAGCTGAAGGTTGTTCAACTTGTAAAGTAAGAGGACCTCGAGTGTTAGGAATTCCACCGTGTGGTAGAGCAGTTCGTTGTGTGCTCGTTGGAACCCAACCTGCTTGTGCTGCTCGATCAACCTTAACATTATTATTATTTCAATTAAAATTTCCACAAAAATTTTTTTAATTTTTAAAATTTAAAATTTTTGTGGAAATTTTTTATTTTTAGACACTTTCAACTTGAGGTTTTACTTACCCGATGTTTAAATCTTTCATCCAGATCTGGTGCTGTTAAAATGCTCTAAAATATAAAAGATCCTTTAATATTACTTTAACTTTAAGATCCTAGGTTATATATTTTATTGAAAAAGAGTGTGCAGTTTTGACTTGTTTTTAAGCTAATTGTAAACACCAGGCTCAAAGGTAAATAGTGTGGTATTGGTGCGGCTTGAACCCAAAACCTTTAAGCTTATAACCAAATGCCATAACCAGTATATTATTCTTTTGGGTTATACTACAAGGTATTAAAATTATGTGTATGTTATTTTACAGTTTTTGTTTAGATTTTGTACAATAAACAAACATTAAGTAAGTTTTAAGTTGCTTAACTTAAATAATTAGTAGTTGTAACAAAGTTTATTTTTAATTTTTTTGATAAAAACATACACATGACATTTTGAGCAACCGATAACCAGTAGCTCCACAATAAATAAAAGTGTTTACTTTAAAGTGCCTACCTTTCCAATCTTATGTTTAACATCCTCAGCGTTCCAAATAATATCATCCTCCCATCTTACTTGTGAGACCATGTAGAAATGCTCTGGTGTTGGGAAACTTGGATCGTTTACAACATTTGATGTTCCATTAAAGGCATCACTCTAGTGAAATATATTAAATAAAACTACTACTGTATACTAGATGTTAATGAAGATATAGTGTTGTAGTTAATACACTTGGCTTTACTAAATGAGGTCCTTGGTTTGATCCCCACTGCTTTTATGCTGTTAATACTTTGAGTAAGACGCTATAAACGGTATAAACTTCTGCTGAGCCAGCACCTAATCAGGAGCATAATTATTGGCAATTATAATCTATAATACTCGAAACTGCCACAGGCAACTAGAGACTGGGTCGGAGTAACTGATGTTACTCCATGTTTAGGTCATAAAGTTGACCTCCCACATTAAGGATATAGAAATATAAAACAATTTAAAAAAAAATTAATATTCAATATTTGTATTTTCTTACCCCTGGTTCTTTTAGTTTAAACCCATAATCGAACCCAGCCCCTGACTCAGGAACCCCAAGCATATCGTACCACAAAGCTGCTGGTCCGTACCTCCATGCTGGTATTTCTGCACTGGTTTGCTGGTTGCTGGTGGTTTGGACTTCTTTGCCTTTCTGGCGCGGTTTCATTGGTTTCAACATGGTTTGCTGGTAAAGAAAATGATATTTAAAATAAAATAAAAATTTAAAATAATATAAAAAAATAACGAATCATGAACAGCAACAATATTCACAAATAATTAAGATATATTTATATGTGTATGTCAAATTTTTGGGTCTTTAAACTAAATAAAACTGCTGTTTGTGGTGTGCAGGTAAATTATTGTGGGCAAAAATTAGTTAAAAATTGCATTAATATTATGACAATCAAACTGTAGCCCATAGGTACAATATGTTGGTTCTTTTAAAAAAACATTTTAATTAAAAAAAAAATGATTTAAAAGATTAAAAAGTTCTGTCTAAACTTAAGTTATTTAAAAAAAAATTCACATCAAAAATCTTAATTTTTGATCAAACCTCTTCATCTGATAAACATTCTTCTGGATCAGGATCCGAGAGCTCAGGAGCAGTCCATGGATGACTCCACAACCCGCTTCCTCCTGCTACTTCATCCTTGCTTCTCTTTTTCCTCCTCTTCTTACAATTTCTCCAGATATTGGGCATTGATGAAGAGTTTTTACCTCCGAATAAACGAAGAAATCTCAAAACCTGAAAATTGTTTCAAATTTTTTTATTTTGAAAACTTAAAAATTTGATCTAAACTTAGTGAGCATTCTACCCACAAAAATACAAATCAATTATTGAAGTTTCTTTTCAATTTATATGAACTGTAAAGTAGTAGTAAATTTGGTCAAAACTATCTATCTATATATAATAAAGCTTAGTGGACGTATGTATTTACAAACTTATAAAATAAATATTACTGCCATTTGTGGTAAGTAAGCGAAAATTGCAGGCAAGTATTATTTGTGACCATTTTGCAACAATAAAAATGCTAACCGTAAGACAGGTTATCAGCCATAAAAATAAAAAAACTAATTTTAAGAACTTTGAAAGTAACAGAATCCAAAATTTTTAAACTTTTGGACACGAACACCTTTTAGCATCTACACTTCTGTTACAACATAAATAACAATATCAAAATAAATACCATACACTATGTACAGCCCATGCAATATACTGGATCAAATACATTAAATCTAACCCATTCAACTTTATACCCACTGCTCTATACCTGACTTGGTCGGAACTCTGGGAAAACTTTCCTAATATCACTTTGATTGATTTTCTCCTGGAGAACAGCTAATCTTTGGCTGAAGATTTGTTCCTCTTCATGTTGTTGTTGTTCCTGGAGTAATCGTTCCTTTCGACGTTTCTTACGTTCATGTTTAGAAAGTCCTACAAAAAAGTTACAAAGTTAAAATTGATCTAAATTAAATTATAAGTCTATTAATCCATTTGTATTACAAACAATAATAAATCAATCAGAAAAGAATCTTACAAGAATCTAACTTTAAAAAAAAATAAAAAACTTGTTGTCTAATTTGCATTACAAACAATAACAAATCAACAAAAAAAAAGAATTAAACTAAATAAAGATTCAAAATAAATTTAATGCAAACAGTTGTTTTTCAAACTTTAAACAATCTATGAAGCTTAATTGGCAAAATATGGTAAATTTTGTCAAGTATTAGTTGAATGTTGCTACCATATTAAATCCTGACCAAAGAGCATGCCATCAACTAGTTGTAAAAATATGTATTTATTCTTATTAAAAAGCAACATTAATAGTTTTAAAATGGCAAAATCCATAAAGGTGACAACAAAAAAAAATTATTTACAAGCAGTATAGAGCTTATTAAAGCAATTAGGATGTGTATAATAAAATTTAATTGTTTCTTCCACCTACCTGATATTTTCTTATCATGTTTGTGTTTGGTTTTTTGTTCAGAATCTGATGAAACTTTTCTATCAGGGGATGAACCAGAAAGTCTGGTTGTTCGTGATACAATTGATGGAAGAATAATTCCCCCTCCTTCATTACTTGAGTGAGATTTGGTGGAAGATTTTGAACTAGAATTAAAAACAATTAAATTTAATCTAACATTTAGGGTAAATTATTGTTAATGGTAAATAAATATACATAGGTCACTAAATATAAAGGAGCTTAGTGGACAATATATATGTCCTATTTATAGGCTTGCAAAATAAATAAAACTGCCATTTTTGGTGCGAAGTAAAATTTTGCAGGCAAATATAAGTTGAGAGTTGTGACTATATTATGACCAATAAAACCCCAACCCTAGGCAAGTTATTGTTTAGTAATTTTCATTGCAAGTGTAAATATATTGTTATGTCTTTATTAGAAAGTTAAACCTTAGCCATAAAATTCAGTAAAACAAGGACCTTAAAGCCTGGGTTCGATTCCCAGTGATTTTATGTCGAAGTCAGTATTACTAAAGAGTTACTTAACCATTTAGAGTTTAAATTAATTTGCAGGTTATTATATTTATGTAAATTTAACACCAATTTATATTTTTTAATAACTTACTGTGAACTGGAGGGTTTCTTAACTGCTGAGATTCCATAAATATCACCTGTAACAGTTTAATAAATTCATGCTCAAAAAATATTTTTTACAGATATAATTCCCATCGACCTAATTAAGCTATTCTATTAGGTTTGTTGTTGTTTTTTCTCTAATATAAAAAGTTGTCAGCTGCCAACATTTAGACAATTTTTTACCTTTATTTGTTTGTGAATCTTGCAAACTTCCATGATCTTCAGCTAATTCATTTATATTTGAATAATCAACTGCATCTGGGGCTGCTTTTATGCGATGATCTTTAAACAAAATTTTTATAACTGTTAAAAATTTTTGTATATAAATTTATCCTTGGGTAGCCGTCACATAGAATAACATAAGTTATTCAGACACAGTCTTTTTTACAGTTAAAATATTATTAAGCATAGTTTTTAGCTCAGCAGGAGATCAAATTGTTAATAGCGCTATATAGAAGCAGTGGAGATCAATCCCATAACCTTATATAGTCGGGGTCTTGGTTTGATTCCCAATTCTTCCTTGTAATATATATATAATTGATAACAACACAAAGTTAGTTATAAAAAAAAGTTTTACTTTTTAAATCACATAAAAGTCTGAACAAATTAGACCACATATTAAAATTTTTTTGATATTTAAAATTACCTGATATTAAACCAGAGAACATAGATCGAGGTTGTTCTTCCTTAGTTAACTCATTTACAAAGTCTCCTAACCCAGCCAATGCTGTCAATTGTACCAGATGACTTTTGGATTTCTAAAAAATTAACAAAAAATATTTTTTTATCAATAATATATACTTGATAAGTAAAGGTCGACTTCACGATTTTAACGTAAAGTAACATTTGTTACCCTAACCCAGTCCCAAGTTGACTTTGCCAGTTTAAGATATTATTGCTTATAATCCAGTCTGGAAAGTATGGCAGTTTTCGACGAGATCTCGTGCGTGCAAGCGTAAAAAATGGCGTGACCGCGCGTGCACGCGTACTACGATTTTCGGTCTACGCGTTTACTCGTGATTTATGTTGGTGTGCTTTACTTAAATCTGGCTTAAATATACAAGGCGTCAGCATTGCGCGTGCACAATTTTTTTAAAAAACCAGGCGTTAATTTCGGGCGTGCATTTTTTACACCGAAAAAAATCTCGTGCGTGCACGCTGCCCTACTTTCCAGACTGGCTTATAATTGCCCGATAATTAATCTGACAATTGGTTTTTGGCTCAGAAAATATTTATAACGTTTAAAGACTATTATTACTCAAAGGTGCTACAGCTTAAGAGCAGTGGGGAACAAACCAAGAGCCTCATAATGTAATTTAAAAGTTTAACCCAATTCAAAAGTTTTTTATTAAGAATAAAACATAAAAATGAAATCTTACATCATCCAAAACATCGTTTTCCAAGTTTCCATGTTTGTCGATGTTTCCAAACATAAAACCAACCAATTCATTTGAAACATTCTCACCGTCGGAATCACTGTCTGACATCTTTAAAATCTGCAATTTCCGTAACCTATAATTTGTCAGATTGCACTGCTTGCCAAAATTGCTAAACTTATACAGTGCTTAATCTATTAACAAATTTAAAATATGATAAAAAAAAAGTATTAGGTTCAGGCAATAAAGTGCAAATATCTGCAAAAAATAAAGGAATTACAAAGCTAAACTAACTTTATTTATTTAAATTAAGCAACTAAAGTTAATATAAATAATCAAATAAACTAAAAAGTGCTTAATTAACCAAGTTTAACTGCTTTTTATTTTAAAAAACACGTGGTTTATTGAGAAACTTAATTTTTGTTTACAAATTTAGTTTTTTGGGGCCTTGTGTAAAATGCGGAGTACAATAGCAAAACGCGGACTCATTATCTTAATTTACGGACTCTTTCAAGTGACGTCACCGAAATAATATGTCACTGTATTAAACCTAAACATAAATTGCAATTTATATTTGCTTGTAGGACTTATAATAAAGCCTATCAACACAGGATTAACAATTTTTACCGTCACAGTTTTCAAGCAATTGAACAAGACGTAGCATTTTGGAAATCAAGTGAGAAAACTAAGAAAAGATCAGAAGTTTCTACGAGACATTATTCCATTTTATTGCATTCATCTGCTAGCCTTAAAAACTAACTATTCATCATTTTTCTACAGTATAATTAAACCTAGGCAGTTTTTTAGACTTCTTGATATATTTAAAGTTGGTTTATCTTGGCTAAGAACAAAAAAAAAACTTAAAATATGTCAATTTACAACCTAAAAACGCTGCATGTAGTTTACTACAATCATATAGGCCAGAATTGTTAGTAAATTACCATTTTACCTGCTAAAAATGTAATTTTAATGGATATTCAGCCTCAAAAAACAAAATTTTTAATTTTATGATTAGCAAACAAATTAAGCCTTCTGATTGGTTAAAATGTGTCGGTTTAAGAAAAAACGAGTTAGTGAGATAATAAAAGAAACACATAAAAAGAATTGAAGTCACAAATACCAATTTTGTTTGCCGCCGTTTTATATTTTCAGCGCGAAATTTTATTTTAGTTTTTTTATCCTCTTTAGTTTATTATTTTACAATAGTAATTAACTTTAAAAACTAAATTTTTAATTATATGTGAGGTTAATATATTAGATGGTAGCAACTTTTTAGTAAGAACACTTGCTACACCACACATGAGGTCGTGGGTTCAATCCCCACTGCTCTCATGCTGTAGCAGCCTTGAGTAAGGGGCTATAAACGGTATGAACTCCTGCTGAGCCAACTTTTAATCAGCAGTATAATTATCAGGCAATTATAATCTATAATATTCCAAACTGACAAAGTCGACTTGAAACTGGGTTGGGGTAAATGATGTTACTTTATGTTTAAGTTGCGCATTCGACTTTCCCACATCGAGGATAAAGATATATACAAAAAAAAAAAATTAAAATGTACTGTTACTTTTCATGTTATATTAACTGGATTTTTATTAATTGAAATACCTAATTAAAGGGTACTACAACATGGAAGCAGAGAGGATCAAACCCAGTCTTTTAACTAGTAAACCTAAACATTTTAACCACAAAACCAAGCCACTTTTAACTTTTTATAGAATAGGTGATTTAAATTTATTTTAAGCCAATATAACAATTACATGAACTATAATTAAGATGCAATATTTAATACAACATATCGATATTGTGAAGTATTAGGTGGCCTTATTAGCGCAATAATACCTTCATTTTTAACATGTTCTGCTAAAAATTCTTTTAGCCAAATATTTTCACGTTGAATCTTGATTAAATTAAGAAAATGGTTGAATGATATAAATCCTATTCCACCACCCGATGCATAACTGAAAAGAAAATCTCCCGATGTTACAAAACCAATGATTTTTCTTGAAGGAAAAACTTTAAAATCGCTTGGTTTTAAAACTGGATTCTTTTGTGTTACATTCTTTGATTTTGCCTTGATTTTTGCCTCCGATTTGGCCAGTTTCCTAAGAAAAAGAATACAAAATCAGAAGTTAACAAAAAAATAAACAATAAGATTTAATATTTAAAATATTACAAAGGTAAAATGAAAGGGAAATATTAGCAAAGGTTTTAAGCAACCTGCAAAACTTTTATCTAATAAGCAAGTTAACTATCAGGTAATTGAAATTAATGATATTCTAAACTGCCTAAAGCAACTTAAAACTGGGTCAAGGTAACAAATGTTACTTTATGTTTAGGTTGCAAAGTCGACCTTCCTACATCGGAAATAAATGTGCAAAAAAACAAAACCTTTTATATTTTTAATCTGTAAATAATTGCATTAAAAAAAAATCGAATGAGTTTTAAATAACCTGATACAAAGAGTAAAAAATTTAAATCTAAACTTAAAACCCAATAAATTTAACATGAAAACAATTAAATGAAAATCCACAAACACCTTTCTTTTCTAAATGGATCCCAATGCTTCGGTTCCACAGGTCCTTGACAGTTTGCCAACCCCTTGCCATATGGGTCCTTAAACTCCCTTTCCAGGGTCACTATGTCATCATATGAGGGTGAACAGATCATTGTTTGCGGGGTTGGAGCCCCTTTGTTAAGTGGGGTAACAGTTACCCCTATTATAGTGTTGTTTTGGAAAACTAGCTGATGGGGGTCTAAAACGTAAAGATTTGTTTTTATGTGTGATTTGAAATGAAAGTAAAAATCAATATAACAAACTACTATATTTTTGTATCAAGAATTGTTTCTTAAAATGGAAATGGTTAAAAGCGTTTTCTACATGTGTGTGTGTGTGTGTATTTTACTATATATTTGGTTGGCAACTATTTATTCATTTGATGGCACCCTTAAGCACTTAAAAACAACTTAGCAGAGATTAAATTATAATGCCTAATAATATCTAATTGCTGAAAAGTATATATGCCTATCTGAAATTGCCAAAGTTGACTTAGACTGGGTCTGGGTAACAAATGTGACTTTATGTTTAGGCTGTAGAGTCTGCCTTCCCCAAGAGAGTTAAATTAATACAAAAATGTTTAAGTTTAAAGAAATTTAAAAAAATTACTAATGTTTTACTGTTACCTTGCTAAAAATACAATTGAATTTACTCAAAACATAAAATAACAAAAGTTAAGGCTTGTATGAATGTAAGCTTACCAGTTAACTTTCCTTGTAAAAGTTGTTTCAACATTTCTAGTTTATCCAAATCTCGTAAAACTTTGATTTCCATTTCCTTATTTTCAATATCTTTATCAGACTTCAACTTTTTCGAGGGAAGGTCTTCTTGGTTGTTGGAGTCAAGAGTTCGTTTTAACAAATTATTTTCATCATTCTTGTTAAAGTTGTTAGTAGTTAATAGAATATTTCCAGAAACTTTAACATCTAATGTTTTACTTTCTTCTAGTTGCTGTACTTGTATATTTGATATTACATCAGCTTCTTTAATTTTAGCAGAATCTTTTTCAATATTTTTATTTTCCTCAACTTCATTTAAACTAAATTTTAAAGTGTTTTCTTGTGCAGTAGTTGCTGATATTTTAGTCTTTTTAATCTGATCACTATTAGATCCATTTTCACACTTAAGTTGAATCTCATTAGTTGTGGTATTATCATTTTCATTAAAACTTGTTACTACATTTTGTTCCCCATTTAAACCTGTGTTAAAAGTTTTAAACAGATATTTCCAATCAGGAGCAAAGGGGAAGGGAGATCCAAGAACGCTGTAGTTTGGTCTTTTCGCTGGTGGTTTTCTACGAAAAAAATATATTAGTTTTATATTTAAAGCATTTATTTTGTTTTTATCTGCCCTTAAGGGCCGACTTAACAGTCTTAACATAGAGTTACATTTGTTACCCCGACCCAGTCTCAAGTTAACTTAATGAGTTTGGAATATAGTTGATTATAATTGTCTAATAATTAAGCTGCTGATTGTTTTTCTAGCTCGATAAAAGCTTGTGCAGTTTATAGTGCCTTACTCAGAGTTGCTACAGCAGGAAAGTAATAGAGATTTAACCCCAAACCTCTATTGTGAATAATACATTAAGTTTGCTAACATATTTAAAGACTCCATACAAAAAATCCTTGTTTAAACAGTAAAGTTAAAACAAAATTTAAAAAATTTTTAAATTTGTTAAAACAAATAACAAAAAACGAATAAGATAAAATAAAAACAAACCTGTAATAAGTTTTAACATTTTTATCCTTTTCTTTATTCCACCAATCTTGTCCAACTTTGGTATTGGGATAATCTTGAGGAAAATTATAAGCTTTGCATTCCTATGGAAATAAATTAAAAAAATTTAAAAACAACTACATATAAAGTTACTTTACTGTTTGTGTGTACTAGTGGTCACTTGACTTTACTCAACATGAGGTCCTGGGTTTGATTCCCAATGCTTTTATGTCAGAGACCATAAGTAAAATGCTATAAAAATCCCAAAACCAAACCGTAGGTTAAATACACTCAATAATGTCACAAACTGCTAAAGTTAACTTTAGCAGTGAAGGGAGGTGGCAACTGTTACCTAATTTGGGGCCTCAAGACAACCTTTTTACATTAAGAAAAAATATATAAAGTTTTGTGCTAAATTGACTTTAAAATCATTGTAAAATTAACTCAAAAATGTCTTTTTCAGCAATACTGAAGCTAGATATAAACAATATATAATTAAACTAATATTAAGGATAATTGAAAAAATAAAACATTAATCCCCACCAGATGGCAGCGTTCAGTCTCCCTTATTCCACCAGCATGGGATCTGTGGTAGATAAATGGAACCCAGAACCCAGTTGCCCACTTATGAGGAATGATGAGGTCCCATCCTGAAGCAAAGTGGGTCGGGGGACCGGAATGAACTGAAGAGATTTCTGTTTAAAATTTTATATTTAATTTAGTTGTTTACTGTTAAAAAAAAAAAAAAAAAAATTTTTAAAGAACTAATTTATCCTCTATGTGGGCCTTAACATAGAGTAACATTTGCTACCTTGACAAAGTCTCAAATTAACTTTGGCAATATTATTGATTTTAATTGTTCAGTAATTAATCTGCTGATTAGTTTTTATTTACTGATTAGCAGAAAAATTTTACAGCCTAAACATTTTGTGATGGTGATGTTATAGTTGGCCCATAATAAGTTTAATAATAGAGATTTGGCTTAGCAAAAGTTTGTGCAGTTTAAACTGTCTTATACAAAAGCATACCAACATGGAAGCAGGGGAATAAAACCTAAGACCTCATGTAGTAAAGCTTAAGACTTTTAACCACTACACCATGATATCGATTTTATCATTTCACACATGATAAAATTAATAAAGTTTTTTGTTAAGATTTATATATACATATATAAGTTTGAATATTGAAAGGTGCATTTTTGAATTTTAAAACTTTTGTTAGTTACAAACCTTTTGCATTTTTAAATCCCGATCTTCTCACAACAATAACAGGGACTGAGGTGGCAATTTGGGTAAGCACTTTTTTATCTGCAGAGAATTTGTTTTCATTTCTTCGAGTGCTTACTATATGGTCAGGCAAACGACTTTCTGCTACCTAAAAAAATAATCAACATATTTAAAAAAAAAATTATTATTAGTTTTTTTTATATTTAATGTACTTAAATTCAAATATTTAAATTAAAAAATACATGACAAAAAAAATTCTTTAAAATTTTTTTAGAAACTTTTGTCTTTCAATAATTCTTGCAAAATTTTCAAAATGAAATCCATCAAATAAATAAATTAAAAAAATATATAACCAAAACAAAAGTTTTAAATCAATTAAAATTACAGTTAATATTACCTGATCCCTAACTGACGTGTCCCACAACAAAGAATAGGTTGAGGCATCAATGATATCATTGACTTCTGTATTGATGACCATGTCATCTGTATAAAAATGCTTAATTTACACATTAAGATTTTTTTGGTATTATGATAATAAAAAGTTTGCTAATTGGACATTGTAGGTAATATGTAAAAACTAAATTTTCCAGTATTTTTTAAATTAAAATAGACATTTTTGTTTTTCAGATTTATATATTTTGATGTCGAAAAGTTTACTGCATGGTCTAAACTAAGAGTAGCATTTATTAACCTTGGCCCAGTCTTGATTTAACTTTGGCATTTTGAGTGTTTATAAATGATAATTTTCCAATTATTAATCAGCCCTTTGTTTTTGGCTCAGCAATTTTGTTGGTTGAAAAGTACTTATGCATAATAGTTGTTGGAATCAAATCAAGAACCTTACATTGCATTACTAAGCATTTTAGCCACTGCACCCATGCACTTTTTTTGTATATATCTTTATCCTCGATGTGGGAAAGTCGAATGCGCAACTTAAACATAGGGTAACATAAGTTACTCCGACCCAGCCTCGAGTTGCCTGTAGCAGTTTGGGATATTATAAATTTTAATTGCCCGGTAATTATGCTGCTGAATAAGTGCTGGCTCAGCAGGAGTTTATACCGTTTATACCGCCTTACTCAAGGGCGCTACAGCATGAGAGCAGTGGGGATTGAACCCACGGCCTCATGTGTGATGTAGCAAGTGTTCTTACCACTTCACATGCTGCTGGTAAACTGATACCAATTCACTTGTATTTTTTAAACTGATACCACTATTCTTTTATGTGTTTATACTAAATTTTTGAGGGTAATTACCATTTCTTAAATTACAAAAGAAAACAAACAAAACACAACCTGTTGTTTCTTTAAAAGTTGGCAAAGTTTTCTGTAGTGGTAAAGTAAGGCGAGGATCATTAACAATTAGGGATAATATTGCCCCATCTTGTGGTTGAGTTTGTGGATTGTTTCCCACCACTTGGCTGAAACATCTTTCATGTTCAACTGCGAATATAAAATGTTATTAACAGTCAGGTAGTGTGGCGAACCGGTCATGGCGTCGGACTACGAGCCGAAAGGTTTCGGGTTCGAGCCGCACCAACGTCACACTATTCGCCCTTGAGCCCGGCGTTTACGGATAGCTCAAAACACATCATAACAGCACACCCTTTCCCAATAAAAAATATAAAACCTATCACCTTAAGATGATATCAAATTACAAGCAAAAAGGTGTTAGGTTTAGGCCCCAGCAATGACACACTATTTGCCTTTGAGTCTGGCATTTACAAATAGCTTAAACATGTCGCAACAGCACACTCTCACCTGATTCAAATACAAAACCTATCATCTTAAGGTAATATAATTTAAAAAAAAAATAAAATTATTACCTTTCATGATGGAATTAAATTTTAAAATTTGTTTTTCATGTTGGTCTTTGTTTTTATTTAACCAGGTTTTGATATCACTATTATCTGTTTCGACTACAATACAAAAATTATTACAAAATTAATAAAAGTTTAAAAAGAATTTTGGTGTTAAGAAAAAAAAAAACAAAAAAATTTTAAAAAGTTAATTAAAAAACTGACTTAGTTTAATTTTATGAGTTATTGTGAAGCACATTAAATACCTATTTGATCAGTAATAAAAGGTTTAAGTACTGATAACATTGTAACACTTGATTTTGGACCAGTTAGTCGAAAACGAACCAAACTGTCAGAAATATCTCTGTAAAAATCATTTTATTATATCATTTTTCTTTTATGTTTCTTGGTTGTTAGGCTTTACAACCTAGACCCTTTCGTTTGATTCTTTTATAGGGCTTTTAAAAAAACGGCAGCATGGTGTAGTGGTAAGAACATTTGCTATACCACACATGAGGTCGTGGGTTCAATACTCACTGATCTCATGCTGTAGCGCCCTTGAGTTAGGTGAGATATATGGTATAAACTCCTGCTGAGCCAATACCTAACCAGCAGCTTAGTTATTGGGCAATTATAATCTACAATATCCCAAACTGCCAAAGTCAACTCAAGACTGAGTCAGAGTAACTGATGTTACTCTATGTTTAAGTCGTTTTCCACTTTTCCACTAGTGCATTTGCAAATTTTATATGCCTATGAAATAAATAAAACTGTTGTTTGTGGTGTTAGGGTAAATTATCATAAGCGAATCTAAGTTAAAATTTATAAAAGTACCTTATTTCAATATTGTTTTCTTTTATATTTTCCTCAAGTAATTCATTAATTTCCTTGTTCAATAATGGATTAAACCACAACCAGGCTACTAAAGTCTTATCTACTAAACAAAAATAAAATATATCATACACTTAACCGGCAGCGTAGTAAAGTGGTAAAAACACTTACTACACCACCTTGAGGTCGTGGGTTCAATTCCCACTGATTTCATGCTGTAGCGCCCTTGAGTAAGGCGCTTTAAACGGTATAAACTACTGCTGAGCCAGCACTTAATAAGCAGCATAATTATCGGGCAAATAATACTCCAAACTGCCACAAGTAACTCAACTGGGTCGGAGTAACTGATGTTACTTTATTTTTAAGTTGTGCATTCGACTTTCCCACATCGAAGATAAAGATATGTACAAAAAAAAATTTAAATTATTTTTAACTAAAAATCCCACTAAACTAATATTAATTTAAAACAGGATTACCTTTTTCAGTTGCTTTAAACATTAAGGTAGCAGGACCCACACAAACATTTTTATTTTTTTCAAAAATTAAAATTTTCGTTTCCAATTTTCCTTCCAACACTTCAGGAGATAAAATATTATGTTGTTCGCTATGTAGTGTGATGTCACAGATAAGTTGACAAACATCAGTTTGTTGTCCAATCATCTGGAGACATTTCAGGTAAGAAATATCCTACACCAAAAAAATTTTGTTTTATTTTTTATTTTTACAAATTAGAGATTTTTTATTCAGATGTGTAAATTTTCTCTAAAAATTCTGTGTACAGCAAGAATGCTAAAGCATGCAACATGTTATAGAGGTTATAGCAATAAGCTTCACTACATAAGGTTATGAGTGTGATCTTAAATGCTTTAATGTTGTAAGGCGCTATAAACAGTATTAACTCTGCTGGGCCAGCACTTAATCAGCAGCTTAATTATCGGGAAATTATATTCTATAATATCCCAAACTGCCAAAGGCAACTCGAGACTGAGTTGGGGTAACTAATGTTACTTTATGTTTACAATGTAAATCAAATACAATGTCTCAAGTCACAGTTTAACGACAGGTTAGCAGTGGGAATCAAACACAAAACTTATGGTATTGTCATAATTAAAAAAAAATTGCTATAATTAAAAATTGTTATAATTAAAAAAAAATTGTCATAATTAAAAATTGCTATAATTAAAAAAAAAATTGTCATAATTAAAAATTGTTATAATTAAAAAAATGTCAGAACAAGGGATTGAACACGTAACCACAGGTATTGTCCATTTAGCACATCAAACAAATTTTACTCACAATAATAAACTTATGGTCTTACCTGAATAAGACAATGCTTGGTCACTGCTCTGTAGCAACTTCTAAAACTTTTATCGTTCGGAAAAAGGGGAACCCGGGAATCGAACCCTGAATATTGAGGGTCAGTAGAATCACTCATGTGAAACCTTTTTGCATGCCACATATGAGTCTCTAACCAGCCTTGCTTGCCTTTAAAATTATTTTAAACATTTTTTATTAAAAAAAATAAAAACTTACTACCATTTAATTATTTCAAGTAAGTTAAAAAATGATGTGTATAGAGATCAAGTTTTACTTTTACATATTTTTTTTGTATATATCTTTATCCTCGATGTGGGAAAGTCGAATGCGCGACTTAAACATAGAGTAACAACAGTTACTCCGACCAAGTCTCTAGTTTAGTGTAGCAGTTTGGAATATTATTAATTATATTTGCTGATAATTTAGCTGCTTATTATCTTTCAAGATTAATTTTTACCATTTCTTTTTGCATATTCATTTTGTAGATTCAGTTTTCTTCTTCGTTTTTTCCGACAAACATCGCTTTGATCCTTTTTCTTTAATTTAAAAATAAATTATTTGTAACATAACTGTTAAAAAACCTAAAAAGATAAATTTCAACTAAAGGTATTTTGTGATCATTTTAACATTTCCAAATATTCAAACAAAAAATACTAATTGGACCGTTTGTACTTCACAGTTCTTAAAAAAAAACTGTAAAGTACGGGATAGAATACAGAATTAGGTAAGGCCAGAAGAGAATTACCAAGAACCACTAAGTACAGAAAGAGTTAAAAAAGTACAAGAAAGAGTACAAGAGGAAATTGGTGAGGAACTTAAATTGCTAGAAAAAATTAGGTAGGACCATAAAGCACAAACGTTTTTCTAAAAACCGTAAAGTACAAGTGATACTACTAATATAATTTTTGTTATATTTCACCTCATTCTGCTCATTATTTTGCTGCTTGGCAAGGTTTCTTAATCGTCGTGGTAACCTTTTTATATTATGGGATGCAGCTCTTCTACGAAGATGGCGAGGTAAGACCTTAAAAATTTAATTTTTAATTTTAAGTTAATGCTATTAATCCATCATCCAACAGAAATAAATTCGGTGACAATGTTAATAATAATATTCTTTAAATTTTTAAACCAATAAATTTATTTTGTATTTTAAATTATGATTTTTCTCACAAATTTGTTGTTTTTTGATAGTTTAAATAATTGCATTAAAATTAAACTAATTAATTTTCACCTGAAGAGCAGTTTTTGAACCTGAATGGGACTTGATTGCAGTTAACATTGAACTAACTTCTTTCTCACATGCATTTATGTAATTAAACACTGTAATAGCTTTGATAAATAAAAAAAAAATTAAATGTTATATATATATACAGAGTTAGATATTTTATAAAAATTTTACAATAAAAAAAATCATTAAACATAAATAGCCCGGTGTTAGTAATAAAAAATGTAAAAGCACAATACTTATAGAGATTTTGCCCAAATTAACACAATAAATGCTTTAGAACATAACTGTTTAATATTTGTATTGGGATGATCAATACATTTATAGTTTGTTAATTGTACATTTAATTTTTACTCACTATTATTAAAACAAGAAAAAATAAAAAAATATTTTGTTTACAGTTTCAGAAAATAATTAAATGTTGTTCTACTTAATGATATCTCTTAAACAAATTTGTCTAAATCTCACCTCTTGGTATCTCTGTTTCATTTCGTTCTTTTTCAGGAAGAAGATCTTTAAAATAATCTGATTGATCCTCTGTAAAGAATTAGTTTAAAAATTGTTAATTTTATTACAAATCGTAGCATAGAAATAAATAAATATATATCAGTATAAGGTATTTTATGTTACCAATTATTTGCAATGATCATATGACCGTTGTATTATCTAGTGTTGCAACTTATTTTAGGTGGTGTAAAAACAGCACCAAATATAATAAACAATGAATAAAATTGAACATAAAAATACTCACCTTTTTCTAGTGTTATATTTTGCGGTTGATTTTTCATTCGTTTTTTCCATTTCTTTAATTTATTTTTAGATTTTTGATCGTTTTTAGAAGTGGATTGGTCCTTATTTTCATCTTTAGGTATAAATTTTAGAAAATAAATTTAAATAACGTGTTAGTTAGTTAAGACTTAGGAATATATATTTAAAAAAAAAGAGTTTTTATTGAAATTACCTTTCTTAGTTTTTTCTTTAGTTTCCATTCTTTTAATTAGCCTGACTTCGAATTTTGCAAAGCCAAAACTCGATTAAACTTATAGCTAAACAGTTTAAAAAAATTAGAGTAGCAATAACTTGAAGATTTTTGTTTAATATTGTAAAGAAAAGTTTCGTTTGACTTTTTTTTAGTTTTGTTTACAAATTATGTAACACGTGGGATTTGCATGAGTGAATTTAATAAAATATAATTTTTTGATACTATTTCGTCAATTTTTATACTTCAAATTCTAATAAAAATATGTTTTAAATTATATTTTAATATTTCAAAATGTTTTTGCGCGTTTAAAGTCGTTAAAATTGTTTTTAATTTAACAAAAAATGATGTAAAAATGTCATGCGCATTAAGTTTTCTTATTTTTCTTTCAATTTGTTTAGTATACCTGAATAATTTTTTCAGAAAATTTAAATTTGTAAAATAAATAAATTTATAATTGTACTGAAAATTAATATATTTTCAAGCCATGTCATTTGGCAGAAGAAGTCAGGTTATTATAAATTTTTAAATATTTTTATATTGATTATAAAACATACATTATAATTTGATAAAAGTAAATTTTAAAGGTCTGAAGGTATTTTATTTTATTATTTGTGTGTTTGTTGTTAATGTGTATTAACTTTTATGGTCAGATAGTGCATAGTACTATTCATTTAAAATAAAACTATACAACTTGCTCTTTTTAACCTGCCAATTTTAAATAAAATGTTAAACTAAAAATTGTAGTGCCCAAATGCATTCAACTTAACAAAAATGTAAATTAAAGTCCTCAGCATATAACACTAACAAGAACCATAAAGTTCAAGTGTTCCAAAATTTATTATTTAAAATCTAAAAAGGCATCAATGTTAAAATATGAAGTCTGGTAGTACATTAACACAGTAGACTTGTACTGTATAAAACTTAATGTAATATCAATAAATTATATTTAATTTTTTTCAAGCAATGGGCAACATTTGCAAGAAGTTGGCACATCATCAATGTTGATCGACAGCCAGTAGGTGGAGCTGCTGCGCTTGTTTGTAAACACCTTGAAGGTCGACACAAACCGATGTATTACGGAAATAATGATTGTGGAGATCACGTTGTTGTAGTTAACTCTAAAGAAGTTGCATTCTCAGGGAACAAATGGGAACAAAAACTTTATATTGCTCACAACAGGTTCATTTTGTTTGTATATATTTATCCTTGATTTGTAAAGTCAAACTTACAACCTAAACATAGATTAACATTTGTTACTCCAACCTAGTCTCAAGTTATCTGTGGCAGATTGGGATATTATAGATTATAATTGCCCGATCATTATGCTGATGATTATGTTATGGCCAACCAGAATTTAATACTACTTCTAAATTAAGGATCATGCACTGTGGAAGCAATAGGATTACTATTTACTAAAGGTTTTTACGGTTTAATTTTTTTTTAAACAGGAGAAAAAAGGGAAAATTAGAAATGCGAGCTTTTGAAATTCACCAACTTGATCCAACATGGGTAAAAATATTTAAATAAACTTTTAATGTCAAAGCACTAATGAGTCTAAAATTATATCTTACATTTATTAATTTTTTGGCAGCACTACAGGTTGTAGGTTCGATCCCAACTATTGTTATGCAAAGCGCTATTACTGGTATGAACTTCTGCTGAGGCAGTTTAAGACTGGGTCAAATTAATTAATGTTACGTCATGTTCAGGCAGTAAAGTAAACTTTCCCACACTAAGGATAAAAAAAACATAAAAAAACAACTCACCTTTATCTAAATTTAATTTATTTCAAGTTACTATGAAACAAAGATTTAATACCAACTTCCTTTTTAGATAATAAGAAAAATGATTTATAGCCAGCTTTCTAAAGTAACTTTAAGAAGAACTATGATGACCAGGTTGCATATATTTGAAGATGAGGTAAGTTAGAAAAACTAAAAATCTTAATTTCTATAATCAGGATCAAAATATTTTGTTTTTAATATCTTTAAATTTTTTAATACAAGGGAGGTTCAACACTACCAATAATCACAAAAAATCTAAGTTAAAACAGATGCGAATAAAACCTTTTAAATATATATTTTATCCTGTCCCTTTTAGTTAATTAATCAGCTTTGTTTAATTATGAATTTAATTTAGATTCGAGCACTACTGAATATGTATCTTACATTATAAATGTTAATAAATACCTATAGTAGTTAGCACATGTTCACTAACAACAAAAACTTTAAAATCAATGTTATTTTGTTTATAAATAAACAAACAACATCACTCTTTCAACCTAATTAAAACCTGTACAACCCAGGACTAAGCTGGGGTAACAAAAGTTCGCCTTTATATTTATTTAAAGCAAATTTTCACAACAAATATTTGAAAATGAACTTTGATTTTTAAACCAAAAAGTTGACAAGTTTTACAAAAATTTAACTTAAAATTTTTTACAAAACTTGATATTTTAGAACGTTCCAGATGAAATCATGGAGAATGTAACTTCAGTAATAAAACCTTCAAGAAGGATTCCAAAAACAATTTTTGATTACTCCCAAGAAGAAATAAATTCTTTTCCCCGACTTTGGGAAGCGTAAGTTCAATTTATAATTAAAAAAATTAACTTTCGTGTATTAATAAACTGTCTAAAACTTTTAAGAATTAAGAAATTAGGTTTTAAATTGTTTTATTACGTTATTGAAAATTTTTTATGATCATTTTAGGCCTCCGGATTTTATAAAAGATTAAGAAAATTGAAAGAAAAGAAAAAATATGAAAAAAATAAGACATTTATTAAAAACTACCACTTGTCGGTAGAACAACGAAAAGTGAAAAGTTTTTGTCCCCACTTCTACAAAGTTTATGAAATGTTAAAGTCAACCAAAATTAACTTGTTGATTTGAAATGGAAATCATCAACTGTTGAATAAATGTGACCTTCATTGCTTAAGAAATCTAAAGCTTTTCTGTGGAGCAAATGTTATCAGTTATTTATTGTGTGCTATTTTAAATAAATCTTGAAAAATTTACATTGTAGTTTTGTTTAAATTACAAAAAAATCAGAAAAAAATCAAAACTTGTTTAAAAACAACCTTTTTTATTTTAAAAATGTGAGTTTAACCCAAAAATTATTATTACATATTCACAATTTGCCTGAAAAAATATGATTTCTTTAAACAACAATCTTATGTTTGGAAGACTTCACTACAAGAGGTACTGGGTTCAATCCCTAATGCTCTAATACTGTAGTACCCTTAAGTAAGGTGCTATAAAATGAACTATCACCAAAGTAATTATTGGCCAATTATATTCTATAATATTCCAAACTACCAAAGGAAACTCGAGACTGGGTCAGGGTAATTGATGTTACTTTATGTTAAGATCTGAAGTTGACCTTTTCACATCGAGAATAAATAAATATGTAAAAAAATTGCAAAGTTTAAGTTAAACCATTTAGAAACATTGCTTACTTGATCTGGTTGATGTTAAGTCCCTTTAAAGTTGATCTTATTTCGTCAATACTCATTCCTTCAACTGATTGACATCCTTCAATTAACTGCCACACCTGTGTTTGTACTTGGTCCATTCCCATGTTGTTCGGGTTGTTTGTTGAAGATAACCCCGACATGCTGTGATCCATCATCATACTGGGCTTCTAAATATATTAAATACTATGTTAAGTTTATTATAAAAAGGTAGTGGGTTTGGATAAATTGTAATTTTGTTGGGTTACTTACAGGACTACAATGAAATTTGTTATGTTAAATTCATTAGGCTCTAAATCGTATTTTGTTCCTTGTGAAGTGTTAATTCAATACATAAAGAATAAACTTAACAATTATGTGTTACACATATAAAACAAATCTAAAGTTTGGAATAACTTGCAACCATTTATAAAATATTTACTTTATTATAGACTAGTTTTCTTAACTTACTTATCACAAAAACATTTTTTATTAGAAGTATTAAAAAAATGAAGAATTATAAACAAACCTGGGTTGTATTATTTTTAGCTTCGTTAGTGAGTTTATATTTCATACATTCAAGAATATGAACCGTTATTTCATTCATATCTTCGATTTCTCGCACATGTAGAGCATTTAAACTAATAGTTTTCTGTAAAAATAACAAGCATCGGGTAATAGATAATATTTAAAAGAGTTGATTACAACTAAATATTAAGATTATTGTCATCGAAATCAGGGAGTGTATGAAATGTTTTTAATTTTTTTAAATATAACTGACAAAGGCAAATAAAAGTAAAAAACTGTCAGTAAATTTTTTTTTGTATATATCTTTATCCTCGATGTGGGAAAGTCAAATGCGCGACTTAAACATAGAGTAACATCAGTTACTCCGACCCAGTCTCAAGTTGCCTGTGGCAGTTTGGGATATTATGAATTCTAATTGCCCAGTAATTAAGCTGCTGATTAAGTGCTGGCTCAGCAGGAGTTCATACCGTTTATAGCGCCTTAATCAAGGGTGCTACAGCATGAGAGCAGTGGGGATTGAGCCCTCGACCTCATGTGTGGTGTAGCAAGTGTTCTTACCACTACACCACGCTGCCGGTTTACAGCAAATTATAAGCTTTCCTGTGTTTTTAAAAATGCAAAACTATGGCTTTAAACAACACAACTTGAAAAATTAATCAACTTAAAAAATAGAATCATGATAAATAAAAATTAGTTCTCTAATAACAAGATTAGACAAAAACAGAAATTAAGCCTTCACTTTAAATAAATCAACATTCCAAGCCAAACCTGAAAACTTCTAACTTGAGCAAACACTCTGATCACAGATCCTTCCTGAAAGTTCTCGTTTTCATTTACCTCCATATCTTCATCTCCATCAAATGCATTCCTGTGTTACAAAACAACAAACATAATAAAACTTAGTTGGCGACTTTGTATTTATATTTAAATCCCCTCTATGAGCTTTCTTAGTTGGCGATTTTTATATAGGCCTAAATATTTAAGTCCACTCTATGGGCTTTCAAAATATAAAACATGCAATTTGAAATGTGTGGGTAAAATTTCACAGACTTATGTAAGTTGTGACTATATTACAACAATTAAAATATAGCCATTAGGTTTGGCAATCCATTATTTATTTAAATAAAATTTTTTTTTTTAAATTTAGAAATGTAACATATATTTATATATCTTCAACAATAAAAGAGGTAGTTTTAACATAAATGCAAACCAAAATATATTTTTTTAACAATTAAAAAAATTTACCAATGTTTAACGGTTACAGCTCCTGTTGCATCTTCTACCATATAAGTGTTACAAGTCTGACTCTTTTCAACCGACATAATAGTTCCAACCAGCGTGACCTGGTTGACCTCATTGGTGCCAAGGTGGAAGGTCGAATCATCGAAGGTCATTTGTGCGACATTAGCTGCTGTAACAGGTGCAATGTTCTGGTATCGGAATTTCTGTATAAAAAAAATTTAAAAATAGTTATATATATTTTAAACATAGTGTGAAACTTCATTAAAAAATAAAGATGATAGCCTGCTCCACAGCCAGCATTTTTATTGTCAGAATATAGTTGGAACTTTCAACTTATATTTGCTTGTGCTAGTTCACCCGTGCACCACAAATGGCAGTTTTATTTATTATGTGGGCCTATAAAACATCCACTAAGCTCCATAATACTTTAAATAACAAAACTTGAGTTTACATAATTTAAAAAAAAACAGTGTATGCTAGAAAATTTTAAACTTTAGGTTAATTTATTTTATTAATTCAGTTTTGTTCACCTTTTTGTCCCCACCAGAAGCTGGGGAAGCGAAACCTTCTCCTGTTGCAAATCCACCCCCTCCAAATCCACCCCCACTGTTAAAACCTTAACCAAAGTAGTTATAAGGTTACCATGCTAACTTTGTGTGATATGTAAAAATTTAAAATATATAATTCACCAAAAACAAGTCAGCTAATGGTTAATGCACCGTCGAAATTAAGAATATTTTGTCAGTTCGTTTAATATTGTTAAGTTGTTTTCTTTTATCTTTATATATTAAGTTTACAAGTGTAAAATAAAACAAAAAATGTCAGATTAGTTATTGGCTTTACTGCACGTAAGCAGTGGGAATTGAACCAGGAACTTCACGTAGTGAAAACTGCTTTATCTACCACAAACAAACATTACACCATGCCGTCAGTCTATGTATAAGCTTTTAAAATAAAAGTAAAATGAATATTTAATTAAATTAACTAACCTGATCCTTTTGGGTTGTTTTGAAACATTTTTTGCCGTGAAAAATTTATTAAAATTCAAAAAAAAACTGACGATAAATAATTTGTTGATAACTTATGCAAAAATTTTATTTTCGCGGGAATTTTAAGGGGTTGCCAAATAAATTTAACAAAATAAAAAAAAAATAATTACAATTAAATAAACAAAATCTACTACCAAGTAAAAACATTAAATAATGCTTTTTTTTTTATTTTAACACAATATAACCATAATTTACACAATATTTTTTAATTAAGGTAGGTCTTTTAACTTTCTTCTTTGTATTTTTCCAATTCCAATTCTCGGCAGTTTTTCAATAAAAGAAACCCCACCTTCCAACCTCATATGATCAGCTACTTCCTCGTTGTAAAACTTTATTATTTCATCTTCACTTAAACTGTTATCTTTTCGTACCACAAACGCTTTCGGGACTTCCATTAAGGTCGGGTGTTTTACACCGATTACTGCGGCTTCTTTTACTTTCGGATGCCGTAGAATTACAGCCTCAATCTCGGCCGGAAAAAGAGCATAACCCCTTGAAACTTTGATCATTTCTTTAATTCGATCCACAATGTAAATAAATCCATTTTCGTCGATATGCCCAAAGTCCCCCGTTCGAAACCAACCCGCCGCATCCTTAGCTAAATTATCATTACTTTCAGCATTAAAGTATTGCTTCATTATTGAAGGTGTTTTAACACAAATTTCTCCGTTCTTGCCATAACCTAACTGCTTGCTATCATTAACGTCCACAACTTTGACATTAAAATTTGGTACTAAATTCCCAGCACTATTAAAAGGCGAGTTTTTAGCTGTTGTAAGCGATATTAACCCAGTTTCAGTGGAGCCATACATAGAGGTTATAGCGATTTGTAATTCCTTCGTTCCCTTTTTTAATGTATGAACTGGTATGGGCATACCGCCTGTGCAAATATATTTCAACGATTTCAAACTGTCTAGTTTTCCTTGATTAATAACTTCCAATAAAAGTGGGGTATTGGTGTTAAAAACTGCATTGACCTTATGATCTTCCACTAATTCGTTAAACTTTGCAAGATTTATCTTGGGACAAATTAGGTGTTTGACTCCTTCATGTAAAAACAAGCATACAAACGTAATAGCCGCTTGATGGATTCTCGGTATTGTTGTCATGGCAACGTCTTAAGATGTCAACTGCGTAGGAGAAAATGAAGTCGAAATTTGGGAAACTAAACTGTAATTGGTGTGAACTATGCCTTTGGGTTCGCCCGTCGTTCCGCTGGAATGATATACAAATAAAGGGTCGTTATGAACGTCTATATCAACTTTAAATTTAAGAGAAGGGCCATTATTCCCTTGTTGTTGCTTTAGTAACACTAAATTATCCCAATTCCAACTATTCTTAATCGTTTTGGCGCGATCCTTAAGCCCGACCGGTAACTGCAAGGCTGTTATAAGGTAACTAGATTTAAACGTATTAATTTGTTTAACTAGCTCATCGTCATTAGCTGTAGGACTGCAGAATTGACCTACTGCACCACAAATTGCTGTGCCAAGTAGTAAGGAAAAAAATTCCGCTTGAAACGGTAAAACAAAGCTGATAATATCACCCTTTCTCACACCAAGATCATGAAGTAGATTCGCGTAAGCTATTGTATCATTCTGTATTTGCTTAAATGTATAAGATTTCTTTCGAGCTGGGTCAACTAAAACAATTCTATTTCCATATTTACTGATACCTTCCAATAGAAAGTCTGCGAATGGTTTTTCAGGTATTACCGCATCAGGAAAGGTGCTGCTTATAATCATATTCTAGAACCGCTTTTGTCTCAGCATATGCTTAAAATACTGAGCTGATATACAACACCGTGCGCAAACCATGCGTGAAAAACGAAAAAAGGTTGTTTCTACTTCGCTATTTTTAATGACTAAAGTGACTAGTCAGAATTATAAATGCAGACGCTTAAAGTGTTGTTACAGAGTTTTGCAATTTTGTAAGTGATGTATATAGCATGTTAGTATGGTTGACACTGAATCACAAAATGGCTTTAGAGCCTTTAAAAAAATGTCTGTGGTTTACAATTTAATTTTCAAAAATACTGGAAAATGATTAACATAAAAAACCAGGTTACCATATTTTTTGTGTGACATAGAAAGAACCAGGTAGCGCAGTGAATGTATACAAACTAGTACTTTCTACGTCAGCACAAACAGGGCTTCCCTTTTCTTTTTTTTTAAGTTGTAAAACTTAAAAAGTAGGTGAAATTATTTAGTTAAAATTATTTTTGTGTTCAGTGACACCAACTTTATTAATTTTTGAGTATAAAAATATCGCTAATATATGACTTTAACAAATTTTGTTTATTTTCGACTACGTTAAAGGCTTTGATTCAGATAATATCACCTTGAAAACATTCTCTTGAAATATCTTGTTTCTAGACTTTTCATAAACTAACTTTTCGCTAAAAAATAACGAGACTTTTGTATTATAGGCTGTTGCCGATTTAATGTACACTTTATTTTCGGCGTTCATATAATAATCTTGAAAAAGGAAAGAAGAATAAATTTATTTGCACGATTCCTAGAGAAAGCTGGGTTGAAACCCAACACTTTAAAACTGCAAAATTCGATAAAATTTTGCCATTTTTACACTTTACAAAGTTCTGAAAGCGACAAAAAAGGGCAGTGTGGATATTTTGCAAAGTTTTTGTATTGTCCAAGCACCTTTGAGCGAGATAGTTTGAACTTGGGTGCAGTCCGATTGTTACAAATTGTTTGTCGATAAAGAAGGATTGTTACGTAACAGTACAAGGTGTAACAAAGGTGGCACAGTCTTAACACCTGTGAATATCAAGAGCGCTGTACAAAAATAAATACTCAGCAGAAAAAGTAATAAAAAACAATTTTTAATAAAATAAGAGTGGTACTACAGTAATGGCCCATGGTATAGCGCCCTCTAACCATCCCGTGTGGTAGTAGAGACCAACGCTAGGTGCCAATAAAGAGTATTATTCAACCAAAATACGTAAAAACACAGGCAGAAAAAGGTCTGACCATTTGGCAAAATGGCCGACTTCATAGTAACAAAAATATCACAAGTAAAAATCATTTTATAATAATAATATAATAAGAATAACAATAGAAAAAACATTTTAAATAATAAGAGACTCTCAATAATAGTAGCAACTAGAGACAAATAAAAAAAACCTGCGTAAACTTTTACATTCATTTATAGCTTTTCAATAGAATATTTAATTTTGTCGAAAATAAGAAAAATAGAAAAAACCAAATGTGCATAAAAAATAGAAATTCCTCAAAGAACTCGAAACTTTATTCCTCGTTCGTTACGTATTTTTCTAAACTGTCGGTCATGTTTTGAGCGCCCCCCGCTGACATCTGCGCGTTCGCAAACGTCATACCGGGGTTCTGGCCCCCCATTGTCCTAGGGAATCCCCCCATCATATTACCTTGTTGATTGTTGTTAAAGTGTTGATCCATGCCGATGTTATTCTGCATCATGTTGCCTTGGTTACCAGGGTTACCCCCCATTTGCCCCGGGATTGCGGTGGTCCTGTTCGCACCCATGTGGGGCGACATTTGAGGGACTCTCCCTTGAGCCATGGGTTGGGAGGTGGGTCTGGAAGGGATTTGAACGTTGTGCTGCAGGATCTGATGTTGTTGACCCATCATGTTTTGCTGCATGTTCTGTTGGGGGTTGATCATCACGTTTGATTGCATTTGCATTCCCTGTTGACCCCCTAACCCCATTTGGCCCCCGATTATTTGTCCACTCATGCTTGGAGTGGGTATGCGCGGACCCAACTTAAAAAAAATTTAAGTTAAAAAATAAAACAATTCAAATAAAGTTGAGAGCGTTGTGTAGTGGTCAGAAAACTTCCTACAATACATGAGGTCTTCGGTTTGATCCCCAGTGCTCTCATGCTGTAGCACCCTTAAGTGAAGTGCTATAAACGGTATAAACTCCTGCTCAGCCAATACACTTAATCAGCAGCTAAACTTTCGAACAATTATAATCAAAAATATCACAAACTGCCAAAGTCAACTTGAGACTGGGACAGTGTAATTGATGTTACTCTATGTTTAGGTCGCGCATTCGGGAAGGTCTATATTCCCGCACATTCGAAATGTTAAACTTACGTTTTGGTTTCGTTGAATTCTTTGTTGTATGGGTTGTTGCATTCTCATCTGGTTTGTTGTGGGGTTTGTTGTAATTGAACCTGGCATCATTCTCTGCTGTTGGCTGGCTATGGCCTGGTAAAAATTTGATTGTTTAAAAGTAGCTATGGCATGGTTTATTTAATGAAATATGATAAACAAATATTATGAGGTTATGGTTATTTATTTACATTTATTGTTTTAGCCTTAATATGATTACAAAAAATACTAAACATATGGACAAAAATAAAAAAAAAATTAAATAATACAATAATAATTCTTTCAAAGGCTGTTATTTTAGCAAGTAAAATTTAAACTTAATATATATAATTAATTGCCAAATTTTTAGGGTTTATAAAGCTAGTATACTAAAAAAATTGCTGTGAATATTAAGATAATTTAACATTTGTTATGTGTTAAAATTTATTCTCGAAACCAAGTACTACTTAGTAATAGATCTAAAAATAATTTTTTTTTATAGTGACGCTGTTTTAATTAGTTAGAATTTAAGCAAGCAAAATTTGTATAAACACTAACTAAAAAATCTAGAAAAAAATTGAAAAATTTTTTCGATGAAATTCAAAAAATTGAATTTAATCTTACCTGACTGTATGGAGGTGCCGGTTGTTGGTGTTGATATTGTAATTGTTGTTGTTGTAATCTTCTTTGTTGTTGTTGTTGCCATTGTATTTGTTGCATCGAATTCATCTGACCACCTTGTTGCATCTAAATACAGGGATTTGTTGAACAACATTTTTAAACAAAAAGCAAATTTTGGATACCATCTAATTTATGAAATACTAGTTTAAATAACATATACATCTATATATATTAAAGCTTAGTGGATGATATGAATAAATGTATATCCAATTTATAGGCCTTTAAAATAAATAAAACTGCTGTTTATGGTGGGAGGGTAAATTATCACTGGCAAATAATTTTTGAAAAGTTGGGATCATATTACAACAGTTAAAATCCTAATTGTAGGGCTGGCTAATGACTTCTTTTATATAATAAAGCTTGGTGGACAGCTTAATTTAAAGGCCTTTAAAATAAATAAAAACTACAATTAATAGCGCATGTAAATTACCACTAACAAACATTAGTTGTTACCATATTACAACAATTAAAATCCTGACAGTAGGGCAGACATTCAACAAGTTTAAATATTAGTCCATGTCAATCAAATTTTTAAAACAATAGTTTAACCCATTAAACAAAACTAACTTGTTGTAGTTGTTGAGAGGTGATGTTTTGTTGATGTGGCATGTTGATTCTCATTTGTTGATTCATTCCACCTTGTCCAATCTGTTGTTGAGGGTTTTGTTGGTTCATCGGGTTAACAGCCTGAAAGTTGCAAATTATTTTAATCAAATTTTATTTTTAATTATAAATAAATTCAACGCAAAAGTTTTTGTTTTTTCATGCAATTTTTTTCATTGAATTTTAAATTTTAACAATTTTTTTAATAATTTTACCAATGTTTAAATAGAAAACAGTATGTAAAGTATTATAAACAATATACAAATCCAAAAAGATTACAACTTGAAAAGATATTAACAGTTTTTATGATTCAAAACTTTTTTTTTATCACTTTTAACAAATTTTAATTATTATTACTACAAATTTTTTTGTAAATTTACAAAATATTGACACCTTACAACCTTAATTATATTTATATAAATATCAAGAAATTCAAATTCACTTACCATCATGTTTTGCCTTGCTTGTTTCTGTTGTTTAAGAAACTGTGCCACGGCATTTGGATTGTTCTTCACCATTGATGACACGTCAGGTTGCGACTTCTGACCACTTGGCATCATGTTATTATACATATGACCGGGTTGGTTCATCGGCATATTCTGCATGTTGTTACTCGAGACAACCGTGTTCATGATATTTGCTTGGTTTATGTAGTTGGGGTTCCGCTGTTGTTGTTGCTGTTGAGGGTTAGACCATTGATCACCCATATTCCCCCCTGCCATGATATTATTCTGGACCATACCCACGTTTTGGGGCCTCGGGAAACCCTGTTGGGGTAACGTCGGTCTGGAGCCGCTGTTTGCTTGAGCACGAGCCAATTTTTCAGCTTGTTGAGCGGCAATTACTGCTTGCGGAGGAGGAGCGATGTTAACATTGGAAAAGTTGCCAGGTTGTTGGGAAGGAGACATGTTGTTGATTTGATTTCCCCCCACCATTTGCGGATGTTGTTGCTGTTGTTGAATCATCATTGGATTGTGACCTCCCATCGTCATCGGCGACGCCATCCCTGGCTGCATTTGTGACATCATAGTGGACCGCACTTGTGGCTGTGGCGTGACACTTTGTTGCGGCATTCCTTTGCCACCCATCCGCGGCGAAGCCATGTGGTTGGGTTTCATCATGTTGGTATTAGGGGTCCCGGGTCCTTGCTGTGACCCTGGCGTAGCAGGCCCCATTATACTCATGGGTGTCGAGGGGGGTTCTTGCTTTGGGGTGGCGGGGTGATCAGCCCCAGGGGTGTGGGGGTTGTTATTTTGTTGTGACGCGGCCGTTGATGCCATGATTGCCATTCTACGGCGCATCAACAAGCTTTGTTGTCGACGATGTTGTTGTTCTTGTTGTTTTAGTTTCTCCTTCAGATTGAAGCAGAATGGAACCGGACATTTTGCTTCCTAGAATATCGATTGATTTCATTAAAATAAATAAACACATCTACTTATAATGGAGCTTTAACAGCAACATAACCATGTATGTAAATGTTCAATTTAAAAGGCTTACAAAATAAATAAAACTGCCATTTGTGGTGCCCAGATAAATTATCGCAAATATTAGTCAAGGGTTGCAACCATATTACGACAATTAAAATGTAGACAGGTAATTGACTAGTTTAGTTTTTATTTAAAAGGTAACAAAAAACTACTATAACAAAAAGTTAAAAAATAATATGCAAATGTTTTATATAAACAAAACATGACATAACCTTAAAAACTATGATTTATAGAAACAATAACTTACCGGACAAAACTTAGCATGGCAGAAGCAAAGTGCAATAACTTGACGACAAATCGGACAATTTCCTTTTCTCTTACAACTTCTTGTATGAGCCACAACCTAAAGGTTATAAAAGTTAGTTTATAGTTGGGTTAAGGGGTAAATTTGTTGAATGTTTTGCAGAATGAGGGTTTAGAGAAACATTATATTTTTAAACCGGGAAGCGTGGTGTAGTGGTAAGAACACTTGCTACACTACATGAGATTCTGGGTTCGATTCCCAATAATCTCAAGCTGAAGCGCCCTTAAGTAAGGTGCTATAAACAGTATAATCTTCTGCTGAGCACAAAAACATATCAGCAGCATAATTATTGCGCAATTAAAATCTATATTCCAAACTGCTAAAGTCAACTCGAGACTGGGTTAGGGTAACTGTTGTTACTCTATGTTTAAGTCGCGCATTCGACCTTTCCACATCAAGGATAAAGATATATTTAAAAAAAAACTTTTAATAAGCTACTAAACAGTATGGTTTAGCTCGTAAAATCCTAAGCAAAAAATTTCCAATAAAAAATCTCGCTAAATCTCACCTTCTTCATCTTAATACAAGCAGGTGATTGACAGTTAGCATTCCTACACTGGCAAGCATGTACAAGTGAGTTAATACATCTTTGCACCGATCTCTGTCGGTTGTCGGATGCTGAGCTTCCACTTGATCCTGGAGAACCGACATCAAGTCCCAGCCCCATTTGATCCATCTTGTGTTCATGACCAACTTGGTGGTAGCATTGGTTGCAAAGATCAAAATCCTGGTGGAAAAAAATTGGAATAAATTGATAAAAAAAAATTGAAAAAATTTGATAAAAAAAAGTGAAAAATTTTATTTTTACCATGATTTAAATAAATTTTAAACCGGATATCAAAATGTAAAACAAATTGAATATTTAAAGTAAATTCTTAAGTTAACTTAAACTTTTAACATACCTCACAAACAGTGCAGTGGTATCTTGTTTCCACACTGTTCCTGCAGTGGTTGCAAGTATAAACAAACTTATCCTGACCTTGTAGATGTAACTCAACCAACATTGCCATGGTGGACCACTGTGAAAATGTTAAAAATAAAAAATTAAAAATTTACTCAACAAAACTTTAACTTTATTATCTACATATAAAGAAGTTTAGCCCAATTTAAAGGCCTTTAAAATAACAACAAAAATGCCATCTGTGGCGCAAGGGTTAATTTTATAAGGATATATGTTAGTTAAGACCATATTGCAACAATTAAAATACACCCTGTTGGGGTGGGCAATAAACTAGTTAATATAATATAAATTTCCATTTGGCTAAAAGGATATAAAAATGCTTTTATAGCAAAAATTGGTACTTTTAATAAAAAACAAATTATATTTAAATGAACTTAAAAAGCCATAATTGATTGAACTTATAAAGCACATCTAAAATATTTTTTATGTAAAAATGTCAAAAAATTTATTAAAAAAATAAGTTTTATAAGATTTGAGTTAAATAATTAATATAAAGTTATTAAAAAAACCTTTTTAAAAAGTTTTAAATTTACTTAAAAATTCATTTTTTTTTAGAAACAGAATATTTCTACCTTAGTTCTTCTTAGTGAGGAGAACTCATAATGTTTCTCTCGTGCCATAGTTAAGAATGAGTCGCGACCGTCCATTAATTCACAACTCATTAACATATCAGGATCAGATATTGATCCCAGTTTACTGATCGTCTCGGCTGCTTGTAAACGAATCACAAAAAATACCTGGAAAATAAATATAAAAAAAAAATAGTTTATAATAAAATGCATAAATTAAATGGTCATAATTAAAGAAATGTTTAATACAAAAATAAAACAACTAAATTGGTGACAACAACATCCTAGAATATGTTTATATATAAATTAGCACAAATTAATGAAAAGAAAAAGGTTAACTTATATATTAAGAAATATTTAAAGTATTAAAGGAAAAAGAAAAGTAATTTAATGACAAAAACACCCCAAAAAAAGAATTTATGTGAGTTAGTTAAAAAAAAAGCATAAATTTAAAATAAAAATTAATTAATTACTAATAATTAAAAAAAAGAAATACTAAATACCTTTAAGGAAAAAGAAATCTAAATTTGTGGCAAAAAAACTCCTATCTTTTAAACTAGTTTTAAATAGCAAACTTTTTAAAAAACTTCACAAATTACATAAAAAACAAAAATTTAAAAAATTAATTTAATTTTAGCAATAAACTAAATTAACAAATTCCAATCAAACTTTATTTTTTACCTCTTTATGTTTCTCCATAATTTGGTAAAGTTTGTCAGAAAGATCGTTTGCAACTTGTGGTATTTTCTTCTTGGCGCTTCTTTGTGAGGCCTTCTTGCTGTTGCCCTTCTTCGTCTTCTGCTTCTGTCCGTTCTTGGCGTTGTGGGGACCCTGTTTGAGATGAGATTGAAGCGGGGTGAACTTCAGAGCGTGACGTGACGCCTGCGGGACAAATCACCCACATGGTTGCCATGACGACAACTTTTTTTGCTTGTTTTTTTGTTACATTAAACATGGCTCGTTTTTTATCACCCCTAACTAGTTATAATTATGAAATTTATTTTAGTTTTTATTGGATAACGGCTGTTTGGAAATGTTTTTGGGGGATTTTCAATGAAATGTTTTATTTTTAAATCAAATCTTGATATTTTATTAAATGTATTTTGGTATGCTTAAATGCCAATAATTAAATACAAACGTTTTTTATGAAATTATCGGGGCATATTATTTTTAACCATTTAAAGTAGAAAATTTCTTATTATAATTTATGTTTGGCATTTTGTCAATATAAAATATTTGAATATATAACTTTACTGTATATATATATGAGTTCGTAATGAATTAGAAAAATGTCTTAAATTTTTCTACAATATTTGAAACACAAACCTCCTCTGCAGCAGCTTGCTCATTCGCTTCCGCCTGCTTCCGATCTTCCTCTTCCTGCTCCAACTCCTTGATGCTCTCTTCCAGGACATTCGGCCAAAAATCACCTAAAATTTTGATATCGGAGTGTCATTTTTTATATCACTTTAAAGTAATGTTTTATATTTTATTGGGTAAAGGTGTGAGGTTGGGGACATGTTTGAGCTATCTGTAAACACCAGGCTCAAGGCCGAATAGAAAGGCATTGGCAGGATTTAAACTCTGAACCTTTTGGTTTGAGGTCCGATGCCATGACCGGTAAGCCCATACTACTGGACTTATGATATATATATGTGTATGTCTAATTTATAGGCCTACAAATTGAACAAAACTGCCATTTGTGATGCTCATATAAATTATCACAGACGACTAATAGTTAAGAGTTGCAACTATATTAAGACAATTTAAATGTCGACTATAGGGTGGGATTGAACAGTAATAAGTAAGATACAAACCTTCAAAATAAGGTAATTCTCGTGCAGCTTTTAACCGATCATCTTTAGCTTGTTTAAAAATATCGTTATACTCCATTATCACTTGATCAATCTAAATATATATTAATAAAAAATAAGTTGTTGGTCAAATTAAATATTCAGTTACAGCAATATAAAGTAAGTAAAATTTTAATGACAAAACTCTAAAAAATAGGGTAAAAAATTGGTTAAAAAATGATCAAAAATGGTTTAAAAAATTGGTTAAAAATGACCAAAATGGTTTAAAATGACCAAAAATGGTTAAAAATTGACCAAAAATGGTTAAAAACATTGGTTAAAAATTGACCAAAAATGGTTAAAAACATTGGTTAAAAATTGACCAAAAATGGTTAAAAAAATTGTTTAAAAATGACCAAAAATGGTTAAAAAATTAAATCAAATTAAAATTGCACTTAACATAATATTAATAACATTTAAACACTCACAATTGCTTTGTCTAACATCTTCTTATACCACTCTTGCAATCTTTTGGGTTTGGGAATCTTTTGCTCCACCGGGTGGCAATGAAAAACATAATCATCTCCCTCACTAGGTGGGCATGCCCAGATGTGAGCAAACTCATAACTAAAACAATTTTGGAATTAAAAAAAATTTTTTTTTTTTAATTTTATTACAAAATGGCCAAACTTGATATAAGTGCCACTTACCCCAGGTTTTTGCAGTACTCAAAATAGCCGATAAGGATTTCATGATAGACAGCTGTTCTAAGGTGTCTGGGTCGGAAGAAATGAACTGAATCGAGGTAGGATAAGTAAACTCGTCGGGTGTTGGGTTGGGGCGCGTCAGATCCATATTCCTGTAAAAAAAAGATTATTAAAAACTGAAAACTTAAGAAGGAAAGTACGTTTGTCATAAAGAAATTTGGATTACTTATAATTTTTGGTTCTCAAAAAAAACTTGAGACCAAAAAATAGAAAGAAAATAAGGACCAGAAAGTATAAGACAAACCTAGCAAAGTACAAAAAGTACAAGAAAGAATTAGCAAGGACTAAAAACCATACAAGTAAACTTTTTAATAAGTGTATTTTTTTGTGACTATTGCTTATAAATAACATTTTAAGTTGATAAAAAACACAACTTTTAAGTAACCATAAATGATTTTTGTGCAAAAACTTTGCATGTAACAAAATGCTTTTTACGAAAATTGGATTATTGTTTATTGACATTTTTGTTTGCACAATGTATAATATCAAGTATTAATACTACCAAACACAACAAAAACACAGGTGTTTTTTGTAAATTTTGACACGTATTTTATAATTTGACACATGTAAAAATTTTGCATGTGTAAAAAATTTGACACATATAATATATTGTTTTTATTAAAAGTTTAATAAAACCAACCTGGACATGAACTCCAAAGAAGCAAATATCAACTCCGTCCACTTCCTCGAATGCAAAGAAAGCTTTTGCTTTATACGGAAAACTTTCAGGCATTTCTTTTGAGTCTACAAACCTAAAATAAAAAATATAAAACATCCTTGAAAACTTTAAAAAAATAGGTATTTAAAGTTAATTAAAAATTTAAAAATGAGTTTAAAGATTTGTTTACAAAAATTGCAAACATATTTGATTTAAAAATTGTTAAAAAATTCTTTATTTAAATTAATGTGCATAAAAATCTAGTATTATGTGAATCTAGTATTATCTTAACATTTACAAAAAACGACAAATATTTAAAATATGAAATTTTTACTTTGATTTCATTCCAGGTTTAACTTCGACAACTTTTTCTCCAGAGTAAACGACCCTGATCCGAACATAACCCGCTTCATTGTTCGTATCATTTCGCTTTAAATAACTAAAAATATATAAAACATAGAGTTAAATACTGGGTTATAAATTGGGTCAAATTTTAGGCTTAAAAATGGGTTAAAATTTTGGGCAAAAAGTAGGATAAATTGTTGGATAAAAAGGGGGTTTAAATATTTGGTAAAAAAAGTGGGGGGTAATGTTGGGTAAAAAAGTGATGGGTAATGTTGGGTAAAAAAGTGATGGGTGATGTTGGGTAAAAAAGTGATGGGTAATGTTGGGTAAAAAGATGGGGGTAATGTTGGGTAAAAATAAAATAAAAGTGGGTTAATTTTCAGAAATTTTATTTTAAATAGATTTATTTAACTTTTTAGAATTGACGTTGTTTAAAATTATTTTTTTTTGTAATTAAGATTTTTAGTAAATAAATAACGTTGTTGAAATATTAAACTTCGAAGAAACTCACCCGTTCACCCTTCCCTCAATGTGTTCACTCAGTTTGTTAGTTGGCAACTTTCTTGCCATGAACCGATTTGTTTTCCGTTGAGTTCCTTTCGCTCTGTGGCAATTTCCACAAACAAAACTAAAATAATAACAAAAATTAAACTACACTAAAAAATTTAAGTATGCTTATTTGCAAGAAATATATTTAAAATTTAGTTTAATATGTTTAAAACTGAATCAAAATTTTAAAGGTAAAAATAAATTTTTGAAGTCCTTGAAAAAAATGCCAAATTTTACAAAAATATTTTTTTTTATTTTTTATTGTATTTACCCTTCTGGCCATATTTGGGGGTTATACAGAACACAAATTGTGTGAAGTTTTCTTCCACATTCATCGCACTGAACAAATGGTTCAGAGTCAAGAATATCGTTCTTTTTCTTCTCAAAACAACTTTTTGGAACGGAACTAAATCAAAGAAAAAGCGTGAAAATTTTGGTCCATTTAAATATTATATCTTTGTTAATTTCAGGCATTTTTTTGCAAAAATTTCTTTTAAAATTCACCAGTAAAATGTAGTTACAGCGTATTTTATAATAAGTTTACAAAATTGTTTTTTTAACTGGTAATATATGTAAAAAACTAAAAAAAATATCAAAATAAACAAAATATTTTTAACAATTTGAACTTACTTTGAACCCTGGCCTGGTTCATCGCTTAGGGGAACCACCTCTCCTTGAATATCGTTGAAGCATTTTTCGCAGAAGTCGTATCTGTCCGATAAAAGTCCATATTTTGGTGAGCTAAATTAAGTTGGTGCAAATAATTTCGTGATAATTTAGGTTCATGCATTGCTTGATTCTTCAAATTATTTTATTTAAAATATTGTGAATAAAAAATTGACAACATTTTTAAAGCATTTTAAAACAGCTTAGAAATTTAGCTGATAATTTTGAACATAAATAAATGCAAATATCAGCCCCAAAGTCTAACAACATTACGGTAACATTGGTTTAAATACAATTAACTAAAAGTGCCCTTTTTAAATGACATTGGCCTTTATTCTCAAAACCATTTTCTTACTGAAAAATCAAAATTTCAAAACAAATACTCAAATCTAAGTTGAATTATTTCAAAAAATTAAAAAACATCTTTTTTATTATAGATAACCATTTGTGATTGAGATTTTACATTTGTTTAGCTTAAAGCTTAATTTATTCAGCAATATAAACCCAAGCAAATTATATTTGGTTTATGTTTAAAATGATTGAAAGTTTAACAAACCTGTTTTGATATTCAAAGTAAACAGCTCCAGTTGAAATCGTGCACAAAGCTTTTCCAAAGCAACACAAGGTCATCGGGCTAAACTCAAGCTGTAAGATAATGACATATAAATAAAAAAACTTAAAAATAAAAAAATGCATCCAAACCATAAAAAATTTAATTTAAAAAAAAAAAAAATTTTTAACTAGTTTTTTTTTTTAACTTGTTTTATTTTACAGACACAGTTAAAAAAAATTAAAAAAAATGAAATCTTTTTAATTTAATTAAATAAATTAAACTCAAGCTGTAAGGTAGGGGTTAATATTTTAATATAAAAACTTACTTTATAAAAAAATAAACAAAAAATACTTTTTAAACAAAAACAAAAATTTTAACCCCTATTTTTTATTTTTAAGGCAAAGTTCTAAACTGTTCAAAAATGAAAAATATTTTTAAGTTAATAAGATAAATTACCTTTCTTCCACAACAATACCCAAGTTCCTGCATAATTGGATCAATATCTTGCTCAAAAATCTCCCTCAGTTTAGTACAATATTTATAAACTCTTGAAGTTTTACGATTATACAACCAAGCATTGGAGAACATGAGCCAGATATCGTCAACAAATGCCCAAGGTTCGGTGTAAGCTCCGGTTTCCAACTTTTTGCGTATTGAGGATAAATCCATCGGCTTTTTAACGATATCAAAATAATCCTAAAACAAATTAAAATTATTATTTACTGATTTTTTTAAAATAAGGGAAATTATGTTTACTTTACAATTGTCCAAAAATATTAAAGGTTAAGTAACAGGAACATAATACATAAGTTATCGCAAATATAAAATAAAAATTTATGATAATATTTTTTTTAAATAATGGTGTTGTAACTAGAAGGGTATAAATAAAAGGTAAAAGTATAAATATATTTTAAAGAACAGCAAAAGTAAAGAGAAATTTGTAGAGAAATGTTAGGGTAATGAGTTAATTTGAGAATGGTTAGGTATATATGATCTAAATAGTAAACAGTAATACTATGAAAAAACACAATTTTATTATATTCAATTTTATAAACAATTTTAAAAACAACAAATTCTTAAAATGAATAAATTAAAAAATTTTTTAAATGTTTTAAAAATTAGTAGCAAAAAATGATTTTCAGATTACAAACTGACCGGTATGTTAAGTTGATCGGCATCGACCGGAGTTCGAAATGGAATTCCTTCTGGGTTTTGTCGATATAATTTTTCTACAACCGGGATTAAAAGTTGCTGCAATTCATGTGGCGGAAACACTGGAAAATAAAGTGATAATTATTTGGAAACGCTGGTAAAAATTGATTTCAAAATACAAAAAAACAAAAATTTGATTAATATAAAATGTTTATGAAAATCAAATAAAAATTTTTTTTTAGAAAAAAATAACATTTTTTTTGTAAAATGCAATTTCCTTTATAATAACAAGAAATTCCTTTAAAAACAGATTTTAAGGAAACAGAAGTATGTTAAATTTTGTTAAAATAATATTCCAAAAAATATTTTCATTTTTTTTTATTTCTTTACATTTTTTAAAATTTATTTTTTTTACCTTTGGTTGGTTTTGGCGTTTTCTTTCCCTGCACGTTAGGTTTGACCTCTGATTTGACCTCAGCTTTTATAGAGGTCACAAACGGGGTGTTGGACGTCACCTGTAAGGAGGGGTCGGACTCAGGGGGGTCACTTTCCATCTAAAAATTTATAAATTTATGTCAGAAACTTTCGAAAATAATTTCTAAAAAAATCAAAATTGAAAAAAAATGTGAAATTTAATTTATGAAACTTCAAAAACATTAATTCCAGTTCTCAATCATTCAATAAACCACAATTAAAAAGATTTAATACTAACTTTTTAGTGTCAAATTCTAACACTTTGAGCTTACTTTTATATTCTTTCCAGCACTGATAGGTTTGCCACCACTATTCGCCTGAGGAGATTTTGTTCCAAAAAATGAGGATTTAGAGTTGTCAACTGCTTCCGTCTTCACCTGAAATAAACATTTATAAATATTACTTTCTACAAATCATGCAAAACAGTTAACTAGATTAGTATTACAAAACATAACATTTTTTTATTTCTTATTTTATAACAAACTAATAGTTACAACAATTATTAATTAGTTAAAATTTTAGCTCAAAAAAAAAACTAAAATTTTCAAAATCAAAACTTACATGAATTCCTGAGTTATCGGTTAAATTATCCAGCGAAGTTTTTCTGTTAACGAAAGCTTGTTTCTGGCTTGGAGATCCGATAAAAACATCCTGTGTCGTGGCAGTTGCCGCGGACGACAGTGACCCACTTGTTGTCAAGGTCGTGTTGCTATGCAACAAGTTAGTGCCGATCGATGAGTTATTAATCTGGTTTAACTGCGCTTGCGACGACATTGAATTGTTCGTTGTAGCAAAAGCGTTATTTTTATTCGCAAATTTTCCGCCAGATTGGGGCATGTTACTGGCAGAATTTTGTTGAGGAAATGCATTGTTCGGGATTTGTTGATTGGTTTGTTGTTTAACGGAATCACCTTGCAAATGTTGCTGCAACAAGGATCTAGTGTTTTGGTTGTTGATCTGTTGTTGATGTTGTATGTCCACGTTGTTTATCATTTGGTTGTTGTTACCGTGTTGTGGCTGGTTTGAAAAATTCCGATTTTGATAAATCTAAAACAAAATAAAGATTTGGAATCACGTTGTTTAACAAACAAAAAATGTCAGAAATTAGTTTTTCAATTTTTGTATGAATAAATAAGTATAGTGGACGTTATACGCATGTATGTCCAATTTATAAGCCTAGAAAGTAAAAATAAAACTGCCATTTGTGGTGCTCAGGTGAATTATCACAAGGAAATATTAGTTGCTAGTTGCGACCATATTATGACAATTAAAAACTAGTTTTAAAACACGAAAAATATTTTCTTTTACTGTGATGAACACTTGCAAAACCTTTCAACCCACCTGGTTCATGTTGTTGTTGTTTGGTATCTGGTTTGGTGTGGAGAGTTGCGGTCTGGGGGCTTCTTGAATTGGAAGTCCAGGATTGAGTTTTTGAATTTCATTCTGGGCTGATGAAAACTATGAAAAAAATATAAAGGCAATCTTCCAAAACAGTAGTTTTTTATTGAGCTTACAAGCTTATTAATAACAATTTAACCTAAAAATATTCTATACATAGAGCCAATAGTACACTGTGATACAATTAAATACTTAAAATCAATTTTTTTGAATCTTTTAATGTTAAAAAAAACTCTCTTTAAATAAGTATCACAATTTGCACAGGAATATTAAGAATACCGTAGTTAGCAAAACAACATCAACTATAACTTAAAACACCAAACATAAATAATATATCATTAACATTAAAACCTATATACTAATTTAAAGAATGTTGTAATACGTAATTGTCTAAACCGATATGTAAAAACTTTCAACTTACTTTTTGCATAGTGTCAGACAAATTTTCATTATTGACTCCGTTCATTAGAGTTGGATATTTGGTTTGTTTATTAGGAAAATGGGTTGGAAATTGTTGAGTTGGTTGCTGACTGGTTGGAACCATATTTGGACCATTCACCACTAAAATTAAAATTCACGTTTTGCAAAAATTTTTAGTGAATACAATTCCGAAAAAAAGGTTTATGTCAAAAAAAATTTAAATTTTTTTTATAAAAACTTTAATATAAAAATAGTTTATACCTTTCTTTTGTTTCTTTTCTTCTAACTCTTTCTTTATTTTGTAAATCTTTTCAGCTAAAAGATGATAATATTCCTCCTGTTAAAGAAACATTGAATTAGTATCAACAAACTTTTGTTCAACAAAATATTTGGTAATTTTTTTAGTTTTTCTAAACGTGTCTAGCTGGTATTTTAGTAATTTAAAAAATTTAATATTACAAAAAAAAAAAAAAAAAAAAAAAAAATTAAAATAAATAAAACTGCCACTTGTGGTGCTTGAGTAAATTATCATGGGCAAATATTAACTGCAATTGCAAACGTATTATGGTATTTAAAATGCAGCCCTTAGTTGGGCAATCGAATAGTGTAATTTTGTCAAAACTCAGAAATTTTAACTTACCCTAGAATTAGCTTGCTCATACATTGAACCTTCCACCTTGCGAGCAAACCCCAACAACCTTGCCATCCTAGAATCAATTGCTGAGAACTTCTCAGGGGTTGGGAAAATGTTTTGGACACTGTTAAAAAGTACAAAAAAATTCAATAAGTTAATTATAAGACATGGTTCTTTATGTAAGTTGTATAAATACTATTTCTACTAATATAAGTGGGCCATTATTTTGACAGAACCTAACTCATAATTTTATTAACTATTTGGGTATAGAGAGATATTTTATTTAATGTTTAACAGATTACAGTTACAACAGTTATTTTAAACTTACAGTTTCTGCACGAGATAATTCCTTAACTCCTCTTTAACTTGACCATGCCACTCATGAGTAACTCTAGGCTGAGCAATATTCACAACATCAGCTCCAGATCTGAGAATTTTATAAAAATATTAAATACCAAAATACTAGCGTGAAATTGAAAGACTTGAATTAAAATAAATGTTTTTAAAAACAACTTTTTTTAAAAATTTTAAAATATTTTTTATTGTTTTTTATCAATTCTACACAAGAAATTAATATTTAGCTTTTTTTTTTATTATGAAAATCACTTAAATTGTTGTATATTTCAACATACAACTAATATCAACAATAAAACATTTAAATTTAAACAAAAAAAGTTTCAAAACATACCCAGGTCTATTTGGATTGTTTCCAGTAAGGGAATTTCCCACTCCTGATCCCCCTAATATCGAGCTTCCACCACCGAGCATTTCACCTTCTAAAAAAATTCATTTTAGCTTCTATCTAACAAATCTTATTATTTTTATTTAAATACCCTAATAGTTAAATTTTGTTAACTACATTATTAACAAAATTGATATTAATGAAATTAAATATAATTTTTTAACACTTTTAAAAATGACTTAAAAAATGAAAAATATAATATTCAACTTAATGTTGATACTAAAAATAGGAAATACCAAAAAACAAACATTATACTACTACAACAAATTAAATAATAACTAGTGTGTTATCTATTTTTATGGGGACTTAATGCACAGAATTTATAGGCCTACAAAACAAATAAAACTGCCATTTGTGGTGCAAACATAGTGAGCAAATACCAGTTGAAAGTTGCAACCATATTATGACAAACAAAATTTTAACTGTAGCTTGGAGTATCGACTAGTCCATATATAATAGAGCTTAGTGGACTATTTGTATATTACATAGACATATAGACATGTTTTATGTTAAAAACTTTAAAAAAAATGCAATTTGTGGTGCGCAGGTAAATTATAATCGGCAAATATTAGTTAAGAGTTGTAACCATACTAAAGCAATTTAAATGCAGACTGTAGAGCAAGCTATTAACTAGTAAACTATTTAATACAAATAAAAAATCTGAAATACCTGCAGATGGTGGATTCCAAGAACTATTAAGACCCAAAACCTCTTGCACCTTATTTTCATCCAGGGTTATCGTGGGTTTGGGTATCACCGAGGACTCTTTGCAGTTCGGGACCTGACTGTTGGGTAACTGGTTGTTAGGTAACTGGTTGCCAGGCAACTGGGTGTTAGGGTTATTGTTGTTGTTAGGTAAAACCCCACCTGCATTGTCGCCTGTATTACCTGTAAAAAAGTTTGAATTTTAAATAAAAACAAATTTCAGGTATTTTTGATTGTAAAATTGAATTTAAAAAGAGTAGAAATATATGATTTTTTTTGTGGGGGGGGGACTCTAAAAACTGAGTCTTACTTAAAGATGCCTCAAGTAAACAACAGTGAAAATTAAACACAACATTCTAATGTTAGTCTTACAATTATGCTACAACAAGACAGCAACAGGCATATTAATAACCCTATACCTTAACTAAAAATACAACAACACCTAATCAGCAAATTATATACCAAACGTCTAATATTGGAAAAAAATAAACCCAATGTATTTTGTTATGTAGTGAAAACTTACCATAGAAGTTGGACTGTTGATTGGGTATAGGACCTGACATAGCTTGCCCTGAAATGTTCATATTGCTTTGTGCAACAGTTCTAGGTGCTCCAACGTTTTGGTTGTTGTTGTTGTTGGTTTTTAAAGGTAAACAAACTGCACATTCCACTCTTTTACATTGCTTCCAATGGGCTATAATTTGGCGGGATGATGCACAGTGGGCAACTGTATCAAATATTTATGTCAGTTAATAAATTACAATTTTAAATCCCAAGCAACGAAAAAAAGTTTTCTAGATACAAAGTTTCAGTTAGTTTTTTATATACCTTGACATTGTTTTCCTTCGGAACAAGTGTTCATATGAAGTAAAACACTTTTCATTGTTTTACAATGTGACACTGTACATGAACTAGGCTCCCCAGTCGGTCTTTGACATCTGTGAGCATGTAGAAGCAGGAAGAGCTGATGTTGGATCAACCTCCGCTTTTCTGGATCAACCGTGGCTCCTCCTGTTCCCGAAGAGCTAGTTCCAACCATGGGGTTTGGGTTAGGTTGGGTCCCAGGTTGGGGTTGCATCACAGGGTTACTTACCACACCAGGTTGCTACAAAAAAGGTCACAAAAATTACAAATTTAAATATGTCAGCTTTTTTTAATATATTAAACATTATCACAGACAATGAATGCAGTTACAATAAACATTAAGTTTATTATGATTTCACATTGTTAACAATGTTTATTGATTGACAGGTATTTGAAAAAGGGCTAAAACTTGCAAATTGCAGCAAAACAAGATGTGTAAAATTATAAAAATTGTTAAAGACTTGATATATATATAACAAAAAGTAAAAACAACCACCTACATACTAGTAATCAAGGTATCAATTTACCTTAATATGCTTGTTATTAAAAAACAACAACTAATAAATTACTGGGCAAAATTATAATACATTTAACACCTCATTCATAAATTAATGATTTTTTTTAGTTTTTAGGATATTTTTTTAAATATTTTGTACACTAGGGCAACCTAATAAACACACATACCTGCATCTGTTGGTTGTTGATTGATCTTTGTTGTTGCTGCTGCTGTTGTTGTTGTAAAACCATCTGACTGTTTTGATTTTGTTGCATTTGACCAATGTTGATATTGGACATATTTTGCTGGCCAGAAACCTTCGGTAAATAAATTAAAGATTAAAACAATTATAAATCCTATTATTATTAAAAATATCTTTAAAAAAAAATAGCTCCAGTTTAAATTACATAAAAACTACATAAACATTACATAGTTAGCAAAACAACAAATACTACTCACCATATTTGGTGTCATAGAAACAATTTGTGGCACTCGTCCTGCGCCAGAAAACTGAGGCACATTCTGCCGAGGTTGGTACCCCATGTTGGGTTGCCTCTGTAGTGGGTCTATCTGCGTTGTTACAATTCCTCCCATTCCTATACTGGCATTATTGATCCGATTTGGGGTCATCATTATGTTGTGTTGTTGTTGTTGGTTTTGTGAGTTTATCATGTTGAATGTCCCGCCACTGTTGTTGCTGTTAATTCGCATAGATGGACCGTTGTGTTGTTGGTAGCTCTGAAAAATTTATTCAGAATTTCACTGGTTTTAAAGTTTATATATATATACTAATATTTTAAAAGTCTCCAGATGTGCAATTAATTTTTAACTATTACTTTCTTTTTAAACAATACTCAAATATACTTCTTTTTACATCACATGCAAAGCAAAAAAGAGCAATCTATTTGTGAAGATTTATTTATCATTAAATTTACATTCAGTTGATCCCTATAATATAACTACACTCACCTTGTTTGGTCCAACAGAGGTCATGTTGGGATTGTCGATGGTGTAAACTTGTGACATTCCACCAGAGTTGACCATGCCAGGTCTAGACATTTGCATGTTTATTTGCGGCACTCTTTGCACATTTCCACCACCTTGCATCACAGACGCTATTTGAGGTCTTATCCCCCCATTCATTAAGATTTGCTGTTGTTGTGGATCTTGTATAGAGTTTGGAGATTGCATGATAGTTTGGTTTATGTGCTGTGGTTGTTGATTACGTGCATAACCCAACGTTTGGGCCATACTTGCATTTATCAAAGGTGAATTTGAAGCAGAAGATGTCCCAATCGAGGGCTGTACTCTAGGTGACGGGGTAGTGCGCATATTATTACCAGCACGTTGAATCGAACCTGGTATTGCAGAGTTAACTGGTGATTTGATATTGTTTATGTTTGTTCCTGATGTCGGACTTTGCATGGAGTTTGTGGTTGCAGATATCGGGCTTGGTTGGGGCTGTTGTGGACCTGGTCTAGTCGGATGTGGACTATTACCAGAACCCACATTACCCGGTGAACCTGGTGAATTCCTGCCAGTAACGTTTGACTGAAGAAGTTGGGTAAGCTGCTTATTTTGAGCTTGAACTGGTGCTGCAAAATTCTGCTGCGACGAAGGCGGCATTTTGTTTACACTAGCAGTAGTTGTTATAATAGCAGGTTTAGTTTGCATCTGCTGAATACTGGGTGCTGCATTAACAGATGTTGGTCCAGCCAAGCCATTCGCTACTGATGAAGGCCCACTTTCACACAATAGTTCATCCGGAAGATCATCTTCCAGGTTGAAAACAGAGGTCTTTTGCCTCTTAGAAGGTGGCGATCCGTCAGCCATATTCACTGCTTTTTCTAATACAAAAATCAACATTTAAAAAATTGACAAAACAATACATAAAGAAAATCTTACGCTAAATAAAGCTAAAATAAATAATTTGAAGCATGTGCACTTTCCCAAAAACTTTAAAGCTATAACAAGATCAATATATAAACAGTAATTATCACGTTAAGAAGTATTTTTATTAAAGATATGTTAAAAGTTAGTTTATTATATTATCAATACATGAAATTGATCAGTTAACTTTAAAATTGATAGGTACACATGATCCACTACTTTTTAATTCATGAAAACAACATAAACAATTAACTGAAAAAATGAGAAAACTTAAAACTTACCAGATCACTTCGAAAACTGAAAATATATATTCCAATTTTTTCAATAAATAATAAAATGTTTTGAAAATTGACAACACAATTCAATGTGTTGATTACACATAATTATGCATCTATTTAATTTACAATACAACTATAAAAATTTAACAAGCTCTACAAAAAATTCATTTTTTAGTAAAAAAAAACAATTTTCGATTAAAGCCCTTTCTTAATCTTTATAATCTTCTAGGTTTGGTTATTCTTGAAGTGTCTAAAAAATAGAATTTCTGATACTAATCTTACTTGCTCTTGTACTTTTCAACTTTTTAGAATAAAATTATATTTCAAAATAGAAAATTAAAAACAAAGTTAAAAAATAATTAATAAACTTAAATAAAACTCTAATATAAGATAGACTAAAACATCAATTTATTTTTAAACAAAACTGTCAGACTGTCTGACAAACTCACGGCAAAAAATTGTTTACGTTTTAAAAAAATTTGAAACCGACGAATCAAAATTTTCGAAAAAAAAAACTTTTTTAAAGTCATAATTTATACATAAACTAGCTAATTATTATTAAGCTGACTAATTAACTAATTTATTTATTAAATATTATTTTAATTTAATTAACTTTTTGCTATATAATAAGTAGCGGGTGGCGGATTTTTATAAAACTCCGATACGATTTTTTTGCCGCCTAACAAAAAATCGGCTAAATAAAAACCATTTAATCGACTGTTATACCCTTGATATCAACAAAATTAATAATTCTAAAAATTATGAAGACAATTTGTTTATTAATTTAAGCTAATAATTAAAAATTAATATTAAAAAACTCTTCCGTTATAAGATGGCGGCTGTTGTTACCCCAACATCCGGGATATTAGATTTTGGTTCATAGGTTAAATTGATATTTATTGCCGCTTGTGTCGCAATACTTTGCAATCTTAAAAAAATTATTTAAAAAAAAAGTTTTTATTTAAAAATAACAAAAAATTGTTTTTTAAAACTTAAATTTGTTTAAATAAAGTTTTAAAATAATTAAAATAAAAAAAAAGTTAAAAAAAATTAGATTACAGGTTAAAAATACTAATTTTATTTTTACAAGTTTTTTTTTATAACTTTTTCTTTTAAAGCTAATTGCTTAATATTTCTATTAAATAGAATATTAAGGAATTAATGTGTGCAAGTTAAAGAATAAATGTTTGTAAATAAAAAAATAACCAGTATGTATTTAAAAAAAATTACTACGAAAACAACTTAAATTCAATTCTCTCATTTACTGTTTTTTCTTTCCTTCTCTCGTTTTATTTATTATTTTAATCACGTTGAAAGTTTTTGATATTTGATCCAACAACTTTTATAATCGCCTATTTTAAACGAACAGCTGACTTAAAACGGTGCTAAAATAACATGCTGCGATAGATTTTGATTCAAAATACAATTTGCCATAATTATTTCTTGCTTTTATCAACCGTATATACCTCAACACAGTAGTTTTATTAATCTTTTCGGTAAGATAGCAACGAAAATCGGAAAACATGTCTATGTTAATGGTAAGTATCTAGTAAAATTAAGTAATTTTTTTGCCTATTTACAATTTATTTAAAAAAATAGACAGCTTTTCTAATTAGACAGCTTTTGTATTATTTAACTGCTAAACTAATAAAGTATTTTGTGATGTATGTGTAGTTCACAAATTTTGTTTTTGAGAATAAATTTGTGTATCAAATGTAACTCTTATGTTTTTTTTTTTTGTATATATCTTTATTTTCGATGTGGGAAAGTCAAATGCATAGAGTAACATAAGTTACTTCGACCCAGTCTCGAGTTGCCTGTGGCAGTTTGGGATATTATAGAGACTATAATTGCCCGGTAATTATGCTGCTGATTAAGTGCTGGCTCAACAGGAGTTCATATTGTTTATAGCATCTTACTCAAGGGCGCTACAGCATGAAATCAGTGGGGATTGAACCCACGACCTCATGTGTGGTGTAGCAAGAGTTCTTATCACTACACCACGCTGCCGGTTTATAAGTTAATATGGTCTTTTATTCATCAAGGATGAAGATATATAAAAACATATATTTGAGCTTAATCTTTTTAATACTAATGAATTATTTTGTAAAAAATTTGTTAAATTAGAATTATTTTAAAGGGAGGACAACAAACGTTTGAAGATAAATGGCCTTCAATGAAAGAAGTTATTCTTAAACTTTTAAAACTAGAAGAAGTCACTAAAAAAGAATGGCATGTAAGTGTAATGGTTTTAGCTTTATTATTTTAAATTAAAGTTTAAAATTAAGTTTTATTTTTTAAACTAGTTGAAATCCAGAATTTAGATTTTTTGTAATATGGTCGCAACTATAAACTAACTTTCGTCCGCAATAATTTATTTGTGCACCACTAATGGCAGTTTTATTGTGTAGCCCTATAAATTGGACATATTATTCACTAAGCTTCATTATATATCGGTTTCATTAACTTGTTTGATAATAAAATAAGTTTTTTCTGGTATTCAAGTTTAGTCTTAAATTTTTGGTCATGCAAAATGTTGCAACATCAAATTTTTAAAAACTTAATTTTTTTAGGATTTATTTTGGGATGTTCACTCAGTTTGTTTGTGGGATAATATAGAAGGTCCAAAAAAGGTTAAATCAGCACTGGAAACCAATATTTCAGGTTTTGTTAAAGATGCAAAAGAGGTAAAAATGAATTATTTAGATATTCAGCTACTGTAGTTTTCTAATATGGCAGAATTAAATGCATATAGAACAAAAAACAAAGACTATAAGAACCATAAAAGTAATATGTAAATTTGGGGACCGTAAAGTACGGTCTCTACTATTTTATAGAAAACTTTTAACCTTATTATTTAAATCTTTTATTAATTTGGGTAGTATTATAGTGAGTGGAGTCATATCAACAGTACAATCATTTAAAAATCTGTTAATTTTAAAGTAAACAGTTACCACTATATAATGCCGATGGCGTAGTGGTCAGAGAACTTGGCTACACTACATGAGGTTGTGGGTTCAATCCCACCCTCTCTCATGCCCTTAAAAAAAAGTGCTCTAACTTCTGCTAAGCCAAAGCAAATAATATTCTATAATATTTCAAACTGCTAAAGGGAACTCAAGACTGGGTCGGAGTAACTTTTGTTACTCTATGTTTAGGTCATGAAGTCAACTTTCCCACATTAAGGATAAAAAAACAATATCTTACAGTTACAAATTAACCTTTAGAGAATTCAACAACACCAGGAGGGGAATGGATTGCTTCGTGCTTACATCACAGAGTGGAAAACTTTCTTTGATCAGTGCAGTTATCTGCCAGAACCGTTCAAACAACTTGAAGCGAGTTTGAACAACGAAAATAAAAAGAAAAATACAAGTTCTCGTAACACTATTGTAAGAAAGGTAAGAGTGATAAAAATATTGTTTTTTTATATTTGATTTTGCATATCAGTAATGTTTAAATGACAGGCTAAGTTTATTTTTGCTGAGCTGAGAATTATGCTGTGCCAAAAATACGTAGGCTACTGTGGCTAATATAATACAAGCTATTATTTTAACTTTAAAACAAGTTATTTGTTTAGCTAAATTATAAATATTTCTTTAATTTTATTAAAAAATACTAGTCAATAGTTTGCCCTGCTGTTTGGATTTTGATTGCTGTTATAAGGTTGCTCTTAACTAATTTTTCCACCTGATAGTTTACCTATGGACCACAAATACCAGTTTTATTTATTCTAAAGGCTTTTAGTTTGGACATAAATCGTCCACCAAGCTTTAGTATATGTAAATGGAATTGTGACCTAGTTAAAATATTTTAAAATAAAAGATGGAATATTTTTAGTTGATGTTAGATTGTTGGAACGAGAATATTTTTTCCAACTTGTTCGAGCTATTAAAAGAACGAACGATGATTTTAATTAAAAGAGAAAGAGAAGGGGAAACCCTGGATGCGCAACTTGTCATTGGAGTTCGACAATCTTTTGGTAAAATATTTTTTTTTTGCCTTTTTAAAAAAAATTTTGTTTCGATGTTTAAGAAATATAGAAAACGACTTTATTACCTAAACATATAGCAACATTTGTTACCCTAACCAAGACTTGAGTTGCCTTTAACAATTTGGGATATTATTACCTATAATTACCTGATAATTTTTTTGCTGATAAGTTTTTTGCTTGGCAGGAGTTTGTGCTGTTTATAGCACCTTAATCAAGGGTTCAGTGACATGAAAGCAGTGTGGATCGAACCCAGGTCCTCCTGTAGTGAAGCCAATTGTTTTCACCAATACACCACATGACTAGTTAATCACTAGACAATAAAAACTCAATTTTTTTTAGTAAATTTATGCTCAAATCCTGAGGAACCACTTGAGATATATCGGGAACATTTTGAAGCTGCTTACATCAAAACAACAGAAGATTTTTACAATCAACAATCTATTGATTATTTAGAGAAAGAAGGTGTAACAAACTACATGAAATATGTAAGTAAAGTTAATTTTTAAGGTTTTATTTTATTAAAACAGTTTTATATAAACATTTTAAAATAGAAGACTATTTACTGGCAGTGTGGTGTTGTGGTAAGAACACCTGCTACACCCCACATGGGGTTGTGGGTTTATTCCCCACTGCTCCCATGCTGTAGCGCCCTTAAGTAAGGCTGTATAAACAGTATGAACCCCTGCTGAGCCAGCACTTAATCCGCAGTATATTTATTTGGTAATCATAATCTATATTATCTCAAACTGCCACAGGCAATTCGAGACTGGGTTGGAGTAACTGATGTTACTCTATGTTTAAGTCGCCATTATACGTATAAGATTCTAATTGCCAATACAGATTATATAATTTAAAGTTATCTTAAATTTTAAGGCTCAGCAGAAATTAACTGAAGAGAATGTGAGAGGAACAAGGTATTTGGAATCTACTTCTCTGCCCATTCTTGTTGATAGTTGTGTTAATGTTCTAGTGACTCAATATACTACACCTATACTTAATGAATGTAGAGGAATGATAACAGATAACATGACTGACCGTAAGTTTAAATAATCTCTGAAATTTTACATCTTGCAACATTTTAGCATCAGTTTGTCTTAATTTATTTTGCATTTTTTTGGGGGTATATATTTATCTTAATGTGGGAAGGCAGACTTCATGTTCTAAACATAAAGGATCAAGTCTTAAGTTATCTTTGTTAATTTAGGATATTATTGATATTAATTGCATAATAATTAATCTGCCAATTGGTTTTAAGGCTGAAGATAGGTGCTTTAAATATTTTCAGGAGTTTATACCATTAATATCACCTATTTTAAGTTGTAAAGTTAATGGTTCTAACTACTACCTTATGCTGCTTTGATTTTAACTTATTTAAATCAATTATCTACTTGGTCTTTCTATGCATTTTGTGTGTTTTGTAGTAGTTATGATCTTTATGTCACACTCTAGTGTTTTGTAGTAGTTATGATCTTTATGTCACACTCTGAGGTTCTGGGTTCGATTCCCACTGATTCTAAGTATATTCAGACTACATGTTGTATAAAATAACCATCAATTTACCAACTATTTGTTTTACAGAACTGAATTTAATGTTTAACTTAATGAAGAGGATCAAAGATGGGGTCAAACCAATGTTGGAATGTTTGGAGGAACATATAACACAACGTGGTCTGGCTGACATGAAATCCTGTCAGGAAATTATAACTTCGGTAAATTCCCACTTAATAACATTAATTTTAACTATAAAGATTGGCAGCGTGGTGTAGTAGTCAGAACTCTTGCTACACTTTATGATGTTATGGGTTCAATCCCGACTGCTTCATGCTGTAGCACCCTTGAGTAAGGCACTATAAGTGGCATGGACTCTTGCTGAGCCAGCACTTAATCAGCAGCTTAATTATCGGGCAATTATAGTCTCTATAATATCCCAAACTGCCACAGGCAACTCGAGACTGGGTCGGAGTAACTGATGTTACTCTATGTTTAAGTCGCACATTCGACTTTCCCACATCGAGGATAAAGATATATTCAAAAAAATATGTTTTTATTTATCCAAGCGGTATGCATTGGCTTTATTTTTATTGCAGGTTTAATATTTTTAATTTTATACTTGAGCTATTGAGTGTTTAAAAGTTTGTTTTTAAAATTTTTCACTTTATCCTCAGGATTCTGAGAAGTACATAGAACTGTTACTCTCCCTGTTCAATCAGTTTTCAATACTTGTTAAAAAGTCGTTTGAAGATGATCCACAATTTCTAACAACTCGAGACAAAGCTTTTGAGAAAGTTGTGAATGATCATTCTGTGTTCAATCTTGAGTTGCAAACAAAAGCCAAACAGTGAGTTTTTCTTGTTTTTTAGCCCACTCTATACACTGTATTTATCTTATTTGGCCAATAACTTTTATATTGCTAAGAAAAGCATTGTTGATGATACGGTTGCACAAACAGAAGATTATATATGATTTAACATCTATGGCCCATCTGCAGACTGCATTTTACTAGTTTGACCAGTTACTTTAACAATACTAAAATTAACATTGTCTCAACAAATATTTTTCTGGCACCACAAACTGCAGTTTTATTTAATTTAAAAGCAAATTTTTATGTTTGTTTTTGTATATATCTTTATCCTCGATGTGGGAAGGTCAAATACGCAACCTAAACATAGAGTAACATCAGTTACTCCGACCCAGTCTCGAGTTGCCTGTGGCAGTTTGGGATATTATAGATTATAATTGCCCGATAATTAAGCTGCTGATTAAGTGCTGGCTCAGCAGGAGTTTATATCGTTTATATCGCCTTACTCAAGGGCGCTACAGCATGAGAGCAGTGGGGATTTAACCCACAATCTCATGGTGGTGGAGCAAGTGTTTTTACCACTACACCACGCTGCCAGTTTAATGTATTTGTTTATTGATGAGAAAAGGCTGACTATATGGCCTTACTTAAGGTTGCATTAATTACCCTGACCTAGTCTCAAAAAGGCCTCACATAAAAAAATTTCCTAAAAATAAAAAATCAATTTTAAAACACTGTTATTAAAAAAAACTTCATTAGCCAAAAAAACATAATTATGTTTATTGAAACCATTTTTAAGATTACAAACATAATTTTTATGATTAAAAATATCAATTTTAAATTTAAATACCAATAACCATAAATTAAAAAGCACTATTAAAGCACCATCTATTTAAAACACCATTAATTTGTTGGTTTTTCTGTGGCAGAAACCCAATTAAACTTCCCCCAGAGTCGAGATGTCCCGAATTATTGGCAAACTTCTGTGACATGCTTTTAAGAAAAACCCCGCTCAGTAAGAAGTTAACTACAGATGAGATCGACAACAAACTTCAAAACGTGGTCAGTGTAAATTTTTTGCTAGACTCTGTTAGTTTTCATTGTTTAAACTTAAATTTATAATTTGGCCTTTTTAGTTTAAATTTATATTTTTAGTTTTTTTTCGCTAAAGCCTAGATTTATAGTTTGATAATGTAGTCACTTTATAAGTTTTAAGATATTTTTGACCTTATAATATTGATTTGATAATGTAGTTACTTAAACAGCATAACTTTGCCAACCTTTAAATGATTATTATTATATTTAAAGTTTGTTACATTTTTTATTAAAGTGTTTTGGTATCGAATGAATGTAACCAAAACTGTTCTGATTTCATAAATGAATTTTTCTTTTAAAACATTTAAAAAAATTTTAAATTAGACATTTATTAACGTTTAAATTTTTTTTCGTAGCTGTTGTTGCTGAAATATGTTTCTAACAAAGATGTTTTTATGAAGTATCACAAAGCCCATTTAACTAGAAGGTTAATCCTTGGAACTTGTGCTGATAATGAGAAAGAAGAGAATATGGTGGAAGGTCTGAGAGAGGTAAAATTTTAAATGTAACAAACTTTAAGTTTAAGATATTATTGACCTCATGATATTACCCCAACCCAGTCCCAAGTTGTACAAGTTTAAGATATTATTGACCTTATGATATTACCCCAACCCAGTCTTAAGTTGTACAAGTTTAAGATATTATTGACCTCATGATATTACCCCAACCCAGTCCCAAGTTGTACAAGTTTAAGATATTATTTACCCATAATATTACCCCAACCCAGTTTCAAATTGTACAAGTTTAAGATATTATTGACCTCATGATATTACCCCAACCTAGTCCCAAGTTGTACAAGTTTAAGATATTATTGACATTATGATATCACCCCAATCCAATCTCAAGTTGTACAAGTTTAATTATCCTAAATTGTCTTTGTTTTTTAAGTTATTAATTTTAATATTAAAAATTTATTAATAACAGGTTGGAATGCCAGCTGATTATGTCAATAAGTTAGCTCGAATGTTTCAAGATATTAAAGTCAGTGAAGACCTTAACCAAAATTTTAAAGAAGGAAGAAATGATAAGATTGCAGGTTTACTTTGTTGTACTTATTTACCCTAAATGTGGGAGAGGTCGACTTTACAACCTAAACATAGAGTAACATTTGCTACCCTGACCCAGTCTCGAGTTGCCTGTGGCAGTTTGGGATATAAGATTATAATTGCCCGATATTCAAGCTGTTGATTAAGTGTTGGCTCAGCAGGAGTTTATATCGTTTATAGCAGCCCGTTGGGTTTGAAGTTATGACATAATATTATTTTTTCAGAAATAATTTCTGTTATTGTTACTTTTCTATACAATTCAATAAAAGGTCATACTAAAAAAATATATTAAAGTTTTATTTAAAATATTGTCAGTATTAAATGTATTTTTAGGAACTTTATTGAACTATATATCATTTACTAATTGTTTGCCCAACTTCGGGTTAAGATTTTAATTGTCATAATATAGTCACAACTCTTATGTAATATTTGCCCGCACCACAATAGCAATTTTGATTGGACGTACAAGTATAATTCACCCACTAAGCTCGATGTTTAGTAAATTCATTTTTCTTTTATTTAGATATTGCCAATATTAAGATTTTAAACGCTGGTGCTTGGTCCAGAAGATCAGATAAGATTCCTGTCTCTCTTCCTGCTGCTCTGGAGGACCTCATCGGAGACATTGAGGACTTTTACAGAGGAAAACACACAGGAAGAAAACTTAACTGGAACCATCTGATGTCAAATGGAATAGTAAGAATTTTCAACTTTTTAAAAAAAAAATTTTTAGAGATTTTTTTAATTTAATAAGTTCTAAATCAAATAAGGTTTTGTAATAATTAATCAGTGATATTTAATATCAATGTTATTTACAAAGTATATTTTTTCAACCGTTTTTGACTATTGCAGTTAACGGTAGTAATTTTAAATCAAAGTTTTTTGCGATTTCAAATATCTTCTGTGAACATTTTTTTTTTTGCTTATTTTAAATCAAGCTTGTCAAAAATTTTCCTTTTTTTAAATGTTGATTTCAAATTTTTTTTTGTTTTAATGATAAGATTTAAAGATTTCTATAAACCTTTCTAATTGTTTTTTGCTTAATTTTAATCAATCTTTTTTCATTTTTTAAAAAAAATGTTGATTTCAAAATTTTTGTCATTCTTTTTTTTTTTAAATTTTATTGAAATAAACATTAAACCCTTTTTTTATTTATTTCTTTATTTTGGCTTTTCACACATTGATAAAAGTAAATAATAAATACAATATAAAATTAATATTACAACAATGCGACGGGAAAAAATGACAAAATTAATTTAATGATTTTAAACCTTATTTACAGATGAACTTTAAAACTGAAGTTGGGCAATATGACATTGAGATCACCACTTTCCAAATGTCAGTGCTGTTTGTCTGGAATACAAGTTCATTCAATCAGGTTTCTTATGAAAGTCTGAAACTTGCCACTCAGTTGCCTGATATTGAACTCAGAAAAACTTTATGGGTAAAAATTTATTAAAAAAAAAATTAATAAAATTTACTTAAAGAGATGGTTTGGTCGCAGAGTTTCTTTTTTAATTATGTTGAAATTTTTCCAACTTGCACGAGGATATCATTATTTTAAAAATTGGTCAAGTAGTTTTTGAGATATCGGGATTTAAAAGTAATAGGGAAAATCCCTACGCTCGCGAGTCACGTGACGCACGACGTCATCGTCGTAAGATCATATGCTAGCAGACACAGGAAAATGACCCCATTTTGTCCTCTCTGAGCCGTTTGTTGTACTTTTTTAAATTTTTTTTGCAGAAAACAAACTTGACATAAAAAGTAATATTTAGCCATATTATATTTATATTATACATTTTTTACTTTTTAAGTATTTTTATTTGGGTAGGCTGTATTTTAAAAATTTTAACAAATTAAGGTTATGTTGTTAATTTTGGAAATTTAAAATTTTGGAAAATTTAATCTCAAAAACTACCTTTTTTTTAAAAAAAAAACAATTTTAAAAAAAATGTTATCCTCGTGCAAGTTGGAAAAATTCCAACATAATTAAAAACGAAACTCTGCGACCGAACCATCTCTTTAATGTAGAGATTGAATTTTTTTAAGTGGGTTATGTTTATAAATGGTGTTTTTATTGGTGAGTGACTTGCTGAAATGGTGTTTTTGTTGGTGTGTGGGTTAAATAAATGGTAGTTTATTGGTGTGTAATTTAAATAGATGGTAATTTATTGGTGTGTAATTTAGATGGTATTTTTATAAGTGTCTTATTTGGATAAATGTTGTTTTTATTAGTGTGTAATTCAGATAAACTGTATTTAAATTTGTGTGGTTTTAATAAATGGTTTTATTGGTTTGTGGTTCAGATAAATGGTGTTTTATTGGTGTGTAATTTTAATAAATGGTTTTTATTGGTTTTTGGTTTTGATGAATGTTATTTTTAATTGTGTGTGATTTAAATAAATGGTGTTTTTTTCAAATGAAATGGTTATTTTAGTGATGTAAAGTGTGTTATTAATATAACTGGTATTTACATTGATGTATTAAGTTAAAAATATTTTTAATTGTTACCAAAAAATTTTTTTTTTTATTAACCTTTTTAAAGTTTATTTTAATTTTTTATTTTTAAGTCACTGATAGCAAACGGGAAATTAAAACGACAAGTTTTAATTTGTGTCCCAGCTGTTTCGTCTTTCAAGGAGTTTGTTGATGGATCTTTATTTAAAGTTAATCATCAGTTTGCCTTAATGTAAGTTTAGATTTGGCTGTTTCTGTTTTTATTTATCCTCGATGTGGAAAGGCTGATCTTATAACCTAAATATAAAGTAACATTTTGTTACCCTGACGCAGTTTAAAATTTTGGATATTATTGACCTACTAATATTAGTAATTAACCTAATTTGCCGTCATTTTTTTTGGAACCATTTTTAATATATTTTTAATGTGGGGAGGTTGACTCAACAACCTATATATAAAGTAACATCAGTTACCCTGACCCAGTCCTAAATAGACTGTAACAGTTTTAAATAATATTTATTTTAATTGTGTGATAATTAATCTAGTAATTGATTTTGGCACTGCTAAGTTGTTGCAATTTATAATACGTTACTCAAGGTAGCTACAGCATAGAAGCAGTGGGGAACCAATGACCTCATGCTGTTAAGGGTTTTAAACTCTACACTAAGTCACTGATCAATAAATCAAAAGAATTATTTAATGTTGCATAAAATATAAATGAAACCTGGAGGTTTCAGGCTAGAATACTGTTGTTGGAAACTTGCCCGTGGTTTCTTCAAAAACCTTTTTTTAAGAATTTTTGTCAGTTGACTAAAAACTTATGCTCAAAAATGATAAACATTTTTTATTACCCCAGCTTACTCTTTCCTCCGCTGAAAAATAACCTTTAAAAAATATTGACCTAAATTTCGTTAAATTGTCATTTTTAAATATAAGTTATCGGTCATATGTGCAGATCCCAATTTCCAGTTAATTTTAATTTAAACTTTATCCTCACAGGAAAGGTGGAAAGGTTCAAAAGAGAGGAAGAGTCAACTTAATTGGGAGGTTGCAGTTGTCCTCCGATAAGAGCAGGGAAGAGGACAACGAAGGTATCACTCAGCTTCGAATATTAAGAACTCAGGTAAAAGTTACTTTTTATATAATGGAGCATAGTGATGCATAATATTTGTCCAATTTATGGGCTTACAAAAGAAATAAAACTATGTTCACTGGCAGCATGGTGTAGTGGTCAGAACACTTGTTTTCATCACATGAGGTCCCGGGTTAGATCCCCACTGCTCTTATGCTGTAGCGCTCTTGAGTAAGGCGCTAGAAACGGTATAAATTTTTGGTGAGTCAGCACTTAATCAGCAGCTTAATTATCGGGCAACGATAATCTATAATACTTCAAATTGGCAATGACAACCTTAAGACTGGGTCGAGGTAACTCATGGTACTTTATGTTAAAGGCGTGAAGTCAACGTTCCCACATCGAGGATAAATATATATGACCCTTTAGGCAAGCTAAAGCCGGCATTGGATTATTTTTAATAACTTCATTTTTTAGCGGACATTTTTTTAAAATTTATTGCGAGTTAAAATTAAAAACCGAAATATTATTTTTAAATATCAGGAGGCAATTGTCAAGATCTTAAAAATGAGAAAGCGAATCACCAATGCCAAACTCCAAACCGAACTGGTTGAGATCCTTAAAAATATGTTTTTGCCGCAAAAAAAACTAATTAAGCAGCAGATTGAGTGGTTAATTGATAATAAATACATGAAAAGGGATGACAATGATATTAATTCTTTTATATATGAAGCTTAAGTTATAAATCATGATAGACATTTAATTTATTTATTGTTTATATGGAAATTGTGACGTCACTAAATATATTAAAATCTGGTTCAAACAGGTTAAAAATTTGAAACGGGTTTAAATGATAAAATATTTAACATTATATAAGTTGGTTGTTGGATTTTTGAATTTTCATTACTTCCTTGTTTAAAAACCATTTAATGAAATGTTGTTTATAATATTGTTGTTGTTTTTTGTCAGAAAATTGATTCTGTTTTTTGTTGATATTGTTTTCATAAAATTATAAAATTTCTTTTCACTGTTTTTTTTCAAATTGTTTTTCAAAACTTTTTTTTAACAACATCACAAGAACTAATATGACTTAAAATTCTAGAATATCTGTGATCTTACCAAATCATATAGCAAAAAAATTAGTTATTACCTGATGGGTAGCACTAAAACTAAGAAGTGGTGTACCTGCAGCGTGGTGTATTTATAAGAATTCTTGCTACACCACACATGATGTCATGGGTTTAATCCTAACTGATCTCATGCTGTAGCATCCTTAAGTAAGGTGCTATAAACGGTATGAACTCCTGCTAAGCCAGCATTTAATCAGCAGCATAATTACCGGGCAATTATAATCTATAATATCCCAAACCGCCACAGGCAACTCGAGACTGGGTCGGAGTAAGTCGCGCATTCGACTTCCCCACATCGAGGATAAAGATATATACAAAAAAAAAGTAAAGGAAAAAAAAGCACAAAAAGGAGGAAAGAAGAGGCTAAAAAGTATTTTGCAGTTATTTTTAGTGAACAGCGGAAATTGTCAATGCCTAAAAGCATTAAAGAAGCATTTCCGCTGCTAAAAATGTCTGCAAAATAATTTTTCTTTAGCCCCCTCTTCTTTTTAGGGGGTTTCTTCTCTTCACGTCTTCCCTTTACCCCCTTTCTTTTAGTATTGCCCCTACCTGATTACGTCATAGGGAATAAGGCGTCAAGTTCAAATCAGACTTTTTATTGACGTAAAAATAATTTATTTACATTTCTAAACTCAGTCAAGTTTAAACAAATATATTAATCGTCTACTAAGCTTCATTCAAAATATATTAATATAACAAAGTACAGCCTTAAAGGTTCAGGGTTTGAATCCCGTCAATGCCACACTATTCGCCCTTAAGCCTGACGTTTACAGATAGCTTAAACACGTCACAATAGCACATCCTTACCCAATAAAAATATTTGACATATTATTTTAAGATACTACAAAAAAAAGGAAAAAAATTTTATTTAACTTTTAATTCATGAATCATATAATACAATGGTGACGTAACAAACATGGTCTATTGTATTTAACAATTCAGGAAATCATGACAACTTCTTAAAGCGCCTGGGACATCATAAAGTAACTTGACTTTGATAAAGTCGTTGGGTCTTCGAAAAAAAAATTTAGAAAAAAAATTTTGTTATGACGTGTTTTTATAAAGTTAGGAGCGGTTGAAATCGTACTACACTAAAATCCTAACAAATCCATTGTGACGTCAGAGGTGGCCTTTGGCCTAAAAATATCAAATATTTTGCTGTCTGCACTGTGTTTATTTTAACTTTAAATGTATTTTTAATCAAATATTTTATGTGTTTTTCAACAAAATGTTTAATTTATGACTCGGCTAAGCTTTGGCTACAAAAATAATATCCTATATGATATAAAAAGCATTACAAATCTTATTAGTAGTGCGTACGCCCATTTTTATTCAAAACTGAGCGTAATTGTACAATTGCGCAGTTTACAAATAACAAAAGTTGGCAAATGATTGATTTTAAAGTTTGTTATCTTGTATTTACTACATTTACGCAAAATTGTAAGTTTTAATTTCGTATAGAAATAGTTTGTTCAACGTGAGGTAAAAAACAAAAAAATATAAGCTACTCGAAAATATTAAAATTGTCACAACAAATCCTTTGTGACGTTAATAATAATTACAAAGAAATACGTAGAGGACAAAATATTAAAAGTCATGGCAAAAAAGTACCTTATTTAGTCTAAATTTAAAAAATTCCGTTTAAATATTTTGTATTTAATAAAAACTAAAAAAATACAGTGAGAAAATGTCTGGTTGGGGGCCGTAAGAATGCTGATGCATTTGGCAAAATGTTTAGTTTCCACGAATTCCCGGGAATCAAAAATTGTGCGTCAAAAGATTCAGTTTGTGCAAACGATACGATTTTAAAAGAGTGGCAAACATCATCACGTTGTAAAATTCCCTTTTTTCTAAATATTTTTTGTAATATTTTAAACATCTTAGTGTTCTATTATTTTTTTTAATAACTCTAAGATTTCTTTTTAAATAGCCCAAACCCCCTTCGCATAAGTTGTCAGTAGACCATATGCCTATACTTCTAATAATTAGCAAAAAAAGGATAAAGCATTCTTTTAAATAAATCTAATTTAAAAACTAACTTGTGATAAGATCCCTTAATTGCATGACACCATAATTTTGTTCTAAACCAAATAGACTGTTTCTAAAACCCATTGATTAAGGCAAAAACCTTTAAAGCCTAGGTGAGCAGTTTTGCAAGCAAGCACTTCTGTTTTACTGTTCAGATTTCTAATTTACCTACAGCATACTGATTGGAAAACTGAACTTATAGAAACCCAGTTGTCACATGGCACTTTATTTACATAAAAACTTATTGTTAAATAAATAAAAAAACAAAAAAGACGGCCTAGCTTCGCTGTTTAGCAGTAAGGCTAAGTGATACTAAATATTTTTTAAATTGTTTCTTAAAAAGCAGGAGCTACTTATAATATGTATTTATTTTAACTGATTTAAGTATTTTGAATAAGTTCACATATATTATAAACATCTTACTAGTTCGTATTTTACACCCTGCCTTCACGCAAACTTGATTTAAAATCCTCAAACACGTGTGTACTAACAATTTCAAATTTGTTTACCCTTCCCAATTCGGCGTCAAAATACTCGGGTTATAACATATATTCAATAAAAGTTCCATTTTCCAAAAGAGATTCATTAAAACAAACTGAATCATATTTGCTTTCTTCTTGGCAAAACATATTAACGCCGATAAAATAAAAATATTTCTGCACACGCGCTTAAATCAAAAAAAAAAAAAATCTTTCCAAAATGGCCACGTTAGGCCACTTCTGACGTCACAAGTAAATTCACAACGGTTCGTGGGATTTTAACAATATTTATTTTTGAGTTACTGTAACTTTTCAAAACCGAAATAAAATTAAGATATTTTTTGTAAATAAATTACAAAAAAATATAAACTTTTGTCGTAAATGCAAAAATATACTTTTACTAACGTTTGCAAAATGCATGTCCCAGGGGCTTTAAACTTTTAAACTTATTGTCTTTTTTTTAATTATTATTCTAAAAAATATAAAAAGATTCTCGCAATAACAGTAAGTTTATAGTCTTTACTTGACGCTTTTAAATGTAATATTTTATGATATTAACCAAACAATACTAAAGTACGGGATACGGGATAGTGAGGGATCATATGTAAACGTTAACAAAAATTCGGGGAATGCGAGACGGAACCGCATTTTTTGTATTTTACTTCGGGATGAATGCGGTATTTACCTATTATGCGGGATCGACTTTTAAGGCCCGTTCACACGGCGTAGGCAACGTAACGTAACGTAAGATTTCGCAACCATTTAAAATGAACAGAGTCGTTCACACGTACGAAAGTTTGCGTAAGTTACGTAAGATTTCGTAAAATAGAACTCGTAAAGTTACGTAACGTAAAGCAACGCAATGCAACGTTACCTTGTCGTGTGAACAGGCCTTAAAGGTCAAGAAATAATGCGAAGTCGACTATAAAGCGCAAGGGAAGATTAGAAATGGTTTAAAATTCCGTCTTATTCCGTATTTAGCGATTTTTTTTTGAGGACCATAGTGTAATTATGTTTTGTGTGGAATTTTTATGTTTTCTTTCTACTTGTAAAAGTGTAACTATTAACATAATAAACATCAGCTATAAATTACTATGGACCGTAGTGTAATTATGTTTTGTCTAGAACCGGACATCATATGTGACCCGCATTTCCTTATAGTAATATTCTATTTTTTACTGTTATAAATTACAAGGCAGCAGTGGGAATCGAACCCATGCTACCAAGTCTCATAAAGACAAACCACCACTGCGTTTTCATTCTAAAAATTATTTAAGTTTTGTTTGTTCTGCCTTAAAATGATTTAATTTTTTCTTAAATGTTGGTTCTTACATTTTTGTGGAATGGTAAAATTTTAAGTTCAAAAATGTTGAATTTTAAGTTATTTTTAAATAATTATTAAATTCCTATTAAACTTTAATTATAAGAAAATTAAAAATTTTTACCGAATTTAAAAACCGCTGATATTGACTTTTATTTAAAATATAATCTATTAGTAGTCGACATGGGTTGGTTAAAACCTGCAAAAATTTGATGGTTAGTTGAACAATAAAAGTCACCAAATGATTGATAACAACATTTTAAATGGATTGTTAAATATTATTATTTTAGTAACAAAAATCTTGAATTAATATTATGGTTAAAACTGTTGTGTATTCACATGGTTTACTACAACATATATTGATATAAATAGTAGAACTACATTTTTTGCACTACAACGTGGGTGTAGTGGGAATCGAACCAGGGACTTTAGTTTTAATTAAAAATACAACGCGACGTTGTTTTCTTTTTTTAATTTAGATAATTTTTTTATTTATTTATTTTGGTTTTTTGCACATTGATAAAAGTAAATAATAAATACGATATACAATTAATATTACACAATAAAGGTGTTATAAATATTGTTTGTAGTATTGAACAGGTAATTACCTATTGTCTTAATATCTATTCACGCTATAACAGGAAGTTTATAGTCTTTACCTGGCTTATACTGCCTTTACCTAAATTTTTTATCACTTTATTTATACAACAATCCAATTAGTTACAATATGAACAAGTTAGTTTTAAGTTTAATGATTTTGAGTTTAAATGTTGTAAATGGGCAACAATGTTCTATAAAAGCAGAAAATGGGCGTCTATGGCATGCTCATGAGAATGTAGAATATCATTTTGGTTTAACTGAGGTTAACTACACAACAGCAGTGACAAGATGTGCAGAAATGAACTCAACGTTAGCAACTCCCAAGATATCGGAAATTCGTGATTTTGTTCAACAAGCAATATATTCAATCGGGGGTAAATATAATTTTATTTATTAAATCAAATAAAAATATATTTGAAAAACTAGTTTTAATTGTTATGTAGTATTAAAATAAACAAGTTCGAAAAAATTGAACTTTTATTATGTAGGACACATTGGCCTTCACTGGATCAACCTAACAAGAACAAACTCCTCGAATTGTATTTTGTGGTGGGGTACCGGGGCAAAGTTGTGGGACCATCCTTGTAATCATAGTGAGCAATATATTTGCCAACGAGATATACCAGCATGTAAGTAACTTATATAATGATTCCAAATTATTTTATTCAAGTTTTTTAATATTTTTAAAATAAATTCTATTAAAACTTTTGTTAATTTTTACTTTTAGTCGATATTTTGATGTTGATTTTAGTAATATATTGTATTTAAATAAGTATGTAAAATCTAAATATTTTTTCACTTAATCATTAGGGGATACTTTATTATTTTTTTGTTGTTGTACAGCTATAACTACAACCACTATTGCTAGTATGGCTACAGACAAGAAAAAAACAAGTTCTCTAACAACTAAAAACATGAAAACAGAAAGCACGGGCAACGATGGGCAACAATGTTTAAATTTCGTAAACAGGCACTTTAAGTTTACTCATGAGAATGTAGAATATTATTTTGGTTTAACTCAGGTTTACTACGCAACAGCAGTGACAAGATGTGCAAAAATGAACTCAATGTTGGCAACTCCTAAGACATCGGGAATTCGTGATTTTATTAATCAAACAATATATTTATTTGGAAGTATGGTTTAAAACTTGGAAATTTTTTTTTATTGCATATGTTTTAAACTAATTTGAAACAACTTTTGAAAATGTGATTTAGTTACAAAAATATTATCTTTTATGTTGTAGGACAAAATACCTATTACTGGATCGGTCTAACAAGAACAAACCCAGCTAATAAGGATTCTTCTTTTAAGTGGAGCGATGGAACAACTTTGCAGAGCAGCCAATCTAACTGGTATGGTAGTCAACCTAGTAATTGGGGAGGGGATGACAATTGTGTTTACTATCTTGTTCGTGATACAAAGTGGAGGAATACTGTATGTCATCATTATTCGGAATATATTTGCCAGCGAGATTTACCAGCAGGTAAGTAATTTTTATTACTAGTTATTTATTTTTAATTAGTGTCTTATTTATTTAGGCTAAAACTGGTTTTAAAATAAACTATCGTTGTTTTAATAAATACTGACGACCATTTATAAATTGTTAGAACGTGGCGAATTATATTTTAAAAGATATGACGTTACTAAAAAATATAATTACGAAAATAATTCCAAGTTACAATGCGAAAAATAATACAAAACCGGCGAAACACAAATCACGTGATTTTCTAAAAACGCTACAAAAAAAAAAACCCAAATACCTAGTTCAGGGGTGTGCAACCTTTATTACAGGAGGGCCAGATGCAAATGACTGGGTAAAACCGTGGGTCGCACCTTTATTTAACACTTTTGCCTATCAGCTCGTGCTTTATCAACGTCTGTGGTAAATGGCGAGGAAAATATATTAAACAAATGTTTATAAGATTCTTCTTTCTGCAGTTTGTAAAATCGTTGCAACATGCAGCCCTTGCTTAACCAACGCACCTCGGAGAAGTACACTAGATCTTGATGTGTGGTGTTGAGATCACCCACAAACTTTCAAAACTGGCGATGGTTAAGCCTATCGTGCTCTAATAAAATTTACTGCCTTAACTGGGCTTAATATGTGTTTGAATTTCAAGGATTTGCTGGTGGATGATGCAATAAAAAATGTAATATTGTCATTAATTTTTTTCTCTCTTAATACAGACTTTAAGAAACCTACCAATCTAATGCTAGTTCCTAACATGGAGCACCATCAGTTGCAATTTCGCATAAGCTAGATAAGTGTAGTCCAAGCTTGTCAAAAGCATCAAATACTTCAGTAAAGATATCAGCACCAGTTGTCGTTTCCTTCATTGACTGTAGTGACAGAAGCTCTTCCGTTTCGTTTAACTCTTTGTTCACTCTTCCGTTTCGTTTAACTCTTTGTCCGCCCCTTTATCATCGATACGTCTCGCTATCGTCCATCGTGACAGATTTATTTTCTCGGACTCACTCTTTATTCTAGGGCACATTTCTTCTGCGTCATCGATAAGACACAGCTTTACAAAATTACCGTCAGAATACGGTTCATAGTTTGGTAAAACAACCAAAAATAACATTAACCGGTTCTCCTTTGCAAGTATAAAACAATTCTTAACTCTCTGTCTTTAAAATGCTCATTGCTCAGTTATTGGCAACTGTGTGAATTGCGTGTTGTTCCCAGTGCAAAAGCTTGTAAGGCCATTGTTACGTCATAGGCATAGATAATACATACGTAATACATTGGCTAAGGTGTAAGTTTTGCAACGCAAAGGTATAAAATTACCCGCACGTACAAGATTATAAAATAAATTAAAAACTCGTTTCGTGGGTTGCACACCGTTCAAAATTGGTTCTTCTCCGCGAGCCGCACAATTTTTTTTTGCTGGGCAAAAGTTGCACACCCCTGGCCTAAGTGATAAAGCGATAAACACAAATAATGCATCCAACTATGTTAAATTCGCATTTGAAATTAAAAGAAGGAGAAATTGGTTTTATATAAATTGACTCAACAAAATATAAAGACTCCTTTTTTTGAAAATAAATTAAAATCTTTTGTTATTATACAGCTACAACTACTCCCCTTACGACAACAACTACTACAGCAACAACTACTGTGGCAACCACGCCTTGGATGACAACAGCCATGACGTCAGTCCTCATGACAACGAAACCCATGACCTCAGCATCGTTTAAATCAACTACTTTAACAACGTACTCTACAGCGACATTTACCATGACAACAACACTTATAAAGTCTACAAAAGTAATAACACAAAAACAGTTTTATAAAACACCGGGAGTATATACTAAGTTTAATTTTAACTTTCTGTTTAGAACAATTCTCAAATAACTGGGTGGATAGTTACTGGAGCACTTCAGCTTGTTTTTATTCTTTTAGTTTTCTTTCTTATTCGTAGAATAAGAAACAAATTTGCATGTAAGTAAAATTTATTGTGTCATATTATTTAATTTATAAAAGTTTAAAAAGCAAATCACATTCTGCCTCTTATTGCTTCGATTACGTTTTGATTTGTCGTCATCATTTTAAGATATTACTAGATTTGCTTTACCTAGTAACAAAAATTTACAAGTTAACTTACTTGTTAATATATTTAACAAATAGGTAAAACATTTGCATATAGGTATATTACATTAAGTGGAAATGTCTTAACTATTAAGCGACGCTTTATTTAGTAGTGAACAAATCTGTCCATTTACAAAATATTTTTGTTTTATATTTCTAATTATTATTTTACTAATAGCCGGATCGGAACCAAATAACGAAGAAGTTGTTGCAGGTGAATTTCAGTGTTTTGGTAACCTTTAGTTCAATAATAACCTTTGTAATGGTATTTGTTCCCTAATCACTTATCCATACTTAACTAGTTTATTTTTTATTGATTATTTATTAAAGAGTTTGGTTACATTTTTTTTTTTTTTTTTTAAATTCAAATTTATATTACAGCCAGAAACAGAATACTTAGGCCACAAGAACCAGACTACATTGACGTTGTTGCAGGTACCTTATATTTATTGTGTAATATTATTTTATTGATACAGTATATAATTAAAAATAACATTTTATATGATTTTACAGTCGGGCCAGGACCACAGCATATCGATTTTGTAGCAGGTAAATTTTACTTTTTTGCATGAAGTTTTTTTATTTCTTTGATATAAAGAAATATTTATATCGTATATTTAAATCTAACATTCAATATAATGTTACAGCAGAATTAGAACCACAGTATCTTGACTTTGTTGCAGGTAAATTTTAGTTTTTGAAATTTATATTTATGCTAGACTTTTTAAACTTATTTGTAGAGTAACTTATTTTTTTACCCAACTTTTAGTCTTAATTTTTGTCGAGACATAATTCACCTTCTCTGTTGTTTATTTAAATATTTAATGACTAATGTATTTTACAGACGAACCAGATTATGAAGAAATTGCAGGTATGTTATATTTCTAAAAGTTCTATGACATTTAAACACCTAACAACTTTTAAAGGATTTATTTTAAGGGGGTTTAAATGTTGGCAGTTTATATAAGGGGTTTAATGTTATGGTTAGATAAAGGGGTTTAGATGGATATGTTTAGATAAGGGTTTAAATTTTAGGGGTTAAGATAGACGGGGTTCAAATGTAAGGTGTTCAAATATATTGGGTTTAAATAATGGGGGGTTAAAAGCAAGGGGTTAAGATAGTGGAGTTTTATTTGTTAGGGGTTTAAACAAAGGGGTTTAAATGTAGGGGGTTCAGATAAAGGGGTTTAAATGTAGGGGTTTAAAAGTATAGGGTTAAGACTAAGGGGGTTAAACGGTGGGTGTTTTCATAAAAAAGTTTAAATGTAGGGGGTTTAAATAAAGAAGTTTAAATGTAGTGGTTTAAAAGTAAGGGATTAAGACTAAAGAGGTTAAACGGTGGGTGTTTCCATAAAGAAATCTAAATGTGAGGGATTTAAATGAATGGGTTAAGTGAAAGGATTTTAAAAGTAAAAGGTTTAATTGTAAGAAGATTTTTTAATGCAAAGGTTTTAAAAGAAACTTGTTTATTTAAAAAGGGTTTTAAATTCTGGCTACTATTTAATTAATGGTTAAGGTTTAGGTTAGCATAGTCATCGCATTAAGTTGTGGTGTTGGGTAAATTAACCGCATTGTCATACTATTGTTTATAAATATGATCTTACATTGGTTTTTAAGGCTGTATTATACTATTTTTTGTTTCTATTTTAATTTAATATTAAATTAAACTTTACAGACGAACTAGAATATGCGGACGTTGAAGCAGGTATATATTAAATGTATTGCCCTAAACCAGTTTTGAGTTTTGGTGGCAATTTTTAAACATTATTAATTTGTTTGTTTTTTATTAATTTATTGGTAGCCTATATTAACGGTTTAGAAAGGTGTTAACATTGTTGTAACTTTAAGTGGTGGTAGTATTACCTTACCTAACACTAAGTCACTTATAACTAAATGGTTTCTAAATTAATGATGTTAATGTTTTAATTTATTTTGCAGGTGGACCAGGCCCAGAATATGTTAATGTTGTTGAAGGTAATTTTGATTGTTTTGTATGACAATATTTTATTTTATACTGTGTATTCGAAATTAATATTTAATCTAATTTTACAGCTCTGCCAGAACCAGAATACATTGATGTTGTTGCAGGTAAATTTCAATGTTCCATGTCAGATCTTAACGCTTAACTGGCAGTGTAATGTAGTGGTAAAAACACTTTACGTAAAAACACTTGCTACACCACCATGAGGTCGTGAGTGCAAATTTCCACTGCTCTCTCGTGCTGTAGCGCCCTTGAGTTAGGCGCTATAAACGGTATGAACTCTTATTGAGTCAGTATTTAATCAGCAGCACAATTACCGGGCAATTATAATCAATAATATCCCAAACTGCCACAGGCAACTCGAGACTGGGTCGAAGTAAAAAATACTATAACTATAGTTAACAACAATACTGTTTTTTTCATTGTTTATATTATTGTTTAAAATACATTTTTTGTTGCATTTTTGTTCTAAGATAACATATAGGCTGTGACCTATAATTTAATTAGCAAAAAGTAGATGTTAAATTTGTTTAAGTTATTGTTGCTGTGCCTTTAGTAACCACCCATATTAAGAACAGTTATTCAGAAATTTAAAAATAATATTTCAATTAAAGCCTCTCTGTTAAACAATGAATCATGTATTGATAAAATATTTTTAATTGTACAACAAACTGATGTAATAGTTATGTTCTATTATTTATAGATTAAGTCTTAAGTTCGAAAAACTTAATTTGAATTTAATTTTACAGAAAACGCGGAAGTACTTTACTTGGCCCCTTTCAATTGAGAATTCGTTAAGCAAAAAACTTTATTATTTGATTATATGAGAACTATTTTCTTTTATTTTGAATTTAATCGATTTATAAATCAATTTTTTGCAAATTATGACCTGTCACTAGGTGTTGTAACCTATTAATAACATTAAAATCAAGTCCGGTAGTGTAGTAAACCGGTCGTAGCGTCAGACTACGAGCCGAAAGGTTTCGATCCGCACCAATGCTCCACTGTTCGCCCTAAAGCCTGGCGTTTTCGGATAGGGCAGACTTGTCCAAAACTGCACACCCTTACCCAATAAAAATTATCAAAAACTTATGATATTTTTAAGAAAAACGGAAAAAAAATAAAAAATACAAAAAAAATTAAGGGAATATGAAAAAAAACAAAAAAAACATTAAAAATATTAAATTTAACATTTTTGTATTAGATGGAAACTATTTTTGTTATCGTTTCACAATTTCATCAAAACTTAAACTTCCATTATAAAATGTCTTTTAATCTTTAACTTGTTTTTAAAATCTGTGTTTTTCTTTTGACATGTTATTCCACTCTGTACTATTCTTATTAAGCAGATATTTATGTATCTTGCAAGCAGTTATATCACGCCTTGCTATAAAACAGTTGTAATTTTGGTGATTTGGATTTTAACATTTTTGTTTTTATCGGTTTTGTTTTTATTGGGAGGAAATTGCCGTATAATATAATTAACTGCCAGTAACATTTATCTAAAAACTTTCCAACTAGGTCGACGGAGACCGCTACAGTGTTAAAACACCTAATTATATTTTTACTAAAAATGCGACGTTACATCAGTGGGAATCGAACCCACGACACCAAGTTATCTAACAACGCGAAGTTCGCGTTTTTAACCCCAGCTTTGGCGGGAAAACATTTTTGAATTCTAAAAAACTTGTTTTTTAAATTATGAACATTTTTCAAGTTGTTGTCGCATTGAACTCCTGCAAGTTTGTTTACTATTGCATACTACATCGCGTGTACTAAAAATTATCAAAACATGTTGTTATATATATCCAAATAACGAAATTTTACTGAATTTGTGTTAGTTTATTGTTTTATTCAATAATGGTTTTGTTATTGTGAATTTTAGGTTGTTTGTTTACCCCAGGCTTGGCTGGGATGATGTAGCTTATATATTTTGTATTACAATATAACTTAAACTTTATATACTCTTTTAACATAAAAATACAAATAAAAACTCGCATAATTATTTTGATTTATTTTATAAATTTTTGTTACACTGTATCTCTTTTTTACTGATGATTTTTTGGCAACTTGATACGGGTAAAATTGTTTTAATATCTATCGCATGTATTCGCTTTACGTTAAAATTTTATGTGAACAATATAACAAGATAAAAAAAACTTATGGAGTGTTTGTTATAAAGTTTTAACAAAATATATAAACTACTTTTGTATTTTATATCCTTAGACAATAAATCAATTTAAATACTTCCGCTATATATAAACTAACGACAGGCTAATAAACAAGCAATATTTGCTTAAATTATCCAAAATAACCCAAAAAATACATTCATTGTATGAATTTTTAAAATAAACATAACTTTTACTTTTAAATGATATTTTTTAGACATTTACAAGTAATACTTTAAATTTTAATACATTAAGTTACAATATGTGCTGCTAGCGATGTAGCCTTGTAAGCAAGTACAATTTACACAAAGCAAGAGCGCAGATGCCTCCAGACCTCCAAGTTTACTTAGGTCGTTGTGCGGTCATTGGTGCGTGTTACTAGTTGTATACACTTTTATATTGCTTGATTTACTGTGTTGTTAAGATATAGATGTGGTTTACTATTTAATATACACAGAGTGTACGGAATGCCTGGAACAAACTGGTGACAATAGCTGTGCTCTGTATTGAGAACTTGATTTATTTGTTTTTATTTACATCACAATGAATTCATATGACGTCACAATATCTATGGTATGATGCAACAACACTGGGGTAAGAATAATTTTAATATTTAACAAAATTAAAAACTTATTTCTTATTTAAATAACTTTACACAAAATTTTCAATAACTGTTAAAACTGTTTTTGAATTTTTGTATGTAGTAGAAAATATTGTGATAATGTTTTATTTACAAACAATAATATTGTTTTTGTGTTATTATTTTTGATCTAAGAACGACCTCCACGACCTAAACATAGAGTAACATTTGTTACCCTAACCCAGTCTTGAGTTGCCTTTGTTAGTTTTGGATATTAATGATTATTATCTGATAATTAATCTGTTAATTGTTTTTTTGGCCTAGCGGAAGTAAGTATTGTCACTGCCTTTGCTCAAGCGCGCCAACACGCGGAAGCAGTAGCGAATAAACCGATCCCCTTCTGAGATTAGGAATCTAATTCTCTTCTTTGTTTTATTTCTTGAATTGTTGAGACACAATACCTAGAAAATAAAATATATACATTTAAAATAAAAAATAATTTGAAAATATTTATGTTGTTGTCTAAAAGGTAAATTAATTTTAATTTACTATTTAAAACTGTAGCAAATTTACTAACATCACTAAGGCTACTGTGCTGAAATAAAGTATCAAAATTGTTATCATAATAATAATATAATAATAAATAATATTAATAATAATAATAATATAATAATATTGAAAAATGTTACTCTCCCTGTTCAATCAGTTTTCTATACTTGTTAAAAAGTCGTTTGAAGATGATCCACAATTTCTAACAACTCGAGACAAAGCTTTTGAGAAAGTTGTGAATGATCATTCTGTGTTCAACCTTGAGTTGCAAACAAAAGCTAAACAGTGAGTTTTTATTGTAAAAATATGGTCTCAACTTTCAACTTTTTACCTGCGCACCACAAACAGCAGTTTTATTTATTTTGTAGTTGTATACATTGGACATATACATATATATATTGTTCACTAAACTCCATTATATATAGATTATATTATATAGCCCATTTTTTTTGTTTATTCTTAATAAGAAAAGGTTGACTATGTACCTCAACTTAAACTTTCTTCTATTATCCTGACCCCAATCCCAATCAGCCTTCTTTTAAAAAGCATTTTTTAAACAATTAAAAAAATACTCTTTATAATCTCAAGAAAGTAAACACTAATAATTTAAAAACACCATCTAATTTTAATATCTACATTAACTAAAAAAATACCATCAACCAATAATTTTAACCATTTGAAAAGCATTTTAAAGTTTACAGACCCACTCTTTTTTTTAAAACACCATTAACCATAGATTAAAAAGCACCATTGAAGCACCATCTATTTAAAAAACCATTAATTTGTTGTTATTTTTGTAGCAGAAACCCATTTAAACTTCCCCCAGAGTCGAGATGTCCCGAATTATTGGCAAACTTCTGTGACATGCTTTTAAGAAAAACTCCGCTCAGTAAGAAGTTAACTACAGATGAGATCGACAACAAACTTCAAAATGTGGTCAGTACCAACTTTCATTATTTTAATGCTTTAACTTTTCGCTAGTTTCCATGGTTTAAACTTAAATTTATAATTTGGCCTCGTTTTTTTCGCTAAAGCCTAGATTTATAGTTTGATAATGTACTTTTAAATTTTGCGATATTTTTGACCTTATAATATTGATTTAATAATGTAGTCAACCTAAACAGCATAACTTTGCCAACCTTTAAATGACTAACATTGTATTTAAAGTTTGTTACATTTTTTATTAAAGGAATTAACTAAAAAAATATTTTTCTTAAAGTGTTTTGGTATTGAATAAATGTAACCAAAACTGTTCTGATTTCATAAATGAATTTTCCTTTTAAAACATTTAAAAAAATTTTAAATTAGACATTTATTAACACTTAAATTTTTTATTCGTAGCTGTTGTTGCTGAAATATGTTTCCAACAAAGATGTTTTTATGAGGTATCACAAAGCCCATTTAACTAGAAGGTTAATCCTTGGAACTTGTGCTGATAATGAGAAAGAAGAGAATATGGTGGAGGGACTGAGAGAGGTAAAATTTTAAATGTAACAAACTTTAAGTTTAAGATATTTTTGACCTCATGATATTACCCCAACCCAATCTCAAGTTGTACAAGTTTAATATATTATTGACCTCATTATATAACCCCAACCCAGTCTTAAGTTGTACAAATTTTAGGATGTTATTGACCTTATAATATTACCCCAACCCAGTCTCAAGTTGTACAAGTTTAAGATATTATTGACCTCATTTTATCACCCCAACCCAGTCTTAAGTTGTACAAGTTTAAGATATTATTGACATCATAATATTACCCCAACCCAGTCTTAAGTTGTACAAGTTTAAGATATTATTGACATCATAATATTACCCCAACCCAGTCTTAAGTTGTACAAGTTTAAGATATTATTGACTTCATGATATTACCCCAACCCAGTCTTAAGTTGTACAAGTTTAACTTAATATTGACCTCATGATATTACCCCAACCCAGTCTCAAGTTGTACAAGTTTAAGATATTATTGAACTCATGATATTACCCCAACCCAGTTTCAAATTGTACAAGTTTAAGATATTATTGACATCATAATATTACCCCAACCCAGTCCCAAGTTGTACAAGTTTAAGATATTATTGAACTCATGCTATTACCCCAACCCAGTTTCAAATTGTACAAGTTTAAGATATTATTGACATCATAATATTACCCCAACCCAGTCTCAAGTTGTACAAGTTTAAGATATTATTAACCTTATGATATTACCCCAACCCAGTTTCAAATTGTACAAGTTTAAGATATTATTGAACTCATGATATTACCCCAACCCAGTCTCGAGTTGTATATGTTTAAGAAATTTTTGACCTCCTGATATTACCCCAACCCAGTCTTAAGTTGTACAAGTTTAAGATATTATTGATCTTATGATATTACCCCAACCCAGTTTCAAATTGTACAAGTTTAAGATATTATTGAACTCATGATATTACCCCAACCCAGTCTCGAGTTGTATATGTTTAAGATATTATTGACCTCCTGATATTACCCCAACCCAATCCCAAGTTGTACAAGTTTAAGATATTATTGACCTTATGATATTACCCCAACTCAGTCCCAAGTTGTACAAGTTTAAGATATTATTGACCTCCTGATATTACCCCAACCCAATCCCAAGTTGTACAAGTTTAAGATATTATTGACCTTATGATATTACCCCAACCCAGTCTTAAGTTGTACAAGTTTAAGATATTATTGACCTCCTGATATTACCCTAACCCAATCCCAAGTTGTACAAGTTTAAGATATTATTGACCTTATGATATTACCCCAACCCAGTCTTAAGTTGTACAAGTTTAAGATATTATTGACCTCCTGATATTACCCCAACCCAGTCCCAAGTTGTACAAGTTTAAGATATTATTGACCTCCTGATATTACCCCAACCCAATCCCAAGTTGTACAAGTTTAAGATATTATTGACCTTATGATATTACCCCAACCCAGTCTCAAGTTGTACAAGTTTAAGATATTATTGACCTTATGATATTACCCCAACCCAGTCTCAAGTTGTACAAGTTTAAGATATTATTGACCTTATGATATTACCCCAACCCAGTTCCAAGTTGTACAAGTTTAAGATATTATTGACCTTATGATATTACCCCAACCCAGTCTCAAGTTGTACAAGTTTAAGATATTATTGACCTTATGATATTACCCCAACCCAATCCCAAGTTGTACAAGTTTAAGATATTATTGACCTTATGATATTACCCCAACCCAGTTTCAAGTTGTACAAGTTTAAGATATTATTGACCTTATGATATTACCCCAACCCAGTCTCAAGTTGTAAAAGTTTAAGATATTATTGACCTCCTGATATTACCCCAACCCAGTCTTAAGTTGTACAAGTTTAAGATATTATTGATCTTATGATATTACCCCAACCCAGTCCCAAGTTGTACAAGTTTAAGGTATTATTGACCTCCTGATATTACCCCAACCCAGTCCCAAGTTGTACAAGTTTAAGATATTATTGACCTCATAATATAACCCCAATCCAGTCCCAAGTTGTACAAGTTTAAGGTATTATTGACCTTATGATATTACCCCAACCCAGTCTCAAGTTGTACAAGTTTAAGATATTATTGACCTCCTGATATTACCCCAACCCAATCCCAAGTTGTACAGGTTTAAGATATTATTGACCTTATGATACAACCCCAACCCAGTCCTAAGTTGTGCAAGTTTAAGATATTATTAACCTCATTATACAACCCCAACCCAGTCCTAAGTTGTACAAGTTTAAGATATTATTGACCTTATGATATTATCCTACTAACCCAGTCTCAAGTTGTACAAGTTTAGGATATTATTGACCTTATGATATTACCCCAACCTAGTCCTAAGTTGTACAAGTTTAAGATATTATTGACCTTATGATATTACCTCAACCCAGTCTTAAGTTGTACAAGTTTAAGATATTATTGACCTTATGATATTACCCCAACCGAGTCCCAAGTTGTACAAGTTTAAGATATTATTGACCTCATGGTATTACCCCAACCCAGTCTCAAGTTGTACAAGTTAAAGATATTGTTGACCTCATGATATTATCCCAACCCAGTCCCAATTTGTACAAGTTTAAGACTTGAATGATCTCATGTTATTACCCCAACTTAGTCTTAAGTTGTACTAGTTTAAGATAATTTTAACTTCATGATATTACTCCAACCCAGTCCCAAGTTGTACAAGTTAAAAATATTATTGACTTCATGATATTACCCCAACCCAGTCCCAAGTTGTACAAGTTAAAAATATTATTGACTTCATGATATTACCCCAACCCAGTCCCAAGTTGTACAAGTTTAAGATATTTTGACCTTATAATATTGATCTCATAATATTATCCTAACTTAGTCCTAAGTTGTACAAGTTTAAGATATTATTGACCTTATGATATTACCCTAACCCAGTCCCAAGTTGTACAAGTTAAAAATATTATTGACTTCATGATATTACCCCAACCCAGTCCCAAGTTGTACAAGTTAAAAATATTATTGACTTCATGATATTACCCCAACCCAGTCCCAAGTTGTACAAGTTTAAGATATTATTGACCTTATGGTATTACCCCAACCCAGTCCCAAGTTGTACAAGTTAAAAATATTATTGACTTCATGATATTACCCCAACCCAGTCCCAAGTTGTACAAGTTTAAGATATTATTGACCTTATGGTATTACCCCAACCCAGTCCCAAGTTGTACAAGTTTAAGGTATTATTGACCTTATGATATTACCCCATCCCAGTCCCAAGTTGTACAGGTTTAAGATATTATTGACCTTATGATACAACCCCAACCCAGTCCTAAGTTGTACAAGTTTAAGATATTATTAACCTCATTATACAACCCCAACCCAGTCCTAAGTTGTACAAGTTTAAGATATTATTGACCTTATGATATTATCCTAACCTAACCCAGTCTCAAGTTGTACAAGTTTAGGATATTATTGACCTTATGATATTACCCCAACCTAGTCCTAAGTTGTACAAGTTTAAGATATTATTGACCTTATGATATTACCTCAACCCAGTCTTAAGTTGTACAAGTTTAAGATATTATTGACCTTATGATATTACCCCAACCGAGTCCCAAGTTGTACAAGTTTAAGATATTATTGACCTCATGGTATTACCCCAACCCAGTCTCAAGTTGTACAAGTTTAAGATATTATTGACATCATAATATTACCCCAACCCAGTCTCAAGTTGTACAAGTTAAAGATATTGTTGACCTCATGATATTATCCCAACCCAGTCCCAAGTTGTACAAGTTTAAGACTTGAATGATCTCATGTTATTACCCCAACTTAGTCTTAAGTTGTACTAGTTTAAGATAATTTTAACTTCATGATATTACTCCAACCCAGTCCCAAGTTGTACAAGTTAAAAATATTATTGACTTCATGATATTACCCCAACCCAGTCCCAAGTTGTACAAGTTAAAAATATTATTGACTTCATGATATTACCCCAACCCAGTCCCAAGTTGTACAAGTTTAATTTTCGTAAATTGTCTTTGTTTTGAAGTTAATAATTTTAATATTAAAAATTTATTAATAACAGGTTGGAATGCCAGCTGATTATGTCAATAAGTTAGCTCGAATGTTTCAAGATATTAAAGTCAGTGAAGACCTTAACCAAAATTTTAAAGAAGGAAGAAATGATAAGATTGCAGGTTTACTTTGTTGTATTTATTTGTCCTAAATGTGGGAAGGTCGACTTTACAACCTAAACATAGAGTAACATTTGCTACCTCCCTGACCCAGTCTTGAGTTGCCTGTGGCAGTTTGGGATATAAGATTGTAATTACCCGATATTCAAGCTGTTGATTATGTGCTGACCTAGCAGGAGTTTATATCGTTTATAGCAGCCCGTTGGGTTTAAAGTTATGACATAATATTATTTTTTCAGAAATAATTTCTGTTATTGTTACTTTTCTATACAATTTAATAAAAGGTCATACTAAAAAAATATATTAAATCAAATGTATTTTTAGGAACTTTATTGAACTATATTTCATTTACTAATTGTTTGCCCAACTTAGGGTTAAGATTTTAATTGTCATAATATAGTCACAACTCTTATGTAATATTTGCCCGCACCACAATAGCAATTTTGATTGGACGTACAAGTATAATTCACCCACTAAGCTCGATGTTTAGTAAATTCATTTTTCTTTTATTTAGATATTGCCAATATTAAGATTTTAAACGCTGGTGCTTGGTCCAGAAGATCAGATAAGATTCCTGTCTCTCTTCCTGCTGCTCTGGAGGACCTCATCGGAGACATTGAGGACTTTTACAGAGGAAAACACACAGGAAGAAAACTTAACTGGAACCATCTGATGTCAAATGGAATAGTAAGAATTTTTAACTTTTAAAAAAAAAAAAAAATTTTAAATTTTTTAGAGATTTTTTTTTTAATTCAATTAGTTCTAAATATAATAAGGTTTTGTAATAATTAATCAGTAATATTTAATTTTAATGTTATTTACAAAGTATATTTTTTTGACTGTTTTGACTATTGCAGTGAAAGGTAGTAATTTTAAATCAAAGTTTTTTGTGAATTCAGATATTTTCTGTGAACATTATTTTTTCTGTGAACAAGCTTGTAAAAAATTGTGATTTTTTAAATGTTGATTTCAAATTTGTTTTTGTTTAAATGATAAGATTTAAAGTTTTCTACAACATTTTTTTTTGTTTTTTTGCTAATTTTACTTAATCTTTTTTCATTTAAAAAAAATTTTGAATTCAAAATTTTTGTCATTCTTTTTTTTTTAAATTCTATTGAGGTAAACATTAAACCCTTTTTTTATTTATTTATTTATTTTGGTTTTTCACACATTGATAAAAGTAAATAATAAATACGATATACAATTAATAATACAACAATGCGACGGGAAAAAATGACAAAATCAATTTAATGATTTAAAACATGCCAAAAGTATTAATGTTAACATGAAGATTTTAACTTTATGGGTAAAAATTTATTTAAAAAAATTTAATAAAATTTACTTAATGTAGAGGTTAGATTAAATTTATTTAGGTGGGTTATGTTTATAAAAGGTGTTTTTATTGGTGTGTGACTTGCTTAAATGGTGTTTTTGTTGGTGTGTTGGTAAATAAATGCTTTTTTATAAGTGTGTGATTTAAAAAAATGGTAGTTTATTGGTTTGTAATTTAAATAAATGGCATTTTATTAGTGTGTGATTTAAATGGATGGTAGTTTATTGGTGTGTAATTTAGATAAATGGTATTTTTATAAGTGTCTTATTTGGATAAATGTTGTTTTTATTGGTGTGTAATTCAGATAAACCGTATTTATATTGGTGTGTGACTTAAAAAAAAACAGGTGTTTTAATCAGTGTTTGGTTTGAGTAAATGTTATTTGTATTTTTTTTTTGAATATATGGTGTTTTTTATGTAAAAATATATTTTTATGAGTGTGTGATTTGGATAATGGTGTTTTAAATGGTGTGTAGTTAGGATATTAAACTTTTTTTAGTTTCAATGCTACTTTTTTCTTTAACTTAACATTTTTGTTTTCTTTAAAGTCACTGATAGCAAACGGGAAATTAAAACGACAAGTTTTAATTTGTGTCCCAGCTGTTTCGTCTTTCAAGGAGTTTGTTGATGGATCTTTATTTAAAGTTAATCATCAGTTTGCCTTAATGTAAGTTTAGATTTGGCTATTTCTGTTTTTATTTATCCTCGATGTGAGAAGGCTGACTTTATAACCTAAATATAAGGTAACATTTTGTTACCCTGAACCAGTTTAAAATTTTGGATATTATTGACCTGCTAATATTTGTAATTAACCTGAGTTGCCGTCATTTTTTTTGGAACCATTTTTAATATATTTTTAATGTGGGGAGGTTGACTCAACAACCTAAATATAAGGTAACATCAGTTACCCTGACCCAGTCCTAAATAGACTGTAACAGTTTTAAATAATATTTATTTTAATTTTGTGATAATTAATCTAGTAATTGATTTTAGCACTGCTAAGTTGTTGCAATTTATAATACGTTACTTAAGGTAGCTACAGCATAGAAGCAGTGGGGAACCAATGACCTCATGCTGTAAAGGGTTTTAAACTCTACACTAAGTCACTGGTCAATAAATTAAAAGCATTATTTAATGTTGCATAAAATATAAATCAAACCTGGAGGTTTTAGGCTAGAATACCGTTGTTGGAAACTTGCCCGTGGTTTCTTTAAAAACCATTTTTTTTAAGAATTTTTGTCAGTTAACTAAAAACTTATGCTCAAAAATATTAAAACATTTTTTATTACCCCAGCTTACTCTTTCCTCCTCTGAAAAATAACCTTTAAAAAATATTGAACTAAATTTCGTTAAACTGTCATTTTTAAATATAAGTTTTCGGTTATATGTGCAGATCCCAATTTCCAGTGTTACCAGTTAATTTTAATTTAATCTTTACCCTCACAGGAAAGGTGGAAAGGTTCAAAAGAGAGGAAGAGTCAACTTAATTGGGAGGTTGCAGTTGTCCTCCGATAAGCGCAGGGAAGAGGACAACGAAGGTATCACTCAGCTTCGAATATTAAGAACTCAGGTAAAAGTTACTTTTTATACAATGGAGCATAGTGATGCATAATATTTGTCCGATTGATGGGCTTACAAATAAATAAAACTATGTTCACTGGCAGCGTGGTGTAGTGGTCAGAACACTTGTTTTCATCACATGAGATCCCGGGTTAGATCCCCACTGATTTCATGCTCTGTAGCGCCCTTGAGTAAGGCGCTATGAACGGTGGAAACTCCTGCTAAGCCAACACTTAATCAGCAGCTTATATTTATCAAGCAATTATAATCCATAATGCTTCAAATTGGCAATGACAACTCAAGACTGGGTCGAGGTAACTTATGGTACTTTATGTAAAAAGCGTGAAGTCAACGTTCCCACATCGAGGATAAATATATATGAACCTTAAGACAAGCTAAAGCCGGCGTTGAACTATTTTTAATAACTTCATTTTTTAGTGGACATTTTAAAAAAATTTCTTGTGAGTTAGAATTAAAAAAACAAAATATTATTTTTAAATATCAGGGGGCAATTGTCAAGATCTTAAAAATGAGAAAGCGAATAACCAATGCCAAACTCCAAACCGAACTGGTTGAGATCCTTAAAAATATGTTTTTGCCGCAAAAAAAACTAATTAAGCAGCAGATTGAGTGGTTAATTGATAATAAATACATGAAAAGGGATGACAATGATATTAATTCTTTTATATATGAAGCTTAAATGGGCTTCAGTAATAAATCATGTTACACATTTAATTTATTTATTGTTTATATGAAAATTGTGACGTCACTAACTATATTAAAATCTGGTTCAAACAGGTTAAAAATTTGAAACGGTTTTAAATGATAAAATATTGAACAATTATATAAGTTGGTCGTCGGATTTTTTAATTTTCTTTAATGAAATGCTGTTTATATTATTGTTGTTGTTTTTTGTCAGAAAATTAATTCTGTTTTTTGTTGATATTGTTTTCATAAAATTATTAAATTTCTTTTCACTGTTTTTTTTTCAAATTGTTTTTCAAAACTTTTTTTTAACAACATTACAAGAACTAATATGACTTATAATTTTAGAATATCTGTGATCTTACCAAATCATATAGCAAAAAAATTAGTTATTACCTGACTGGTAGCACTAAAACTAAGAAGTGTACCTGCAGCGTGGTGTAGTGGTAAGAACTCTTGCTACACCACACATGAGGTCGTGGGTTCAATCCCCACTGATCTCATGCTGTAGCGTCCTTAAGTAAGGTGCTATAAACGGTATGAACTCCTGCTAAGCCAGCATTCAATCAGCAGCATAATTACCGGGCAATTATAATCTATAATATCCCAAACCGCCACAGGCAACTCGAGACTGGGTCGGAGTAAGTCGCGTATTCGACTTTCCCACATCGAGGATAAAGATATATACAAAAAAAAAGTAAAGGAAAAAAAAGCACAAGAAGGAGCTAAAAAGTATTTTGCAGTTATTTTTAGTAAACAGCGGAAATTGTCAATGCTTAAAAGCATTAAAGAAGCATTTTCGCTGCTAAAAATGTCTGCAAAATAATTTTTCTTTAGCCCCCTCTTCTTTATAGGGGGTTTCTTCTCCTCATGTGTTTCCTTTACCCCCTTGTTTTAGTATTGTCCCTACCTGATTACCTCATAAAGAATAAGGCGTCAAGTTTAAATCAGGCTTTTTATTGACGTAAAAATAATATTATTTACATTTCTAAACTCAGTAAAGTTTAAATAAATATATTAATCGTCTACTAAGCTTCATTAAAAATATATTATTATTGTAACAAAGTACAGCCTTAAAGGTTCAGGGTTCTAATCCCGTCAATGCCACTCTATTCACCCTTGAGGCTGGTGTTTAGAGATAGCTTAAACACTTCAAAACTTTACATCTTTACCCAATAAAACATATTTAAATCACTTTCTTACATTTACAAAAAACGACAAACATTTTTTTAAAATTTTTAATTCATGAATCATATAATACAATGGTGACGTAACAAACATGGTTTATTGTATTTAACAGTTCAGGAAATTATGACAACTTCTTAAACTTTTAAACTTATTGTTTTTTTGTAATTATTATTCTTAAAATTATAAAAAGATTTTCGCAATAACAGGAAGTTTATAGTCTTTACTTGACGTTTTTAAATGTAACATTTTATGATATTAACCGAACTATACTAAAGTACGGGATACGGGATAGTGCTGGACCATATGTAAACGTTAACAAAAATTCGGGGAATGCGAGACGGAACCGCATTTTTGGTATTTTACTTCGGGATGAGTGCGGTATTTACCTATTATGCGGGATCGACTTTTAAGGCCCGTTCACACGGCGTACGCAACGCAACGTAACGTAAGATTTCGCAACCATTTAAAATGAACAGAGTCGTTCACACGTACGAAAGTTTGCGTAAGTTACGTAAGATTTCGTAAAATAGAACTCGTAAAGTTACGTAACGTAAAGCAACGCAATGCAACGTTACCTTGTCGTGTGAACAGGCCTTAAGGGTCAAGAAATAATGCGAAGTCGACTACAAAGCGCAAGGGAAGATTAGGAATGGTTTAAAATTCCGTATTATTCCGTATTTAGCGATTTTTTTTAAGGACCATAGTGTAATTATGTTTTGTGTGGAATTTTTATGTTTTCTTTCTACCTTTAAAAGTGTAACTATTAACATAATAAACATCAGCTATAAATTACTATGGTCCGTAGTGTAATTATGTTTTGTCTAGAACCGGACAACATACGTCACCCGCATTTCCTTATAGTAATATTCTATTTTTTTACTGTTATAAATTACAAGGCAGCAGTGGGAATCGAACCTATGCTACCAAGTCTCATAAAGACAAACCACCACTGAGTTTTCATTTTAAAAATTATAATTTAAGCTTTGTTTGTTCTGCTTTAAAATTATTTAATTTTTTTAAAATGTAGGTTCTTACATTTTTGTGGAATGGTAAAATTCTAAGTTCAAAAATGTTGAATTTTAAGATATTTTTAAATAATCATTAAATTCCTATTAAACTTTATTGTTAAATAAATGTTTATTAAACTTATTCAAATAAATGTTTGTTTTAATTAGAAATTTTAACAAAGTTTTTAAATTACAAGAAAATTATAAATTTTTACCGAATTTAAAAACCGTTAATATTGACTCTTATTTAAAATATAATCTACTAGTATTTGACATGGTTGGTTAAAACCTGCAAAATTTGATGGTTAGTTAAACAATAAAAGTCACCAAATGATTGATAACAACATTTTAAATGGGTTGTAAAATATTATTATTTCAGTAACAAAAATCTTGAATTAATATTATGGTTAAAACTGTTGTGTATTCACATGGTTAAGTATATAACATATATTGATATAACTACTAGAACTACATTTTTTGCACTACAACGTGGATGTAGTGGGAATCGAACCAGGGACTTTAGTTTTAATTAAAAATACAACGCAACGTTGTTTTTTCTTTTTTTAATTTAGATAATTTTTTTATTTTGGTTTTTCGCGCATTGATAAAAGTAAATAATAAATACGATATACAATTAATATTACAACAATGCGACGGGAAAAAATGACAAAATCAATTTAATGATTTAAAACATGTCAAAAGTATTAATGTACATTACATAAAGATTTTAAGTATGTTATGGCATGGTCACCAAACCTAATATTTAAACAACAACAACATATATGAACTGAAGCAAAATGTAAAAATAAACTAAATTATTTTTGTATTCTTTTTAAAACACAATAAAGGTGTTATAAATATTGTTTGTAGTATTGAACAGGTAATTACCTATTGTCTTAATATCTATTCACGCTATAACAGGAAGTCTATAGTCTTTACCTGGCTTATACTGCCCTTACCTAAATTTTTATCACTTTATTTATACAACAAACCAATTTGTTACAATATGAACAAGTTAGTTTTAAGTTTGATGATTTTGAGTTTAAATGTTGTAAATGGGCAACAATGTTCTATAAAATCAGAAAATGGGCGTCTATGGTTTGCTCATGAGAATGTAGAATATTATTTTGGTTTAACTGAGGTTTACTACACAACAGCAGTGACAAGATGTGCAGAAATGAACTCAATATTGGCAACTCTTAAAACATCAGAAATCCGTGATTTTGTTAACCAAACAATATATTCATTTGAAAGTATATATAATTTTATTTATTAAATCAAATAAAAATATATTTGAAAAAACTAGTTTTAATTTTTATGTAGTATTGAAATAACCAGGTTAGAAAACGTTAAACGTTTATGTTGTAGAACATACCTGGTACTTGATCGGTCTAACAAGAACAAACCCAGCTAATAAGAATTCCTCTTTTAAGTGGAGCGATAACACAACTTTGCAGACTAGCCAATCTAACTGGGGGTATAGTGAACCTAATAATGCGAGAGGAGATGAGAATTGTGTTTGGTTATGGGGTGATGATACAAAGTGGTTTGATTATCCATGTTATTTTAGTCGGCAATATATTTGCCAACGAGATATACCAGCATGTAAGTAACTTATATAATGATTCCAAATTATTTATTTTATTCTAGTTTTTAAATATTTTTAAAATAAATTTTGTTAAAATGTTGTTAATTTTTACTTGTAGTTAATATTTTGATGTTGTTTTTACTAATATATTGTATTTAAATAAATATTTAAAATCTAAATATTTTTTCGCTTAATCATTATCGAATACTTTATTAAATTGTTGTTGTTGTACAGCTATAACTACAACCACTATTGCTAGTATGGCTACAGACAAAAAACAAACAAGTTCTGTAACAACCAAAAACATGAAAACAGAAAGCACGGGCAACGATGGGCAACAATGTTTCATAAAAGTAGAAAATGGGCGTCTTTGGTTTACTTATGACAATGTAGAATATCATTTTAGTTTAACTGAGGTTAACTCAGCAACAGCAGTGACAAGATGTGCAGAAATAAACTCAACGTTGGTAACTCTTAAGACATCGGGAATTCGCGATTTTATTAATCAAACAATATATTTATTTAGAGGTATGGTTTAAAACTTGAACATTTTTATTGTATTGTTATATGTTTTAAACTAATTTCAAACAACTTTTAAAAATGTGATTTAGTTACAAAAATATTATCTTTTATGTTGTAGGACAAAATTACGGTTTTTATGGTTACTGGATCGGTCTAACGAGAACAAACCCAGCTGATAAGGATTCCTCTTTCAAGTGGAACGATGAAACAACTTTGCTGAGCAGCCAATCTAACTGGGAAGATGGTCAACCTAATAATGTGGGAGGGAATGACAATTGTGTTTGGTTACGGGGTCAAAATACAAAGTGGAGGGATGAACCATGTAATTATAATCGGCAATATATTTGCCAACGAAAATTACCAGCAGGTAAGTAACTTTTATTACTAATTATTTATTTTTAATTAGTGTCTTATTTATTTAGGCTAAAACTAGTTTAGTTAAATTCAATTTATTGTTTTTAACATTTACATTGTTTAAAAATTTTTAAATAAACTATTGTTGTTTTAATAAATACTAACAACCTTTTATAAATTGTTAGAACGGAGCGAATCATATTTTAAAAAATCTGACGTTACTAAAAAATATAATTACGAAAATAATTCCAAGTTACAATGCGAAAAATAATACAAAACCGGCGAAACACAAATCACGTGACTTTCTAAAAACGCTACAAAAAAAAAACCTAAATGCCTATAGGTGATAAAGCGATAAACACAAATAATGCATCCAACTGTGTAAAAGTCGCATTTAAGATTAAAAGAAAAACAAAAGATTTTATATAAATTGACTCAACAAAATATAACGGCTCCTTTTTTCGAAAATAAATTAAATTTTTTTGTTATTATACAGCTACAACTACTCCCATTATGACAACAACTACTATGACAGTAAAACCCCTTACACTAACTACCGTGGCAACCAAGCCTTGGATGACAACAGCCATGACGTCAGTCCCCATGACAACGAAACCCATGACCTCAGCATCGTTTAAATCAACTACTTTAACAACAAACTCTACAGCGACACCTACCATGACAACAACACTTATAAAGTCTACAAAAGTAATAACACAAAAACAGTTTTATAAAATAACGGAATTATATACTAAGTTTAATTTTAACTTTCTGTTTAGAACAATTCTCAAATAACTGGGTGGATAGTTACTGGAGCACTTCAGCTTGTTTTTATTCTTTTAGTTTTCTTTCTTATTCGTAGAATTAGAAACAAATTTGCATGTAAGTAAAATTTATTGTGTCATATTATGTAATTTTTAAAAGTTTAAAAAGCAAATCACATTCTGCCTCTTATTGCTTCGATTACGTCTTGATTTGTCGTCATCATTTTAAGATATTACTAGATTTGCTTTACCTAGTAACAAAAATTCACAAGTTAACTTACTTGTTAATATATTTAACAAATAGTTAAATCATTTGCATATAGGTATATTACATTAAGTGGTGATGTCTTAACTATTAAGCGACGCTTTATTTAGTAGTTAACAAATTTGTCTATTTACAAAATATTTTTGTTTTATATTTCTAATTATTATTTTACTAATAGCCGGATCGGAACCAAACAATGAAGAAGTTGTTGCAGGTGAATTTCAGTGTTTTGGTAACGTTTAGTTCAATAATAATCTTTGTAATGGTAGTTGTTTCTTAATCATATATCCATACTTAACTAGTTTATTTTTAATTGATTATTTATTAAAGAGTTTGGTTACATTTTATGCTTTTTATTTTAAATTCAAATTTATATTACAGCCAGAAACAGAATACTTAGACCACAAGAACCAGACTACATTGATGTTGTTGCAGGTACCTTATATTATTGTGTAATATTATTTTATTGATACAGTATATAATTAAAATTAACATTTTATATGATTTTACAGTCGGGCCAGGACCACAGCATATCGATTTTGTTGCAGGTAAATTCTACTTTTTTGCATGAAGTTTTTTTTATTTATATTGTATACCGTATATTTAAACTAATATTCAATATAATGTTATAGCAGAATTAGAACCACAGTATCTTGACTTTTTGGCAGGTAAATTTTTTAAATTTATATTTATGCTAGACTTTTTAAACTTATTTGTAGAGTAACTTATTCTCTTACCCGACTTTTAGTCTTAATTTTTGTCGAGACATAATTCACCTTCTCTGTTGTTTATTTAAATATTTAATGACTAATGTATTTTACAGACGAACCAGAATATGCAGAAATTGCAGGTATGTTTTATTTCTAAAAGTTCTATGACATTTAAACACCTAACAACTAAACCCTTTTAAAGGATTCATTAAAAGAGTGTTTAAATGTTGGCAGTTCATATAAGGGGTTTAAACGTTATGGTTAGATAAAGGGGTTTAGATGGATATGTTTAGATAAGGGTTTAAATTTTAGGGGTTAAGATAAACGGGGTTCAAATGTGAGGTGTTCAAATATATTGGGTTTAAATAAAGGGGGGTTAAATGTAAGGGGTCTAGATAGTGGAGTTTTATTTTTATAGGGGTTTAAACAAAGGGGTTTAAATGTAGGGGTTCAGATAAAGGGGGTTAAACGGTGGGTGTTTCCAGAAAGAAGTCTAAATATGAGGGGTTTAAATGAATGGGTTAAGTGAAAGTATTTTAAAAGTAAAGGGTTTAATTGTAAAAACATTTTTTAATGCATAGGTTTTAAAAGAAACTTGTTTATTTAGAAAGGGTTTTAAATTCTGGCTACTATTTAATTAATGGTTAGGTTTAGGTTAGCATAGACATCGCATTAAGTTGTGGTGTTGGGTAAATTAACCACTTTAACTACATTGTCATACTATTGTTTATAAATATGATCTTACATTGATCAATAAGGCTGTATTATACTATTTTTTGTTTCTATTTTAAATTAATATTCATTTAACTTTTACAGGCGAACTAGAATATGCGGACGTTGAAGCAGGTATATATTAAATCTATTGTAAAGTATTTTTTTCTTGTTAAAATGATTTGCTTTCCAAGTTCGTGGTTATATTTTAATAAATATCAACAAACATTTGTTGCCCTAACCCAGTTTTGAGTTTTGGTCGCAAATTTACATATTATTAAATTTTCATTTTTATTAATTTTTTAATTCATCAAATTAACGGTTTATAAAGGTGTTTACACCCTTGAAACTTTAAGTGGTGGTGGTATTACCTTACCTAACACTAAGCCACTTATAACTAAATTGCTTCTAAATTAGTGAAGTTAATGTTTTTATTTATTTTGCAGGTAGACCAGGACCAGAATATGTTAACCTTGTTGAAGGTAATTTTGATTGTTTTGTATGACAATCTTTTATTTTTTACTGTGTATTCGAAATTATCATTTAATCTAATTTTACAGCACTGCCAGAACCAGAATACATTGATGTTGTTGCAGGTAAATTCCAATGTTTATGTCAGATCTTAACGTTTAACTGGCAGCGTGGTGTAATTGTAAAAACACTTGCTACACCACCATGAGGTCGTGATGCAATTTTCACTGCTCTCGTGCTGTAGCGCCCTTGAGTAAGGCGCTTTAAATGGTATGAACTCCTGCTGAGCCAGTATTTAATCAGCAGCATAATTACCGGGCAATTATAATCTATAATATCCGAAACTGCCACAGGCAACTCAAGACTGGGTCGAAGTAACAGTTGTTACTTTATGTTTAGGTCGCGCATTGGACCTTTCCCTGTTTAGAATAGATTTTTTTGGCGCACTTTTTGTTCTAAGTTAACACATAGGCTGTCGCCTATAATTTATTCCGCAAAAAGTAGATGTTAAAATTGTTTAAGTTATCGTTGCTGTGCCTTAAGTAACCACCCATATTAAGAACAGTTATTCAGAAATTTAAAAATAATATTTCAATCGAAGCCTCTCTGTTAAACAATGACTCATGTATTGATAAAACATTTTTAATTGTACAACAAACTGGCGTAATAGTTATGTTCTATTATTTATAGATTTTTTTAAGTTCAAAAAAATTAATTATAATTTAATTTTACAGAAAACGCGGAAGTACTTTACTTGGTACCCTTCAATTGAGAATTCGTTAAGCAAAAAACTTTATTATTTGCTTATATGAGAACTATTTCTTTTATTTTGAATTTAATCGATTTATAAACTATTTTTTGCAAATTATGACCTGTCACTAGGTGTTGTAACCTATTAATAATATTAAAATCAAGTCCGGTAGTGTAGTAAACCGGTCGTAGCGTCAGACTACGAGCCGAAATGTTTCGGGTTCAATACGGACCAATGCTACACTATTCGCCCTAAGGCCTGGCGTTCCCGGATAGGGCAGACTTGTCCCAAACTGCACACCCTTATCCGATAAAAATTAATAAAAACTTATGATATTTTTAAGAAAAACGAAAAAAAATTAAAAAAAACAAAAAAAAAACTTTTTTTTAAAAGAAAAAAATGAAATTTAACATTTTTATATTAGATGGAAACTATTTTTCGTTTCACGATTTTATCAAAGATTAAACTTCCATTTTGAAATGTCTTTTAATCTTTAACTTGTTTTTAAATCCCTAGTATTCTTTGACATGTTATTCCACTCTGTACTATTCTTATTAATCAGATATTCATGTGCCTTGCAAGCAGTTATATCACGCCTTGCTGAAAAGCAGTTGTAATTTTGGAGATTTGGATTTTAACATTTTTGTTTTTATCGGTTTTGTTTTTATTGGTAAGAAATTGCCGTATAATATAATTAACTGTCAGTAACATTTATCTAAAAACTTTTCAACTAGGTCGACGGAGACCGCTACAGTGTTAAAACATCTAATTATATTTTTACTAAAAATGCGACGTTACATCAGTGGGAATCGAACCCACGACACCAAGTTATCTAACAACTCAAAGTTCGCGTTTTTAACCCCAGCTTTGGCGGGAAAACATTTTTGAATTCTAAAATTTTCTTTTTCAAAATTATGAACATTTTTCAAGTTGTTATCGCATTGAACTCCTGCAAGTTTGTTTACTATTGCATACTACATCGCGTGTACTAAAAATTATCAAAACATGTTGTTATATATATCCAAATAACGAAATTAGAGTTTACTGAATTTGTGTTAGTGTATTGTTTTATTCAATAATGATTTTGTTATTGTGGATTTTAGGTTGTTTGTTTACCCCGGGCTTGGCTAGGATAATATAGCTTATATATTTTGTATTACAATATAACTTAAACTTTATATACTCTTTTAACATAAAAATACAAATAAAAACTCGCATAATTATTTTGATTTATTTTATAAATTTTTGTTACACTGTATCTCTTTTTTACTGATGATTTTTTGACAACTAGATACGGGTAAAATTGTTTTAATATCTATCGCATGTATTCGCTTTACGTTAAAACTTTTATGTGAACAATATAACAAGATAAAAAAAACTTATGGAGTGTTTGTCATAAAGTTTTAACAAAATATATAAACTACTTTTTATTTTATATCCTTAGACAATAAATCAATTTAAATACTTCCGCTATATATAAACTAACGACGTGCTAACAAATAAGCAATATTTGCTTAAATTATCCAAAATAACCCAAAAAATACATTCATTGTATGAATTTTTAAAATAAACATAACTTTTACTTTCGTAAATGATATTTTTCAGACATTTACAAGTAATACTTTTTTAATAGCATAAGTTACAATATGAAAATATGAGCTGCTAGCGATGTAGCCTTTTAAGCAAGTACAATATACACAAAGCATGAGCGCAGATGCCTCCAGACCTCCAAGTTTACTTAGGTCGTTGTGCGGTCATTGGTGCGTGTTACTAGTTGTATACACTTTTATATTGCTTGATTTACTGTGTTGTTAAGATATAGATGTGGTTTACTATTTAATATACACAGAGTGTACAGAATGCCTGGAACAAACTGGTGACAAAAGCTGTGCTCTGTATTGAGAATTGATTTATTTGTTTTTATTTACATCACAATGAATTCATATGACGTATGATGCAACAACACTGGGGTAAGAATAATTTTAATATTTAACAAAATTAAAAACTTATTTTTTATTTAAATAACTTTACACAAAATTTTCAACAACTGTTAAAACTGTTTTTGAATTTTTGGTATGTAGTAGAAAATATTGTGATAATGTTTTATTTACAAACAATAATATTGTTTTTGTGTTTTTATTTTTGATCTGGAAAGAACGACTTCACCTAAACATAGAGTAACATTTGTTACCCTAACCCAGTCTTAAGTTGTCTCTGTCGGTTTTGGATATTAATGATTATTATCTGATAATTAATCTGTTAATTGTTTTTTGGCTTAGCAGAAGTAAGTATTGTCACTGCCTTTGCTCAAGCGCGCCAACACGCGGAAGCAGTTGTAGCTTATTTTGGATAAATCCACATAAGCTAACCTTTAATTTTATAAACAAACAGTTTTTGATGTTGATTTGAAATGAAATTGTTATTTATTTGCTGTCAAGCTTTGGCGTGTTTTTCCTTTCTATTTTAACAATGAGTTCCAATGCTTTTAACTATAACTTGTTTATCGAATTTGCCGGTTATTTAACAACTCTTTTCACATGGGAACTCTAACCTCGTTTCTCTAGTATTGAATTATTTTTCCAACAATTCATTTCTGCTTTTTATAAAGTGCAAATGTTCGTTTTAAAAACAGTTAGGAAATTTCGTTTTGCTGAACGGACGCCACTCAATAAACATGGATTTAAACAATACTTAAATTCAGAGTTTATTTCCGTAAGATTTAGCCAGAATTTTATATTCTTATATCATCCAACAACTAAGGACAATTCCTAATAAATAAAATTAATAATTCGCTACAAAAGTAACAGTGATTAAACCGATCCCGTTCCGGGATTAGAAATCTAATTCTCTTCTTTGTTTTATTTCTTGAATTGTTGAGACACAATACCTAGAAAATAAAATAAATATTTTAAATAAAAAATAATTTGAAAATATTTATTTGTTGTCTTAAAGGTAAATTAATTTTAATTTACAATTTAATATGTAGCAAATTTACTAACATCACTAAGGCTACTGTGCTGAAATTAAGTATCAAAATTGTTATCATAGTAATAATAATAATAATAATAACTAGATTTATTTGATAAATAAAATATGGTTCGAAATTGTTTGATTCTTTTTTATAAATATAATTTATTTAGTAGGTTTATTAATTAAGTTATAAATTTAAATATGAACTTTTTTTATATTTAAACATAATTTTAACAAGCGAACACGCACTCATTGATATTGTAATATAAAAGTAAACTAAATTTAAAAGCAAAATACCGATCTTAATTTTTTAGTAATCAAACAAGTATTAAAATATAATAATAACAAAACAATTAAAACACAAATTTTACACATTTTTTACTTATATTTTAACATTTTACTTAAATTTTCAACCAATATTTTTTATTTTAATGGACAGCGAAAAGGACGATTTTTGACGGCGACCAGAACGCTATTAAATTATTCAAGCGTTAAACTCACACTGATTCATTATTTTATAAAAAAAAAAAAATAATAATGATTAAACGATATTTAGCTAGAGTTAAATCTTCATTTTAAATAGCAACATACAAAATAATAATACCAACAACATATTAAAATTTTAGCAAATTTAATCTTTAAATTTTAATAATAAAATATATTAATTAGTAATTAGTAATAATTAAATGTCGTTAATAGGAGGTTTGCGATTCGTTGGGATAATAACAAACATACTAAAAATTTAGAACTTTTAGTTTTAAAGAACAAAAGTTATCGTCTTTCAAAATTCGTCAAATAAGAATAAAAACAATAATAATAATAATAAATATAATGACAATAACAATATGTTTCGAAATCTAAGATTTCGAACCATAATAAATAATATTAATAATAATAATATAATAATATTGAAAAATGTTACTCTCCCTGTTTAATCAGTTTTCAATACTGGCAGACTGGTTAAAAAGTCGTTTGAAGATGATCCACAATTTTTAACAACTCGAGACAAAGCTTTTGAGAAAGTTGTGAATGATCATTCTGTGTTCAACCTTGAGTTGCAAACAAAAGCCAAACAGTGAGTTTTTATTGTAAAAATATGGTCTCAACTTTTTACTTTTTACCTGCGCACCACAAACAGCAGTTTCTTTTATTTTGTAGTTCTATACATTGGACATACATATATATATATATATATATACATACATATATATATATTGTTCACTAAACTCCATTAAATATAGATTATATTATATAGCCCATTTTTTTTGTTTATTCTTAATAAGAAAAGGTTGACTATGTACCTCAACTTAGACTTTCTTCTTTTACCCTGGCCCAATCCCAATCAGCCTTCTTTTAAAAAGCATTTAAACAATTAAAAAAATACTCTTTATAATCTCAAGAAAGTAAACACTATTAATTTAAAAACACCATCTAATTTTAATATCAATATTAACTAACAAAATACCATTAACCAATAATTTTAACCATTTGAAAAGCATTTTAAAGTTTACAGACACACTCTTTTTTTTAAAACACCATTAACCATAGATTAAAAAGCACCATTGAAGCACCATCTATTTAAAACACCATTAATTTGTTGTTATTTCTGTGGCAGAAACCCAATTAAACTTCCCCCAGAGTCAAGATGTCCCGAATTATTGGCAAACTTCTGTGACATGCTTTTAAGAAAAACCCCGCTCAGTAAGAAGTTAACTACAGATGAGATCGAACTTCAAAATGTGGTCCGTACCAACTTTCATTATTTTAATGCTTTTACTTTCGCTAGTTCTCATGGTTTAAACTTAAATTTATAATTTGGCCTCTTTAGTTTAAATTTATATTTTTAGTTTTTTTTGCTAAAGCCTAGATTTATAGTTTGATAATGTAGTCACTTTATAAATTTTAAGATATTTTTGACCTTATAATATTGATTTGATAATGTAGTCACTTAAACAGCATAACTTTGCCAACCTTTAAATGATTATTATTATATTTAAAGTTTGTTACATTTTTTCTTAAAGTGTTTTGGTATCGAATAAATGTAACCAAAACTGTTCTTGATTTCATAAATGAATTTTTCTTTTAAAACATTTAAAAAATTTTTAAATTAGACATTTATTAACGATTTAAAATTTTATTTGTAGCTGCTGTTGCTGAAATATGTTTCCAACAAAGATGTTTTTATGAAGTATCACAAAGCTCATTTAACTAGAAGGTTAATCCTTGGAACTTGTGCTGATAATGAGAAAGAAGAGAATATGGTGGAGGGACTGAGAGAGGTGAAATCTTAAATGTAACAAACTTTAAGTTTAAAATATTTTTAACTTCATGATAAACCCCCAACCCAGTCTTAAGTTGTACAAATTTTAAGATATTTTTGACCTTATAATATTGATCTCATAATATTATCCTAACTTAGTCCCAAGTTGTACAAGTTTAAGATATTATTTACCTATAATATTACCCCGACCTAGTCCCAAGTTGTACAAGTTTAAGATATTATTAACCTCATGATATTACCCCAACCTAGTCCCAAGTTGTACAAGTTTAAGATATTATTGACCCTATAATATTATCCCAACCTAGTCCCAAGTTGTACAAGTTTAAGATATTATTAACCTTATGATATTACCCCAACCCAGTCCCAAGTTGTACAAGTTTAAGATAATATTGACCTCATTATATAACTCCAACCCAGTCCCAAGTTGTACAAGTTTAGGGTATTATTTACCCATAATATTACCCCGACCTAGTCCCAAGTTGTACAAGTTTAAGATATTATTGACTTCATGATATTACCCCAACCCAGTCTTAAGTTGTACAAGTTTAAGATATTTTGACCTTATAATATTGATCTCATAATATTATCCTAACTTAGTCCCAAGTTGTACAAGTTTAAGATATTATTGACCTCATGATATTACCCCAACCCAGTCTCAAGTTGTACAAGTTTAAGATATTTTGATCTTATGATATTACCCCAACCCAGTCTTAAGTTGTACAAGTTTAAGATATTAGTGACCTCATGATATTACCCCAACCTAGTCTCAAGTTGTACTAGTTTAATACATTATTGACCTTATGATATTACCCCAACCCAGCCAAAAGTTGTACAAGTTTAATTTTTCTTAATTGTCTTTGTTTTTTTAAGTTATTAATTTTTTTGTTAAAATTTCATTAATAACAGGTTGGAATGCCAGCTGATTATGTCAACAAGTTAGCTCGAATGTTTCAAGATATCAAAGTCAGTGAAGACCTTAACCAAAATTTTAAAGAAGGAAGAAATGATAAGATTGCAGGTTTACTTTCTTGTATTTATTAACCCTAAATGTGGGAAGGTCGACTTTACAACCTAAACATAGAGTAACATTTGCTACCTCCCTGACCCAGTCTTGAGTTGCCTGTGGCAGTTTGGGATATAAGATTGTAATTGCCCGATATTCAAGCTGTTGATTAAGTGTTGGCTCAGCAGGAGTTTATATCGTTTATAGCAGCCCGTTGGGTTTAAAGTTATGACATAATATTATTTTTTCAGAAATAATTTCTGTTATTGTTACTTTTCTATACAATTTAATAAAAGGTCATACTAAAAAAGTATATTAAATCAAATGTATTTTTAGGAACTTTATTGAACTATATTTCATTTACTAATTGTTTGCCCAACTTCGGGTTAAGATTTTAATTGTCATAATAGTCACAACTCTTATGTAATATTTGCCCGCACCACAAATAGCAATTTTGATTGGACGTACAAGTATATATTACCCACTAAACTTTATATTTAGTAAATTTTTTTTTTTTTTTTTTAGATATTGCCAATATTAAGATTTTAAACGCTGGTGCTTGGTCCAGAAGATCAGATAAGATTCCTGTCTCTCTTCCTGCTGCTCTGGAGGACCTCATCGGAGACATTGAGGAGTTTTACAGAGGAAAACACACAGAAAGAAAACTTAACTGGAATCATCTGATGTCAAATGGAATAGTAAGAATTTTTAACTTTTTAAAAAAAAAAAATTTTTTTAAATTTTTTAAAGATTTTTTTTTTAATTCAATTAGTTCTAAATATAATGAGGTTTTGTAATAATTAATCAGTAATATTTAATATCAATATTATTTACAAAGTATATTTTTTCGACTGTTTTATTATTGGAGTGTAAAGTAGTAATTTTAAATCAAAGTTTTTTGTAAATTCAAATATTTTCTGTGAACATTTTTTTTTCTGTGAACAAGCTTGTAAAAAAATTTTTTTTTTTAAATGTTGTTTTCAAATTTGTTTTTGTTTAAATGATAAGATTTAAAGTTTTCTACAACATTTTTATTTGTTTTTTTTGCTTAATTTTACTCAATCTTTTTTCATTTTAAAAAAAAATGTTGATTTCAAAATTTTTGTCATTCGTTTTTTTTTAATTTTATTGAAATAAACATTAAACCCTTTTTTATTTATTTATTTATTTTGGTTTTTCGCACACTGATAAAAGTAAATAATAAATACGATATAAAATTAATATTACAACAATGCGACGGGAAAAAATGACAAAATCAATTTAATGATTTTAAACCTTATTTACAGATGAACTTTAAAACTGAAGTTGGGCAATATGACATTGAGATCACCACTTTTCAAATGTCGGTGTTGTTTGTCTGGAATACAAGTTCTTTCAATCAAGTTTCGTATGAAAGTCTGAAACTTGCCACTCAGTTGCCTGATATTGAACTTAGAAAAACTTTATGGGTAAAAAATTTATTAAAAAAAATTTAATAAAATTTACTTAATGTAGAGGTTAGATTAAATTTATTTAGGTGGGTTATGTTTATAAAAGGTGTTTTTATTGGTGTGTGACTTGCTTAAATGGTGTTTTTGTTGGTGTGTTGGTAAATAAATGCTTTTTTATAAGTGTGTGATTTAAAAAAATGGTAGTTTATTGGTTTGTAATTTATATAAATGGCATTTTATTAGTGTGTGATTTAAATAGATGGTAGTTTATTGGTGTGTGATTTAAATAGACAATAGTTTATTGGTGTGTGATTTAAATAGATGGTAGTTTATTGGTGTGTGATTTAAATAGACAATAGTTTATTGGTGTGTAATTTAGATAAATGGTATTTTTATAAGTGTCTTATTTGGATAAATGTTGTTTTTATTGGTGTGTAATTCAGATAAACTGTATTTATATTGGTGTGTGATTTAAAAAAAACTGGTGTTTTAATCAGTGATTGGTTTGAGTAAATGTTATTTGCATTTTTTTTTTGAATATATGGTGTTTTTTATGTGAAAATATATATTTATATTAGTGTGTGATTTGGATAATGATGTTTTAAATGCAATTCCACTTTTTTCTTTAACTTAACATTTTTTTTTTCCTTAAAGTCACTGATAGCAAACGGGAAATTAAAACGACAAGTTTTAATTTGTGTCCCAGCTGTTTCGTCTTTCAAGGAGTTTGTTGATGGATCTTTATTTAAAGTTAATCATCAGTTTGCCTTAATGTAAGTTAAGATTTGGGTATATCTGTTTTTCTTGATGTGGGAAGGCTGACTTTATAACCTAAATATAAGGTAACATTTTGCTACCCTGACCCAGTTTAAAATTTTGGATATTATTGACCTGCTAATATTAGTAATTAACCTGATTTGCCGGCATTTTTTTTGAACCTTTTTGGATATATTTTTAATGTGGGAAGGTTGAGTTAACAACCTTTACATAAAGTAACATCAGTTACCCTGACCCAGTCCTAAATAGACTGTAACAGTTTTAAATAATATTTATTTTAATTTTGTGATAATTAATCTAGTAATTGATTTTGGCACTGCTAAGTTGTTGCAATTTATAATACGTTACTCAAGGTAGCTACAGCATAAAAGCAGTGGGGAACCAATGACCCCATGCTGTAAAGGGTTTTAAACTCTACACTAAGTCACTGATCAATAAATCAAAAGAATTATTTAATGTTGCATAAAATATAAATCAAACCTGGAGGTTTCAGGCTAGAATACCGTTGTTGGAAACTTGTCCGTGGTTTCTTCAAAAACCTTTTTTTAAGAATTTTTGTCAGTTGACTAAAAACTTATGCTCAAAAATGATAAACATTTTTTATTACCCCAGCTTACTCTTTCCTCCGCTGAAAAATAACCTTTAAAAAATATTGAACTAAATTTCGTTAAATTGTCATTTTTAAATATAAGTTTTCGGTTATATGTGCAGATCCCAATTTCCAGTTAATTTTAATTTAAACTTTATCCTCACAGGAAAGGTGGAAAGGTTCAGAAGAGAGGAAGAGTCAACTTAATTGGGAGGTTGCAGTTGTCCTCCGATAAGAGCAGGGAAGAGGACAACGAAGGTATCACTCAACTTCGAATATTAAGAACTCAGGTAAAAGTTACTTTTTATACAATGGAGCATAGTGATGCATAATATTTGTCCAATTTATGGGCTTACAAATAAATAAAACTATGTTCACTGGCAGCGTGGTGTAGTGGTCAGAACACTTGTTTTCATCACATGAGATCCCGGGTTAGATCCCCACTGATTTCATGCTGTAGCGCCCTTGAGTAAGGCGCTATGAACGGTGGAAACTCCTGCTGAGCCAACACTTAATCAGCAGCTTATATTTATCAAGCAATTATAATCCATAATGCTTCAAATTGGCAATGACAACCTTAAGACTGGGTCGAGGTAACTTATGGTACTTTATGTTAAAGGCGTGAAGTCAAACTTCCCACATCGAGGATAAATATATATAAACCTCAAGGCAAGCTAAAGCCGGCATTGAATTATTTTTAGTAACTTTATTTTTTAGTGGACATTTTAAAAAAATTTCTTGTGAGTTAGAATTAAAAAACCAAAATATTATTTTTAAATATCAGGAGGCAATTGTCAAGATCTTAAAAATGAGAAAGCGAATCACCAATGCCAAACTCCAAACCGAACTGGTTGAGATCCTTAAAAATATGTTTTTGCCGCAAAAAAAACTAATGAAGCAGCAGATTGAGTGGTTAATTGATAATAAATACATGAAAAGGGATGATGATGATATTAATTCTTTTATATATGAAGCTTAAATGGGCTTCAGTCATAAATCATGATAGACATTTAATTTATTTATTGTTTATATGGAAATTGTGACGTCACTAAATATATTAAAATCTGGTTTAAATGTATAAAATATTTAACATTATATAAGTTGGTTGTCGGATTTTTGAATTTTCTTTACTTCCTTGTTTAAAAACCATTTAATGAAATGTTGTTTATATTATTGTTGTTGTTTTTTGTCAGAAAATTAATTCTGTTTTTTGTTGATATTGTTTTCATAAAATTATTAAATTTCTTTTCACTGTTTTTTTTTCAAATTGTTTTTTAAAACTTTTTTTTAACAACATCACAAGAACTAATATGACTTAAAATTCTAGAATATCTGTGATCTTACCAAATCATATAGCAAAAAAATTAGTTATTACCTGATGGGTAGCACTAAAACTAAGAAGTGGTGTACCGGCAGCGTGGTGTATTTATAAAAACTCTTGCTACACCACACATGAGGTCAAGGTTCAATCCCAACTGATCTCATGCTGTAGCATCCTTAAGTAAGGTGCTATAAACGGTATGAACTTCTGCTGAGCCAGCATTTAATCAGCAGCTTAATTATCGGGCAATTATAATCTATAATATCCCAAACCGCGTAAGTTACGTAAGATTTTGCGTAAGTTACGTAAGATTTCGTAAAAGAGAACTCGTAAAGTTACGTAACGTAAAGCAACGCAATGCAACGTTACCTTGTCGTGTGAACAGGCCTTAAAGGTCAAGAAATAATGCGAAGTCAACTATAAAGCGCAAGGGAAGATTAGAAATGGTTTAAAATTCCGTATTATTCCGTATTTAGCGATTTTTTTTTGAGGACCATAGTGTAATTATGTTTTGTGTCAAATTTTTATGTGTTCTTTCTACTTGTAAAAGTGTAACTACTAACATAATAAACATCAGCTATAAATTACTATGGACCGTAGTGTAATTATGTTTTGTCTAGAACCTGACAACATACGTGACCCGCATTTCCTTATAGTAATATTCTGTTTTTTTACTGTTATAAATTACAAGGCAGCAGTGGGAATCGAACCTATGCTACCAAGTCTCATAAAGACAAACCACCACTGCGTTTTCATTTTAAAAATTATTATTTAAGCTTTGTTTGTTCTGCTTTAAAATTATTTAATTTTTTTTTAATGTAGGTTTTTACATTTTTGTGGAATGGTAAAATTCTAAGTTCAAAAATGTTGAATTTTAAGTTATTTTTAAATAATCATTAAATGCCTATTAAACTTTAATTATAAGAAAATTACAAATTTTTACCGAATTTAAAAACCGTTAATATTGAGTCTTATTTAAAAATATAATCTACTAGTAGTCGACATGTTTGGTTAAAACCTTTTGACAACATTTTAAATGGATTGTAAAATATTAATATTCCAGTAACAAAAATCTTAAACTAAAATGGTTAAAACTGTTGTGTATTCACATGGTTTAGTATATAACATATATTAATATAAATAGTAGAACTACATTTTTCACGCTATAACAGGAAGCTTATAGTATTTACTTAACTTAAATTGTTTTTACTTATTTTTTTTCACTTTATTTAAACTACAAACTGATTAGTTACAATATGAACAAGTTAGTTTTAAGTTTGATGATTTTAAGTTTAAATGTTGTAAATGGGCAACAATGTTTTATAAAAGCAGAAAATGGGCGTCTATGGTTTGCGTATGAGAATGAAGAATATCATTTTAGTTTAACTGGGGTTAACTACACAATAGCAGTGACAAGATGTGCAGAAATGAACTCAACGTTGGCAACTCCTAAGACATCGGGAATTCGTGATTTTATTAAACAAACATTATATTTATTTAAAGGTATGGTTTAAAACTTGTTTAAAACTTGAAAATTATTTTTTATTGTTATATGTTTTAAACTAATTTAAAACAACTTTTAAAAATATGATTTAGTTACAAAAATATTATCTTTTATGTTGTAGAACAATATACCTATTACTGGATTGGCCTAAAAAGAACAAACTTCTCTAATGAGGATTCCTTGTGGAGCGATAACACAACTTTGCTGAGTAACCAATCTAACTGGAGAGATGGTGAACCTAATAATAGGGGAGGGAATTATAATTGTGTTCGGTTATGGGGTGTTGATACAAAGTGGGAGGATTATCGATGTAATGAAAGAAACAGATATATTTGCCAACGAGATTTACCAGCATGTAAGTAAATTATAAAATGATCCCAAGTTATTTATTTTATTCTAGTTTTTAATAATTCTAAATTCTATTAAAACTTTTGTTAATTTTTACTTGTAGTTAATATTTTGATATTGTATGTTTTTAGTAATATATTGTATTTAAATAAATATTTAAAATCTAAATATTTTTTCACTTAATCATTAGGGGATACTTTATTAAATTTTTGTTGTTGTACAGCTATAACTACAACCACTATTGCTAGTATGGCTACAGACAAGAAAAAAACAAGTTATGTAACAACTAAAAACATGAAAACAGAAAGCACGAGCAACGATGGGCAACAATGTATAAAAGTAGTAAACCGGCACTTTAAGTTTACTCATGAGAATGTAGAATATTATTATGGTTTAACTGAGGTTAACTACATAACAGCAGTGACAAGATGTGCAGAAATGAACTCAATGTTGGCAACTCCCAAGACATCGGAAATCCGTGATTTTATTAATCAAACAATATCTTTATTTGGAGGTATGGTTTAAAACTTGAAAATTTTATTTTATTGTTATATGTTTTAAACTAATTTAAAACAACTTTTAAAAATATGATTTAGTTACAAAAATATTATCTTTTATGTTGTAGAACAATATACCCGGTACTGGATCGGCCTAACAAAAACAAACTTCTCTAATGAGGATTCCTCTTTTAAGTGGAACGATGGAACAACTTTGCTGAGTAACCAAACTAACTGGGATCGTGGTCAACCTGATAATAGGGGAGGAGATGAGAATTGTGTTTCGTTATATGATCGTAATACAAAGTGGTTTGATGTTCGATGTTATTATAATCGGCGATATATTTGCCAACGAGAATTACCAGCAGGTAAGTAACTTTTATTACTAATTATTTATTTTTAATTAGTGTCTTATTTATTTAGGCTAAAACTAGTTTAGTTAAATTCAATTCATTGTTTTTTTTAGCATTTACATTGTTTAAAGATTTTAAAATAAACTATTGTTGTTTTAATAAATACTGACGACCATTTATAAATTGTTAGAACGGAGCGAATTATATTTTAAAATATATGACGTTTCAAAAAAATATAATTACGAAAATAATTCCAAGTTACAATGCGAAAAATAATACAAAATCAGCGAAACACAAATCACGTGACTTTTTAAAAACGCTAGAAAAAAGAAAAACCCAATAGCCTAGTTCAGGGGTGTGCAACCTTTATTACAGGAGGGCCAGATGCAAATGACTGGGTAAAACCGCGGGCCGCACCTTAATTTAACACTTTTGCCTATCAGCTGGTGCTTTGTCAATGTCTGTGGTAAATGGCGAGGAGAATATTTCGAACAAATGTTTATAAAATTTAAAGTCCTTAAAACAAGCCAAAAATTAATACAACAATTTTTAAAGTTGGTCTGAAAATTCAGTCTTCTTTTCAGGTTGCATTTCAGAGTTTCTCAAAGTTGGAAAGTGGAGAAGATTTCCTGTCTCTATGTGAGATTTCCAAATTCGTAATTTGTTCATAAATGCTTTCATATGACTATACATATTATTCGCACACTGGCTTTTTCGCTGCAGTTTTGTATTGAGTATATTCAGGTGCGAATCAATTAAGAAAGCTAGATCGCACAACCAAGTTTCGTCTTTCATTTTAGTTATTGGGTGCTCTTTAACTTTCAAAAAAATGTGTCTTCTTTCTACTGTTCGTAAAATCGTTGCAACATGCAGCCCTTGCTTACCCAACGCACCTCGGAAAAGTACACTAGATCGTGATGTGTGGTGTTGAGATCACCCAGAAACTTTTAAAACTGGCGATGGTTAAGCCCTCGTGCTCTAATAAAATTTACTGCCTTAACTGGGCTTAATATGTATTTAAATTTCAAGGATTTGCTGGTGGATGATGCAATGAAAAATTTAAATATTGTCATTAATTTCTCTCTCTCTTAATAGACTTTAAGAAACCTCCCAATCTAATGCTAGTTCCTAACATGGATCGAGCACCATTCAGTTGCGATTCCGCATAAGCTGGATAAGTCTAGTCCAAACTTGTCAAAAGCATCTTTAAGTACTTTAGTAAAGATATTAGCACCAGTAGTAGCCTTCATTGACTGTAGTGACAGAAGCTCTTCCGTTTCGTTTAACTCTTTTTCCACTCCTCCGTTTCGTTTAACTCTTTGTCCACTCTTCCGTTTCGTTTAACTCTTTGTCCACTCCTTCATTATCGATACGTCTCGCTATCGTCCATCGTGACAGATTTATTTTCTCGGACTCACTTTTTATTCTAGGGCACATTTCTTCTGCGTCATCAATAAGACACTGCTTTACAAAATTACCGTCAGAATACGGTTTCATAGTTTGGTAAAACAACTAATAATAACATTAACCGGTTCTTCTTTGCAAGTATAAAACAATTCTTAACTCTTTGTCTTTAAAATGCTCATTGCTCAGTTATTGGCAACTGTGTGAATCGCGTGTTGTTCCCAGTGCAAAAGCTTGTGAGGCCATTGTTACGTCTGTAGGGAATGAGGTCAAAAAAATTCTAATCGTAATAAATTCCAAGTATCGACTCCTAAGGGTGCTCTTAAATATAATGGTAGTTAAGTATAAAGTATAGGTCTTTAATGTCTAAAATAGGGTTTAAGACCCGTCAGAAATGGTCAAAAATAGCAAACCGAATCTACAGATAACATCTATTTATTAAAAAAACACATTTATCACATAATTATCCCGAAAATTACATTACACATATACAAAAACGGTATTTACGTACACACAACAAAAACTGGTCTTTAGGTTAACGAGTAACATAACTACGAGTACATTACACACAAAAAACGTCTTTCGAATATCGACTACAACCTTTATTATGGTATTTAACTGTTAACTAATTCTAAATAAAAATTTGGCGAAGTAAAAATAGGTAGGTGTTCTAGGAACTAAAAAAATACACCAACTGTCAAAAAAATAAAATCGCGCGGAAAAAACACAAAAACGGACAACTGTCAATTCACATTTTGTATATCAAAAGGGTTACACTATTAACCCATATTCTATGAAATTTATAAAATAATACAGTCCAACTAAACAGGAAATTAGGCACAGTTTCTATTGACTCTACATAACAAATAGGCACGCGAAAAATACACAATTGGACCATGTTCAATATAATAACGAATAATTTAGAGCGTCCAACTGCCTTATGGACGTTAGACTTGTCCTTGAATAATAAGGTTAATTTGTTTGTACCCTTTATAATCTGTATATACTTAAATATACATAAATACAGTTTTTATGAGTTTTTTCATATTTATAAGTCTTTTGTACAAGGTTTAAACCGCACGGGATGGCAGCGAGTTTGCACTATTTCGGTTCGCCGAACGAAAGTTATTATTGCACCTGTGAAGAGGGGTTTCTTTCGTATTTCTTTTGTTTATCCCATCGATATCAGCTAATTTTGATGGAAAACGTTTTGTTTTTGGTACCCCAGTGGCCGACAGGTGTGTGATTATCCAAGGCCAACAGGTCATACGGTTTTCTTGTCGTTCGGTGTGAACCGGCATTAAGTCTGGTTTGAGGCTAGGAAAGCCTTGGCATTGGAATTGGTGGAGATGCTAAGCGCTTTTCTACACGTCATAGGCATAGATAATACATACGTAATATATTGGACTAAGGTGTAAATTTTGCAACGCAAAGGTATAGAATCACTCGCACGTACCAGATTATAAAATAAATTAAAAACTCGTTTCGTGGGCTGCACACCGTTTAAAATTGGTACTTCTCCGCGGGCCGCACAATTTTTCTTTGCGGGGCGAAAGTTGCACACCCCTAGCCTAAGTGATAAAGCGATAAACACAAATAATGCATCCAATTATGTTAAATTTGCATTCGAAATTAAAAGGAGAAATTGATTTTATATAAACTGACTCAACAAAATGTAAAAACTCCTTTTTTCGATAATAAATTCAAATTTTTTGTTATTATACAGCTACAACTACTCCCATTATGACAACAACTACTACAGCAACAAAACCTTTGACAACAACTACTATGACAGTAAAACCCCTTACACTAACTACCGTGGCAACCAAGCCTTGGATGACAACAGCCATGACGTCAATCACCATGACAACGAAACCCATGACCTCAGCATCGTTTAAATCAACTACTTTAACAACGTACTCTTTAGCGACATCTACCATGACAACAACACTTATAAATTCTACAAAAGTAATAACACAAAAACAGTTTTATAAAACAACGGGAGTATATACTAAGTTTAATTTTAACTTTCTGTTTAGAACAATTCTCAAATAACTGGGTGGATAGTTACTGGAGCACTTCAGCTTGTTGTTATTCTTTTAATTTTCTATCTTATTCGTAGAATGAGAAACAAAACTGCATGTAAGTAAAATTTATTGTGTCATATTATTCAACTTTCAAAAGTTTTAAAAAGCAAATCACATTTTGCCTCTTATTGCTTCGATTACGTCTTGATTTGTCGTCATCATTTTAAGATATTACTAGATTTGTCTTATTCAATAACAGGAATTCACAAGTTAACTTACTTGTTAATATATTTAACAAATAGTTAAATCATTTGCATTTAGGTATATTACATTAATGGTGATGTCTTAACTATTAAGCGACGCTTTATTTAGTAGTTAACAAATTTGTCTAATTACAAAATATTTTTGTTTTATATTTCCCATTATTATTTTACTTATAGCCGGATCGGAACCAAACAATGAAGAAGTTGTTGCAGGTGAATGATAGTGTTTTGTGTGATATTATTACATTTCTTTAAAAAATTGATTTATTCTTGTTAGACTTTGTAGACTTGGTATAGTTTTGGTAACATTAAGTTCAATAATAATCTTAAGTAATGGTATTTGTTCCTTAATCACTTATCCGTACTTAACTAGTTTATTTTTGATTGATTATGTAATAAAGAGTTTGGTTACATTTTTTATTTTAAATTCAAATCTATATTACAGCCAGAAACAGAATACTTAGACCACAAGAACCAGACTATATTGACGTTGTTGCAGGTACCTTATATTTATTGTGTAATATTATTTTATTGATACAGTATATAATTAAAATTAACATTTTATATGATTTTACAGTCGGGCCAGGACCACAGCATATCGATTTTGTAGCAGGTAAATTCTACTTTTTTGCATGATGTTTTTTTATTTCTTTTATATAAAGAAATATTTATATCGTATATTTAAATTTAACTTTTACATCGTATATTTAAATTAAACATTCAATATAATGTTACAGCAGAATTAGAACCACAGTATCTTGACTTTGTTGCAGGTAAATTTTAGTTTTTTGAAATTTACATTTATGCTAGACTTTTTAAACTTATTTGTAGAGTAACTTATTTTCTTACCCGACTTTTAGTCTTAATTTTTGTCGAGACATAATTCACCTTCTCTGTTGTTTATTTAAATATTTAATGACTAATGTATTTTACAGACGAACCAGAATATGCAGAAATTGCAGGTATGTTTTATTTCTGAATGTTTTATGACATTTAACACCTAACAACTAAACCCTTAATGGATTTATTTTAAGGGGGTTTAAATGTTAGTGTTTTATATAAGGGGTTTAAATTTTATGATTAGATAAAAGGGTTCAGATGGATATGTTTAGATAAGGGTTTAAATCTTAGGGGTTAAGATAAACGGGGTTCAAATGTAAGGTGTTCAAATATATTGGGTTCAATTAAAGTGGGGTTAAATGCAAGGGTGTAGATAGTGGAGTTTTATTTGTTAGGGGTTTAAACAAAGGGGTTTAAATGTAGGGGTTCAGATAAAGGAGGTTAAACGGTAAGTGTTTCCATAAAGAAGTTTAAATGTAAGGGGTTTAAATGAATGGGTTAAGTGAAAGTATTTTAAAAGTAAAGGGTTTAATTGTAAGAAGATTTTTTAATGCATAGGTTTTAAAGAAACTTGTTTATTTAGAAAGGGTTTCAACTTCTGGCTACTATTTAATTAATGGTTAGGTTTAGGTTAGCATAGTCATCGCATTAAGTGGTGGTGTTGGGCAAATTAACCACTTTGTCATACTATTGTTTATAAATATGATCTTACATTGGTTATTGAGGCTGTATTATACTATTTTTTGTTTTTATTTTAAATTAATATTAAATTAAACTTTACAGACGAACTAGAATATGCGGACGTTGAAGCAGGTATATATTAAATGTATTTTAAAATATTTTTTCCTTGTTAAAAATTATTTGTTTTCAAGTTCGTGGTTATATTTTAATAATTATCAACAAACATTTGTTGCCCTAACCCAGTTTTGAGTTTTGGTCGCAAGTTTACATATTATTGAATTTTCATTTTTATTAATTTTTTGTTTATCAAATCAACGGTTTATAAAAATGTTAACACCCTTAAAACTTTAAGTGGTGGTGGTATTACCTTACTTAACACCAAGCCACTTATAACTAAATTGCTTCTAAATTAGAAGCAATTTCTAAATTAGAAAAAATTTAGTGAAGTTAATGTTTTTATTTATTTTGCAGGTAGACCAGGACCAGAATATGTTAACCTTGTTCAAGGTAATTTTGATTGTTTTGTATGACAATATTTTATTTTATACTGTGTATTCGAAATTAATATTTAATCTAATTTTACAGCACTGCCAGAATCAGAATACATTGATGTTGTTGCAGGTAAATTTCAATGTTTTATGTCAGATCTTAACGCTTAACTGGCAGCGTGATATAGTGGTAAAAACACTTGCTACACCACCATGAGGTCGTGATGCAATTCTCACTGCTCTCGTGCTGTAGCGCCCTTGAGTAAGGCGCTTTAAGCGATATGAACTCCTGCTGAGCCAGTATTTAATCAGCAGCATAAGTTTCGGGCAATTATAATCTATAATATCCCAAACTGCCACAGCCAACTCGAGACTGGGTCGAAGTAACAGTTGTTACTTTATGTTTAGGTCGCGCATTTGACCTTCCCACATTAAGGATAAATATATATACAAAAAAATAAATAAAAAATACTTTAACTGTAGTTAACAACACTACTGTTTTTTCATTGTTTATATTATTGTTTAGAATAGATTTTTTCGGCGTACTTTTTGTTCTAAGTTAACACATAGGCTGTCACCTATAATTTAATTAGCAAAAAGTAGATGTTAAATTTGTTTAAGTTATTGTTGCTGTGCCTTAAGTAACAACCCATATTAAAAACAGTTATTTAGAAATTTAAAAATAATATTTCAATCGAAGCCTCTCTGTTAAACAATGACTCATGTATTGATAACAGATTTTTAATTGTACAACAAACGGGGGTAATAGTTATGTTCTATTATTTATAGATTTTTTAAAGTCTTAAGTTCAAAAAACTTAATTTTAATTTAATTTTACAGAAAACGCGGAAGTACTTTACTTGGCCCCTTTCAATTGAGAGTTCGTAAAGCAAAAAACTTTATTATTTGATTATATATGAACTATTTTTTCTTTTATTTTGAATTTAATCGATTTATAAACCAATTTTTGCAAATTATGACCTGTCACTAGGTGTTGTAACCTATTAATAACATTAAAAGCAAGTCCGGTAGTGTAGTGAACCGGTCGTAGCGTCAGACTACGAACCGAAATGTTTCGGGTTCGATCCGCACCAATACTACACTATTCGCTCTTAAGCCTGGCGTTCCCGGATAGCTCAGACTTGTCCCAAACTGCACACCCTTACCCGATAAAAACTATTAAAAAAACTTATGAAATTTTTAAGGAAAACGAAAAAAATTAAAAAAAAACAAAAAAAAAACTTGAGGGGATATGAAAAAAACAAAAAAAAAACATTAAAAAAAATTAAATTCAACATTTTTATATTAGATGGAAACTATTTTTGTTATCGTTTCACAATTTCATCAAAACTTAAACTTATATTTTCTCTTTTAATCTTTAACTTGTTTTTAAAATCCGTAGTTTTCTTTTTAAATGTTATTCCACTCTGTACTATTCTTATTAATCAGATATTTATGTGTCTTGCAAGTAGTTATATCACGCCTTGCTGAAAAGCAGTTGTAATTTTGGAGATTTGGATTTTAACATTTTTGTTTTTATCGGTTTTGTTTTTATTGGTAAGAAATTGCCGTATAATATAATTAACTGTCAGTAACATTTATCTAAAAACTTTCCAACTAGGTCGACAGAGACGGCTACAGTGTTAAAACAACTAATTATATTTTTACTAAAAATGTGACGTTACATCAGTAGGAATCGAACCAACGACACAAAGTTATCTAACAACTCGAAGTTCGCATTTTTAACCCCAGCTTTGGCGGGAAAACATTTTTGAATTCTAAAATTTTTTTTTTAAATTATGAACATTTTTCAAGTTGTTATCGCATTGAACTCCAGCAAGTTTATCATCTATTGCATACTACATCGCGTGTACTAAAAATTATCAAAACATGTTGTGATATACATTCAAATAACGAAATTAGAGTTTACTGAATTTGTGTTAGTTTATTGTTTTATTCAATAATGGTTTTGTTATTGTGAATTTTAGGTTGTTTGTTTACCCCGGGCTTGGCTGGGATGATGTAGCTTATATATTTTGTATTACAATATAACCTTAACTTTATATACTTTTCTAACATAAAAATACAAATAAAAACTCGCATAATTATTTTGATTTATTTTATAAATTTTTGTTACACTGTATCTCTTTTTTACTGATGATTTTTTGACAACTAGATACGGGTAAAATTGTTTTAATATCTATCGCATGTATTCGCTTTATGTTAAAACTTTATGTGAACAATATAACAAGATAAAAAAAACTTATGGAGTGTTTGTTATAAAGTTTTAACAAAATATATAAACTACTTTTGTATTTTATATCCTTAGACAATAAATCAATTTAAATACTTCCGCTATATATAAACTAACGACAGGCTAATAAACAAGCAATATTTGCTTAAATTATCCAAAATAACCAAAAAAATACATTCATTGTATGAATTTTTAAAATAAACATAACTTTTACTTTCGTAAATAATATTTTTCGGACATTTACAAGTAATACTTTACATATTAAGTTACAATATGTGCTGCTAGCGATGTAGCCTTGTAAGCAAGTACAATTTACACAAAGCATGAGCGTAGATGCCTCCAGTCCTTCAAGTTTACTTAGGTCGCTGTGCGGTCATTGGTGCGTGTTACTAGTTGTATACACTTTTATATTGCTTGATTTACTGTGTTGTTGAGATATAGATGTGGTTTACTATTTAATATACACAGAGTGTACGGAATGCCTGAAACAAACTGGTGACAATGGTTGGCATCTACATTTAAGAAAATGGAATTATTAGTTTTTATTTACATCAACCGATGACTAAATATGACGTCACAATTTCCATATTATGATGCAACAGATATAAGGTAAATATTTTCCCAAAAAAATCGAATTTATTTTTTTAACCTTTTTTTAATATTTTTAATAAATTGCTTCAAATTAACGCTAACTATAAGGGCACTGCAACGTGGAAGCAGTGTAAAACCCGGGACCTTAATTTTAGTTGAAAATACGACGCTGGTTGTAAAATTAATCAAATATTCTGTCAACTTTAAAACACAATAAAAGTTTCATTAATTTAATGTCGATTTATTAAGCAAGTTATTAATTATCTATTCACGCTATACCAGGAAGTTATAATAGTTTTTACCCAACTTATATTACTTTCACTTATATTGACTAAAACCATCAATTTTCGGCTCCTAGCTCGCTGCCAGCACCGGTATACCACACTACCGGACGCCTATTTTGATTGATTTTCGAAACTTTTTGTTCCCAGTATTAGCCCCTTTTTTCTTATCCATCATTTTAATCGTTTTATACAGACACGTAACAGTTAAGTTCGATTTTTTATGGATTTTGTATTACATTCTATATAACGTTTTTGCGCGCTTTTTATAAACACAATTTAAAAAACAATCTTTAAATATTACATTATAAGCAACGTATAGTGACCATAGCATTAATTAAACAAACACTCATTAAAAAATAACTAAATGTATTTTGATAGGAAAGTAAATACGTAGTAATTACTTTTTTATTTTTTAATTAAAGCCTTGTAAGCAAGTACATTTTACACAAAGCATGAGCTCATATGCCTCCAGACCTCCAAGTTTACTTAGGTCGCTGTTCGGTCATTGGTGCGTGTTACTAGTTGTATACACTTTTATATTGCTTGATTTACTGTGTTGTTAAGATATAGATGTGGTTTACTATTTAATATACACAGAGTGTACAGAATGCCTGAAACAAACTGGTGACAATGGTTGGCATCTACATTAAAGATAATGAAAATATTAGTTTTTATTTACATCAACCGATGAATAAATATGACGTCACAATCTCCATATTATGATGCAACAACACAACAGATATAAGGTAAATATTTTTCAATAAAAATCGAATTTATTTTTAATTCTTTTTTGATTTTTAATAAGTTGCTTTAAATTAACTCTTACTATAAGGACACTGCAACGTTGAAGCAGTGGGAATCGAACCGATTGCCTCAATTTTAGTTAAAAATACGTTGGTTCAAATTTTATATTTATTTAAATAAAAACTGAACAACAATGAAATGATAAAATACAACGTTAAAATTAACTCAATTATTTCTGTTAATATTTAAAACTCAATAAAGGTTCCATAATTATTGTTCGTAGTATTGAACAGGTAATTACATTAACGCTATAACAGGAAGTTTTAGGTTGTTCATTGACTTATATTGGCCTTCACCTGAATTTTTTTTTCACTTTATTTAAACTACAAACTGATAAGTTACAAAATGAACAAGTTTGTTTTAAGTTTGATGATTTTAGGTTTAAATGTTGTAAATGGGCAACAATGGTATACATATGAGAATGTAGAATATTACTTTGGTGTTGATAAGTTTAGCCAAGCAGCAGCAGAGCAAAAATGCGAAGCATTCAATGCCAAGTTGGCAACTCCCAAGACATCGAAAGTTCATGATTTTCTACATCAACAAATTCAAAAGATTGGTATTCATTTCTAATTTTAAATTGCATGATATAGTAAAATTAAAAACCACAACTTACCGTTTTTAACGAACGGTTCTGTTAGTAAAGGCTGTGTTTTTTGAATCAGTTAATCCATTTTAAATTTTTATTTTATCAACAGTGCTTTAATATCATTAGAACAAAATAAATTTGAATTTTATCTTAAACATAAACTCAATAGCTACAAAAATTTTTATTATTTAGGAAAGAAAGCTTTTTACTGGATCGGCTTAAAAAGAACAAACCCAGCTAATAAGGCTTCCTCTTTTAAGTGGAACGATGGAACAACTTTGCAGAGTAGCCAAGCTTACTGGGATGGTGGTGAGCCTAATAACGCGGGGGGGAACGAAAAGTGTGTTTGGTTATGGGGTGCTCAAAGCAGATGGAATGATGCTCCATGTCAAAGAAGTCACCGATATGTTTGTCAAAGGAATTTACGACCAAGTAAATTTTGTTGTCAATTTGTTTTATTTTTTTTAACTTTTTTTACTAAAAAAATGTTAATGTTTTTATATCGTGGGCGATATTACTAGTATTTGTGTTTTATATATTTTTTTAAATATTAAAATAAAACAGATTTTACAGTTCTATATTAACATTATTCAAATTTAATATTTAGAACTCAAATTCTTGTGTGTTGTTAATTACTTTAATTTCTAAACGTTACAGCTCCACCTTTTGTGACTTTTGAGAATGTAGAATATTACTTTGGTGTTGATGAGGTTAACCAAGCAGCAGCAGAGCAAAAATGCGAAGCATTCAATGCCAAGTTGGCAACTCCCAAGTCATCGAAAGTTCATAATTTTCTACATCAACAAATTCAAAAGATTGGTATTCATTTCTAATTTTAAATTGCATGATATAGTAAAATTAAAAACCACAACTTACCGTTTTTAACGAACGGTTCTGTTAGTAAAGGCTGTGTTTTTTGAATCAGTTAATCCATTTTAAATTTTTATTTTATCAACAGTGCTTTAATATCATTAGAACAAAATAAATTTGAATTTTATCTTAAACATAAACTCAATAGCTACAAAAATTTTTATTATTTAGGAAAGAAAGCTTTTTACTGGATCGGCCTAAAAAGAACAAACCCAGCTAATAAGGCTTCCTCTTTTAAGTGGAACGATGGAACAACTTTGCTGAGTAGCCAAACTTACTGGGATGGTGGTGAGCCAAATAATGCGCGAGGCGATGAGAACTGTGTTTACTTATGGCGTGCACAAAGCAAATGGAATGATGCTCCATGTCAAAGAAGTCACCGATATGTTTGCCAAAGGAATTTACCACCAAGTAAGTAACTTTTGTTGTCAATTTGTTTTATTTTTTTTAACTTTTTTTACTAAAAAAATGTTAATGTTTTTATATCGTGGGCGATATTACTAGTATTTGTGTTTTATATATTTTTTTAAATATTAAAATAAAACAGATTTTACAGTTCTATATTAACATTATTCAAATTTAATATTTAGAACTCAAATTCTTGTGTGTTGTTAATTACTTTAATTTCTAAACGTTACAGCTCCACCTTTTGTGACTTTTGAGAATGTAGAATATTACTTTGGTGTTGATGAGGTTAACCAAGCAGCAGCAGAGCAAAAATGCGAAGCATTCAATGCCAAGTTGGCAACTCCCAAGTCATCGAAAGTTCATAATTTTCTACATCAACAAATTCAAAAGATTGGTATTCATTTCTAATTTTAAATTGCATGATATAGTAAAATTAAAAACCACAACTTACCGTTTTTAACGAACGGTTCTGTTAGTAAAGGCTGTGTTTTTGGAATCAGTTAATCTACTTTAAATTTTTATTTTATCAACAGTGCTTTAATATTATTAGAACAAAATGAATTTGAATTTTATCTTAAACATAAACTCAATAGCTACAAAAGTTTTTATTATTTAGGAAGGAAAGCTTTTTACTGGATCGGCCTAAAAAGAACAAACCCAGCTAATAGGGCTTCCTCTTTTAAGTGGAACGATGGAACAACTTTGCTGAGTAGCCAAGCTTACTGGGATGGTGGTGAGCCTAATAACGCGGGGGGGGAACGAAAAGTGTGTTTGGTTATGGGGTGCTCAAAGCAGATGGAATGATGCTCCATGTCAAAGAAGTCACCGATATGTTTGCCAAAGGAATTTACGACGAAGTAACTTTTGTTGTCAATTTGTTTTATTTTTTTTTAACTTTTTTAACTAAAAAAATGTTAATGTTTTTATATCGTGGGCGATATTACTAGTATTTGTGTTTTATATATTTTTTTAAATATTAAAATAAAACAGATTTTACAGTTCTATATTAACATTATTCAAATTTAATATTTAGAACTCAAATTCTTGTGTGTTGTTAGTTACTTTAATTTCTAAACGTTACAGCTCCACCTTTTGTGACTTTTGAGAATGTAGAATATTACTTTGGTATTGATAAGGTTAACCAAGCAGCAGCAGAGCAAAAATGCGAAGCATTCAATGCCAAGTTGGCAACTCCCAAGTCATCGAAAGTTCATAATTTTCTACATCAACAAATTCAAAAGATTGGTATTCATTTCTAATTTTAAATTGCATGATATAGTAAAATTAAAAACCACAACTTACCGTTTTTAACGAACGGTTCTGTTAGTAAAGGCTGTGTTTTTTGAATCAGTTAATCCATTTTAAATTTTTATTTTATCAACAGTGCTTTAATATCATTAGAACAAAATAAATTTGAATTTTATCTTAAACATAAACTCAATAGCTACAAAAATTTTTATTATTTAGGAAAGAAAGCTTTTTACTGGATCGGCCTAAAAAGAACAAACCCAGCTAATAAGGCTTCCTCTTTTAAGTGGAACGATGGAACAACTTTGCTGAGTAGCCAAGCTTACTGGGATGGTGGTGAGCCTAACTCGGGGGGTAACGAAAAGTGTGTTTGGTTATGGCGTGCTCAAAGCAGATGGAATGATGCTCCATGTCAAATAAGTCAAGGATATGTTTGTCAAAGGAATTTACCAAGTAAGTAACTTTTGTTGTCAATTTGTTTTAATTTGTTTTAAATTTTTGGTTCACGTTAACTGTCCGTAACTCAACAAAAAAAAGTTACGTTCTCAAAACCAGTGGATTTAGGAGTTATGTAATATTTACGAGATAGCTCTCTCGCAATGTAGCCTATGCGAATAATAAACATTAGCTATAAATTACTACATTTTAGTGTAATATAATTTAATTAAACTGTAATATAGTTTAATTAAGCAGTTATAAGTTCGATTATGTCCCAAATTAGGCAGTACGCAGACATCATCTTAGTCTTTAAATATATATACCCTTACCCCAAATCTATCTAAGTTTAAAACAAAAAAGGCGTTGCGTAGAAAAGTTACATAAAAGCTTCGAGTAAATTTGGGAGGTACGTAGTGTTTATCAGTTTTGTCTGGGTACGGACAGTTAACGTAAACCAAATTTTTTTTTAACTAAAAAAATGTTAATGTTTTTATATCGTGGGCGATATTACTAGTATTTGTGTTTTATATATTTTTTTAAATATTAAAATGAAACAGATTTTACAGTTCTATATTTGCATTATGTAAATTTAATATTTAGAACTTAATTTTTTGTGTGTTGTTAATTACTTTAATTTCTAAACGTTACAGCTCCAACTTTCGTGACTTTTGAGAATGTAGAATATTACTTTGGTGTTGATAAGGTTAACCAAGCAGCAGCAGAGCAAAAATGCGAAGCATTCAATGCCAAGTTGGCAACTCCCAAGACATCGAAAGTTCATGATTTTCTACATCAACAAATTCAAAAGATTGGTATTCATTTCTAATTTTAAATTGCATGATATAGTAAAATTAAAAACCACAACTTACCGTTTTTAACGAACGGTTCTGTTAGTAAAGGCTGTGTTTTTGGAATCAGTTAATCTACTTTAAATTTTTATTTTATCAACAGTGCTTTAATATCATTAGAACAAAATAAATTTGAATTTTATCTTAAACATAAACTCAATAGCTACAAAAATTTTTATTATTTAGGAAAGAAAGCTTTTTACTGGATCGGCTTAAAAAGAACAAACCCAGCTAATAAGGCTTCCTCTTTTAAGTGGAACGATGGAACAACTTTGCTGAGTAGCCAAGCTTACTGGGATGGTGGTGAGCCTAACTCGGGGGGGAACGAAAAGTGTGTTTGGTTATGGCGTGCTCAAAGCAGATGGAATGATGCTCCATGTCAAATAAGTCAAGGATATGTTTGTCAAAGGAATTTACCAAGTAAGTAACTTTTGTTGTCAATTTGTTTTATTTTTTTTTTACTTTTTTTTCAACTTATTCAACCAAAAAAAATGTTAAGGTCTTATTTCGTGGGCGATAGTTTTTGTGTTTTATATTTATTTTTTATATAATAAAAAAAGGTTAATGAAATATTTTTACATTTAAAATAATAATTTTTAAACTTAAACATTTATAATTTAAATAATTGTGTGCTGTTAATTACATAATTTCGGTTTATTGTTTATATTTATACCCCAAACACCTTGATTTTTCCATGCTCGTTTTGATACATTTTTTTTATTATCTTAATATGCTAGATTTTTGTATTTTTATTGTGTAAGGGTGTGCTATTGTGACGTGTTTTTTAACTATCTTTTAACGCTGACTAAAACCATCAATTTTCGGCTCGTAGCTCGCTGCCAGCACCGGTATACCACACTAACGGACGCCTATTTTAATTGATTTTTAAAACTGTTTGTACTCGGTATTAGCTCCTTTTCCTTATTCATCATTTTAATCGTTTTATACAGATACGTAACAGTTAAGTTCTACTTTCTATAGATTTTCTAATACACTTATTCTTATTCTTTTGCGCACTTTTTATAAGTACAATTTTAAAACAGTTGTTAAATACTACATAGTTAATAATTTAAAATGACTACGGACTGGTTTTCAAAATATAATTAGTATTTTGCATATATTGTAAAGCTTTTAATTAGATCAACTTATTAAAGAAGTACGTAACTAAATTTAAATTTTTTTTACAGACAACCATTAAGGAGATAACATGGATTCTATAATTGAGAAAAAAATGAATATTTATTTTTGGGAACTTTTATGTAACTTTGTGTAGAAATGGAAAAATATAATTTTTAATTGTCACAGAATATTTAAAAAATGTTTGGTTAATTTTTTTTTGTTAATTTTTTAATGTTATTCAAGAGTTTAATTATTATGTGTGAATTATATTGTTAACTGTATAAGAGCGCAACTTGCGTAGATTAAAATATAACGTCAGGTTTTGCTAATTACTGCACATGACTAAACAGAACTTAAATTTGAACAATTGAACTAAAAACCTAACACCTTCTTTCTTAAATGGATTTCTATGCAAACATTCTGTGCGATCTTGTGCAGGAATTAGTGAAACCGCATTTAAAAACTATATAAAAATTCCCAAAAACACTTAAAAAAAATAAAAAAAAATCACAGAAATTTTGTTGTGCTTATGTTCAATGTAATGGTTATGGAAATTTTTTGTTACCCCGGGCTTGGATAAAATGATGAAGTTTAGATATATTGTATTGCTATATAACTTTTAACATAATTACATAACTGAAAACTTAAAATATATAGAGTTGGCCGTCGTCTATTTTGATTTTTTGGCAATTAGATTAAAAATTGTTTTGAAATCTATCGCATGCGACAGCTTTGCGTTAAAATTTTTTATGTAAAGAAAATATAACAAGATTTGGAAAAGTTATTAGGTGTTTATTATTAAGTATTAAAAAAGTGTATACAATCTAAAACCTATTTTTATTGCCATACAATAAATTATTTTTAAATACCAACCACCACATATAAATAAATGACATGCCAGTAAACAAGCAATATTTGCATAAATTGTCCAAAATACACAAAAATGAATGGTTTTTGTATAAAATAATCAATGTACTTAATTTAACTTTTGTATTTTAATAGTTACTATACATAAATACGCTAGATTAAAAAACCTAAAAAGCCGCTAGCGATGTAGCCTTGTAAGCAAGTACAATTTACACAAAGCATGAGCGCAGATGCCTCCAGACCTTCAAGTTTACTTAGGTCGCTGTGCGGTCATTGGTGCGTGTTACTAGTTGTATACACTTCTATATTGCTTGATTTACTGTGTTGTTGAGATATAGATGTGGTTTAATATTTAATATACACAGAGTGTACAGAATACCTGGAACAAACTGGTGACAATAGCTGTGCTCTGTATAGAGAATTGATTTATTTGTTTTTATTTACATCACAATGAATTCATATGACGTCACAATATCTATGGTATGATGCAACAACACAATGGGGTAAGAATATTTTCAATAGTTAACAAAATTAAAAACTTATTTCTTATTTAAATAACTTTACACAAAATTTTCAATTACTGTTAAAACTGTGTTTAAAATTTTTGTATGTAGTAGAAAATATTGTGATAATATTTTATTTACAAACAATAATATTGTTTTTGTGTTTTTATTTTTGGTCTGGAAAGAACGACTTCACCTAAACATAGAGTAACATTTGTTACCCTAACCCAGTCTCAAGTTGGTTCTGTCAGTTCAATATATTATTGATTATTAAAAAAATTCAACCGGCAGCGTGTTGTATTTATAAGAACTCTTGCTACACCACACATGAGGTCGTGGGTTCAATCCCCACTGATCTCATGCTGTAGCACCCTTGAGTAAGGCGCTATTAACGGTATAAACTCCTGCTGAGCCATCACTTAATCAGCAGCTTAATAATTAGGCAATTATAATCTATATTATCCCAAACTGCCACAGGCAACTCGAGACTGGGTCGAAGTAACTCATGTTACTCTATGTTTAAGTCGCGCATTCGACTTTTCCACATCGAGGATAGAGATATATACAAAAAAACCTGATGAATAATTTAGCGATTAGTTTTTGGCTTAACATGAGTAAGTATTGTCACTGCCCTTGCTCAAGGGCGCCAACACGCGGAAGCAGTAGAGATTAATCCAAGGATCCCGTTCCGAAATTAGGAATCTAATTCTCTTCTTTGTTTTATTTCTTGAATTGTTGAGACACAATACCTAGAAAATAAAATAAACATTTTAAATAAAAAATAATTTAAAAATATTTATTTTGTTGTCTTAAAGGTAAATTAATTTTAATTTATTATTTTAAAACTGTAGCAAATTTACTAACACCACTAAGGCTACTGTACTGAAATAAAGGATCAACATTGTTATCCCTTAAATAACCGAAAACCATTTGACTAAATAGATATTGGTCTAAAAACCAAAATTTACAAAAAATTATTTATTTTTCCAAAAAATAAAAAATTAATTATTTTCCAAAAATTAAAAGTTATTTCATAAAAAATATTTAACATTCGGTTAATTAAAGTTTTTGGGTATATGGTTTTCGGTCAATTTTTCCAAACATTTAACGGTAATCCTTTAAAAATGTTGCCAGAAATTGCATTTAAAAAAAAATAATAAAAAATTCTTATTTACAAATTAATCATTTATTATATTTAATTACTCAATAACCCACCTTACATACTGGATTTTGATTTTCGTAATATGGCCGTAACTCTTAACTAATATTTGCCTGTGTTAATTTACCCATGCACCACAAACGAAAGTTTTATTTATTTTGTGGGCCTTTAAATTAGACATTTTGAATCGTCCACTAAACTCCATTAGATGATATTTATAAAAAAAAGTTGCAATTATATTTAAATAAAAACAACCTAGTAGTGTGGCGAGCCTATCATGGCATCCGATTACAAGCCGAACGGTTTCGGGTTCGAGCCGCGCCAACGCCACACTATTAGCCCTTAAGCCTGGCATTTACGGACAGCTTAAACACGCCGAAAGGTTTCGGGTTCGAGCCGCACCAATGCCACACTATTAGCCCTTAAGCCCGGCATTTACGGATAGCTTAAACACACCAAAAAGTTTCGGGTTCAAGCCGCACCGATGCCACACTATTTGCCCTTAAGCCCGGCATTTACGGATAGCTTAAACACGTCCCAAACCGCACACTCTTACCCGATAAAAAAAATATAAAACCTATCACCTTAAGGGTTAATGGAAAAAAAATTACAAAATATTTTGATTATTAATTACTTGAAAAATAGTTCAACCAATATGCTGGACCAATGCAAGTTTTGCGAGTTCTTAAGGCTTATATTCCTCAATAATTTCACAACTGTTTCTATGACGTTTACACTGATCACGTGATCGTCACGCTTCATGATTCTGTGCCGAAACGAATTTGTTCCGCTAATTGCAAGGTGAGATTGAACGTCTCTCCAGTTCTAGAATTAATTAGTTTGTTTAAATAGTTAAATTAAATTAAAAAATAAAATAGCATTTAACACAGAAAAATATAAAAAGGCAAAAAAATTCGGAATTTAACAAAAAATATTCCCCTTCAAAATTTTAACAACTAACTAAATCTAAAAAAGGTTATGGTAATGTGGACTTGTTTTTAAATTTATGTCGTAACTTTTTACTATTTTTTTAAGGTTTTTCGCTTTATCTTCTAATTTTTTTTCTGCTTTAAGTTTTACAGGGAAAAATATTTATTTTAACAAACAATAATTTAATAACTTTGAAAAGGGTAACAATTGAATCGATAAAACAAACATATTTTACTTAAAATCATTTTTGATATTTTTATATTTTTCTAGTTGTACCTAGAAAAATATATATTTTAAAATTTACCTAATATTTTTACAAACTATAGGGTATAAAAATGTGAAGTTATTTTTTTATTTAACTTTTTTTTATTATTTGAGACAAAATTAAATTTAAAACTTTTTACTTTTAAATCTTCTTCTTCAAATCCAAGCAGTAAAAATGTTGCTTTCATAATAAGGTAAACCTCATTAGGCGGAGTTTTATAACTTCGTACTTCTGATACATACTAAACAATAAACTCTTGTTAATTCACATACTATATTAATTTAGTTGTAAAAGTACAAAATTTTTAAAAATATTGTATTTAAATTAGTTGTTTTAATGTTTAATTTTTTTGTATATCTTTATCCTCGATGTGGGAAGTTCAAACGACCTAAACATAGAGTAACATTCCTAGACTCAATTTAACTATTGCAGTTTGGGATATTATAAAATGTTTTAATACTACTGATTGTTTTTTTGGCTTAGTAAACGTTTAATAACTTTACAGCGCCTAACTAAAGGGCGCTTGAAACGGAAGCAGTGTGTAACGGAACACTTGGTTTTATTACATGGGGTCTTGGGTTTAATTCCCACTGCTTTTATGCTAAAGCGCTCTTAAGTTGGATACTACAAACTACTGCCCGACCAACTTTAAATTAGCAGTTTAATTATTGGACAATGGTATTCTATATAATATCCCAAACTGCAAAAGGCAGCTCGAGACTGGGTCGGGGTAACAGATGTTACTCTATGTTTAAGTTGTGAAGTTGACTTTTTCACATCGAGGATAAATATGTAAAAAAAAGGTTAAGAAAAATTAAATATTTACCCTTGCTGGTATTTCTGCCACACTTCTCATGAACGCCTCTCTTTCCTTCAACTTCTTTAAATAGGACTCCGCGTCCCTTATTTCAAATCTTAACTCAACTTTGTATTCCCCGTTCGTAATACTTGATAACGTAGACTCCAATCTAGAAATCGAGTTCGATCGCATCGCGTCTTTGAGTTCTAGAATAAGGAAATATTGTTTAAATTGGAATTTTTAAATGCAAATAATTTAAATTTTGACGAAATTGAAACTTGATTATTTTTAAAGTTTTTAAAACCTTTTTTAAGTTTCTCCAGTTCTAGATTTTTCAAAAATTTTTCTTTTTTCGTTTCATCGGCGATTATTTTGTTAGTTAGTCTCCACGCAGCCGCGACCTCGTTAGCTAAAACGTCTTGTAGATTGTCTTCTTTTATGACGTCAATGTCACGTGTTATTTTGGCGCGATTTTGACTAAACATACTTTTTTGCAAATCTAAAAAACAAAAAAAAAATTTGTGACATTTTTTAACAAGATTTTAAAATAATTTTGGTCAAAAAAACTAAAATCTTTATATTTATTGTTTCTTTGAATTGATTTTGTATTTTTATTGTGAATAATTAATTTTATTTTGGTATTTAGTTTTTGTCTAACAAAAGTAGAAATATTTCATGTTTTAAAGGTCGGATTTTATAATGACTTAAACTTTTTTTCTTTTTTTTTGTATATATCTTTATTTCCGATGTGGAAAAGTCGAATGCGCGACTTAAACATAGAGTTACATCAGTTACTTCCAGTTTGGAATATTATAGATTATAATTGCCCCATAATTATTCTGCTGATTAAGTGCTGGCTTAGCAGGAGTTCGTACCGTTTATAGCGCCTTACTAAAGGGCGCTATAGCATCAGATCATTGGGGATTGAACACACGACCTCATGTGTGGTGTAGCAAGTATTCTTACCATTACACCACGCTGCCGGTTGTGTTAATATGCAATAAACTTACCTTTCTTTCTTGTTTTAATTAACTCTAAGCGCTCATAGTCTGGTGTTTCAACTTCAATTGAAATTTTTTCACTAATTTCACTAATGTCACTAACTGATTCGACTTCGTTGTGTATATCTTAGTACAAGAAATTAAAAATTAAAATTTTTAATTGAAAAAAAATAAAATATTTTTTGAGAGTTTTTTAACAACTAAAATTAAAAAATTATAAACATAGTTTTATAAAAAATATTTACACTTATTTATTATTATTTTAATTGTTTTTAATATCTTAAAATTAAAAATATTTTTTAAAAAATTATTTTTAATTTTAAATCGCCGGCAGTGGGCGCTAGATCTCACCTTCTTGCTTGTTTTCCTGCGCTTCTAACAGTAAAAACAAACCTCTCGCGAAATCACCGTTAGTGTTTTCTAAATTCGCATTTCGAAACTCATCAACACATTGTTGTAATTCAAAAATATCGATGACGTCATTGGTGACGTGGCGCCTCAAGTTTTGGCGGATTTTTTCTTCTTCGAATCTGTTAAAATAAAAACTGTTATCATAAAAAGTCATTTGAAAATAGAGTAGATTATTAAATAAATGCTTAAAGTTCTATATTGGCGATATTTTTATACTCTAAATATAATAAAGTTGGTGTCACTGAACACAAAAATGATTTTAACTTTAAATAATTTCACCTACTTTTTAAGTTATGCAACCAAAAAAAAATAATTTATTAAAAAAAAGGAAAGGGAAGCCCTGTTTGTGATGACGTAGAAAGTACTAGTGTGTATACGTTCACTACGCTACTTAGTACTTTCTACGTCACACAAAAAAATATTGTAACCTGGTTTTTGGTAATGATTATTTTTCAATATTTAAAAGAAATTAAATTGTAAGTACCACATATATTCTTTAAAAGGTTCTAAAGCCATTTTATGATTAAGTGTCAACCATACTAACGTGCTATATACATCACTTACAAAATTGCAAAACTTTCCATTATAGCACTTTAATAAAGTTTTAATTAATTTATTTTACTTGTTTTCTTGGTTATTCTCATGTTGTTCTTTATCTTGAAATTCTACTTGATGGGTTTTCTCAATTTTTATTTCGGGTTCAAATCTTTCGTTTGTTAAAGGTTTCATTTCATTTGTGGGTTTTATTTTTTCAACAGTGTTTAATTCTGTAATAACTTCTTCTATTGCATTTGCTTTTATATAAAAAGTAAAATTTTTAAGTATTTTAATAATATTGCCTTTAATATATTTGCTATATTGCTGAATATAACTTTAATGGATTACCGTAATTTTACCAAATAATATATGCCCGAAAACGCCATTTTTATATACAATAAGACAATTTCAATTAACCTTTATGTACCCTACTTCATTTTTTGTGACATGCATTTTAAATTCTGATAAGATTTGATCTAAATTTCGGTAAAATGCTGGTTTTAAAATTTTTTGGAAATGTGTTACTTTGGTCAAATGGTTTTCGGTAATATGAGCGAATACAATTTAAATGGGAACACACGACGTTACATAACATTATGTAAATAATATCAAGAGATTTAAATAATTGTTTTTAACTAAGTGTAAAAGTTATAAAACCTTTAGTTGGTTCGGTATTCGAAACATGTTTAAATTTGGTTTCTGTTTCTCTGTCTCGTGACGTCACCTTGTAACGATTACGTAGCCAATATTGATCGACTCCAACCCAGTACGAAAGGTTATAACCAGCCTGTTTGAAAAATATGTTTTTAACGTTTTGAATTAAATTTCAATTTACGTTTACGTTTAATTTAAGAATTAAGAGTTTGCGTTTTAAATCAAGAAATCGATGTTATTTTTCTGCGGTACTCTTTACATTTATTCGTGTAGGAAGGTCGACATCACGACCTAAACACAAAGTAACATCCGTTACTCCGACCCAGTCTCGAGTTGCTTGTGGCAGTTTGGGATATTATAAATTATAATTGCCCGATAATTATGCTACTGATTAAGTGTTGGCTCAGCAGGAGTTCATACCGTGTATAGCGCCTTACTCAAGGACGCTACAGCATAAAAGTTATGGGGATTGAACCCAGGACCTCATATAGTTAAGCCCAGTGTTTTGACTACTACACCATGTGAAATCTCCGTTTTTTAACCTGGTCAGGTTGATATTCAAATTTCCAAGTGCTTCCCTTTTTCAATCGTTCTCTTTTCGCGATGTATTCCAACATTCGCTCCGCTCTGCTTAACTCTTGTTTGAGGTCACGTGACAGGGGATTTTTCTCATACACTCGCTGGATCACGTGACTCAGTTTTTCGGAGTCACGTGACTCGATTGCATTTAGAAGTTCTAGATTATTTAGGGTTAAAAAATGTATTTAGTTTTTTTTCGTATAAATTTTCTAATTACATGTTGTAACATTTTGGTTGAATTTTTGAACACATGACATGCAAAAAATGTTAATGTTTTTAGTTTATTAAAAAAAAAATTAAACTCTAAAAATGTTCTTTAAATATATAATAAATAAAATTGTTTTAATTCAATTTTTGTTAAGTTACTGTTTTTACTTTTTCTATATTTTTCTTTATATAAAATTCGATGAGCTTTTAATAAATTGGAGTCTTCTTGATTTAAATTAATTTCTCGATATTCTCTGCTTGTTTTTTTGAGTTCTTGTATTTGGGAAAAACAGAATTTTTCAGTTTCTTGTAATAACTTTTGCTCGAAATAATTTACTTTGTCGTAATCGTCGGCCGACTTTTTTGCTTCTGAAAATTAAAGTTTTTATTGCAAAGGTTAACTATGTTCGGTTTATACTTGATATTAATAATACATCGTTACAAGTTACTTAAACTTAACCTATAGCACGTCCTCAAGTTAGGATTTTAATTGTTGTAATATGGTCACAACTCTTAACTAATATATTTGCCTGTAAAAATTAACTCATGTACCACATATGGCAGTTTTATTGATTTCGGAGCTACAAAATAAACGTGGACACATATCGTTACCTAGGTTCTATACACAGATAATTATTTAATGTAAGGGTTATTATTACCATGTTAAATCTAATTTAAGACTTACTTTTTGAAAAATTAAAACACGATTGGTTTTGGCTCATAGCTTTTTGCTCTTTTTTCAATCGTTTCACCAGCTTAGCCCCTTTTTGTGAAATTAAGAATTGGTTTTCTGTAATTTTGTAATCGTCGAGAGCTTTTTTTAGTTGTTTTTTTAACTTGATAACTTTCTCGTCGTCTACTGGAATAACTTTATTTTTGTTGGTTTGCAACATTTTTATTGTTTTTTATACCTTTAACTTAAAAAAAATATAAGTGTTGTTGTATATTGTTAAGCTTGTATACAGCTTGTACATTTTTGGTTCTGTTAAACGTTACTGCTAAAGCTTAGTTCTGTCTAAAATGTCTTATAAAGGTTACCTATATTGACTAGACATTTAATTTAATTTGATAAAGCCTTTGAAAATTAATTGAATTCGTTTTTATTTATTGCGTAATTTGTCTTAAACCAACAAAATTTTAGAAAACAAAGGGATAAAAATAAAAACAGCGCGAGTAATTTTACTTAAAATAACAGAAACACAATAGTTTTCAGGTAGGGATAATTTAACGACGTTGTTTTCTTTGATTTCTAAAACAATGTTTTGTTTGGTTTTCGTTTTAAGTTTTTTTAAGACTGTTTTGATTTAGCAAATTAAATATAAAAAAAAAACGATTTAAATTTAATAGAATAAAAAATTATAAAATAACAAAATTTTAATTTTTTAAAGTAATTTACTTTGATATCAATATTTCTAAATCAATTTTACGATTTTAAAGCGCCTGGGACATCATAAAGTAACTTGACTTTGATAAAGCCGTTGGGTCTTCGAAAAAAAAAATTTTTGTTATGACGTGTTTTTATAAAGTTAGGAGCGGTTGAAATCGTACTCCACTAAAATCCTAACAAATCCATTGTGACGTCAGAGGTGGCCTTTGGCCTAAAAATATCAAATATTTTGCTGTCTGCACTGTGTTTATTTTAACTTTAAACGTATTTTTAATCAAATATTTTATGAGTTTTTCAACAAAATGTTTAACTTGTAACTCGGCTAGCCTTGCCTACAAAAATAATATCGTATATGGTAAAAAAAAGCATTACAAATCTTATTAGTAGTGCGTGCGCACATTTTTATTCAAAACGGAGCGTAATTGTACAATTGCGCAGTTTACAAATAACAAAAGTTGGCAAATGATTGATTTTAAAGTTTGTTATCTTGTATTTACTACATTTATGCAAAATTGTAAGTTTTAGTTTCGTATAGAAATAGTTTGTTCAACGTGAGGTAAAAAACAAAAAAATATGAGCTACTCAAAAATATTAAAATTGTCACAACAAATCCTCTGTGACGTTAACAATAATTACAAAGAAATACGCAGAGGACAAAATATTAAGAGTCATGGCAAAAAAGTACCTTATTTGGTCTAAATTTAAAAAGTTTCGTTTAAATATTTTGTATTTAATAAAAACTGAAAAAAAAATACAGTGGAAACATATCTGGTCGGGGGCCGTAAGAATGCTGATGCATTAGGCAAAATGTTTAGTTTCCACGAATTCCCGGGAATCAAAAATTGTGCGTCAAAAGATTCAGTTTGTGCAAACGATACGATTTTAAAAGAGTGGCAAACATCATCACGTTGTAAAATTCCCTTTTTTCTAAATATTTATGTTAATATTTCAAACATCTTCGTGTTTTATTATTTCTTTTAATAACTCCAAGATTTTTTTAAATAGCCCTAACCCCATCGCATAAGTTGTCAGTACATGCCTATACTTCTAATAATTAGTAAAAAAAAGGATAAAGCATTCTTTTAAATAAATCTAAATTAAAAACTAACTTGTGATAAGATCCCTTAATTGCATGACACCATAATTTTGTTCTAAACCAAATTGGCTGTTTCTAAAACTCATTGATTAAGGCAAACACCTTTAAAGCCTAGGTGAGCAGTTTTGCAAGCAAGCCCCGTTGTCTTACTGTTCAGTTTTCAAATTTCCCTACAGCATACTGATTGGAAAACTAAACTTATAGAAACCCAGTTGTCACATGGCACTTTATTTACATAAAAACTTATTGTTAAATAAATAAAAAAACAAAAAAGACGGCCTAGCTTCGCTGTTTAGCAGTAAGGCTAAGTGATACTAAATATTTTTTAAATTGTTTCTTAAAAAGCAGGAGCTACTTATAATATGTATTTATTTTAACTGATTTAAGTATTTTGAATAAGTTCACATATATTATAAACATCTTACTAGTTCGTATTTTACACCCTGCCTTCACGCAAACTTGATTTAAAATCCTCAAACACGTGTGTACTAACAATTTCAAATTTGTTTACCCTTCCCAATTCGGCGTCAAAATACTCGGGTTATAACATATATTAAATAAAAGTTCCATTTTCCAAAAGAGATTTATTAAAAGAAACTGAATCATATTTGCTTTCTTCTTGGCAAAACATATTAACGCCGATAAAATAAAAATATTTCTGCACACGCGCTTAAATCAAAAAAAAAAAAAATCTTTCCAAAATGGCCACGTTAGGCCACTTCTGACGTCACAAGTAAATTCACAACGGTTCGTGGGATTTTAACAGTATTTATTTTTAAATTACTGTAACTTTCCAAAACTGAAATAAAATTAAGATATTTTTTGTAAATAAATTACAAAAAAATATAAACTTTTGTCGTAAATGCAAAAATATACTTTTACTAACGTTTGCAAAATGCATGTCCCAGGGGCTTTAAAGAAAAAATATTAATTATTTTTGAGGATAACTAAAATGTAAACAACTTTAATAATAGGGGAAAACTTTGGTTGCCGAAATTTTTTTTACACGTTTGCATATTCTTACATTTTTTAAAGTTGTTTATCGTTTTCGTATTTGTAAATACGAGTTTAACAAGTTTTATATGGTCTATGTGATAAGCATGCCAAATAGCAAATAGTCCTAATATTTATATTTATAATACCTAAAAGTTTCGTTTATTTGTTCAAGCAAAATTTTGTTAATTGGAGTTATAGAAACTATAAAACGGTTTTTTAAAATTAAAAAAAGGGGCTGAATAGGATTTAAATGCAGTAGACCTGACTGGAATTTTATGTTTTAAAATACTACACAATTGAAATAGGGGTTGTAACTAAATATGGGACCGGCAGCGTGGTGTAGTGGTAAGAACCACTTGCTACACTGCACATTGGGTAGTGGGTTCAGTTCCCACTGACCTCATGCTGTGGCGCTCTTAAGTAAGGCGCTATAAACAGTATGAACTCCTGTTGAGCCAGCACTTAATCAGCAGCATAATTACCAGGCAATTATAATCTATAATATCCCAAACTGCCAAAGGCAACTCGAACTGGTTCACAGTAACTGTTGTTACTCTATGTTTAAGTTGCGCATTCGACCTTCCTACATCGAGGATAAAAAAAACGTTTTAATAAATTAATAAAATTCTTTGTTTTTTAGAATGATTACATAAGTTATTTTTCTTAAGTTGAAATTTTACCAATCTTTAAATAATTTGAAAAAAATATTCAAAAAACTAACAAAAATGGGCAACAACGGCCCAGTTGAGAATATGAGGTCGTTTCTATCTTCTCGACCCCCTCTAGTGGTTTTTATTTTTTGTGTCGGGATGATTGCTTTTGCTCTGATTTCATTTGCATATTACATTAAACTTAATAACATTAGAAACCCAGATTCACAGCGGGTAAGTGTAATAAATTGAACGTTTTTTAAATATGTATTTTTCACCAATTGAACCAGCAACATGGTGTAGTAGTTAGAACACTTTGCTTTACTACATAAGGTCATTTGTGCTCTTGAGTAAGGTGCTGTATAGAAAATGAAATTTGCTTATCCTTAACTAAAAATTAGATTTTTATCTGCCAACTGTTCAATAATATCCCATACTGGCAAAGTCAACTTGAAACTGAGTTAGAGTAATACATTGCCCTATGTTTAGACCATGAAGTTGGCCCTTATAAATCTAGGATAAAAGTATTTAAAAATAATTCGTTTGTTATTATTTGTTGGAGTATATATAATTTTGTTGTTATCATAATTAACTATATTTTTTCATTTATATATGTACTAAAAAACAATTAATGTTAATATTACTTCGTGTTTTTTTTTAATAAAAGATTATCTTATATATGTATATATAAATTTTTTAATATTTTAACAAAAAATTTCAGTATTAATTCTCTGCTTATAAGGTTAGCCTTTATTAGGATTAATTAACTTTGAAAATTATTAAATTAAGTTAATTATATTACAGGACTGGAACAATTTTCTGGGCAACATCTCAAAACTAAATTTCTGTTCCACCCCTAACAACAACACAGATTTAATTTCAACAAATTATTCGAATAATTACCAAAATATTTCACTAAGATTAAAAATGTCGTTGTTATTGAAACCGGGGGAAAACCCGGGACTGATCAGCATGTTTTTTACAACAGTAAATGGCTCAGATTTAGGATTTTCAGGTTTGTTATAATACTACTACACAACTTTTCTTAAAGTTAATTTTAGAAACAAGTCGGCAGCGTGGTGTAGTGGTAAGAACACTTACTACGCAACTAGGGTCGTAGGTTCAATCCCCACTGCTCCATGCTGTAGCATCTTTTCATAAGGCGCTATAAACGGTATAAACTCCTGCTGAGCTAGCACTTAATCAGCAGCATAATTATCAGGCAATTGTAATCTATATTATCCCAAACTGTCACAGGCAACTCGAGACTGGGTCGAAGTAACTAATGTTACTCTATGTTTAGGTTGCGCATTCGACTTTCACACAACAAGGATAAAAATATATAAAAAATAAAATTTTATTAAAGTCCTAACTTAATTTTAATAAAGTTTGCTTAAAATCATATATTATAAAAAAACTATATTTTAATAAAGTTTGCTTAATAACAAGTATATATGTATAATAAATATTGTATCTAATAGCATATTTTATTGTTTATTTTATAAAGCTGTTTCTATTTATGCCATTGTGTTTGTTTTTGTTACCTGTTTAGGTCCATACCTTGTTTTGCTTCCACTTTAATAATTTCCATATTTTGTTGTTAGTTGTTAAAACACTTTTACTATTGTTAATGTTATAAATGTTTTTTAGGCCAATTTGCGAATGAATCGGTCAAATTAAATATATTCTTGGATTCACCAATTCAAGTTCAATGTGAAGATGAAATAGAATGTGTAAAAACTTTTTCAACTTGCATTACGTTTATGGCCCCACACACTTTAATTCCATTCTTACCGTAAGTTTTGTTGTGTTAGAAGATTTTTAATGCAACTTTGCATTAGCTGTCAACATGCGGTTGTGGTCAGAACACTTGGCTTCACAACATGAGGTCCTAGGTTCAATTCCCACTCCTCTCATGCTGTAGTACCCTTGAGCAAGGCACTATAACTGCTATAAACTCTTGTTGGGTTAATACTTAATTACAAGCCTATTTATCGAGCAATTATATATAATTTATACCTTTCAAACTGCCAAAGTCAACTAAAGACTGGGTCCGGTTAACAAATTTTACTCTGTGTTTAAGTCAGAAAGTCAACTTTCCCACATTGGAGGATAAATTAATAAAAAAAAATGTACCACGTTATACTTTTATATTTGTCCGAAAGCCCATTTTTCAAGCGATGATATCCGTTCCTTTTTTTCCTGTTACCCCAAACCCTCTTCAAAAATGATTTTTTATTTCCGACGATATTTTGACCTGAATTTTGGGTAAAATGTCAATATCAAAATTTTAGTTTTTTTTTAATTTTTATTTGGTAAAATAGTTTTTGATAGAATGGGAAAATATCTTGTTGCTAACATTCTGTTCAGCTTTTTGGTTTTGTATTCACAGCCAGCTTAGTGTGCAATCTGTGTTTTGTTATCATCTTACCACTAAGAAATCCCAAATTTTAATTCAAATAAAAGAATGGGGTTTTTTGTTGCTTTTATATATAATAAAAATTTGATATTTTTAAATGGTATATTTGTTTAAAATATATATTACTTAATTTAATTTTTTGAATGTATTATTTTTTGTAAGCTTTTATCCAGTTAAGCCCATAGCCCATTAGTTTTTAAATTTATGTTGAAATCTTATTTTTTGTAGTATTTTTTCTTTAAAATGAAGCTTCAATTAGTTTAAGAATGTTTTTTAAGAAAAATTAAAAAATGCTCATTCTTGAATAAGAGTTTGTTTTAATAAAGTTTAATTTTTTTAATTTTAGACGGCCTTCAACATGCTCTATTAATAATAAATCCACTTTATCAATCCACCAACTTGTTCCTAATAGCAATGGACATTGTGATAAATTCAAAGCAAGAATAAACAGGGTTGAAGAAGGACAACTACAAATTATGTTGAGTTTGGTAAGTAGAAGAAGTTTAATAAATTTAGCAGTTTTATTATACACTTAACTTCATGAGATCCTGGGTGTGATCCCCACTGCTCTCATGCTCCAGCGCCCTTAAGTAATGCGCTATAAACGATTTAAATTACTGGCAATTATAATCATTTATATCTCAAACTGCTAATGGAAAATTGAGATTGGGTCAGGGTATGTTTAGATCGTGAAGTCGACCTTCCCACATCAAGTATAAATTAATGTAAAAAATAAGGTCATTAATAATAAAATGGTAATTATAAAAAGCATATACATAATTTATTTTAACTAACATCTTAGAAAGTTAGTTTTTTTCAGAATCCCAAATTTAAGAGAAAAATCAAATTTAAATAAAAAATTTTAAATAAATACATAATTTTAAATAAAGAGCACTAGTTCATTGTCCACCTTACAATTAACATTTAAATTGTCATAGTATGGTCACAACAACTCATAATTAATAGTTACCAATAATAATTTACCTCTGCGCCGTCAGTGACAGTTTTACTTACTAATATATAATTATATATAGGTAATCATATTTAGAATTTTAAAACAACTTTTTTATAAATTAAACTTAATTTGGTAGGAAACAAGGCAACTAGTTTACTTGAGAATGATGCACAGCAGCTATTTCTTATTTGTGATCATCGTAACCGTGCTAATATTTGGAATAATAAGAGGGGGACCGCATCATCACGATAAACATCCTGGTCACCATAACAACGGGGGCATTAGAACTAGTTTACTAAGGTAATTTTAAAGCTATAAAACTGGGTCGTAGATATGTCTTTTTTGCAAATATATTATTTTAGGATATATATTTTAATAGGTTATATTAGATTGCTGTTTTTTAAGTTTTATTTTGGGTAATTTCTGCCCAATACAGTGTGGGTTTGTTAACTATTTTCTGAAGATGTTTAATTTTATTTAATATAAGGCCTAAAAAATTTCATTTAATAATAACTTATTCAAATATTAAATAAATGTGCAAACAATGTGTTTTAAAATCTTTTAATAAACAAAAATATATCTTTTAGTTTTACAAAGCCATTTAATAAACAATATATTTTGTTTTTATTTTTACTTTAATGTTGTTGATCATATTATATGTTTATTATTGTTTTTGTTTAATATTATCAAAACAGAAGGTGGTGTTATTAAGTGCCTTATTTATATGATGTACTTTTATAGAGTGCTGAAAAAGGGGTTTTTATTTAATTATTTTAAAGTTCTTTTATTCAAAACAGTATATATAATTGTTTGTTTTTTATTTTAAATATATGAAAATAAATATAATCTGTATGTATGTATTTAAATTGTTGTATTAAAATTAAGAATTTTTCTAACTATTCTTTTTACAAATTTACAAAACATAATTTATAAACAATAATTTATAAACAAGAGTGTAATTAGTGATTGCACATTGTATGCACTTTCAAGTTAAAAATGTTGTCTTAGTTATATTTTGTAATGTGTAGTCGGTTTATTTGTGCAAATTAAAAACTATATCTTGACTTCTTTTAAATATTTTTATTTTAAGAAACTTTTAATAACTGTAAATATAAAGCAGAATTGCCAAATTGTACAAAAAACGAATATTTTAATAATAATTCAAGTTACAAAAAAACATTTTTCCGTTATTAACATTTTGATAGCTCTTTTAAAAATGGAAAAAAAATGTTTGTAACGACTTTTAAAATGTATTCGAATACTAAAACCTCGATAAAAATAATTTATTAAAACAGTTATTTCAGTTAGGAGGAGGAGTTGTGGTTGAATATTTGTTATATAGTTTAAGAATTTGTAAAATCACATTCCCGACAGCTCCTTCGTACGCCCAGTTGTTTCTTCTCCACGGATTCTCGACCATATCCTCAAGAGCTTCTAATACTTTCTTATCATGAAGCCCCACGTGAATTGTGGGGTTGGATAACAAAGCTTTATATAAATCACTCTCAGGACTTAAAGGCTCGTCTGAATCGGACACAGTTTCATCTTTCTGGTCGCTTAGCAACCATTCACATGCTCGGTTAGGGTTGTTACCGTTGACCTTAAGCGCCCTTGTGCTATCTTCTTTACTAAAACCCATGTCCATTAATGTTGCGAGGTGTTTTGGGTTTGGTTTAAACGAACGTGTCCGAGTTTGAATCCCGCTGCTTGATTGTTGGGATGTATCCATAGCTTCGTCCACAACTTCCGGTTCTGGATGTGTTAGAATCCACTCCATTGCTTGACTGCTATTCATATTATTAACCCTAAATGCATGGGTAGCGTGTGCTACCGAAAACCCCATGTCAGTAAGTTGTTTTAACTGTTCGGGTTCAATTTGTGGAAGTTGTGGTTTTGTTGTTACATCTTTATCGAAATGCATGAATTTGTAAGATAGCTCAAGTAAGGCGAGTAGGACTTTACGTAACGTTTGTTCAACATGAAGAGGGGATGATGTTTGTAAATCGGGGGAGATTCTTTTTGGAACATCAACCTCAGATCCTTCATCATGAACAGGTAAACCCTCAGTTGCCCTTTTAATCGCAGCTGCCGACGGGCCTTCATGTGACGTCACCGCGTCTTTAACCAATGAGCTAACTGGTTTCGCGTTAGGACTTTTTATCAATAAAGCGCAGTCACCTTCAGCCAAATCTTCTTGCTTCGCTGTTTTATCATCACATAACGTACGTGGTGTGTTATTAACCAGTACTAGACGATATAGGGAGAAATTACTGTTACTTTCCGAGTCAGAGCTTAGCAGTTTGATTGCGATTTCTTTAATTTGGTCGACTGAAGTTTCTTTTGAAATGTTGACAACCGAATCGTTGCCGTACAAGTCACTAACATTCATCGAAAACAAGGTTGGTGTCTTTGTATGTGAGCTTGATAAAATACTTGACTTTAAATCCATTTTTAATATTCTAAACTCAGTAAAAAAACCTAAATATTGTGAAAGCCGGTTTGTAAATAAAAACAAACAGCTGAATCATAATTCGCTTGAGTGAATCAATGTTGCGTCATTTATCGGATGTATAATTACCAGCCGAAAACCGCTAGGGAGTGCCCGACGGGGTGTTAAAGTAGTTGTTTTTGTTACCACAACACGTTTACCGATTATTTTAAATGTAAAAGAACAGCTTTTCGGAGTAAATAGAAACTTTTGCTTATTAAATTGTATATTGTTATGTGCTCGTTTTATTATATATAAGTGCAAATACGCAGAGCAAATACCGACGCTGTTGTTGCTACAAAAAGAAATTTTAAAAGTCCGCCAAAATGAAAAACACATAGCAATTAAAAATAATATATTAAGAACGCATTTTTTAAAAGGTTGGCTTGAAATTGATCATAATTTACAACAACATGAACCTGTATTTGATGGGAAAAATTTCTTGTTTGAATAGTTATAATGTATTTTTAATATTTTTGTTTGTTTTTGCGTAGTTATGCGTACTGCTACTTTACGTGCCAAAAAAAAAAAATACCACAACACTACATGAGGTTATAGGTTTGATTTCCAATGCTTCTATAGTGTATAGTCTTTGAGTAAGGCGCTGATAACTTAAAAACTATTGGCAGGTTAGTTTTTGGGCAACTATGATTAATAATATTTCTAATTAACAACGGCAACCCAGGACTGGGTCGGGGTAACAAATGTTACTCCTTTTTTTTTCATTTTCGTAACCTTTATTTCTTCTTTGGCGACTTGTTTTGGCAATTTTTAACGTCCAAACAAACTTCTTTGACGTTAATTAATGACGCAACAATAAAAAACAATGACGTGTACCACGTGATCCACTCAAAAGTATTGAGTTTCTTTGCTTACACTAAAGTGTTGGTTACACATTTCAACAATTGATTAAGAAAATTCAAACAAAATAGGAATTGTTTTTGAATTCTAGTATTGCTTCACCAACAAAAGATTAATTATTCTATAAACTAAAGACTGTATTAAAACCAGTTTATATTTTGGAGTAAAAACTTTGTTAAAATTAAGTTTTAAAAATCGTTTTAAAAGTAATTTTTTAAACAAATACTACATGTCATGTAGATAACGCTAAGCTTGTTAAATAGTTTACAACTTAGCGTCAGTTGTACACGTAATTTAAGTGGCACTACAACTAGCTTTATTCAAGTTATTAGGCGACAGTTGTCAACTAGTTTTTACGTTAACTCAACCGTTTATGTTGATGTTTTGTAGAATTTAAGCTGGGTTAAGCCTAACATGAATTTGTAGAAAAGTATTTTGTACGACAAGGTCTTAAAACTAGATTAAAAGATGAAGTTGGATGAAAATAAAAGCAGTGATAATGGAGAAGAGGTGAAGTAATAAAGATTTACGTTTGTGTATTGTATGGTTGACTGTGTACCCCATGCTATCTTTAATAGATATGGTTTTATTTTGACTGTGTAAGTTAAATTTGTAATATAGAATTATATTTATATCGACATTTTAAAATATTTATTAGTAAGCTTAAGTATAAAGTGTGCAACATCTACTTAACTAGTTTAGATACATTTATCGGTTGTGTAAAAATAAGGAATTTTTTTTGTAATTTTTATGATCTAATATTAATAGTTTATTGTCATTTAATCGAGAGCTATTTGACTAAAAAGACATTTGGCCTAAAACAATATGTCAAAAATTCTATTTTACTGAAAATGTGACATTTTTATTGAATTTCTTCTGTAAGAAATTATTTGAATTTCAAGAAAAAAAGGCTGACTTTAATTTTAGAAAAACTTGTTTCGAAACTTTGTTTTTGGGTATTTGTATATTAAGTCAAATAGTTTTAGGGTATATTGCGGGACAGTCCTACTATTTACTTCATACGACTACACAGGCCATATGACATACAAGCCATACAAAGTAGCACTTTTATCATAAAAGAAAATATAAAATGCAGAAATCGCGTAGACTGTTTTTTGTATTAAGGGCAACTAAAAGCATTTCCAAAAAAATGGTTGGGGTTGGAGTTAATAAAAAGTGTCCCAATGTCAGTATTTGAAGGTCGGTATTCCCGAATAAACAGTCAACGAGTTTGTGTGGTTCTGTGTGACAAATAGTCACTTTCTGTGTGGTCCTATGTTATTTTATGTGGTAATTAGTAAGACCCTTTGCGGATACCACTTTTAGTGTAACAACAACCGGCAGCGGCAGCGTGGTGTAGTGGTAAGAAGAACACTTGCTACACCACACACTGCCACAGGCAACTTGAGACTGGGTAGGAGTAACTGATGTTACTCTATGTTTAAGTCGCGCATTCGACTTTCCCACATCGAGGGTAAAGATATATAACAAAAAAAATTTTTTTTTTAATTTATGAATTACGTTTTTAAACTTAGGACCCTGAACCAATTCCAGAAGTTCGCGAAATGAGTGAGATCGACATTCAAGTACAAGCACAAGAACATGTTTACCGCACTATTCTAATGAAGGAGAAATCGAAATCGGGTAAACACACTTTAGAAGAAGTTGGAAGGTCATTAAACGCCATTGCACAAAGAAGAAGGCAATATTTTTTGGAGTACAAGAATTGTGATAGTATTCGTTGTGTTAGACAGTGGTTCGCATGGGAAGTAAAGGTACAAGTCTTGATTGATTTTATTAAAGAGTTTTAACGTTTTGATAAGTGATTAAAGTTTCAATTGTACTTGTTTTTAATATTGATAAAAAACTTGTTGTACTATTGCGTTTTTTTTCATAATTATTTTTTTTCGTTGTGGGACCTAAACATAAAGTAACATTAGTTTGGGGTAACTCACGTTACTTTATGTTTAGGTCCCACAACGAAAAAAAATAATTATAAAAAAAAATGCAATAGTACAACAATGTTTAGGAAGTTTTTCCTTTTTTTATTTATTTATCTTTGATGTGGAAAGGTCGACTTCACGACCTAAACATAGAGTAACATTTGTAACCCTGACCCAGTCTCAAGTTGATTTTGGGAGTTTGGGATATTATTGATTATAATTGCCTGATAATTAAGCTGCTGATCAATTGTTTAGCAGTAGTTCACACCGTTTAAAGCGCATTATTTAAGGGCGCTAAAGCATAAGGGATCGAACCCAGGACCTCATGTAGTAAAGCCAAGTGTTTTGACAACTATACCACGCTGCTGGGCGGAAAAACCCCAGAGTTAAAGTTTTTGCGAGACTTGAACTAAAAACCTTTTGTGCTGCTAGCTGTACAATGTATTAAAGGATTGTTTATTTTAAACATTTTTAGAGAAATTCTGAAACTAATGCTAGTGAAGTTCGTACTGAAAATGCGGCCACTAGGGGCGTTAAAATGTTTCTGCATCGAATCGATTTCTATGGGACTTTGTTAACAAGATTTGTTGAATATATTTTACGACCTTTGCAATCCCATTATGCAACCGCTCATGCTAGTAATCAAGATTTAGAAAATGTGAGAAGTCAGATGAAGCAATTAAAGGTAAAATTGCTCAATAAATATTTTTTTTATAAATATTCGATTTTTTATTTTAATAATTACTTAATTATTTATTTATTATTAATATTCTTTTTATATAACTTATGTATATGTTTAAAAAAAATTCGTTTAGAAGAGCACATTATTTTTTAATAATTACGTTATTAAGTTTAAGTTAAAAATGCCAGTGAAGATTAACATTTGTTACCCCAACCCAGTCTCGAGTTAGTTGTGGCAGGTTGGGATATTATAGATTATAATTGCCCGATAATTGAGCTGCTGATTAAGTGCTGGCTCAACAGAAGTTCGTATTATTTATAGCGTCTTACTCAAGGGCACTACAATATAAAAGCGGTGAGCACTGTACTCTTTTTAAATATATGACAATATTTTAATTTATCAATTTTAACTTTTTAATTTTTTTTTAATTTAAAGTCGAAATGTGAAAGATTATTATCCGACAATAACGTGGTATATTTGGATAACGTTAATCATTCAGAAGCGGAAAAAAGATTTCCAATTATATCAATTTTACCAAGCGTGCATGAGACTTTACATAACATGGTTATGCTTTCATTTCAGTGGAGGTTACATGCAAGGTCAAATTTTGCTTTTTTTAAAAATTTCAATGTCAAAAGTATAAGTTTTTTTTAATAAGTTTATAAATATCCAAAATCTTTAATTTTTAATTAAATATTATTTCTAATTAAAGTTTTAATAAAATAACTTTGAGCATTACCACAATTTTTTTTATAAAATTACGCGTCACCACAAACGTTAAGATTTTAGTTTAAGCTGGGCTAAATTTTTCTTTATGATGTTCTATTCTTAGGCAGTTACTGTGGGGCCTCCCAACTGCAAATTGGGAGGCACATTCCCATTTTAATTCAAAGTAGGTTGTTATATACTAGTTAGAAGATTTTTACTCAGTTTTAGCCCTATTTTTCATAAAGTTTTGGAAGCGCTTTTAAATGCAGAGTTTTAGGTTATTTTGTGTGCAGTTTATATTAAGTCAGTGTGTTATTATTGTTGTACAATATTTTAAGAAAGAATAGCGTCTTATGGTTAAGTTTTTGTGTATACTAATATGATATATATCCGCCGTTTATTAAAGTATATGGGTTAGATAGATAGAAGCGGTCTTTGAGTTTTATGGCCATATATATGGTTATTAATCATTTTAGTCTAAATCTAAATATTAATTTTGCAGTTAAACTTGAATATATGAATTTATATAAGTGAATAATATTTTGTACAATTAAGACGGTGTTAATATTTTATGTTACTAGATTTTTGGTTACGTTTATAGTTTAGTTTTAGTCAGTTTATTTGAAGTTTAGTGACTGAATGTGTATAACTAAGAAAGCTTTAACTATTAATGTTTTACTATGTATTATGGTAGATGATATAACTTGTGTTAATGTGATAATATAAGTTAAAGTTGTTGTTTAAATTTTAGATTTAATTAACTCAGCCTATACTGTAGCTTTATGGTTTACTTTAAAATTTGTGCTTCGCTTAAAACCTTTTTTTGCCTTCGCGTTTTTGTGCTTTTGCCGCGGGAATGGTTTGCTATGTTTTGCGCTTAAGCTTAAGCCTATGATAAGTCTTGAGTTGCTATTTTATTGAAGTATTTTTAACTTTACATATATTTCTTAAAGGTTTTATATAATATTATATGTTTAAATACTATGTGAATAACGTAAAATATAATTTAAAAAATTAATTTTTACATTTTAAGAAACATTTAATTTGAATAGTCTTTTATAAATTTATATATATAAACTTATACCTATATACCATAGCAAAACTGTATAATTACTACGTTTTTTAAAAACTGTTTATTAATATTTTGGCAATATTAACGAATAGGGTACTGCTTTTATTTTTTTATGGTTCTTACAATTCATTGTTTTAGGTTTTTTGGAAGAACAGTAAACTACAAATACTAAATTCAATATTAAATAAACATTTTAATAATTTATTGTGGTTTAGATTCGAGCAACAATTTGAAAATATTCAGGACCGACGAAAGTTGGTGGATACTGAACAAGATTTAAACGAAAAAAGAAAAATTTTAAGATCGATGGAACACCAAATGAGGTGGAATATTTATTTTTTTAAACAATTTTATTAATTAAATTTTTTATTTTTTATCAGCGCTGTGGCTGTATAAGGTGTGAGTCACCACATAAGGTCTTGTGTTTGATTCCTACTGCTCTCATGCTGTAGCGCCCTTGAGTAGAGGGGCGCTATAAACGGTATAAACTCCTGCTGAGCCAACACTTAATCAGCAGCATAATTATCGGGTATTACATTTTATAATATCCCAAACTGTCACAGGCAACTCGAGACTGGGTCGGAGTAACTGATGTTACTCTATGTTTAAGTCGCGCATTCGACTTTCCCACATCAAGGATAAATAAATATACAAAAAAAATCCGAAATAATAGCCTAAACAACTTTAAACAACCCACTTTAAACATATCTGTAATATGCCAACTAGCAAAGTCAACTCGAGACTGGGTCAGGGTAACTGATGTTACTCTATGTTTAGGTCGTAAAGTCGACCTTCTCACATCGAGGATAAAGATATATTTATAAAACAACTTTTAACATTTAAACCCAACAGGCGGACAGTGCGAGGCAGAGATTTATTAGTTGAAGAAATCGCTTCACGACAGCACGCAATAACAACAAGTAACTTCAGTGAGGTATATACACAATGTACTGACAGAATTGATCTTATTCGAAGAACTTATGAGGAATGCAAATCAAATATTCACTACGCTGAAACGGCTATTAAAACGTAAATGTTGAAATTAATAGATTTATACAATTTAAGATGCAAGAAAAATAAAACAATTTAATTTATTAAATATTTAATTTTTTTAAAATTGTTATGTACTGTTGGATCCTGCTTAAGTGTCTAATTCCACTAACCTTAATAATCACAAAGACAAATGGTAACTATAACTAACTTGTCAGTCTAACTGTGCTTTTTTTGTATATATCTTTATCTTTGATGTGGAAAAGTCGAATGCGCGACTTAAACATAGAGTAACATTGGTTACCCCGACCCAGTCTCGAGTTGCCTGTGGCAGTTTGGAATATTATAGATTATAATTGCCTGGTAATTAAGCTGCTGATTAAGTGCTGACTCAGCAGGAGTTCATACCTTTTATAGCGCCTTACTTAAGGGCGCTACATCATGAGATTACTGGGGATCAAACTTAGAACCTCATGGGAAGTGTTGTGACCACTACGCAACGCTGCCAATCATTAGTGCGAATTCGTCAAAAATACGAATAAACTGTATTTAAATTCTAAATGATTAAAAATCTTTTTTTCTACACTCTAGAGCTCAACAAAGTATTGGAAAATACAAAATAGTTGGCCCCAAACGAAAACAAAAACTTGAATCAAGTATTCTTAAACGCACTAAGAAAGTCGACGAGTTAAATAAATTAAAAACTGAACTCGACCGTTTGGAGGTAACTACGTCATCACTATGTGACGTCATATTAGTGCCGTGACGCCAAACTATTACGTCAACGATTAGTGACGTCGTAGAATAGGTTTAAGTTTTATAATTGGCATTTTGTTTTTATTATTACTCTTATTACTTAAGTGATTTTTAAAATGTTATGTCATTTTAGTATTTTTTGTGATGTCATATCATATGACGTCATAACATATCATTTTTTTAGAATCAGAAAGCCCGATTGGACGAGGAAGAGGTCACGTGGTTACGAGGTGGTTATGACAACGAGATTGGAATAATTGAAACGTTAAAAGAACAGTGTGGAACGTTGGAGGGAAATTTAAGGGATTTGGAGAAACAGAAAAACGATTTAAAGTTGTCGTATGAGGACGCTATGGAGCAGGTTAAAATTATATTTTTTGGGTATTTCGGTTTTACAGTCTGATAGTTTAATATACCGGTATCAAAATTATTGCATCAAATTAGGGAACGAAAGGTTCTGTGTTCGAGTCGCACTAATAGCACACTATTTGCCCTAAAACGTGTTGTTAACCGGTAGCGTGGTGTAGTAGTAAGAACACTTGCTATAAACTAAAAGCTGAAGAAGGTCGTGTGTTTAATCCCCACTGCTATCATGCTGTAGCGCCCTTGAATAAGGCGCTATAAACGGTATAAACTCCTGCCGAGACGGTATTTAATTAGTAGTATAATTACTGGGCAACTATATTCAATAATATCCCAAACTGCTATAGGCAATCGAGACTGGGTCAGAGTAACTGATGTTACTCTATGTTTAAGTCGCGCATTCGACTTTCCCACATCGAGGATAAAAATATATACAAAAAAAAGAAAAAGATAGCTTAAAACGCATTACAACTGCACACCCTTGCCCAATAAGAATAAAAGCCTATTACCTTAAGGTGATACGGAAAAGGTTATATGAAAAAACATACATATACACAAGAGTTACATATTTGGAAAACTAGCTAGGCCAGAAGGTTTCAGGTTCGAGTCGCGTCAAAGCCACAATATTAGCACTAACATTAATCTCTTGCTACTGCATGGCTTTTGTAAGAACAGTAGTCAAGGTTCTGGGTTCAATTTTTGCATCTGCTATATCATAAAATATTTTTTTTTATTTATTTTTAGTTAATGCTCTTGAGTAGCGAATACGATCAACTATCACACAGATACGAGTACGTCAAACGTTTATCCTCAATCTTGGTCAAGTCTTTTTGGAACAATATCGACCAGCAGGTGGCGGTAAAACCCAATAAGGTAAATGTTTAGTATTATATTTCAGTGTGTGGTTAACTAGTGTGGGATACCGGTTTGGGCAACGAATTAGAAGCCAAAAATTATCGGATTGAAGTCCAACCTCTGACACATTATTCGCCAATGAGCTCAGCTTTTACAGATTGCTTAAACACGTCACAACAGCACACTCTTCCCCATTAAAAATATAAAATCTATTACAATAAAGGAATATGAAAAAAAATGGTGTTTCGGGTTTAAGTCGCACTAAAGGCACACTTTTCGCTTTTGAGTCCGGTTTTTACAGATATCTTAAACATTACAATAGCACACTCTTTTCAAATTAAAAATAAAATACTTTAAGGTGATTAAAAAATGGTGTACGGGCCAATAGATCTCAAGTACTAAACCATCATCCCATAACACCAAACTTTAGGCTTAGCTTATATTGGCCAAGTTAGCAGCCTTTTATTATAAACATTTAACCCAAATATTTGTTAATAAATCTGGTTTAACATTTCAGATCAGTATAGATCGAGCAGAACGGGAAAACGCATACGAGATGACGCAACCCAAGGGCGTTGCTATGGTGATCTGTAACGACTGGATTGTTAAATCACCACGACAACAAGCTAACAACAAAAAAAACAACAAAAACAACAACAACAACAAAAAGCACGACATCGGCAAAATATTGGATACCTTATGCGTCCAACTCGGATATTATTTGATCCACAGAAATAACTTATCCGCTTCTGCTATGAAGAACAACATTGTGGGATTGTCGGATCAATATCACGGATACTCCGGGAACCATAACTCTCTGCTGGTAATTGTGGTCGCGCAAGCGAATGAGCACGGCCGTGTGGTGGCGCAAGACGGCAGCGTTGTCAGAGTGAGTGACTTTCTGCAACATTTCGCGAACGTTCGATGTCCAGCGCTGATCGATAAACCAAAAATATTTCTGTTTATTTTGCGGGTGACCGATCGCGAACCCGTTCTACCTTCTGTGATCGAATCAACATCGTCTCAGTTACGTCATAATAGCTTATTATACCCCGGCGATAACCCTGTTTATTTCGAACCGGAGCCTGTTAAAGTTGACGACGACTACATGGTGGCGAGAATCATGTTTGAAGATGACGTCACGGGGGATGGGGGGCCGACTTTTGGGGGGATACAAAGTCTAACAGACGAGGGGCAGACCCCGTGGTTTGTTAATACGATGGTCAAAGTGTTGGCTAATCAAGCGGGGAGCGTTGATGTTTTGAGCATGTTTCAGAACATGAAGAGAGAGTTTGTGGCGCACTTGAGTAGCCCAAGATCAACTGGTGAGTTATTTAAATGGTTTGTTAATTTAAACTTAGCTTTAAGATTTTACCAGCAGCATGCTATAGTGTTTAGAGCACTTGGTTTTACTACAAGGTCTTGGGTTCGATACCCACTGCTCTCATGCTGTAGTGCCCTTGTGTAAAGCACTATAAACGGTATGATCTTCTGCTAAGCAAGCAGTTAATCAGCAACATGATTACTGGGCAATTATAATCTTTAATATTCCAAACTGCCAAAGGCAATTTGAGACTGGGTTGGGGTTACGGTTGTTACTCTATGGGGTAACGGTTGTTACCTTTTTAGGTCTCACATTCGATCTTTTCACATCTAGGATAAATAAATACAAAAAATAATATAACTTACTAAAAAAATATAAATTTTTATTGCAAATACAATGAAATTTAATAACAATTTTTAATTTTTTTAACTTTTATTATTTTATTAACGAAAATCTGTTTTTAGTGATGTCAAGTAACGACACTTCGCCAATGAGTTCAATAATCTCGAAATCATCTCGAAAAGAAGCTCATGTTAATTTATTTGTCGATCAAAAACTTACAAAAAAATTGTATCTCATGCCTGGCATCTGAAAATTTAAGTATTTGTTTCTTTTTTTACTGTAACGTATGGTAAAACCCGGCTTTTAAACTAGAAATAAATAACTGAAACATTTTTTAAATATAATTTCTGTTAGGGTTCAGATTTTTGCGATATTAGGCTTAGATTTCAGTTATGCATTTGTAGCTTATTGTGCATAAGCTAACCTTTTATTCACATTAATAACAATTAAATTTAACTATTTCACATTTGGTGGGAATTATTTTTGTTATCGTTTCTTGATTTCATCAAAACCTTACATTAACTCCTATTTTGATATGTCTTTTAATCTTAAACTTGTTTTTAAAATCTGTGGTTTGCTTTTGACATGGAATTCGATTCTTTGTTATTCTTTTTCAAACGAGTTTTCTTATGCCTTTCTACAAAGTAGTTGGATTTTGGATTTTGGAATTTTACGTTTTTGATTTACCGTTAATGAAATTTGAATTCGACTTTATAAGAAATTGCCGTATAATATAATTATACAGTGAATTCACCTGCGTGGTTAATTTAAGAATTCCTAACCAGCAGACGAGCAATTAGCTAGTTAAGAAAAACAATTAACTGTCTTTAACTTAAAAATAAAACCTTCCGATTGGGTCGACGGAGACCGCTACAAATTGGTGACTGCCCTCTGTGATTAAAGTGTGAGAATTCTAACAATCAGGACTTGTAGCACCTGACTCACGCTGTGAACATCGCAAAATGTTGGACGCAATACTGTTTGGATTTACTGTCTTATACCAGCAAACCCGTGTTGACCATACCAACAAGAAGACCTTCGTCAACGAACAATAAGTACCCTTTTTTTGTGTTTTTATTAAGATACATTTTGGTGTTTTATTTAGTGTATAATTTTATTGTTTTTAACGAATATGTTACCCTCGTTATTTTCTAAACGTAATCGGTCTGATAAGAGGGTTGTGTCTGTGTGTGATAATGTTGATTCTGATTCTTCTGGTAATGATATTGACTTAGGTGGTAATGGCAATAAGAATGTTAGGTGGGGCAACGCGTTATCGCAGGGTAATTTATTTTTGACCGCTGACCAGCCTCATAACCCCACTATGGCATCTACCTTTTCCCTATCTAACTTAGACCAGTCTACTCACGTTGTTAACTCTAATTTTGCTAACTTTTCATCAAATTTACCTCAAACCCCTGGATCTTTAAGTTATTCCTACACCAGCTCTATTTTTTCCACCCCACGAGTTATGCCCGCATCAGAAATACGACCGAGTTTTCCAAATTTTAGTGCTAGTAATCCCTTTAATCAGAAATTTCCAATTTACGATCGAGTTCAACAATCTCGAAGCGAATCCTCTGTTGCCGCGGAAAACCTACCGAACAATCGTTTTTATTTACCGAAGTTTTCGACTACTAGTCCGGCTACATGGTTTATGATGGTGGAGTCCATTTTTGATCAATATCAAATTACAAATGAAAATTTGAGATATAATTTGGTAATTCAAAATTTAGATGAGACAATTTGGAGCAAGTTAACAAGCATTATTCAAAACAAAAATTTTGTTAACCCGTATGAAAATCTCAAGATGCAAGCAATTAACCATTTTTCTGTACCCCGTGCAAGGTGTATGTCGATGTTAAAGGATATGGAGCTTGGCAATAAGAAGCCTACGGAGTTGTTAAGCGATATGATGGAATGTATATCATACGACCGAAGCGAAGGAATGATGGACATAGTGCGTTCCCTTTTTATTGAAAAATTGCCTCCTGATGTGTATATGATTATGGAGTCAAAATGCAACGAAACCTTGGAGCAAATAGCTATTACTGCTGACAATCTTATGACCGCTCGTTGCAATTTAGCAAAATCTAGTAGACTGCCAGCATCGATGACGCCAGGCCCTTCACAACCAAATGAGCAGTTATTAGGCATGGGCATTCTATCTGAGCAAATGGCTGCGGTTAAGGACGAAATTCAAAATCTAAGGGTCGAATGCGGAATTTTAAAGAATCAGCGCTTTTCTGGCGACGTAAGCACAAATCGCAGACCTAATGACTATTTCCGGCCTCGCTACTCTGATCGCAATGATCGCGGAAACTTTCAAGGACCAAAACGTGAATACAACCCGCGATGGTGCCGAAGCCACAATAATTGGGGAAAAAATAGTTATAGATGCGACCCTCCATGTAGTTTTCCTTCAAAAAACGGACCATCACCCGCGGTTCGCCAGTGAATCGTGGGGAAAACGTCGATAATGAACCAGTTTATTCAATTTCTCACCACTTGTTTTATGTATTTGATTATCGCTCACGCAATTCTTTTCTTATTGACACGGGATCTGTAAATAGCATTTGGCCCGTTAATAAGATTAATCGTTCTCGCATTACTCAGTTTTTATCTGCGGCAAATTCCAGTCCAATACCAGTCTACGGGGACAAAGTTGTTGAACTTGACCTTGGATTTTCTATACCTTTTAGAGAGGAATGTAAATGTGCTGCTGTTAATAAGTATATTTTGGGAGCCTCTTTTCTTAAAAAGAACTCACTTTCTATTGATTTTGCTAGAAACCTGCTATGTCACGAACCTACAAAAGAGTGTGTGGAATTGTCAAACATACCTGTAACTGATTCCTGTTTTATTCCGCGTATGTCGAGAAAAATAAGACCTTTTAAAAACTTGGGCAAACACTGTCAGGACTATACACCCCATTGCGTTGATTTACCTTTGTCCAACATCTCGTCATCAAATGACCCATCATGTTCTGATCATTCTGGATGCATACAGATGATCAATGTTTCTAATGATGAAGAAAAACTTACCGAAACAGACGTGAAAAATTTATGCACCGGCAAAGTACCGAGAATGCAAGAGTTAAGTGAGGAGAAAATAACTATTAAACCGGCAAAGGCCGAAGTTACATTAATAAGCACCGGCAAAGTACCGAGAATGCACAAGAAAAATAAAAAAGAAATAAATAATATACCGGCAGAGACCGAAGATGAATTACGAAGCACCGGCAAAGTACCGAGGATGCAAATAACAAAATATCCTAATGAAGAAATTATGTCATTGGCGAATGACAATACATATGAAATTACTAGTTCTAGTCAGGTCAAGAGTCTTACCTCTCCTATGGAAGAGAGCTCTAATGAAGAACCTTTCACAAAGAACACAAATCCTGATTTGTCCACAAATGCAGTTTATGTTAATTGCCCATCTGACGTGTCTAACAGCGAAGAGAAATCACCCGTTAACGACGATAACAATGTTCAAGCTATGTCGACTACAAACATGAACCAACCCTCTATCGACGACGGGTCGTCCCATTGTCAACTTTCAGTGCCTTCTAATGATTTTAATCGTTATAAAAAGAAAACTAAAAAAAATGTTGGACTGCCGAACCCAAATTTTCGGAAACGACGTTTATTACACGATATTAAACATTACATTGATACTGTAATAGGCAGATTTGTGTATTTGAGGGCCTTCTTTACCTTACTTAAAGGAAAAATTTACCCACATTTTCGACCAAACCCCAATCTTAACACTCAACACCGCAAACACCATAGGCGCAAGCGGTCAGAAAGGGGGGCAAAACATGTTAGGGATCAGGTAATTCGCTTAAAATTATTTAAGAGTATGTAAGGAACATTATATTTTTTGCCATTACCGCTTAAGCTTTACTTCGTATTATATTGTGTCGCTCGTATTCGTATGTGTTATTGCTATTGTAATGTTTTCTACTACCAAAAAAATTAAATAAAAATGTTAAAAATCAAATAAAAAATATGACACTGTATATTTTTCTTCACTTTTAAAAAATAATTAGTAGATTGTATTTTTCTTTATGCTTATATCGTGTGTATTTTTTTTTCATTTTTGTTACCCCGGGCTCTCCTTTAGCTGGGATGATGTAGCTTATTGTGCATAAGCTAACCTTTTATTCACATTAATAACAATTAAATTTAACTATTTCACATTTGGTGGGAATTATTTTTGTTATCGTTTCTTGATTTCATCAAAACCTTACATTAACTCCTATTTTGATATGTCTTTTAATCTTAAACTTGTTTTTAAAATCTGTGGTTTGCTTTTGACATGGAATTCGATTCTTTGTTATTCTTTTTCAAACGAGTTTTCTTATGCCTTTCTACAAAGTAGTTGGATTTTGGATTTTGGAATTTTACGTTTTTGATTTACCGTTAATGAAATTTGAATTCGACTTTATAAGAAATTGCCGTATAATATAATTATACAGTGAATTCACCTGCGTGGTTAATTTAAGAATTCCTAACCAGCAGACGAGCAATTAGCTAGTTAAGAAAAACAATTAACTGTCTTTAACTTAAAAATAAAACCTTCCGATTGGGTCGACGGAGACCGCTACACATTTTACTATTTTCGATTTTTTTTAGTGTTTCTTTAAGATGATATTTTTTTGTGGTACGGGTGTGCTGTTGTGACAAGTTTAAGATATTTGTAAACACAGGCTCAAGGGCGAATAGTGTGGCATTAGTGCAGCTCGAACCCGAAATCTTTTGATGTGTAGTCCAATGCCATGACGAGTAACTTAACTACTGGACTACACACTAAAATTTATGCATTTTCTTAATATTATGTTTTGTTACCTAGTAGTGTTACGTCATATAGAAAGTGTCTTATTTATTACCATGAGTTTAGTTAAACTATGTTAAATGCTTAGTTACATTTATAATATGAGTTTAAATTGTGTTTTTCTATATTTTTAATGCAAAATGGTATTTGTTATAAATTAGCCTAATTTAGATGATTTTTTTTGTAACTAAGTTTGTATATTTTTGTAAACTTTTTAATTTCTATTTTTTATTTTTAAATTTTTTATATATTTGTAAATAATTTTACATATTTTTATATTTTATTTTTATAAATTTGGTAACTGAAAAATATTTTAATAATTTTTGTAATTTTGACAAATTTATTAAAAAATTACAATTACAACAAAATAAATAATTTACGAAAAAAAACAAAAACAATTAAACACATTATCTAAACAGAAAGAAAATTAAAAATATTTGTATAATATAAAAAGTCAAAGTGTAATAAAAAAGCTTATGATTAAAAGTGAAAAAACATTTAAAAATTATTAGTTTTTCGAATTTAACAGTAAGTTAAGGACAAAGGGTTTCTTACTATAATACTAAAAAATAAAAAACATTTATTTACATATCTAATTTAATTTAAAAATGTATTTAAATTTCCTTTTTTTTTAATTGTAAGTATTTTTATATTAAAAGAAATATAATATTATTTTTAACAAACATAATTTTTTTATAAAAAAGTTTTTACTCTTAATAAAAGTATTTACCCCAGAAGAAAATACTAAAAAACAAAGTTTCTACTCAGCAATTTCATAAAACAAAAAGTATTTGCTAAAAAATCGTGTAACTAAAAAGTATTTACTTCCCCAAATATATTTTATTTAAAAAATGTGTCTTTAAAGAAAGTGTTTACTTCAAATAGTGTCTACCCTAACAACTGGTGTGTTTAGAACGCATCATCTCAATAAGTAAAGTGTTCTCAGGTAGCATATTACATTCTAGTTGTTGTTGTAGATATTCTTCCAACAACATCGCCAACGAACGAACCTCAGATAATCGAAACAATAATTTTCCGACTCTGAAAAAATGTTAAAATAAATATTTTTATATTTGGCTCGAGAAAGGGTTAAGGTAACTGATGTTACTCTATGTTTTGGTCGTGATGTCGACCTTCCCTTATCGAGTACAAATATTTAGAAAAAATTGTCAAATATAATAATATATGTATTTTTTTTGTTAAAAATAATAGCATATATAGTTTTGGATATAAATGGTAATAGAAAATCATTATAATTAATTAGTTAAAATTGATAATTTATAAAAAAATATGTTTTTGTTACTTTTTTATCTTATTATGGTGCGATTTGAATTGTAAGTGTAAGTGTAAGTTTCAATCCTATATTTTACATTTAAATAACATGGTTTCATATACCAATGTTCTTACTATTATATCATTATTCTTTAATAAATAAGTATATGGGCTTGTATATTAAATTTAGATAGACCTAGTGCTGGTTACCTGTCGTTTTGGTAATTTCTTGAGGCATATTCACACAAAGCTTCGTTAACTTGATCTTGCATATGTTCACATATTTCATTACGTGATTCTGGTAAAATATTTGTGTTAATTTATTTAAAAAAAACATGAATATTTTATTTATTTATTGTTTTAGTTAGAATTTAAATTAAAAAAAAACAGAAAAGAATCAGTCATTCGAACAAAATTTTATAGAATTTTTTTTTAATTAACCTTTGCACCTATAGCAGAACGGTCTTAGTGTAAGTGTGTACTTAATGTTATATTATAGCTAAATATTGTTTAACTTTGATAACATTGTGTGGGCTGTTAAGTAAAGTTTATAGGTATGACCTTTTATAAGAGTAAAGGTTAAAACTAGAAAAGGGATTTTAATAATGTAACAATCAAAAAATTACCCAAAAAGGCCTAAAACTGATTTAAATTTTTTGTTTTAGATTTTTATTTAATTATTATGAAATGATTTTAATATATTTTGTTACGACTATACCTAGATATCGGTTTGATTTCCACTGCTTCTATGCGCACTTAAGAAGCTATAAACGGTATAAACTCCTACTAAGCCAGCATTAATTACCAGATTATAATTATCAGGCAATTATAATCTATATTATCCCTAACTGCGAAATGCAACTCGAGACTGGGTCAGGGTAACAAATGTTGCTCTATGTTTAGGCTGTAAGATCGGCTTTTTAAAAAAAATAAATAAAAATTAATTAGATTGAACAAAATAGTCGAAAGTTATAATTTTACCTGCGTTAAATAGAATCAAATATTTCATGCAAACAAACTCTCTGTAATCCATTTTAAGCATTCGAAATCTGTCTTCAATTCCCTTCGATTTTTTGAGTATTCGCTCGACTAAAGTTGGGTCTTTACTTGGTCGGGTGAAAGGAAAAGTATGACCCGATGCTAATAATATGTTTTCCGAATTCCAAGTTACCTAAATTAAATAAATAAAATGGTAGAACAAAAAATTAAAACAAATTTAAAATAAAATTGTTGTAGACTAGTTATATATACAAATAGTATGAAAAAAAAATTTAAAATGTTAAAATTTTTTTAAATAAATATTTTATAAAATTAAGCAAAATTTAGTATTTTATTGTAAAAAAATGGATTTGAAATATTTATTTTAGTTTAATTTGATAAAATTACTGTTTAAATTATTTCTTTTACAGTTTTTTAAGTCATTTTTCTTACTTGTCTGTAAATATGATCTAAAGCCATTAATTCAATCCAACAGCTTTTTAACAACTTCATTTGCTCAACAATCTAAAAAAAAAAAATAGCATTCAATAATCTACTAAACAAAAACTTAAACATAGTGAATAAGTGACCGGCAGCGTGGTGTAGTGGTAAGAACACTTATTACACCACACATGAGGTCGTGGGTTCAATCCCCACTGATCTCATGTTGTAGCGCCCTTGGGTAAGGCGCTATAAATGGTACAAACTCTTGCTAAGCCAGCACTTAATCAGCAGTATAATTATCAGGCAATTATAATCTATAATATCCCAAACTGCCACAGGCAACTTAAGATTGGGTCGGAGTAACTTATGTTACTCTATGTTTAAGTCGCGCATTTGACTTTCTCACATCAAGAATAAACATATATACAAAAAAAAGTATCAATATTAAATTTATTAAGAGCACAACTTAAATCTGGGTTCAAATAATTACTAGTGTGTTAAATTGGTTATGGCGACGGACTACAAGTCAAAAGGTTTTGGGTTTGAGTCGCACCAATGTCACACTAAACGCCTTTGAGCTTAGCGTTTACAGATAGCTTAAAAACACGTCTTAATAACACCCTTCTTTAATTATAATAGAAAACTTATTAACTTAAAAGGATACGAAAAAGAGGCTGAACCGTAATACGTAAAATGACTTTAATTTAATTTTACTTTATGTTTTTAAGCGTTTAAATGTCAACTTATTAAACAACGTTTTTACAGCTTAGACCTCTAGACTATTTATTATACTTATAAAAAATAACTAATAGTGTTAAAATTGCTTTGTTAGAGTATAATATAACCCTGAAGTTTAGCAAAAAAAGTGTAAATTAATAAAATAGTTTTAGTAAAGATAAATATTAAGCTTACATCTAGTTGTGCAAAAAAAGTTGTTTTTTTAGCCCATTCGACCAAAGTATAAAGACTTTGATCCGCTATTACAGCGACCATGGAAAAAACATTTCTTTGATTTGAAGGTGGTAGAAGCTCTAATGCTTTTAGTATTCGATCCTTCATCTTAAATATAAATATTTTGGGTTAATCTTTACATAAAATATGGTAAATATTAGAATAACTAAAAAAAATGAGGTTTAAAATATAAAGTATATAACCTATTAACTAACAAAATAAGTATCTTAAAGTGATTTTAAAAGCAAATAAATTATGAAAAAACAGTTATTTCTTGTAAAAAATGACTGTTTTTAAACTTATTAGGTAACTAGTGGTTAAAAATATTGGGTATTATCTCGCTAATAAATGATAACAATGTTTGCTTGCGTAAAAACAAAGTTGTCCAGGTTATTTACTTTTAAAATTCAGCAAACTTTATGTTGTTTGTTCTACTGGACATGTTTGTATTTTATCAATTCAAATATGCTTATTGTTTACTTAATTAAAATGATTTAATAACCTTATTTGGTTTAATATTTTATAAAGATTTTAAACTAAAAATGGGCCGTAAAAAACATTGTTTTTTATTTTTGTTTTAAGTATTTTAAATTAATTGTAAATTTGTTAAATTAATTATTATTTTACTTACTTCAAATTCTGATGGTTCGGATTTAATGAGGTCATCAATTAATGACGTCGTACGACGTGGTTGGGAATGCGTAGAACTTGATATTGTATTTTCCAACGGTTCGTGAATTTCTAGTGAGGTTAAATATTTGTCTAACTGTTCAGTAGCCTGCTGCTGTTTTTCGCACCAGCCGCCAGTAACACGGGTAAAATTATAAGGGCCGTCGCGAAACATAACGGGCGGGCAACTATATAGTCTGTGGAGTCCATTTTGAGGGCCTAAACTTTCTAAATTTGGTAAATGATGGCCTTGAACCGATGGTGGTAACAATAAATTCATGTGGTAAGGTTGAGTTAATGTTGGTGAAGTGTATGTGGAAGGTAGAATGGTGTTGTGTGACATCATATGTGTTGGTTGAATGGGGGGCGTTATGACTTCATATTTAGGGGTAAGATCGTTTGATGTAAAAGGGTCTGGCCAGGGTAAAGTGGTCTAAAAAAATTTAAAAAATTAAAAAATAGAAAAAAATAACAAAAAACTTTAAGATAAAATATAGTAAATAGAATTTAAACTTTACACAATTATTTTCTTCTTTAAAATCTTCAACGTGGATTCGTTTATAATTGTTCATATCTTTCAATTTCTTTTTTCTAACCCTGTCTTGTTTATATAGAGGACCAAAAGCATTTCTACCGCCCCGCATTCGGTCTCTTCTTACAGCTAAAAAAAAAAAATAAAAAATAGTTTTTTTAAAGTTAAAATTAAAGAAACTTTTTAAAAGTTTTAACTTTATAAAAATAAGAAAAAATATTTGTAAAAAATAAGTTATATTAAATATAACTTTTACTTTTTCGATATGAAATTGCTAATTTAAAGTTTTTCAGTATTTTTTACATAAAATAGTTTAGTGTTGTGTTATATATTACTAAAAATAAGGGTAAATACTTATATATATATATTTTTTTTGTATATCTTTATCCTTAATGTGGAAAAGTCGAATGCGCGACTTAAACATAGAGTAACATAAGTTATTCCGACCCAGTCTCAAGTTGCCTGTGGCAGTTTGGGATATTATAGATTATAATTGCCTGATAATTATACTGATGATTAATATTGCTATATTATAGACTGTTTTATAATATTTATTAATCAAAAAATAACAAAAAATATTGAGTAATTAGCAAAAATTTTAAATAAATTTAAAAAAATTGTTTAACTTGCATTTTTTAAAAATTGTTTTCAAAATTTTATTATTTGTTTTCTAAGCCAGTAATTATTGGTAAAAACTACTCATACTTCATATAAATCAGCAAATTACTCAAAATATTGATCCACAAATATTGTTTGCAAATCTCTCTGTCTTAAAACAAAAAGATTTTTCAAAATCCTAAACAAACATAAAAAAAACGGCGCGTAAAATTTTCGATAACGTTTACGTTTAAGAGTTAGTTAAACAATTTTTATCTTTAATATATCGTATTACGTTATAATGTTTATTTATTGGGCATCATAGTGGTACGATTAACGTTGTATTTCTTAAAACTGTGCTTACAAAAACTTTGCATAAATCTCAAGGCTAAAGTTATAAATTAATCTAAAATTAAGATATATTTTTTTTTAATTCGTAAAGTTGAAAAAAGATTAATTTGTTTTACAATTTGGAATATAACCTAAAAAAATAGGGTTGCTAAATTTGCAAAAATTATTTTGTGAATCAATATTTTTAAGTAATTTTGCCGATTTAAATAAAGTAAGAGTGTTTTTTACTAGGAATCGCTAGTTTAGTAAATAAATAGTAAAGTTAAGAAAACAATACTTGCTTATAATTCATAAATTTAACTTTAAATTCACTTTATTTTTTTTATTATTACAAATTACGTTTTTACATTCAAAATTTTACTTTTTTACAGGGGGCATATAATACATATTATAACAATAGACAAACTGTAGACCAATATAAACTGTTGACACTGTATAATAATACACCGACCCTATCTAAGAGTAGTAAAGACCTACTAACATTTTTATTGTCACTAAACCACAATTAATAGGATGATAAAACCACTTTATATCTAAAATAAAATTTCAATGTAATACAAATCCACGTTTAATTGGGCTAAAGTAAATTCTGGCTGATAAAGAGATATTTTTACATATATACAAATCCTAGTTTAACATGGTTTTTAAATTAAAATCTTGTTTATATTATATTATGTTTTATCCATTTTAACTGTATATTGGTTTATCATTTTTAGTTTTAAAATAAATGCAAGTTTTAGTCAAAATTTTCTGAATTTTCATTACACAAAAAACATTACAAAATAACATCATTTTTCTATAGTAAATTACTGCTAAATGTTTGTTTAAAGTTTTATTGAAAAAAAGTTAAAAAATATTGTATTTAAAATAGATTTTGTTGTTAAATAGGCTGTTAAATAGGTTGTTGTTAAATAGGAATAAAGTTTGTTTAAAAATTAAGCAGCTGCTTTGTAGGTTTAAATAAAATATTATCTAATTTAAAGCACACTGCATTCAAGTGTTTATGGCTATTTCAATAAAAAGCAATGCCAATAGCTGTATTTAACATCTTAAAAAAAAATTAAAAACCAAATATTAAATCAAGTTTTCACCTTCTATTCGCATTCCAACCCTTAAACATTTCTGATATCTGCAAAACTGGCAACCCTTGCGTTGTGTTTTATCAATCTGACAAGTACTGGTGTTAACGCATGAATATTTCTTCCCGTTCTGAACGGTTCTCTTAAAGAAACCTTTGCAACTTTCACATGTCAGTAAGCCGTAGTGATATCCAGACACCTGTAATCAATAAGCTTGTTATAATGTCATAGAGGCATAAATTTTAGGACATTTGTGATATAAATGTTATTAAAATAAACCGGCAGCGTGGTTGTAGTGATAAAAACACTTGTTACACCATCATGAGGTCGTGGGTTCAATCCCCACTGCTCTCATGCTGTAGCGGTTTTGAGTAAAGCGATATAAACGGTATAAACTCCTGCTGAGCCAGCACTTAATCAGCAGCATAATTATCAGGAAATTATAATCTATATAATATTCCAAACTGCTAAAGGCAACTCGAGACTGGGTCAGAGTAACTGATGTTACTCTTTGTTTAGGTCGCGCGTTTGACTTTCCCACCTCGATGATAAAGATATATACAAAAAAAACAGATTGATAGTCAGCTCTATTAGCTACATTTATAGTTTTTTAATATGTTGGCAACTAATATATACAATATGTAGTTTACCTGCGCACCACAAAAGACAGTTTTTTTATTTTAAAGGGTATAACTTTAAGATATTTATTTTTTCGTTTACTGAAATTTATTATATATAAACAATATTTGTGCTTTTTGGGGACTAGTTGTAAGGTTTGTTGTTAAAATGATTTAACTGATAAATAATGACTAACATACATTAAAGCATTTGTATTTTTCGGTTCTCTTTACTATTATATAGAAGGAGAATTTACGCTAAAGACTCATAGGTTTAATATAATTCTTTTACTATAGTTTTTTTAATTTTCACTTTTTTAGATGCATTAAGATTAAAAATTACAGTAGTAGGTTATAATAAGAAAGTTTGTTAATTAATAGTTTTTGTTTAATTAAACAATTTAAAATTATTTGTTAAGAAATTACCTTGTCTCCACAAACAGGACATTTTTCGTTCTCAAAATGTTCCTTCATATTTAATTAAAATATTAAATTATAAACTTAAAATAAAACAATTTTTAAACCAATCTAAACGTTTTTAAACATATAATTATTTGTATTTTTTATACGTTTTTACGCAAAAATGTATGCTTAATTTTTAAACCTGTATTTACATTATTTTTGTTCTGAATTTTTAAATAAAATGATTATTAACATATTCATTTACTTAAACACAGTAAATCTAAAGTTTAAAAATAAATTTAAACTTATTAACTTTCTGTACATTTATTAAAAATCGCTTCTAAATACTTCAACTATGCATTTAAAAATCTTTGCAAAATTACTCGTTTGTTGCATATCTTAAACTTTGCCTGTTCACTTTACTGTTAATGGTTACACTATGGGGCCGCTGTTCGAGCAAACATTTGTCAATTATTAATTCCTGATTGTTTTAGGTAAAACCTACGTCACTGAGGCTAGCTTAGCACGCAATCAAATATGTGATCGGCAAACAAATAATTACGACACACCGGTTTGTAAATAATTTTGCAATCTTCGGCAATCTGTGAAAAGATTAATTTCGATTCCGGTAATTTGGTATTCTGGGTATAATTTGGTATTTACCGACTATAGTTGTAACTCCTTCTTTTAAGAGATTGGTTTTTTAATTATTCGAAAGTAACTTTGGCTTATTATTTATTTGAAATTAACCAATAGTAGTATTTGTTTTCTATATATTTTTTTATTTAATTCTTTTTTTATTCATAATATTTAGTATGAAAAAATTAAATAAAAAAAATAAATTTGATCAATTTTTGGGTTAATTTTGAATTATTTGACACTAACATTGTCAACTACAGAAGTATATTCTTTATATAAGTTTATTCAATTCTAATTTTTAATATTCATCTTGTTTACTATAAAAGATTTTTTACTTTTAATTAATTAGATTAATTTTTAAGGGGTAAACTTTTTTTCTATTTTAGGCTAATTGTTCCAGACACAGTAGTATTTTTTTTATTTGTTTATTTAATTTATTTTACTTTTATAACAATTTTGTTTGGTGTTCGAGAGTCTATTTAATTTTCATTTTTTGTATTTGTTTTATTTACTACAAGAGGATGTATTTAAAAAACATAATCAGGTAAATATTGGGGTTAACTTTTTTATTAAATTGGAAAAATTTTTGCCAACTACAGTTGTATTTTTTTCTTTGTTTGTTTATTTCATTTATTCTTTTTTATCATTTTTGCTAAGTATTACCTTCTATTTTTATTTTTATTTTATGTTTTAAATTCAGTTTTAATTTTTCTTTTTATCTTTTTTTTACTTGGTTTTTGTTTATTTATTTATCCTGTTTTTTATTCCAGGATTTATTCTATTAATTTGAAGGGTTCACTAATTGTATTATTTAAGCGTAATATTACTAATAGACTTTTACTTTCTATTTTTATTTATTTTTTTAATTGGCATTATTGTTTTATTTGTTTAGTATTCGAGGTTTCATTTTTCTAAAGAAATTATTCTTTACATTTTTTTATTGCAAAATTGAAAAAAACTAAATTAAAGTGTTGCTACTGGTTAATAATAGGTTAACAATAAAAATTTTTAGTAAGAATCTCTAATATTTGCTTATGAAAATATTATAAAGTGATTAGTAATTTTGCCAATTTTTAAATTTTAATATTTGTTTAAAAAATTTAAAAACTTTTTTTATTTAAAGTCTCTCTCTTAAAGTCTCTCTGCTAGAATATCGGTATTTATTAATTGAACTTTGGCTCAGTAAACATTTTTAATATTTTTTACACATTTTTGTTTGTTCTAGTAACACTGTGTTTATTATATTCCTGAAAAGTTTTATGTTTTTACTAGAACTTAGTTGATCGCCCGAATAATTACTTAAAGACTTTGAACCAACTAACTCAAAAGTCAAACATTGACTGAGGTTAACATTTTTATTGCTTTTAAATATATCATAAAATTTCTAGTTTATTTTTGTCACGGGATTTTTTTAGCAAAAATTGGTAATTTTTATAAATATAGCTTGTCGTTAGATAGCGATAAAGATTTTCTGTAAACATTTTTTTAGGGAAATAATAATTAATAGTTTGATTGGTCAAAACACTTGCTACTCTACATGAGATTGTGGGTTCAATTCCCACTGATCTCGTGCTGTAGCGCCCTTGAGTAAGACACTATAAACAGTATAAACTTCTGCTGAGCCAGCACTTAATCAGCAACGTAATTATCGGGCAATTATATTCAATAATATCCACAAATTCAACTTGAGACTGGGTCGGGGTAACTGAAGTTTAGGCCATGAAGTTGACTTTCCCACATCAAGGATAAAGATAAATATAAAACAAATAAAAAGTATTTACTGGTCCAGTATTTTGGTATACTGTTTATATAATCAGACTATGAGACAAAAGGTTTGGGGTTTGAGTCGCACCAATGCCACACTATCAAGTCTAACGCTCTAAGTTTAAAGTTATAAAAAAAATTTTAAAATAGGTACAAACTTTAACTAAACTGTGTAAATAAATATTTTTGGAATTGATTTTAATATTAAAAATATGTTTATGTTTATGTTGTTGTTTAAAATTCCTTAAATTATTCTATTTTTAATAATTTAAAGTACTACACATTTTTTAATAAAATTTTTATTTATAAAAATTAAGTAAATAATGACTAGCATTCATTAAAAAAATTTAATAAAAACATAAAGAAAAATGTTTTTTTTCTAATTAAAAAATAATTGTCGCAAAAATGACCACAAATCAGGCCCCTTTTTTATCACAAAATCCACATAAAAGAACCATTTTCCAGATGCCATGTTCCGTCTCTGGCCTACGCGAAAATAAAATTTGAATAACTGTATTGCGTATATGTTTAAAACGTCATTTTTATTTGGTTATTTCATTGTGACTGTTACCTCGTTTGTTTAACCATAATGTCCGATTGTCTATGTAAATAAAGAACACAATGGCTCGAATTTCACGTCAAACAGATGGGATTGTGACCTGTTAATAACATTACTTGCTCAATAAAAACAAGGTCACGTGCCATATCTGAAAATGTTTTTTTTTGTAGTAAAATAAAATGAACAAATTTTAAAGCATTTTTTTGTGGTAATTTGTGTTATAATACATAATTTAACTATGAGCTATTAGGGAATAAGTTTTGATGACCATGCCATAAAATACTTAAAATCTTTATGTAAACATTAATACCTTTGGCATGTTTTAAATCATTAAATTGATTTTGTCATTTTTTCCCATCGCATTGTTGTAATATTAATTGTATATCGTATTTATTATTTACTTTTATCAATGTGCGAAAAATCTAAATAAAAAAAAATTAAAATGTTGTAATCTATGTAATTTATAGTTTATTATACATTTAAATTTTTAAATATTTTTTTATTCTAATAATCTATTAGAATAAACAATATTTATTGAAATAAAACAAGTAGAAATTAATCTGATCTTCTTACAATTTATTAATCACTAAAAATTAACATCAAAATCTATTTCGTCGAATTTGCACTAACAACAAAAATTGTTCGACATGTGTATTGTCTACGTCACAGAGAGAGAGTCTATGACGTCACGTAGAAAGACATATGGCTCGATTGAGTAACATATGCGCCCGACAGAGGACAATTAAACATTATATGAAATTAAAAACTTGCCCGAATGGGGTCGGACGACGTTTTAAAGAATTAGGTTTCTTTTAAGTTAAAGATTTTGGGCAAAAATTTTAAATATTTCCGCATTTTAAAGTGAATCGATAATTATTCATTTCTATTTTTTATTAAAAGATTTTTAAATTTTAATTCCAAATTTTTGTTTAATTTTTGTTGCCGAAGCAATTTTAAAATAATATTTATTAACAAATATAAGGTAATTTACATTTAAATTAGTTTTTTTTTTTTTTTAAATAATTTGGGTAATAAATATTCATTTAATAAAATATTTTTTATAATTTTGGATTTCTTATTTTTGGGTTATCATTTCTTTTTAATTAGTATTATTTTAAAATGTTAACTATATTAGCAGTTTTAAAGGGTTTAGTATTTCAAATTACATTTAAATTTATTTATTTTTTATATTTTTATTTTTTTAAATAATTTGTTTACCTTTACTTTTAACGTATAAAATAAATATCGATTTTTTTTCTGTGAACCAATCTATTTAAAGCTTTTCTAGAACAAACTAATAAATTACAACAAATATGACGTCATATATAAGTCTGTGACGTCATGGGGAATAACATACATGATCAAATAAAAAAAAATAAAAAAAAAATATTTTTTTTATAAAAATTAAAAAACAGAAGAATTTTATAAAAATTAAAAAATTCGTGTTTTTTTTTTTAATTTAATTTTTTTTTTTATATTATATGTTTTCCAAAATACAATTTTTTATATTTTTTTGCTCCAAAATATATTGTGTGAATATTTTTTATCTAATTAACATCGTGTAAAAAAAAGAACAAAATATTCCCATGAAAAATATCTCTCTCTCTTTTGTCTGTGTGACGTCATAACGAGAAAAAAAGAGAATTTGGAAAAAAAAGGAAAAAAATTAGAATTTCAGGATTCCAATATTTTAAAACAGAACAAAATTATTTTAGTTATAAGAAAACAGTCGCATAAAATAGTCTGTAGAATTTTATAAATATTTTGCAAGATTTATTTCAGAGTTTTTAATAAAAAATAGCAAGAAAAAAAAGGAAATTTATTTTTTAGCTCACAATTTTAATTTAAATTAGATTTTGTTTAAATTAGGCGGATCTGTTATTTTTTGAATTGTTAATTTTAGCAGAATATCTTTGTTTAATATTATTAGTGAAAAATGCAGTAAAATATTAATTAGTAAAATTGTGTTTTTTTAATTAGAATTCCTAAATCAAAAAATTAGAAAATTCAATTAATAAAAATTGAGTAACAGTAACCACAATTTAATTTGTTTCACAACAATCGTTAGTAACTGTGACGTAACAAGTGCATGCCAGAATTCCCCTTGACCGGTAGCATACCTCAAGTGCCTAAAAACAATAACCGACAAACCACAATGGCAACAACAGCATCGGGCGAACTAAACGGGTTCCATTATCTACACAGACATCACCCAGGTTCAGAGCAGTACTACTTACATGAGCATTATCATCACCATTTCCACCATCCTACTTACGATAACTCTTACACTGGACCATTCGCTGACAAACCAGTATCGCCATCTCAAAGCTCCTGTGCCGATGGAAACAACGATAAAGAAAAATTTGGTGATAAAACTTCTGCGTCTCCACATTTTTTACCTTCCATTGGTGACGCTTTGTTAAGGCGGGACCATTTTCCGAAGCAATCGCCACTTAAAGCAGGAAAGGAGAACACACAGTCACCGAATAGACCAGATTGTAATAACTTTAACACATCAGCCGAGCCTACTGAAAACGAGCAGTCGTTGACTGAACTTCATGACACATCGGCTGGTAACTCGTCATTGAAAGACGAACGGGAAGGGAAACAAGAAAACGCCGAAGATTTTTCAGTAAAAACCGAAAATCAACAGCAGCCTGATTTAATGTACCAGTTTAATACCCGAAATTTCTTATTTGCACCGAGCGGGAATCGAACCAGCAACCAAAACCAAGAAGAAATCGGGAATTTGTTGCCATTGGAGACGTCAACTCCAACCGTCGACTCTTTTTTTCGGACAGAGCCAACAACTTCTACAAGCAATGACAACGAATCTCAGTTAGAGAACCAAGTAGGTTCAAATAATAATCAAGAGGGGTTAAGTTATGCGACACTTACACCGCTTCAGCCTTTACCCCCAATCGCAACAGTCGCTGATAAATACATTCCTTCTAACAGCAACACCTATGCCTCACTAATCCAACACGAAAATGATGAAACTTACTCGAAAATGGCGGGAATGGGTCACGCGCTACCGCCATTATCAAACCGCATGATTTTAAACGGACTTGGGGTGCCTACTAGAAGTGAAATCAACTCCCAGCAAGCAGCGATTGATGCTGTAAATCAGGCAGCTGCAGCAGCAGTTGGTTTATCCCACTACAGTAAATCCAACCCTGTCATGTCATCTAATATAATGCATCAGCCCGCACCTTCATCTAATCCCTATGAAGCGCATATGTTTGGACGAATTGATCACCATCATTCAGACGTGACATCTGGGTTTCAAAGTCCTCACGTCTTCCCGCATCGATCAGCCGGATTTGCTCACCAGTATCCTCCATCCATCCAAGATCTTTCAACCCCAAAGTTTCATCAAAATTTTGACACTCGAAGGTTAAGTCGATCCGCACAAGATGATTGCTTGTTGGACACATCCAAAGGTCGCCTTTCGGTCAGTGAGCGAACAAACAACCCCTCAGTGACGTCACAAAGCGCACAATCGAACGCTAGAGGGCAGCAAATGGAGGAGGTCAACACAAAAGAAGTGGCATCAAAAATCACCCAGGAGCTTAAACGCTACAGCATCCCACAAGCAATTTTCGCGCAAAGAGTGTTATGTCGAAGCCAAGGGACTCTTTCCGATCTTCTGAGAAACCCCAAACCTTGGTCAAAGCTGAAGAGCGGACGCGAGACTTTTAGAAGGATGTGGAAGTGGCTGCAGGAGCCAGAGTTCCAGAGGATGTCGTCACTTAGGATTGCCGGTAAGTTCTTCTTTTATTTATATTTTATTTATGTATCTGCAAAACTTATTGTAAAAACTTTACAATAAAGTAAAAAGCTGTAGGTAAAAATTAAAACCAACATTTTTTAAAACTTTTACACTTAGAATAATAAATTTAAGTTTTTAAATGTAACATTCATACCACAAACCCACTAATTATAAGTAGAAAAATCTTATTTTTATTCAAATTTACACCTTTTGATAAATCTATAATTTTGCATTGATTTCTGGAAATCAATTTTGATAAAAAAGTATTTTTGTTCTTGCTATTATATCGAATATTGGTTCGTAGTATTGGAAAAAAACATAAACAGTTCAATAAAATATTGAGTTTGACGTTAGATTTAATTTACAATCAAATCATTATAACCACGTCATTAATAGTACGCGCGATTTATCAAAATAGTCGTAAAAAATTAGCTTTTAAATTATAACTTAAATAAAAAAGAAAATAAAAGTAAAATGCATGGGGTTATATCTTTATTATTACTGGAAAAATTTACTTAAAAATATTTAAAATAAGTTTTTTTTAAATTTTTGCGACGTTTAAAATTAAGGTTTTATTTAAAAATGTCGGGAACCTCGCGCACAAGGAATTTCGCTGCTTCCACTAATTACTAAACAGATGGCGAAGAACTCAGTGGACCTACATTTCGTTGATTATTTCTCTATGTTTATCGCTAATGAAACGAGAACGTCAAATTCTCAAAGGGACGCAGACGGTTTTGGCATAATGAAGCTTCGCGATTAGCTTCACTTCGATGACCAGTGACCACGCGTCGCGCGATTTAATTGTTCTTCTATTGTTCAAGCCGCGGCTTGCACTTGATTAAGCATTATGAGCGAATAAACGACGAAATCGTAATTTCCCGGTTGTTTAAGGGACGGTTTACACGCAAAGGACAAGTGTGGTTTTTTGTGCGAATTCTTAATCTTGCTTAATTCGCTTTTTGTTTTAGTTTAGTGATGACGTAGGTCATGCTAGGAACGGAAAACGTAACTGCGGGACAAAAACAACAAAAACGGGGGGATTTTATCCGAAATTTGATCAAAAATGCGACAGAAATAAAAACAGCGCGAAAAATAATTCACACTTTTATAAATAAAAAAATTAAAAGTTAAAACCCGCCTGAAAATGTTAAAACACTTGCGAAATGCGAATTGCGTGGGCTATGCGTATCATATATTACAAGAACATGTAACTATCTACCGCAATACGCATTACATTTGTGTTTGAATCCTCTGGGAGAACAAAAAATCGATAACTTTTGATGATTTTTAATTTTCCGTCTATATAGGTTCGTGCTTTAAAACCCAAAATCACGCACTCTGTTTAAAAAGCCTTGAATACTGGTGTTACAAATGCACAGATGTGCCTTATAGTTAAGCCATATGTAACTGAAGGCTCTTCTTTTTTATCGCTGCCACGCGCCTTAAATAAGATTACTCGTTCCCCTAATGGAGGAATGGATTAATTTACTTAATTGTTTTAACTTTTTCAACGAAGCTTTTACTGTGCTTATAAATTTTATAAACCCTTAAACGTTTTTGGATTTTTTGCCCTTTTGTGAGCAGGTTTTTAATCTTATTTTAAGTTATTAAAAGAACCGGCTATAGGTAAATGTCCGTAAAATTAACTAAATTAATTGGATAAAAAATGTCATTACATTATATTAAGCATAATATTAAAAACTATACTCCTTTTAAATAGGTTTTATTAATGTATTATCGATAGCATATATATTGTAACTAAAAAATAATATTAAACACAAAATTTTAATTTACATTTTAAAATATTTATAACATAAAATATTAAATTGTAATATCTTTAAAAGAACAGGGCTTTAAAATTTTTGATATAACAACATGGTATAGATACAATATTACAACAGTAGAAAATATGGGACAATTATAACCAGTAAAACGGAGTTATTTGAAGTTTCGAGTAGCAACTTAATTGCTTTTGATGGCCGTATTTCGAGTATTTGTTCACCAGAAGCAATTGTCAGTTGCTTTTTGTTGCTCTAACTTATTTAAAACCAGGAAATATTAATTACTTTTTCAGTAAAAACTGTTGCCTTTTTTAACAAACATTTCTTTGAATAAGCCAAAAAAATGTACTCAAATACTAAAAATATTTTTTACACCATGATATATAAGACAATAAATACTATTTAAAAATTGACATACTTTTTATTCAGCCTTAACATTAGCTATGTTCCCTTGTAAAATAAAGAAAAAATTTTTAAATATATATAAATTCAATATAATAACCCTTAACAATTAAAAACAAATTAGATAATAACAATGAAAGTAACAGTAACAATGCTTTAACAATTAATTAATTGTTTCAACAAACCAAAACATTCAAAACGAGCGAAATATTTCAAATTATTGATTATTGAGGTATTAGTATTCCAATAATCAATGGGCTAGCAGTAATCAATTTTTCGCGTATTGAATTTCGTTTAAAACTGGCAAAGCATTTATATTTTTCTAATTCTTTTATATAAAAGTGTTGCTTATGGTTAAAACATTGTATAAATGATTTTTAGGATATTTTTTTCAATATCCAGGGTCGCCATTTTGTTTTTATTTTTCTATTAAATATTTTATTTAAATTTCTTTTTAAAGTCATTTACCTTTAAAAAATAATATTTTTTTTCAATCACTCAAAAATGATTTTAAATTTAATTAAATCCACCTTATTCTAGAGCCTCGCGACAAAAAATAATATTTGATTTCTATGTCGTAACAATACACACATTTTATTAGCGGATAACATTTGAACAAACAACCATTGTTGGGTGTCTATGACGACATAGGCAGATGGTGGGTTATGCGGGCCAGCTGTAAGGCTATAAGAGTGTAAAGTGTCATCCAGCGTTGGCTAAGTCCCGAATTAAAACTAAAACAATCAAATTCCGTTCAAAAAAAGCAAAATCCTTTTTCCTGTTTAATGTTAGTGTGTTTGTTTGTTTAGGATAATTCCGAAGAATTTTTTTAGTTTTTGTGGTAATTAACAAAAGGATTACATTCGGTTTAAGGTTAATTAGAGTTTAATGTCACCTGCGAATGAGTGATGTGATTATGACGTCAAAAAGAATAGCGTTTGTTTTTTAAAAAGCAAATTACATGTGGCATTTATAGCAAAAAAGGATAAAAATAAACAAATTAGAAACCTTTAAAAGTATATAAAACTTGACATATTAAGTTAGACATTTTATTGCATATAATTTTTGTAAAAAACTGCATTAAAACTTAAATAAAAATGCCCAAAAAATTTACGTTTAGAAAGATAAGAGAAAAAATATTCAGCCACACCTTTTTCTTTAATTTTCGCTTTCTTATTTTCATTCAAAACAGTCTGGCCCGCGATTTTTTTTTCTTAGCGCAAGCTGTTAGTCTAATAAAACCTCCGTGATTTTCCCTATTTCTTTACATCTATTTTCAGTCACTCTGTGCTCAGGGAAAGGCTTTTTAAAACCCGTTGCAGCAAAGTACAATTATTTACAACTCGCGTACCGGTACCTTAGGGACGGAAAAATAATTGTTAGGACCGCACTGAAATTTGTTTCACGGATTCAATGTAAAACACACTTTTACAACAACTTCTGTACATCTTATTCAATAACATATTTATTTAAAGTAGATAGCTATCGGTGGTTTTAACTTATTATAGCAAATTATAAATCTATAACTTATTTTATGTAATTCTAATAGAATAAAATTTGTTACTTTGTTAATGTTAATATATTGTTTTTTTTTTACTTAAACTTTGATGATGATAATAAGATTAAATCACTAACATTTTGTCTAGAATGAATCATATGCTAAAATCATTTATCAGCTAAATACATTAAAGACTGTTTTTTAATCTTTAAAGAAATAATATTTTCTTAAATCAAATTAGATAAAAAAAAATTCAAAAAATAAAACAAAATTGTAATTCAATGAGGTCTGTTAAACCTGCTTCAGGAATTTCGCCTATTTTTTGGGCTTTATTATTTTTATTGTAAGCTTTTCGTAGCTTGACTTATTCGATTATTTTGCGCTAAATTGCCGCCTTACTCGATGTAATTCCATTGACATAAACGAAAAATATTATAGAAAATATTCGTCAAAAATTAGCGAAAAAAACAAGACTTTAAACCGTGTATCGCTAGCTGTAAAATACTTAAATGAGAATTGAAAATAAAGTCAGCATAAAATAAGAAAATTAGAAAATGGTTGTTGTATTGATTTTATCAGCATAACACTTTTGAATAAGATAAAATTAAAATCAAAATTTGGGGCCAAAATAATTTAATTTGATGTTTAGGTTTCAAGTGATTGAAAATGCGAGGGTTTTAACATTTTAATTTTATTGCTACAACGTTTTCTCGATAATGATTAACGTCTGCCTTATAATAATATTTCAATAAAATAAATATTTTGGCGGAAGTCGAATAATAAATACACATTTATGAATTTATTAGCAATTTTCTTTAAATAGAAATATTATTAAGAACACATTTTTTATAATTTGGTTTAAAATTAAAATAAATAAATACAATTTTAAATTAATACGAGTTTTTTTACAATATTTGAATTATTTTTTTTACTTTAAATTATATTTACATTATTTCAACTATAAATACAACCAATGAACTTTTTTTAATTAATAAAACAAAGAATAGCAGATTATATACATGATATTAAACTGTTTAAAAGCGTTTCTAACTGTTTTTAATAATCTTAGTTAATAATTTTAATTTTAATTACTTAAACAAACTAAAAGATAAAAAGTAAAAGTTACATAATTTCAATATTTCTTGACATTCATTTATTTTTATAATTTATTAATTTTTTATAATTTATAATTCAGTTATAACTTATGTTATTATATTTACTTATATGTATAAATAAATTTAAAAGGCTTTTTTATGGAAAAGGGCTGTTGTTATTTTTTACTAATTTTTTTTTAAATTTATAATATTTTTGTTTTACACTTTTAAAATTTTTTTTTAAACTAACTCACTTTTAATATATCTACAGCATGTAAGCGAAAAGAAGATGACAAGGGTTATGAAAGTCAGGTCCCAGCGCCTAAGAAACCAAGATTAGTTTTCACCGATCTACAGAGAAGAACTCTTCATGCGATATTTAAAGAAAGTAAACGACCATCAAAGGAAATGCAGGTAGACGATTATGATAAAGTTTTTTTTGTATATATCTTTATCCTCGATGTGGGAAAGTCGAATGCGCGACTTAAACATAGAGTAACATTAGTTACTCTGACCCAGTCTCGAGTTGCCTTTGGCAGTTTGGGATATTATAGA